>NC_086018.1:2500-602500 GCF_029281585.2 Gorilla gorilla gorilla
CTAACCCTAACCCTAACCCTAACCCTAACCCTAACCCTAACCCTAACCCTAACCCTAACCCTAACCCTAACCCTAACCCTAACCCTAACCCTAACCCTAACCCTAACCCTAACCCTAACCCTAACCCTAACCCTAACCCTAACCCTAACCCTAACCCTAACCCTAACCCTAACCCTAACCCTAACCCTAACCCTAACCCTAACCCTAACCCTAACCCTAACCCTAACCCTAACCCTAACCCTAACCCTAACCCTAACCCTAACCCTAACCCTAACCCTAACCCTAACCCTAACCCTAACCCTAACCCTAACCCTAACCCTAACCCTAACCCTAACCCTAACCCTAACCCTAACCCTAACCCTAACCCTAACCCTAACCCTAACCCTAACCCTAACCCTAACCCTAACCCTAACCCTAACCCTAACCCTAACCCTAACCCTAACCCTAACCCTAACCCTAACCTAACCCTAACCCTAACCCTAACCCTAACCCTAACCCTAACCCTAACCCTAACCCTAACCCTAACCCTAACCCTAACCCTAACCCTAACCCTAACCCTAACCCTAACCCTAACCCTAACCCTAACCCTAACCCTAACCCTAACCCTAACCCTAACCCTAACCCTAACCCTAACCCTAACCCTAACCCTAACCCTAACCCTAACCCTAACCCTAACCCTAACCCTAACCCTAACCCTAACCCTAACCCTAACCCTAACCCCTAACCCTAACCCTAACCCTAACCCTAACCTAACCCTAACCCTAACCCTAACCCTAACCCTAACCCTAACCCTAACCCTAACCCTAACCCTAACCCTAACCCTAACCCTAACCCTAACCCTAACCCTAACCCTAACCCTAACCCTAACCCTAACCCTAACCCTACCCTAACCCTAACCCTAACCCTAACCCTAACCCTAACCTAACCCTAAACCCTAACCCTAACCCTAACCCAGATCCCAGCATTGCACTCCAGCCTGGACAACAAAAGCCAAACTCCGTCTCAAGTTAAAAAAAACAAAACCTCAGAAAAGCTTCCCCAGCAAGGGCCAGAGACAACGCCGGTCTCTATTTCTTGACAGCAATTCAAGAGAGAATCTCGGGTGGCTTGCAAAACTCACAAGAGAGCAGAATATCCTCCCCAAGGCAGAGAAGCCACACGCTCTTTCTGGAGGTGGAGTAGCCACCGATCACCGTGCAGCCCCTCCCCACTCCCAGCCAGAAACCCCAGCCCCTCGGAACCAAATCCACTGGCAACAACCTTTCTTCCTGGAAAACGTTTCCCCTGCCAAAATGGAAAACAAACATGATACAAGCAAACGCATCTCAAAACACAAACACAAGGAAACAATCCGAGCAAGCTCTAGCCCCTCATAGCTCATCCATGCCCCCACTGGCATGCTACTGAAAACAGCGGCTGCACCCATTAAACTCATTCATTACTGGAGAACGAGACAAACCTTAGCGGATCCCTGCCCCCACAGCGACAATCCCGCTCGAAAACACAGAAAGGAAACAACCCCCGCACAAAATATAAATCTACCCCAGATAGAATTCAGCATCAACCTAAGGATCCTGCTGTAACATTACTACACTGACCCAGGACAGCTCAATTCCCTTCCCACCTATTTACAAGATAATCCTCATTCAGGGAGCTCTGGAAGCATCGCCAGTATTGCACTAGGATCCTCTTCGTGAGGCAGCTGGAAGTCTGAAAACACAGCAAATTTACTTATTTCTCTACACGACACGGAGGCTAATTCTCAGAAAAGGCTTAACGCCCTAATCCCCATGCCCCGATTCTCAGGCTATAACGATTATCTTTCTGCAGAAGAAACACACACACACACACACACACACACACACACACACACACACACACACACAGAGAGAGAGAGAGAGAGAGAGAGAAAAAGTCGTGCGAGAATGTAAACATTAAGCGAAATCACCGCCGACAGCAGAAACAATAGCCGACACCATAGACACTTCAAATGGTTCTGCTTTCCTCATTTGGACTGAAAGGTGAGAGTGGAACTCGTCTGCCCAAACCGTGGCACCGATATCAGCTGCAGGCCAGAGCAAGCCTTTCCGAGGAGATTTTAAGCAACCGGTGGGAGCAAGATCCTGAAGCATTTCTTCCAAGATTGGTCACAGGAGATGAAACCTGGCTCTACCGGCAGGATCCTGAAGACCAAGCACGAGGCCATGGCTACCAAGAGGTGGCAGTGCTCCAGTCGAAGCCGTGGAGGAGCAGTCAAGAGCAGAGGTCATGGCCACCGTTTGGGGGAGTGGGGGGATGCTAGAGGGATTCTGCTGGTTGACTTTCTGCAGGGCCAAACCCTGATCACATCTGCTCGCTAGCAGAGCGTTTTCAGAAAGTCAGCCAAAGCTGGAGCGAAGAAGGTCCCCACCAGAGAGTTCTTCTCCACCACGACAGTGTTCCTGATCATGGCTTTCTTCGAACAAGGGCAGCTGGGCAAGACCTGCCATGGGAAACCGTGAGGCGTCCACCTGACAGTCCTGATTTGGCGCCTGCTGACTTCTCTTTGTTTCCTCGTCTTGGAAAACCTGTAAAGGGCACCCAGTTTTCTTCAGTTAACAATGGAAAAAAGACTGCATGGAAATAGTTAAATTCCCAGGACCCTGGGGGCTTTAGGGATGGGCTAGACGGCGGGGAAAAGACACTGCTTCCAGAAGGGTCTTGAAGTTGATGGAGCCGAGGCTGAGAAGTAAAATACGCCTATTTCTTCTTTCTCCCTTAATCCCACTTTTCTACAAATGTTTCCAAGTCCCCTCACACAACGTCAATCCCAGGTAAAGAGTTGTCATCCTCTGTTGGTTCTTCTTCCTACGATTTTGTCTTGCGGTGTTGTTATTTTCGCTTTTACTCCCAAGAAGATTCTCTCTGTGTCTTTTGGAATCCACAGATGTGGAAGCTGGGAACATGGAGGGCCAACGGTAGACCTCAGTGGGGTGTGTCCAGGCTGCAATTAACCTAATGAACCTGCGGGGCACAGCAGTCCACCTGGCATGGACCGTCCCGATTGGCTGCATTGGGCTGACGGAATGAATTCCTATCGGGGCGGGGCAGCCCAGGGGCCAAGGGGGTCAGGGCTTGAGCCCTGGGTGGGCCCGGGGCTGGCTATATAAGGCCGGGCTCTGGCAGCGGAGCTTCACTCCGCCTTGGACGGCGCACCGCACAGGTCACTCCAGGCTGCGGCTGCACATCCCGAGGAACAGAAGCGGGCCTGCTCAGCTGTCTGCAAGGACCGGCGTTCCAGACCAAGTGGCCCGCTGCTCCGAGGGTCCAGCTCGCTCCAGGCTGTGACTCCACATCCCGAGGTCGCTGCCTGGCGACCGGGCAGCGAGGACCGGCCACCCCAGACTGCCTGTGCCGCCGCCCCGAGGACAGAGCCGCGACCGCGAGGACAGCGACGCCTGCACAGCTCTGGCGAGATGGCGGCAGGGTCCACTACGCTGCGCGCAGTGGAGAAGCTGCAGGTGCGTCTGGCCACTAAGACGGACCCGAGAAAGCTAGAGAAATATTTGCAGAAACTCTCCGCCTTGCCCATGACGGCAGACATCCTGGCGGAGACTGGAATCAGAAAGACGGTGAAGCGCCTGCGGAAGCACCAGCACGTGGGCGACTTTGCCAGAGACTTAGCGGCCCGGTGGAGGAAGCTGGTGCTCGTGGACCGAAACACCGGGCCTGACCCACAGGACCCTGAGGAGAGCGCTTCCCGACAGCGCTTCGGGGAGGCTCTTCAGGACCGGGAAAAGGCCTGGGGCTTCCCAGAAAACGCGACGGCCCCCAGGAGCCCATCTCACAGCCCTGAGCACAGACGGACAGCACGCAGAACACCTCCGGGGCAACAGAGACCTCACCCGAGGTCTCCCAGTCGCGAGCCCAGAGCCGAGAGAAAGCGCCCCAGAATGGCCCCAGCTGATTCCGGCCCCCATCGGGCCCCTCCAACGCGCACCGCTCCCCTCCCGATGCCCGAGGGCCCTGAGCCTGCTGTGCCCGGGAAGCAACGCGGAAGAGGCCATGCTCACGCCGCTCAGGGCGGGCCTCTGCTGGGTCAAGGCTGCCAGGGCCAACCCCAGGGGGAAGCGGTGGTGAGCCACAGCAAGGGGCACAAATCGTCCCGTGGGGCTTCGGCTCAGAAATCGCCTCCTGCCCAGGAAAGCCAGTCAGAGAGGCTGCAGGCGGCCGGCGCTGATTCGGCCGGGCTGAAAACGCTGCCCAGCCATGTCTTCTCAGAGCTCTGGGACCCCTCAGAGGCCTGGATGCAGGCCAACTACGATCTGCTGTCCGCTTTTGAGGCCATGACCTCCCAGGCAAACCCAGAAGCACTCTCCGCGCCAACGCTCCAGGAGGAAGCTGCTTTCCCTGGACGCAGAGTGAACGCTAAGATGCCGGTGTACTCGGGCTCCAGGCCTGCCTGCCAGCTCCAGGTGCCGACGCCGCGCCAGCAGTGCCTCCAGGTGCCTAGGAACAATCCGGACGCCCTCGGCGACGTGGAAGGGGTCCCCTACTCGGTTCTTGAACCCGTTCTGGAAGGGTGGACGCCCGATCAGCTGTACCGCACAGAGAAAGACAATCCCGCACTCTCTCGAGACACAGATGAATTATGGAGGATTCATTGTCTCCAGGACTTCAAGGAAGAAAAGCCACAGGAGCACGAGTCTTGGCGGGAGCTCTACCTGCGGCTTCGGGATGCCCGAGAGCAGCGGCTGCGAGTAGTGACCACGAAAATCCGATCCGCACGTGAAAACAAACCCAGCGGCCGACAGACAAAGATGATCTGTTTCAACTCTGTGGCCAAGACGCCTTATGATGCTTCCAGGAGGCAAGAGAAGTCTGCAGGAGCCGCTGACCCCGGAGACGGAGAGATCGAGCCAGCCCCCAAGCCCGCAGGAAGCAGCCAGACTCCCCCCGGCCTCGGGGACTGCGGCGGCGGCGGCGGCGGCGGCGGCGGCGGCAGCATTAGCGGGGGCAGCAGCAACGAGCATGCGGCGCCCGCGGACAAAACCCGAAAACAGGCTGTCAAGAAAGTGGCCCCGCTGATGGCCAAGGCAATTCGAGACTACAAGGGAAGATTCTCCCGACGATAATCTCAGGACTTGCCTTACAGATAAAATCTGGGGGGAGGAGGGCCAATGCAAAGTCAGTGCGGGTTGGGGAACGAAACTTCCGATGGACACCAGAACCTTTGGCTTGGAGCAAAGTTGAGCCTCCGAATCCTGCAGGCGTCAAGTGCTGGCCCTGTGATTTCTGCCTCCCACACCCAGCCACTGCCTCCCTGCTTGGAGGACACCTCAGAATTCACAAGATATTGTGAACGCATTCAGATCAATTCTACTTTGGTGGTTCACTGATGGTCTTTTAAATAACGCCCTAGTTGCAATCATAAATCAGGTACAAGATGTGAGATTCCCTTTTGTCATTTTTCCTTTCTTTTGAAATCATCGAGTACATAAGGAAGGACTTCTTACACACAAACTCTCAATCCATCAGTTGACACTGATAACTCCGACTATGCAAAATGTTTTGTTGTCCTTGGTGTTTTCGTTTAGAGAAAAGGCCGGGCATGATCCTGTAATCGTCAGCCATCCTCCTCTGGGAGGCCGAGGAAAGCAGATCGCTTCAGCCCAGGAGGTGGAGAACAGGCTGGGACAAACGGAGAAACCCCGTCTCCACAAAAGATACCGAGATGGGCCCGGCGTGGTGGCACGGCCCCTGTGGTCCCAGCTTCTTAGAGGGCTGAGGTGGCAGGATCGCCTGAACTGGGCAAGCGGAGGCTGCAGTGACCCTTCCTCATTCCACCACACTCCAGCCTGGGTGACACAAGCGGAGCACATCTCAAAGAAACCTGCTGTTTATTTGAAGGAACTCTTGGATTTCATACATAAATGCTAACAACTGCTACGTTCCTTAAGTCAAAATACTTTTACTAAGCACCGCAAGGAATCAATCCCAATCTTTTCACCCAGAACCCCCGTGAAAGAATGGCGACACCTTAATCAGCTTATTTAGGTTCTCGATCAGGAAGTCTAAACCGGCCAATCAGAGTTTCTAATTACCATGAGATGACCGGGTTAACTACCTTGAGTTCACCTCCTACGAGCTCCTGCAAGCTTTGGTGAAAGTTTGCATTCTAACTCAGGGCATTTGTTGGCTTCACACGGGCTGGTAATCACAGATCCGTGTGCCAGATACGACACACACACACATACACACAAAGAAAGACACACACACACACACACACACACACACGCACACATAAGCACGCACAGGCACGTGCGCGCGCGCGCACACACACACACACACACACACACACACACACACACAACACACACCATTAAGTAAACTTGGTTCGCAGGCGTCACCGACAGTGAGGGATAGAGAGAGAAATAGAAAGACCTAAGCCGCAAGGCAGAACCCAGCAAGGGCAGCAGAAGAGATCAAAGTCCTGTGCCCTTGGCTGTCAGCAGAGTGGGTGCTGGGAAGCTTCTGGAAGCAGGCACCTGAGCGGATGCCGGTGCACGTCAAAAGAGGCCTTCAAGCCTGAAGAACACGTAAGGAGCCAGAACAGGGTGCCACAGAGATACTACCCTTAAGGAAGACAGAAAAGCATTCGTTCCGGGGAAGGGGACATAATCCAATCAGCGACCCTGTGAAACTCAGACATGTCCGGGCACGGTGACCCACGCCTCTATTCCCATGGCTTTGGGAGGTCGAGGCCGGCGGACCCCCTGAGGTCCGGAGTTGCAGACCAGCCTGACCAACATGAGGAAATCCCGTCTCTTCTAAAAAGACGAAACTCGGTTGGGCTTGCTGGCAAGCGCCTGTAGTCCCAGCTACTCAGGGGGCTGAGACAGGAGAATCGCTTGAACCCGGGAGGCCGAGTTTGCAGTGAGCCCAGATCCCAGCATTGCACTCCAGCCTGGACAACAAAAGCCAAACTCCGTCTCAAGTTAAAAAAAACAAAACCTCAGAAAAGCTTCCCCAGCAAGGGCCAGAGACAACGCCGGTCTCTATTTCTTGACAGCAATTCAAGAGAGAATCTCGGGTGGCTTGCAAAACTCACAAGAGAGCAGAATATCCTCCCCAAGGCAGAGAAGCCACACGCTCTTTCTGGAGGTGGAGTAGCCACCGATCACCGTGCAGCCCCTCCCCACTCCCAGCCAGAAACCCCAGCCCCTCGGAACCAAATCCACTGGCAACAACCTTTCTTCCTGGAAAACGTTTCCCCTGCCAAAATGGAAAACAAACATGATACAAGCAAACGCATCTCAAAACACAAACACAAGGAAACAATCCGAGCAAGCTCTAGCCCCTCATAGCTCATCCATGCCCCCACTGGCATGCTACTGAAAACAGCGGCTGCACCCATTAAACTCATTCATTACTGGAGAACGAGACAAACCTTAGCGGATCCCTGCCCCCACAGCGACAATCCCGCTCGAAAACACAGAAAGGAAACAACCCCCGCACAAAATATAAATCTACCCCAGATAGAATTCAGCATCAACCTAAGGATCCTGCTGTAACATTACTACACTGACCCAGGACAGCTCAATTCCCTTCCCACCTATTTACAAGATAATCCTCATTCAGGGAGCTCTGGAAGCATCGCCAGTATTGCACTAGGATCCTCTTCGTGAGGCAGCTGGAAGTCTGAAAACACAGCAAATTTACTTATTTCTCTACACGACACGGAGGCTAATTCTCAGAAAAGGCTTAACGCCCTAATCCCCATGCCCCGATTCTCAGGCTATAACGATTATCTTTCTGCAGAAGAAACACACACACACACACACACACACACACACACACACACACACACACAGAGAGAGAGAGAGAGAGAGAGAGAAAAAGTCGTGCGAGAATGTAAACATTAAGCGAAATCACCGCCGACAGCAGAAACAATAGCCGACACCATAGACACTTCAAATGGTTCTGCTTTCCTCATTTGGACTGAAAGGTGAGAGTGGAACTCGTCTGCCCAAACCGTGGCACCGATATCAGCTGCAGGCCAGAGCAAGCCTTTCCGAGGAGATTTTAAGCAACCGGTGGGAGCAAGATCCTGAAGCATTTCTTCCAAGATTGGTCACAGGAGATGAAACCTGGCTCTACCGGCAGGATCCTGAAGACCAAGCACGAGGCCATGGCTACCAAGAGGTGGCAGTGCTCCAGTCGAAGCCGTGGAGGAGCAGTCAAGAGCAGAGGTCATGGCCACCGTTTGGGGGAGTGGGGGGATGCTAGAGGGATTCTGCTGGTTGACTTTCTGCAGGGCCAAACCCTGATCACATCTGCTCGCTAGCAGAGCGTTTTCAGAAAGTCAGCCAAAGCTGGAGCGAAGAAGGTCCCCACCAGAGAGTTCTTCTCCACCACGACAGTGTTCCTGATCATGGCTTTCTTCGAACAAGGGCAGCTGGGCAAGACCTGCCATGGGAAACCGTGAGGCGTCCACCTGACAGTCCTGATTTGGCGCCTGCTGACTTCTCTTTGTTTCCTCGTCTTGGAAAACCTGTAAAGGGCACCCAGTTTTCTTCAGTTAACAATGGAAAAAAGACTGCATGGAAATAGTTAAATTCCCAGGACCCTGGGGGCTTTAGGGATGGGCTAGACGGCGGGGAAAAGACACTGCTTCCAGAAGGGTCTTGAAGTTGATGGAGCCGAGGCTGAGAAGTAAAATACGCCTATTTCTTCTTTCTCCCTTAATCCCACTTTTCTACAAATGTTTCCAAGTCCCCTCACACAACGTCAATCCCAGGTAAAGAGTTGTCATCCTCTGTTGGTTCTTCTTCCTACGATTTTGTCTTGCGGTGTTGTTATTTTCGCTTTTACTCCCAAGAAGATTCTCTCTGTGTCTTTTGGAATCCACAGATGTGGAAGCTGGGAACATGGAGGGCCAACGGTAGACCTCAGTGGGGTGTGTCCAGGCTGCAATTAACCTAATGAACCTGCGGGGCACAGCAGTCCACCTGGCATGGACCGTCCCGATTGGCTGCATTGGGCTGACGGAATGAATTCCTATCGGGGCGGGGCAGCCCAGGGGCCAAGGGGGTCAGGGCTTGAGCCCTGGGTGGGCCCGGGGCTGGCTATATAAGGCCGGGCTCTGGCAGCGGAGCTTCACTCCGCCTTGGACGGCGCACCGCACAGGTCACTCCAGGCTGCGGCTGCACATCCCGAGGAACAGAAGCGGGCCTGCTCAGCTGTCTGCAAGGACCGGCGTTCCAGACCAAGTGGCCCGCTGCTCCGAGGGTCCAGCTCGCTCCAGGCTGTGACTCCACATCCCGAGGTCGCTGCCTGGCGACCGGGCAGCGAGGACCGGCCACCCCAGACTGCCTGTGCCGCCGCCCCGAGGACAGAGCCGCGACCGCGAGGACAGCGACGCCTGCACAGCTCTGGCGAGATGGCGGCAGGGTCCACTACGCTGCGCGCAGTGGAGAAGCTGCAGGTGCGTCTGGCCACTAAGACGGACCCGAGAAAGCTAGAGAAATATTTGCAGAAACTCTCCGCCTTGCCCATGACGGCAGACATCCTGGCGGAGACTGGAATCAGAAAGACGGTGAAGCGCCTGCGGAAGCACCAGCACGTGGGCGACTTTGCCAGAGACTTAGCGGCCCGGTGGAGGAAGCTGGTGCTCGTGGACCGAAACACCGGGCCTGACCCACAGGACCCTGAGGAGAGCGCTTCCCGACAGCGCTTCGGGGAGGCTCTTCAGGACCGGGAAAAGGCCTGGGGCTTCCCAGAAAACGCGACGGCCCCCAGGAGCCCATCTCACAGCCCTGAGCACAGACGGACAGCACGCAGAACACCTCCGGGGCAACAGAGACCTCACCCGAGGTCTCCCAGTCGCGAGCCCAGAGCCGAGAGAAAGCGCCCCAGAATGGCCCCAGCTGATTCCGGCCCCCATCGGGCCCCTCCAACGCGCACCGCTCCCCTCCCGATGCCCGAGGGCCCTGAGCCTGCTGTGCCCGGGAAGCAACGCGGAAGAGGCCATGCTCACGCCGCTCAGGGCGGGCCTCTGCTGGGTCAAGGCTGCCAGGGCCAACCCCAGGGGGAAGCGGTGGTGAGCCACAGCAAGGGGCACAAATCGTCCCGTGGGGCTTCGGCTCAGAAATCGCCTCCTGCCCAGGAAAGCCAGTCAGAGAGGCTGCAGGCGGCCGGCGCTGATTCGGCCGGGCTGAAAACGCTGCCCAGCCATGTCTTCTCAGAGCTCTGGGACCCCTCAGAGGCCTGGATGCAGGCCAACTACGATCTGCTGTCCGCTTTTGAGGCCATGACCTCCCAGGCAAACCCAGAAGCACTCTCCGCGCCAACGCTCCAGGAGGAAGCTGCTTTCCCTGGACGCAGAGTGAACGCTAAGATGCCGGTGTACTCGGGCTCCAGGCCTGCCTGCCAGCTCCAGGTGCCGACGCCGCGCCAGCAGTGCCTCCAGGTGCCTAGGAACAATCCGGACGCCCTCGGCGACGTGGAAGGGGTCCCCTACTCGGTTCTTGAACCCGTTCTGGAAGGGTGGACGCCCGATCAGCTGTACCGCACAGAGAAAGACAATCCCGCACTCTCTCGAGACACAGATGAATTATGGAGGATTCATTGTCTCCAGGACTTCAAGGAAGAAAAGCCACAGGAGCACGAGTCTTGGCGGGAGCTCTACCTGCGGCTTCGGGATGCCCGAGAGCAGCGGCTGCGAGTAGTGACCACGAAAATCCGATCCGCACGTGAAAACAAACCCAGCGGCCGACAGACAAAGATGATCTGTTTCAACTCTGTGGCCAAGACGCCTTATGATGCTTCCAGGAGGCAAGAGAAGTCTGCAGGAGCCGCTGACCCCGGAGACGGAGAGATCGAGCCAGCCCCCAAGCCCGCAGGAAGCAGCCAGACTCCCCCCGGCCTCGGGGACTGCGGCGGCGGCGGCGGCGGCGGCGGCGGCGGCAGCATTAGCGGGGGCAGCAGCAACGAGCATGCGGCGCCCGCGGACAAAACCCGAAAACAGGCTGTCAAGAAAGTGGCCCCGCTGATGGCCAAGGCAATTCGAGACTACAAGGGAAGATTCTCCCGACGATAATCTCAGGACTTGCCTTACAGATAAAATCTGGGGGGAGGAGGGCCAATGCAAAGTCAGTGCGGGTTGGGGAACGAAACTTCCGATGGACACCAGAACCTTTGGCTTGGAGCAAAGTTGAGCCTCCGAATCCTGCAGGCGTCAAGTGCTGGCCCTGTGATTTCTGCCTCCCACACCCAGCCACTGCCTCCCTGCTTGGAGGACACCTCAGAATTCACAAGATATTGTGAACGCATTCAGATCAATTCTACTTTGGTGGTTCACTGATGGTCTTTTAAATAACGCCCTAGTTGCAATCATAAATCAGGTACAAGATGTGAGATTCCCTTTTGTCATTTTTCCTTTCTTTTGAAATCATCGAGTACATAAGGAAGGACTTCTTACACACAAACTCTCAATCCATCAGTTGACACTGATAACTCCGACTATGCAAAATGTTTTGTTGTCCTTGGTGTTTTCGTTTAGAGAAAAGGCCGGGCATGATCCTGTAATCGTCAGCCATCCTCCTCTGGGAGGCCGAGGAAAGCAGATCGCTTCAGCCCAGGAGGTGGAGAACAGGCTGGGACAAACGGAGAAACCCCGTCTCCACAAAAGATACCGAGATGGGCCCGGCGTGGTGGCACGGCCCCTGTGGTCCCAGCTTCTTAGAGGGCTGAGGTGGCAGGATCGCCTGAACTGGGCAAGCGGAGGCTGCAGTGACCCTTCCTCATTCCACCACACTCCAGCCTGGGTGACACAAGCGGAGCACATCTCAAAGAAACCTGCTGTTTATTTGAAGGAACTCTTGGATTTCATACATAAATGCTAACAACTGCTACGTTCCTTAAGTCAAAATACTTTTACTAAGCACCGCAAGGAATCAATCCCAATCTTTTCACCCAGAACCCCCGTGAAAGAATGGCGACACCTTAATCAGCTTATTTAGGTTCTCGATCAGGAAGTCTAAACCGGCCAATCAGAGTTTCTAATTACCATGAGATGACCGGGTTAACTACCTTGAGTTCACCTCCTACGAGCTCCTGCAAGCTTTGGTGAAAGTTTGCATTCTAACTCAGGGCATTTGTTGGCTTCACACGGGCTGGTAATCACAGATCCGTGTGCCAGATACGACACACACACACATACACACAAAGAAAGACACACACACACACACACACACACACACACGCACACATAAGCACGCACAGGCACGTGCGCGCACGCACACACACACACACACACACACACACACACACAAACACACACCATTAAGTAAACTTGGTTCGCAGGCGTTACCGACAGTGAGGGATAGAGAGAGAAATAGAAAGACCTAAGCCGCAAGGCAGAACCCAGCAAGGGCAGCAGAAGAGATCAAAGTCCTGTGCCCTTGGCTGTCAGCAGAGTGGGTGCTGGGAAGCTTCTGGAAGCAGGCACCTGAGCGGATGCCGGTGCACGTCAAAAGAGGCCTTCAAGCCTGAAGAACACGTAAGGAGCCAGAACAGGGTGCCACAGAGATACTACCCTTAAGGAAGACAGAAAAGCATTCGTTCCGGGGAAGGGGACATAATCCAATCAGCGACCCTGTGAAACTCAGACATGTCCGGGCACGGTGACCCACGCCTCTATTCCCATGGCTTTGGGAGGTCGAGGCCGGCGGACCCCCTGAGGTCCGGAGTTGCAGACCAGCCTGACCAACATGAGGAAATCCCGTCTCTTCTAAAAAGACGAAACTCGGTTGGGCTTGCTGGCAAGCGCCTGTAGTCCCAGCTACTCAGGGGGCTGAGACAGGAGAATCGCTTGAACCCGGGAGGCCGAGTTTGCAGTGAGCCCAGATCCCAGCATTGCACTCCAGCCTGGACAACAAAAGCCAAACTCCGTCTCAAGTTAAAAAAAACAAAACCTCAGAAAAGCTTCCCCAGCAAGGGCCAGAGACAACGCCGGTCTCTATTTCTTGACAGCAATTCAAGAGAGAATCTCGGGTGGCTTGCAAAACTCACAAGAGAGCAGAATATCCTCCCCAAGGCAGAGAAGCCACACGCTCTTTCTGGAGGTGGAGTAGCCACCGATCACCGTGCAGCCCCTCCCCACTCCCAGCCAGAAACCCCAGCCCCTGGGAACCAAATCCACTGGCAACAACCTTTCTTCCTGGAAAACGTTTCCCCTGCCAAAATGGAAAACAAACATGATACAAGCAAACGCATCTCAAAACACAAACACAAGGAAACAATCCGAGCAAGCTCTAGCCCCTCATAGCTCATCCATGCCCCCACTGGCATGCTACTGAAAACAGCGGCTGCACCCATTAAACTCATTCATTACTGGAGAACGAGACAAACCTTAGCGGATCCCTGCCCCCACAGCGACAATCCCGCTCGAAAACACAGAAAGGAAACAACCCCCGCACAAAATATAAATCTACCCCAGATAGAATTCAGCATCAACCTAAGGATCCTGCTGTAACATTACTACACTGACCCAGGACAGCTCAATTCCCTTCCCACCTATTTACAAGATAATCCTCATTCAGGGAGCTCTGGAAGCATCGCCAGTATTGCACTAGGATCCTCTTCGTGAGGCAGCTGGAAGTCTGAAAACACAGCAAATTTACTTATTTCTCTACACGACACGGAGGCTAATTCTCAGAAAAGGCTTAACGCCCTAATCCCCATGCCCCGATTCTCAGGCTATAACGATTATCTTTCTGCAGAAGAAACACACACACACACACACACACACACACACACACACACACACACACACACACAGAGAGAGAGAGAGAAAAAGTCGTGCGAGAATGTAAACATTAAGCGAAATCACCGCCGACAGCAGAAACAATAGCCGACACCATAGACACTTCAAATGGTTCTGCTTTCCTCATTTGGACTGAAAGGTGAGAGTGGAACTCGTCTGCCCAAACCGTGGCACCGATATCAGCTGCAGGCCAGAGCAAGCCTTTCCGAGGAGATTTTAAGCAACCGGTGGGAGCAAGATCCTGAAGCATTTCTTCCAAGATTGGTCACAGGAGATGAAACCTGGCTCTACCGGCAGGATCCTGAAGACCAAGCACGAGGCCATGGCTACCAAGAGGTGGCAGTGCTCCAGTCGAAGCCGTGGAGGAGCAGTCAAGAGCAGAGGTCATGGCCACCGTTTGGGGGAGTGGGGGGATGCTAGAGGGATTCTGCTGGTTGACTTTCTGCAGGGCCAAACCCTGATCACATCTGCTCGCTAGCAGAGCGTTTTCAGAAAGTCAGCCAAAGCTGGAGCGAAGAAGGTCCCCACCAGAGAGTTCTTCTCCACCACGACAGTGTTCCTGATCATGGCTTTCTTCGAACAAGGGCAGCTGGGCAAGACCTGCCATGGGAAACCGTGAGGCGTCCACCTGACAGTCCTGATTTGGCGCCTGCTGACTTCTCTTTGTTTCCTCGTCTTGGAAAACCTGTAAAGGGCACCCAGTTTTCTTCAGTTAACAATGGAAAAAAGACTGCATGGAAATAGTTAAATTCCCAGGACCCTGGGGGCTTTAGGGATGGGCTAGACGGCGGGGAAAAGACACTGCTTCCAGAAGGGTCTTGAAGTTGATGGAGCCGAGGCTGAGAAGTAAAATACGCCTATTTCCTCTTTCTCCCTTAATCCCACTTTTCTACAAATGTTTCCAAGTCCCCTCACACAACGTCAATCCCAGGTAAAGAGTTGTCATCCTCTGTTGGTTCTTCTTCCTACGATTTTGTCTTGCGGTGTTGTTATTTTCGCTTTTACTCCCAAGAAGATTCTCTCTGTGTCTTTTGGAATCCACAGATGTGGAAGCTGGGAACATGGAGGGCCAACGGTAGACCTCAGTGGGGTGTGTCCAGGCTGCAATTAACCTAATGAACCTGCGGGGCACAGCAGTCCACCTGGCATGGACCGTCCCGATTGGCTGCATTGGGCTGACGGAATGAATTCCTATCGGGGCGGGGCAGCCCAGGGGCCAAGGGGGTCAGGGCTTGAGCCCTGGGTGGGCCCGGGGCTGGCTATATAAGGCCGGGCTCTGGCAGCGGAGCTTCACTCCGCCTTGGACGGCGCACCGCACAGGTCACTCCAGGCTGCGGCTGCACATCCCGAGGAACAGAAGCGGGCCTGCTCAGCTGTCTGCAAGGACCGGCGTTCCAGACCAAGTGGCCCGCTGCTCCGAGGGTCCAGCTCGCTCCAGGCTGTGACTCCACATCCCGAGGTCGCTGCCTGGCGACCGGGCAGCGAGGACCGGCCACCCCAGACTGCCTGTGCCGCCGCCCCGAGGACAGAGCCGCGACCGCGAGGACAGCGACGCCTGCACAGCTCTGGCGAGATGGCGGCAGGGTCCACTACGCTGCGCGCAGTGGAGAAGCTGCAGGTGCGTCTGGCCACTAAGACGGACCCGAGAAAGCTAGAGAAATATTTGCAGAAACTCTCCGCCTTGCCCATGACGGCAGACATCCTGGCGGAGACTGGAATCAGAAAGACGGTGAAGCGCCTGCGGAAGCACCAGCACGTGGGCGACTTTGCCAGAGACTTAGCGGCCCGGTGGAGGAAGCTGGTGCTCGTGGACCGAAACACCGGGCCTGACCCACAGGACCCTGAGGAGAGCGCTTCCCGACAGCGCTTCGGGGAGGCTCTTCAGGACTGGGAAAAGGCCTGGGGCTTCCCAGAAAACGCGACGGCCCCCAGGAGCCCATCTCACAGCCCTGAGCACAGACGGACAGCACGCAGAACACCTCCGGGGCAACAGAGACCTCACCCGAGGTCTCCCAGTCGCGAGCCCAGAGCCGAGAGAAAGCGCCCCAGAATGGCCCCAGCTGATTCCGGCCCCCATCGGGCCCCTCCAACGCGCACCGCTCCCCTCCCGATGCCCGAGGGCCCTGAGCCTGCTGTGCCCGGGAAGCAACGCGGAAGAGGCCATGCTCACGCCGCTCAGGGCGGGCCTCTGCTGGGTCAAGGCTGCCAGGGCCAACCCCAGGGGGAAGCGGTGGTGAGCCACAGCAAGGGGCACAAATCGTCCCGTGGGGCTTCGGCTCAGAAATCGCCTCCTGCCCAGGAAAGCCAGTCAGAGAGGCTGCAGGCGGCCGGCGCTGATTCGGCCGGGCTGAAAACGCTGCCCAGCCATGTCTTCTCAGAGCTCTGGGACCCCTCAGAGGCCTGGATGCAGGCCAACTACGATCTGCTGTCCGCTTTTGAGGCCATGACCTCCCAGGCAAACCCAGAAGCACTCTCCGCGCCAACGCTCCAGGAGGAAGCTGCTTTCCCTGGACGCAGAGTGAATGCTAAGATGCCGGTGTACTCGGGCTCCAGGCCTGCCTGCCAGCTCCAGGTGCCGACGCCGCGCCAGCAGTGCCTCCAGGTGCCTAGGAACAATCCGGACGCCCTCGGTGACGTGGAAGGGGTCCCCTACTCGGTTCTTGAACCCGTTCTGGAAGGGTGGACGCCCGATCAGCTGTACCGCACAGAGAAAGACAATCCCGCACTCTCTCGAGACACAGATGAATTATGGAGGATTCATTGTCTCCAGGACTTCAAGGAAGAAAAGCCACAGGAGCACGAGTCTTGGCGGGAGCTCTACCTGCGGCTTCGGGATGCCCGAGAGCAGCGGCTGCGAGTAGTGACCACGAAAATCCGATCCGCACGTGAAAACAAACCCAGCGGCCGACAGACAAAGATGATCTGTTTCAACTCTGTGGCCAAGACGCCTTATGATGCTTCCAGGAGGCAAGAGAAGTCTGCAGGAGCCGCTGACCCCGGAGACGGAGAGATCGAGCCAGCCCCCAAGCCCGCAGGAAGCAGCCAGACTCCCCCCGGCCTCGGGGACTGCGGCGGCGGCGGCGGCGGCGGCGGCAGCAGCATTAGCGGGGGCAGCAGCAACGAGCATGCGGCGCCCGCGGACAAAACCCGAAAACAGGCTGTCAAGAAAGTGGCCCCGCTGATGGCCAAGGCAATTCGAGACTACAAGGGAAGATTCTCCCGACGATAATCTCAGGACTTGCCTTACAGATAAAATCTGGGGGGAGGAGGGCCAATGCAAAGTCAGTGCGGGTTGGGGAACGAAACTTCCGATGGACACCAGAACCTTTGGCTTGGAGCAAAGTTGAGCCTCCGAATCCTGCAGGCGTCAAGTGCTGGCCCTGTGATTTCTGCCTCCCACACCCAGCCACTGCCTCCCTGCTTGGAGGACACCTCAGAATTCACAAGATATTGTGAACGCATTCAGATCAATTCTACTTTGGTGGTTCACTGATGGTCTTTTAAATAACGCCCTAGTTGCAATCATAAATCAGGTACAAGATGTGAGATTCCCTTTTGTCATTTTTCCTTTCTTTTGAAATCATCGAGTACATAAGGAAGGACTTCTTACACACAAACTCTCAATCCATCAGTTGACACTGATAACTCCGACTATGCAAAATGTTTTGTTGTCCTTGGTGTTTTCGTTTAGAGAAAAGGCCGGGCATGATCCTGTAATCGTCAGCCATCCTCCTCTGGGAGGCCGAGGAAAGCAGATCGCTTCAGCCCAGGAGGTGGAGAACAGGCTGGGACAAACGGAGAAACCCCGTCTCCACAAAAGATACCGAGATGGGCCCGGCGTGGTGGCACGGCCCCTGTGGTCCCAGCTTCTTAGAGGGCTGAGGTGGCAGGATCGCCTGAACTGGGCAAGCGGAGGCTGCAGTGACCCTTCCTCATTCCACCACACTCCAGCCTGGGTGACACAAGCGGAGCACATCTCAAAGAAACCTGCTGTTTATTTGAAGGAACTCTTGGATTTCATACATAAATGCTAACAACTGCTACGTTCCTTAAGTCAAAATACTTTTACTAAGCACCGCAAGGAATCAATCCCAATCTTTTCACCCAGAACCCCCGTGAAAGAATGGCGACACCTTAATCAGCTTATTTAGGTTCTCGATCAGGAAGTCTAAACCGGCCAATCAGAGTTTCTAATTACCATGAGATGACCGGGTTAACTACCTTGAGTTCACCTCCTACGAGCTCCTGCAAGCTTTGGTGAAAGTTTGCATTCTAACTCAGGGCATTTGTTGGCTTCACACGGGCTGGTAATCACAGATCCGTGTGCCAGATACGACACACACACACATACACACAAAGAAAGACACACACACACACACACACACACACACACGCACACATAAGCACGCACAGGCACGTGCGCGCACGCACACACACACACACACACACACACACACACACAAACACACACCATTAAGTAAACTTGGTTCGCAGGCGTTACCGACAGTGAGGGATAGAGAGAGAAATAGAAAGACCTAAGCCGCAAGGCAGAACCCAGCAAGGGCAGCAGAAGAGATCAAAGTCCTGTGCCCTTGGCTGTCAGCAGAGTGGGTGCTGGGAAGCTTCTGGAAGCAGGCACCTGAGCGGATGCCGGTGCACGTCAAAAGAGGCCTTCAAGCCTGAAGAACACGTAAGGAGCCAGAACAGGGTGCCACAGAGATACTACCCTTAAGGAAGACAGAAAAGCATTCGTTCCGGGGAAGGGGACATAATCCAATCAGCGACCCTGTGAAACTCAGACATGTCCGGGCACGGTGACCCACGCCTCTATTCCCATGGCTTTGGGAGGTCGAGGCCGGCGGACCCCCTGAGGTCCGGAGTTGCAGACCAGCCTGACCAACATGAGGAAATCCCGTCTCTTCTAAAAAGACGAAACTCGGTTGGGCTTGCTGGCAAGCGCCTGTAGTCCCAGCTACTCAGGGGGCTGAGACAGGAGAATCGCTTGAACCCGGGAGGCCGAGTTTGCAGTGAGCCCAGATCCCAGCATTGCACTCCAGCCTGGACAACAAAAGCCAAACTCCGTCTCAAGTTAAAAAAAACAAAACCTCAGAAAAGCTTCCCCAGCAAGGGCCAGAGACAACGCCGGTCTCTATTTCTTGACAGCAATTCAAGAGAGAATCTCGGGTGGCTTGCAAAACTCACAAGAGAGCAGAATATCCTCCCCAAGGCAGAGAAGCCACACGCTCTTTCTGGAGGTGGAGTAGCCACCGATCACCGTGCAGCCCCTCCCCACTCCCAGCCAGAAACCCCAGCCCCTGGGAACCAAATCCACTGGCAACAACCTTTCTTCCTGGAAAACGTTTCCCCTGCCAAAATGGAAAACAAACATGATACAAGCAAACGCATCTCAAAACACAAACACAAGGAAACAATCCGAGCAAGCTCTAGCCCCTCATAGCTCATCCATGCCCCCACTGGCATGCTACTGAAAACAGCGGCTGCACCCATTAAACTCATTCATTACTGGAGAACGAGACAAACCTTAGCGGATCCCTGCCCCCACAGCGACAATCCCGCTCGAAAACACAGAAAGGAAACAACCCCCGCACAAAATATAAATCTACCCCAGATAGAATTCAGCATCAACCTAAGGATCCTGCTGTAACATTACTACACTGACCCAGGACAGCTCAATTCCCTTCCCACCTATTTACAAGATAATCCTCATTCAGGGAGCTCTGGAAGCATCGCCAGTATTGCACTAGGATCCTCTTCGTGAGGCAGCTGGAAGTCTGAAAACACAGCAAATTTACTTATTTCTCTACACGACACGGAGGCTAATTCTCAGAAAAGGCTTAACGCCCTAATCCCCATGCCCCGATTCTCAGGCTATAACGATTATCTTTCTGCAGAAGAAACACACACACACACACACACACACACACACACACACACACACACACACACACACAGAGAGAGAGAGAGAAAAAGTCGTGCGAGAATGTAAACATTAAGCGAAATCACCGCCGACAGCAGAAACAATAGCCGACACCATAGACACTTCAAATGGTTCTGCTTTCCTCATTTGGACTGAAAGGTGAGAGTGGAACTCGTCTGCCCAAACCGTGGCACCGATATCAGCTGCAGGCCAGAGCAAGCCTTTCCGAGGAGATTTTAAGCAACCGGTGGGAGCAAGATCCTGAAGCATTTCTTCCAAGATTGGTCACAGGAGATGAAACCTGGCTCTACCGGCAGGATCCTGAAGACCAAGCACGAGGCCATGGCTACCAAGAGGTGGCAGTGCTCCAGTCGAAGCCGTGGAGGAGCAGTCAAGAGCAGAGGTCATGGCCACCGTTTGGGGGAGTGGGGGGATGCTAGAGGGATTCTGCTGGTTGACTTTCTGCAGGGCCAAACCCTGATCACATCTGCTCGCTAGCAGAGCGTTTTCAGAAAGTCAGCCAAAGCTGGAGCGAAGAAGGTCCCCACCAGAGAGTTCTTCTCCACCACGACAGTGTTCCTGATCATGGCTTTCTTCGAACAAGGGCAGCTGGGCAAGACCTGCCATGGGAAACCGTGAGGCGTCCACCTGACAGTCCTGATTTGGCGCCTGCTGACTTCTCTTTGTTTCCTCGTCTTGGAAAACCTGTAAAGGGCACCCAGTTTTCTTCAGTTAACAATGGAAAAAAGACTGCATGGAAATAGTTAAATTCCCAGGACCCTGGGGGCTTTAGGGATGGGCTAGACGGCGGGGAAAAGACACTGCTTCCAGAAGGGTCTTGAAGTTGATGGAGCCGAGGCTGAGAAGTAAAATACGCCTATTTCCTCTTTCTCCCTTAATCCCACTTTTCTACAAATGTTTCCAAGTCCCCTCACACAACGTCAATCCCAGGTAAAGAGTTGTCATCCTCTGTTGGTTCTTCTTCCTATGATTTTGTCTTGCGGTGTTGTTATTTTCGCTTTTACTCCCAAGAAGATTCTCTCTGTGTCTTTTGGAATCCACAGATGTGGAAGCTGGGAACATGGAGGGCCAACGGTAGACCTCAGTGGGGTGTGTCCAGGCTGCAATTAACCTAATGAACCTGCGGGGCACAGCAGTCCACCTGGCATGGACCGTCCCGATTGGCTGCATTGGGCTGACGGAATGAATTCCTATCGGGGCGGGGCAGCCCAGGGGCCAAGGGGGTCAGGGCTTGAGCCCTGGGTGGGCCCGGGGCTGGCTATATAAGGCCGGGCTCTGGCAGCGGAGCTTCACTCCGCCTTGGACGGCGCACCGCACAGGTCACTCCAGGCTGCGGCTGCACATCCCGAGGAACAGAAGCGGGCCTGCTCAGCTGTCTGCAAGGACCGGCGTTCCAGACCAAGTGGCCCGCTGCTCCGAGGGTCCAGCTCGCTCCAGGCTGTGACTCCACATCCCGAGGTCGCTGCCTGGCGACCGGGCAGCGAGGACCGGCCACCCCAGACTGCCTGTGCCGCCGCCCCGAGGACAGAGCCGCGACCGCGAGGACAGCGACGCCTGCACAGCTCTGGCGAGATGGCGGCAGGGTCCACTACGCTGCGCGCAGTGGAGAAGCTGCAGGTGCGTCTGGCCACTAAGACGGACCCGAGAAAGCTAGAGAAATATTTGCAGAAACTCTCCGCCTTGCCCATGACGGCAGACATCCTGGCGGAGACTGGAATCAGAAAGACGGTGAAGCGCCTGCGGAAGCACCAGCACGTGGGCGACTTTGCCAGAGACTTAGCGGCCCGGTGGAGGAAGCTGGTGCTCGTGGACCGAAACACCGGGCCTGACCCACAGGACCCTGAGGAGAGCGCTTCCCGACAGCGCTTCGGGGAGGCTCTTCAGGACCGGGAAAAGGCCTGGGGCTTCCCAGAAAACGCGACGGCCCCCAGGAGCCCATCTCACAGCCCTGAGCACAGACGGACAGCACGCAGAACACCTCCGGGGCAACAGAGACCTCACCCGAGGTCTCCCAGTCGCGAGCCCAGAGCCGAGAGAAAGCGCCCCAGAATGGCCCCAGCTGATTCCGGCCCCCATCGGGCCCCTCCAACGCGCACCGCTCCCCTCCCGATGCCCGAGGGCCCTGAGCCTGCTGTGCCCGGGAAGCAACGCGGAAGAGGCCATGCTCACGCCGCTCAGGGCGGGCCTCTGCTGGGTCAAGGCTGCCAGGGCCAACCCCAGGGGGAAGCGGTGGTGAGCCACAGCAAGGGGCACAAATCGTCCCGTGGGGCTTCGGCTCAGAAATCGCCTCCTGCCCAGGAAAGCCAGTCAGAGAGGCTGCAGGCGGCCGGCGCTGATTCGGCCGGGCTGAAAACGCTGCCCAGCCATGTCTTCTCAGAGCTCTGGGACCCCTCAGAGGCCTGGATGCAGGCCAACTACGATCTGCTGTCCGCTTTTGAGGCCATGACCTCCCAGGCAAACCCAGAAGCACTCTCCGCGCCAACGCTCCAGGAGGAAGCTGCTTTCCCTGGACGCAGAGTGAACGCTAAGATGCCGGTGTACTCGGGCTCCAGGCCTGCCTGCCAGCTCCAGGTGCCGACGCCGCGCCAGCAGTGCCTCCAGGTGCCTAGGAACAATCCGGACGCCCTCGGCGACGTGGAAGGGGTCCCCTACTCGGTTCTTGAACCCGTTCTGGAAGGGTGGACGCCCGATCAGCTGTACCGCACAGAGAAAGACAATCCCGCACTCTCTCGAGACACAGATGAATTATGGAGGATTCATTGTCTCCAGGACTTCAAGGAAGAAAAGCCACAGGAGCACGAGTCTTGGCGGGAGCTCTACCTGCGGCTTCGGGATGCCCGAGAGCAGCGGCTGCGAGTAGTGACCACGAAAATCCGATCCGCACGTGAAAACAAACCCAGCGGCCGACAGACAAAGATGATCTGTTTCAACTCTGTGGCCAAGACGCCTTATGATGCTTCCAGGAGGCAAGAGAAGTCTGCAGGAGCCGCTGACCCCGGAGACGGAGAGATCGAGCCAGCCCCCAAGCCCGCAGGAAGCAGCCAGACTCCCCCCGGCCTCGGGGACTGCGGCGGCGGCGGCGGCGGCGGCGGCGGCGGCAGCATTAGCGGGGGCAGCAGCAACGAGCATGCGGCGCCCGCGGACAAAACCCGAAAACAGGCTGTCAAGAAAGTGGCCCCGCTGATGGCCAAGGCAATTCGAGACTACAAGGGAAGATTCTCCCGACGATAATCTCAGGACTTGCCTTACAGATAAAATCTGGGGGGAGGAGGGCCAATGCAAAGTCAGTGCGGGTTGGGGAACGAAACTTCCGATGGACACCAGAACCTTTGGCTTGGAGCAAAGTTGAGCCTCCGAATCCTGCAGGCGTCAAGTGCTGGCCCTGTGATTTCTGCCTCCCACACCCAGCCACTGCCTCCCTGCTTGGAGGACACCTCAGAATTCACAAGATATTGTGAACGCATTCAGATCAATTCTACTTTGGTGGTTCACTGATGGTCTTTTAAATAACGCCCTAGTTGCAATCATAAATCAGGTACAAGATGTGAGATTCCCTTTTGTCATTTTTCCTTTCTTTTGAAATCATCGAGTACATAAGGAAGGACTTCTTACACACAAACTCTCAATCCATCAGTTGACACTGATAACTCCGACTATGCAAAATGTTTTGTTGTCCTTGGTGTTTTCGTTTAGAGAAAAGGCCGGGCATGATCCTGTAATCGTCAGCCATCCTCCTCTGGGAGGCCGAGGAAAGCAGATCGCTTCAGCCCAGGAGGTGGAGAACAGGCTGGGACAAACGGAGAAACCCCGTCTCCACAAAAGATACCGAGATGGGCCCGGCGTGGTGGCACGGCCCCTGTGGTCCCAGCTTCTTAGAGGGCTGAGGTGGCAGGATCGCCTGAACTGGGCAAGCGGAGGCTGCAGTGACCCTTCCTCATTCCACCACACTCCAGCCTGGGTGACACAAGCGGAGCACATCTCAAAGAAACCTGCTGTTTATTTGAAGGAACTCTTGGATTTCATACATAAATGCTAACAACTGCTACGTTCCTTAAGTCAAAATACTTTTACTAAGCACCGCAAGGAATCAATCCCAATCTTTTCACCCAGAACCCCCGTGAAAGAATGGCGACACCTTAATCAGCTTATTTAGGTTCTCGATCAGGAAGTCTAAACCGGCCAATCAGAGTTTCTAATTACCATGAGATGACCGGGTTAACTACCTTGAGTTCACCTCCTACGAGCTCCTGCAAGCTTTGGTGAAAGTTTGCATTCTAACTCAGGGCATTTGTTGGCTTCACACGGGCTGGTAATCACAGATCCGTGTGCCAGATACGACACACACACACATACACACAAAGAAAGACACACACACACACACACACACACACACGCACACATAAGCACGCACAGGCACGTGCGCGCGCGCGCACACACACACACACACACACACACACAAACACACACCATTAAGTAAACTTGGTTCGCAGGCGTTACCGACAGTGAGGGATAGAGAGAGAAATAGAAAGACCTAAGCCGCAAGGCAGAACCCAGCAAGGGCAGCAGAAGAGATCAAAGTCCTGTGCCCTTGGCTGTCAGCAGAGTGGGTGCTGGGAAGCTTCTGGAAGCAGGCACCTGAGCGGATGCCGGTGCACGTCAAAAGAGGCCTTCAAGCCTGAAGAACACGTAAGGAGCCAGAACAGGGTGCCACAGAGATACTACCCTTAAGGAAGACAGAAAAGCATTCGTTCCGGGGAAGGGGACATAATCCAATCAGCGACCCTGTGAAACTCAGACATGTCCGGGCACGGTGACCCACGCCTCTATTCCCATGGCTTTGGGAGGTCGAGGCCGGCGGACCCCCTGAGGTCCGGAGTTGCAGACCAGCCTGACCAACATGAGGAAATCCCGTCTCTTCTAAAAAGACGAAACTCGGTTGGGCTTGCTGGCAAGCGCCTGTAGTCCCAGCTACTCAGGGGGCTGAGACAGGAGAATCGCTTGAACCCGGGAGGCCGAGTTTGCAGTGAGCCCAGATCCCAGCATTGCACTCCAGCCTGGACAACAAAAGCCAAACTCCGTCTCAAGTTAAAAAAAACAAAACCTCAGAAAAGCTTCCCCAGCAAGGGCCAGAGACAACGCCGGTCTCTATTTCTTGACAGCAATTCAAGAGAGAATCTCGGGTGGCTTGCAAAACTCACAAGAGAGCAGAATATCCTCCCCAAGGCAGAGAAGCCACACGCTCTTTCTGGAGGTGGAGTAGCCACCGATCACCGTGCAGCCCCTCCCCACTCCCAGCCAGAAACCCCAGCCCCTCGGAACCAAATCCACTGGCAACAACCTTTCTTCCTGGAAAACGTTTCCCCTGCCAAAATGGAAAACAAACATGATACAAGCAAACGCATCTCAAAACACAAACACAAGGAAACAATCCGAGCAAGCTCTAGCCCCTCATAGCTCATCCATGCCCCCACTGGCATGCTACTGAAAACAGCGGCTGCACCCATTAAACTCATTCATTACTGGAGAACGAGACAAACCTTAGCGGATCCCTGCCCCCACAGCGACAATCCCGCTCGAAAACACAGAAAGGAAACAACCCCCGCACAAAATATAAATCTACCCCAGATAGAATTCAGCATCAACCTAAGGATCCTGCTGTAACATTACTACACTGACCCAGGACAGCTCAATTCCCTTCCCACCTATTTACAAGATAATCCTCATTCAGGGAGCTCTGGAAGCATCGCCAGTATTGCACTAGGATCCTCTTCGTGAGGCAGCTGGAAGTCTGAAAACACAGCAAATTTACTTATTTCTCTACACGACACGGAGGCTAATTCTCAGAAAAGGCTTAACGCCCTAATCCCCATGCCCCGATTCTCAGGCTATAACGATTATCTTTCTGCAGAAGAAACACACACACACACACACACACACACACACACACAGAGAGAGAGAGAGAGAGAGAGAGAAAAAGTCGTGCGAGAATGTAAACATTAAGCGAAATCACCGCCAACAGCAGAAACAATAGCCGACACCATAGACACTTCAAATGGTTCTGCTTTCCTCATTTGGACTGAAAGGTGAGAGTGGAACTCGTCTGCCCAAACCGTGGCACCGATATCAGCTGCAGGCCAGAGCAAGCCTTTCCGAGGAGATTTTAAGCAACCGGTGGGAGCAAGATCCTGAAGCATTTCTTCCAAGATTGGTCACAGGAGATGAAACCTGGCTCTACCGGCAGGATCCTGAAGACCAAGCACGAGGCCATGGCTACCAAGAGGTGGCAGTGCTCCAGTCGAAGCCGTGGAGGAGCAGTCAAGAGCAGAGGTCATGGCCACGGTTTGGGGGAGTGGGGGGATGCTAGAGGGATTCTGCTGGTTGACTTTCTGCAGGGCCAAACCCTGATCACATCTGCTCGCTAGCAGAGCGTTTTCAGAAAGTCAGCCAAAGCTGGAGCGAAGAAGGTCCCCACCAGAGAGTTCTTCTCCACCACGACAGTGTTCCTGATCATGGCTTTCTTCGAACAAGGGCAGCTGGGCAAGACCTGCCATGGGAAACCGTGAGGCGTCCACCTGACAGTCCTGATTTGGCGCCTGCTGACTTCTCTTTGTTTCCTCGTCTTGGAAAACCTGTAAAGGGCACCCAGTTTTCTTCAGTTAACAATGGAAAAAAGACTGCATGGAAATAGTTAAATTCCCAGGACCCTGGGGGCTTTAGGGATGGGCTAGACGGCGGGGAAAAGACACTGCTTCCAGAAGGGTCTTGAAGTTGATGGAGCCGAGGCTGAGAAGTAAAATACGCCTATTTCCTCTTTCTCCCTTAATCCCACTTTTCTACAAATGTTTCCAAGTCCCCTCACACAACGTCAATCCCAGGTAAAGAGTTGTCATCCTCTGTTGGTTCTTCTTCCTACGATTTTGTCTTGCGGTGTTGTTATTTTCGCTTTTACTCCCAAGAAGATTCTCTCTGTGTCTTTTGGAATCCACAGATGTGGAAGCTGGGAACATGGAGGGCCAACGGTAGACCTCAGTGGGGTGTGTCCAGGCTGCAATTAACCTAATGAACCTGCGGGGCACAGCAGTCCACCTGGCATGGACCGTCCCGATTGGCTGCATTGGGCTGACGGAATGAATTCCTATCGGGGCGGGGCAGCCCAGGGGCCAAGGGGGTCAGGGCTTGAGCCCTGGGTGGGCCCGGGGCTGGCTATATAAGGCCGGGCTCTGGCAGCGGAGCTTCACTCCGCCTTGGACGGCGCACCGCACAGGTCACTCCAGGCTGCGGCTGCACATCCCGAGGAACAGAAGCGGGCCTGCTCAGCTGTCTGCAAGGACCGGCGTTCCAGACCAAGTGGCCCGCTGCTCCGAGGGTCCAGCTCGCTCCAGGCTGTGACTCCACATCCCGAGGTCGCTGCCTGGCGACCGGGCAGCGAGGACCGGCCACCCCAGACTGCCTGTGCCGCCGCCCCGAGGACAGAGCCGCGACCGCGAGGACAGCGACGCCTGCACAGCTCTGGCGAGATGGCGGCAGGGTCCACTACGCTGCGCGCAGTGGAGAAGCTGCAGGTGCGTCTGGCCACTAAGACGGACCCGAGAAAGCTAGAGAAATATTTGCAGAAACTCTCCGCCTTGCCCATGACGGCAGACATCCTGGCAGAGACTGGAATCAGAAAGACGGTGAAGCGCCTGCGGAAGCACCAGCACGTGGGCGACTTTGCCAGAGACTTAGCGGCCCGGTGGAGGAAGCTGGTGCTCGTGGACCGAAACACCGGGCCTGACCCACAGGACCCTGAGGAGAGCGCTTCCCGACAGCGCTTCGGGGAGGCTCTTCAGGACCGGGAAAAGGCCTGGGGCTTCCCAGAAAACGCGACGGCCCCCAGGAGCCCATCTCACAGCCCTGAGCACAGACGGACAGCACGCAGAACACCTCCGGGGCAACAGAGACCTCACCCGAGGTCTCCCAGTCGCGAGCCCAGAGCTGAGAGAAAGCGCCCCAGAATGGCCCCAGCTGATTCCGGCCCCCATCGGGCCCCTCCAACGCGCACCGCTCCCCTCCCGATGCCCGAGGGCCCTGAGCCTGCTGTGCCCGGGAAGCAACGCGGAAGAGGCCATGCTCACGCCGCTCAGGGCGGGCCTCTGCTGGGTCAAGGCTGCCAGGGCCAACCCCAGGGGGAAGCGGTGGTGAGCCACAGCAAGGGGCACAAATCGTCCCGTGGGGCTTCGGCTCAGAAATCGCCTCCTGCCCAGGAAAGCCAGTCAGAGAGGCTGCAGGCGGCCGGCGCTGATTCGGCCGGGCTGAAAACGCTGCCCAGCCATGTCTTCTCAGAGCTCTGGGACCCCTCAGAGGCCTGGATGCAGGCCAACTACGATCTGCTGTCCGCTTTTGAGGCCATGACCTCCCAGGCAAACCCAGAAGCACTCTCCGCGCCAACGCTCCAGGAGGAAGCTGCTTTCCCTGGACGCAGAGTGAACGCTAAGATGCCGGTGTACTCGGGCTCCAGGCCTGCCTGCCAGCTCCAGGTGCCGACGCCGCGCCAGCAGTGCCTCCAGGTGCCTAGGAACAATCCGGACGCCCTCGGCGACGTGGAAGGGGTCCCCTACTCGGTTCTTGAACCCGTTCTGGAAGGGTGGACGCCCGATCAGCTGTACCGCACAGAGAAAGACAATCCCGCACTCTCTCGAGACACAGATGAATTATGGAGGATTCATTGTCTCCAGGACTTCAAGGAAGAAAAGCCACAGGAGCACGAGTCTTGGCGGGAGCTCTACCTGCGGCTTCGGGATGCCCGAGAGCAGCGGCTGCGAGTAGTGACCACGAAAATCCGATCCGCACGTGAAAACAAACCCAGCGGCCGACAGACAAAGATGATCTGTTTCAACTCTGTGGCCAAGACGCCTTATGATGCTTCCAGGAGGCAAGAGAAGTCTGCAGGAGCCGCTGACCCCGGAGACGGAGAGATCGAGCCAGCCCCCAAGCCCGCAGGAAGCAGCCAGACTCCCCCCGGCCTCGGGGACTGCGGCGGCGGCGGCGGCGGCGGCGGCGGCGGCAGCATTAGCGGGGGCAGCAGCAACGAGCATGCGGCGCCCGCGGACAAAACCCGAAAACAGGCTGTCAAGAAAGTGGCCCCGCTGATGGCCAAGGCAATTCGAGACTACAAGGGAAGATTCTCCCGACGATAATCTCAGGACTTGCCTTACAGATAAAATCTGGGGGGAGGAGGGCCAATGCAAAGTCAGTGCGGGTTGGGGAACGAAACTTCCGATGGACACCAGAACCTTTGGCTTGGAGCAAAGTTGAGCCTCCGAATCCTGCAGGCGTCAAGTGCTGGCCCTGTGATTTCTGCCTCCCACACCCAGCCACTGCCTCCCTGCTTGGAGGACACCTCAGAATTCACAAGATATTGTGAACGCATTCAGATCAATTCTACTTTGGTGGTTCACTGATGGTCTTTTAAATAACGCCCTAGTTGCAATCATAAATCAGGTACAAGATGTGAGATTCCCTTTTGTCATTTTTCCTTTCTTTTGAAATCATCGAGTACATAAGGAAGGACTTCTTACACACAAACTCTCAATCCATCAGTTGACACTGATAACTCCGACTATGCAAAATGTTTTGTTGTCCTTGGTGTTTTCGTTTAGAGAAAAGGCCGGGCATGATCCTGTAATCGTCAGCCATCCTCCTCTGGGAGGCCGAGGAAAGCAGATCGCTTCAGCCCAGGAGGTGGAGAACAGGCTGGGACAAACGGAGAAACCCCGTCTCCACAAAAGATACCGAGATGGGCCCGGCGTGGTGGCACGGCCCCTGTGGTCCCAGCTTCTTAGAGGGCTGAGGTGGCAGGATCGCCTGAACTGGGCAAGCGGAGGCTGCAGTGACCCTTCCTCATTCCACCACACTCCAGCCTGGGTGACACAAGCGGAGCACATCTCAAAGAAACCTGCTGTTTATTTGAAGGAACTCTTGGATTTCATACATAAATGCTAACAACTGCTACGTTCCTTAAGTCAAAATACTTTTACTAAGCACCGCAAGGAATCAATCCCAATCTTTTCACCCAGAACCCCCGTGAAAGAATGGCGACACCTTAATCAGCTTATTTAGGTTCTCGATCAGGAAGTCTAAACCGGCCAATCAGAGTTTCTAATTACCATGAGATGACCGGGTTAACTACCTTGAGTTCACCTCCTACGAGCTCCTGCAAGCTTTGGTGAAAGTTTGCATTCTAACTCAGGGCATTTGTTGGCTTCACACGGGCTGGTAATCACAGATCCGTGTGCCAGATACGACACACACACACATACACACAAAGAAAGACACACACACACACACACACACACACACGCACACATAAGCACGCACAGGCACGTGCGCGCGCGCGCACACACACACACACACACACACACACAAACACACACCATTAAGTAAACTTGGTTCGCAGGCGTTACCGACAGTGAGGGATAGAGAGAGAAATAGAAAGACCTAAGCCGCAAGGCAGAACCCAGCAAGGGCAGCAGAAGAGATCAAAGTCCTGTGCCCTTGGCTGTCAGCAGAGTGGGTGCTGGGAAGCTTCTGGAAGCAGGCACCTGAGCGGATGCCGGTGCACGTCAAAAGAGGCCTTCAAGCCTGAAGAACACGTAAGGAGCCAGAACAGGGTGCCACAGAGATACTACCCTTAAGGAAGACAGAAAAGCATTCGTTCCGGGGAAGGGGACATAATCCAATCAGCGACCCTGTGAAACTCAGACATGTCCGGGCACGGTGACCCACGCCTCTATTCCCATGGCTTTGGGAGGTCGAGGCCGGCGGACCCCCTGAGGTCCGGAGTTGCAGACCAGCCTGACCAACATGAGGAAATCCCGTCTCTTCTAAAAAGACGAAACTCGGTTGGGCTTGCTGGCAAGCGCCTGTAGTCCCAGCTACTCAGGGGGCTGAGACAGGAGAATCGCTTGAACCCGGGAGGCCGAGTTTGCAGTGAGCCCAGATCCCAGCATTGCACTCCAGCCTGGACAACAAAAGCCAAACTCCGTCTCAAGTTAAAAAAAACAAAACCTCAGAAAAGCTTCCCCAGCAAGGGCCAGAGACAACGCCGGTCTCTATTTCTTGACAGCAATTCAAGAGAGAATCTCGGGTGGCTTGCAAAACTCACAAGAGAGCAGAATATCCTCCCCAAGGCAGAGAAGCCACACGCTCTTTCTGGAGGTGGAGTAGCCACCGATCACCGTGCAGCCCCTCCCCACTCCCAGCCAGAAACCCCAGCCCCTCGGAACCAAATCCACTGGCAACAACCTTTCTTCCTGGAAAACGTTTCCCCTGCCAAAATGGAAAACAAACATGATACAAGCAAACGCATCTCAAAACACAAACACAAGGAAACAATCCGAGCAAGCTCTAGCCCCTCATAGCTCATCCATGCCCCCACTGGCATGCTACTGAAAACAGCGGCTGCACCCATTAAACTCATTCATTACTGGAGAACGAGACAAACCTTAGCGGATCCCTGCCCCCACAGCGACAATCCCGCTCGAAAACACAGAAAGGAAACAACCCCCGCACAAAATATAAATCTACCCCAGATAGAATTCAGCATCAACCTAAGGATCCTGCTGTAACATTACTACACTGACCCAGGACAGCTCAATTCCCTTCCCACCTATTTACAAGATAATCCTCATTCAGGGAGCTCTGGAAGCATCGCCAGTATTGCACTAGGATCCTCTTCGTGAGGCAGCTGGAAGTCTGAAAACACAGCAAATTTACTTATTTCTCTACACGACACGGAGGCTAATTCTCAGAAAAGGCTTAACGCCCTAATCCCCATGCCCCGATTCTCAGGCTATAACGATTATCTTTCTGCAGAAGAAACACACACACACACACACACACACACACACACACACACAGAGAGAGAGAGAGAGAGAGAGAAAATGTCGTGCGAGAATGTAAACATTAAGCGAAATCACCGCCAACAGCAGAAACAATAGCCGACACCATAGACACTTCAAATGGTTCTGCTTTCCTCATTTGGACTGAAAGGTGAGAGTGGAACTCGTCTGCCCAAACCGTGGCACCGATATCAGCTGCAGGCCAGAGCAAGCCTTTCCGAGGAGATTTTAAGCAACCGGTGGGAGCAAGATCCTGAAGCATTTCTTCCAAGATTGGTCACAGGAGATGAAACCTGGCTCTACCGGCAGGATCCTGAAGACCAAGCACGAGGCCATGGCTACCAAGAGGTGGCAGTGCTCCAGTCGAAGCCGTGGAGGAGCAGTCAAGAGCAGAGGTCATGGCCACGGTTTGGGGGAGTGGGGGGATGCTAGAGGGATTCTGCTGGTTGACTTTCTGCAGGGCCAAACCCTGATCACATCTGCTCGCTAGCAGAGCGTTTTCAGAAAGTCAGCCAAAGCTGGAGCGAAGAAGGTCCCCACCAGAGAGTTCTTCTCCACCACGACAGTGTTCCTGATCATGGCTTTCTTCGAACAAGGGCAGCTGGGCAAGACCTGCCATGGGAAACCGTGAGGCGTCCACCTGACAGTCCTGATTTGGCGCCTGCTGACTTCTCTTTGTTTCCTCGTCTTGGAAAACCTGTAAAGGGCACCCAGTTTTCTTCAGTTAACAATGGAAAAAAGACTGCATGGAAATAGTTAAATTCCCAGGACCCTGGGGGCTTTAGGGATGGGCTAGACGGCGGGGAAAAGACACTGCTTCCAGAAGGGTCTTGAAGTTGATGGAGCCGAGGCTGAGAAGTAAAATACGCCTATTTCCTCTTTCTCCCTTAATCCCACTTTTCTACAAATGTTTCCAAGTCCCCTCACACAACGTCAATCCCAGGTAAAGAGTTGTCATCCTCTGTTGGTTCTTCTTCCTACGATTTTGTCTTGCGGTGTTGTTATTTTCGCTTTTACTCCCAAGAAGATTCTCTCTGTGTCTTTTGGAATCCACAGATGTGGAAGCTGGGAACATGGAGGGCCAACGGTAGACCTCAGTGGGGTGTGTCCAGGCTGCAATTAACCTAATGAACCTGCGGGGCACAGCAGTCCACCTGGCATGGACCGTCCCGATTGGCTGCATTGGGCTGACGGAATGAATTCCTATCGGGGCGGGGCAGCCCAGGGGCCAAGGGGGTCAGGGCTTGAGCCCTGGGTGGGCCCGGGGCTGGCTATATAAGGCCGGGCTCTGGCAGCGGAGCTTCACTCCGCCTTGGACGGCGCACCGCACAGGTCACTCCAGGCTGCGGCTGCACATCCCGAGGAACAGAAGCGGGCCTGCTCAGCTGTCTGCAAGGACCGGCGTTCCAGACCAAGTGGCCCGCTGCTCCGAGGGTCCAGCTCGCTCCAGGCTGTGACTCCACATCCCGAGGTCGCTGCCTGGCGACCGGGCAGCGAGGACCGGCCACCCCAGACTGCCTGTGCCGCCGCCCCGAGGACAGAGCCGCGACCGCGAGGACAGCGACGCCTGCACAGCTCTGGCGAGATGGCGGCAGGGTCCACTACGCTGCGCGCAGTGGAGAAGCTGCAGGTGCGTCTGGCCACTAAGACGGACCCGAGAAAGCTAGAGAAATATTTGCAGAAACTCTCCGCCTTGCCCATGACGGCAGACATCCTGGCGGAGACTGGAATCAGAAAGACGGTGAAGCGCCTGCGGAAGCACCAGCACGTGGGCGACTTTGCCAGAGACTTAGCGGCCCGGTGGAGGAAGCTGGTGCTCGTGGACCGAAACACCGGGCCTGACCCACAGGACCCTGAGGAGAGCGCTTCCCGACAGCGCTTCGGGGAGGCTCTTCAGGACCGGGAAAAGGCCTGGGGCTTCCCAGAAAACGCGACGGCCCCCAGGAGCCCATCTCACAGCCCTGAGCACAGACGGACAGCACGCAGAACACCTCCGGGGCAACAGAGACCTCACCCGAGGTCTCCCAGTCGCGAGCCCAGAGCTGAGAGAAAGCGCCCCAGAATGGCCCCAGCTGATTCCGGCCCCCATCGGGCCCCTCCAACGCGCACCGCTCCCCTCCCGATGCCCGAGGGCCCTGAGCCTGCTGTGCCCGGGAAGCAACGCGGAAGAGGCCATGCTCACGCCGCTCAGGGCGGGCCTCTGCTGGGTCAAGGCTGCCAGGGCCAACCCCAGGGGGAAGCGGTGGTGAGCCACAGCAAGGGGCACAAATCGTCCCGTGGGGCTTCGGCTCAGAAATCGCCTCCTGCCCAGGAAAGCCAGTCAGAGAGGCTGCAGGCGGCCGGCGCTGATTCGGCCGGGCTGAAAACGCTGCCCAGCCATGTCTTCTCAGAGCTCTGGGACCCCTCAGAGGCCTGGATGCAGGCCAACTACGATCTGCTGTCCGCTTTTGAGGCCATGACCTCCCAGGCAAACCCAGAAGCACTCTCCGCGCCAACGCTCCAGGAGGAAGCTGCTTTCCCTGGACGCAGAGTGAACGCTAAGATGCCGGTGTACTCGGGCTCCAGGCCTGCCTGCCAGCTCCAGGTGCCGACGCCGCGCCAGCAGTGCCTCCAGGTGCCTAGGAACAATCCGGACGCCCTCGGCGACGTGGAAGGGGTCCCCTACTCGGTTCTTGAACCCGTTCTGGAAGGGTGGACGCCCGATCAGCTGTACCGCACAGAGAAAGACAATCCCGCACTCTCTCGAGACACAGATGAATTATGGAGGATTCATTGTCTCCAGGACTTCAAGGAAGAAAAGCCACAGGAGCACGAGTCTTGGCGGGAGCTCTACCTGCGGCTTCGGGATGCCCGAGAGCAGCGGCTGCGAGTAGTGACCACGAAAATCCGATCCGCACGTGAAAACAAACCCAGCGGCCGACAGACAAAGATGATCTGTTTCAACTCTGTGGCCAAGACGCCTTATGATGCTTCCAGGAGGCAAGAGAAGTCTGCAGGAGCCGCTGACCCCGGAGACGGAGAGATCGAGCCAGCCCCCAAGCCCGCAGGAAGCAGCCAGACTCCCCCCGGCCTCGGGGACTGCGGCGGCGGCGGCGGCGGCGGCGGCGGCGGCAGCATTAGCGGGGGCAGCAGCAACGAGCATGCGGCGCCCGCGGACAAAACCCGAAAACAGGCTGTCAAGAAAGTGGCCCCGCTGATGGCCAAGGCAATTCGAGACTACAAGGGAAGATTCTCCCGACGATAATCTCAGGACTTGCCTTACAGATAAAATCTGGGGGGAGGAGGGCCAATGCAAAGTCAGTGCGGGTTGGGGAACGAAACTTCCGATGGACACCAGAACCTTTGGCTTGGAGCAAAGTTGAGCCTCCGAATCCTGCAGGCGTCAAGTGCTGGCCCTGTGATTTCTGCCTCCCACACCCAGCCACTGCCTCCCTGCTTGGAGGACACCTCAGAATTCACAAGATATTGTGAACGCATTCAGATCAATTCTACTTTGGTGGTTCACTGATGGTCTTTTAAATAACGCCCTAGTTGCAATCATAAATCAGGTACAAGATGTGAGATTCCCTTTTGTCATTTTTCCTTTCTTTTGAAATCATCGAGTACATAAGGAAGGACTTCTTACACACAAACTCTCAATCCATCAGTTGACACTGATAACTCCGACTATGCAAAATGTTTTGTTGTCCTTGGTGTTTTCGTTTAGAGAAAAGGCCGGGCATGATCCTGTAATCGTCAGCCATCCTCCTCTGGGAGGCCGAGGAAAGCAGATCGCTTCAGCCCAGGAGGTGGAGAACAGGCTGGGACAAACGGAGAAACCCCGTCTCCACAAAAGATACCGAGATGGGCCCGGCGTGGTGGCACGGCCCCTGTGGTCCCAGCTTCTTAGAGGGCTGAGGTGGCAGGATCGCCTGAACTGGGCAAGCGGAGGCTGCAGTGACCCTTCCTCATTCCACCACACTCCAGCCTGGGTGACACAAGCGGAGCACATCTCAAAGAAACCTGCTGTTTATTTGAAGGAACTCTTGGATTTCATACATAAATGCTAACAACTGCTACGTTCCTTAAGTCAAAATACTTTTACTAAGCACCGCAAGGAATCAATCCCAATCTTTTCACCCAGAACCCCCGTGAAAGAATGGCGACACCTTAATCAGCTTATTTAGGTTCTCGATCAGGAAGTCTAAACCGGCCAATCAGAGTTTCTAATTACCATGAGATGACCGGGTTAACTACCTTGAGTTCACCTCCTACGAGCTCCTGCAAGCTTTGGTGAAAGTTTGCATTCTAACTCAGGGTATTTGTTGGCTTCACACGGGCTGGTAATCACAGATCCGTGTGCCAGATACGACACACACACACATACACACAAAGAAAGACACACACACACACACACACACACACACACACACACACAAACACACACCATTAAGTAAACTTGGTTCGCAGGCGTTACCGACAGTGAGGGATAGAGAGAGAAATAGAAAGACCTAAGCCGCAAGGCAGAACCCAGCAAGGGCAGCAGAAGAGATCAAAGTCCTGTGCCCTTGGCTGTCAGCAGAGTGGGTGCTGGGAAGCTTCTGGAAGCAGGCACCTGAGCGGATGCCGGTGCACGTCAAAAGAGGCCTTCAAGCCTGAAGAACACGTAAGGAGCCAGAACAGGGTGCCACAGAGATACTACCCTTAAGGAAGACAGAAAAGCATTCATTCCGGGGAAGGGGACATAATCCAATCAGCGACCCTGTGAAACTCAGACATGTCCGGGCACGGTGACCCACGCCTCTATTCCCATGGCTTTGGGAGGTCGAGGCCGGCGGACCCCCTGAGGTCCGGAGTTGCAGACCAGCCTGACCAACATGAGGAAATCCCGTCTCTTCTAAAAAGACGAAACTCGGTTGGGCTTGCTGGCAAGCGCCTGTAGTCCCAGCTACTCAGGGGGCTGAGACAGGAGAATCGCTTGAACCCGGGAGGCCGAGTTTGCAGTGAGCCCAGATCCCAGCATTGCACTCCAGCCTGGACAACAAAAGCCAAACTCCGTCTCAAGTTAAAAAAAACAAAACCTCAGAAAAGCTTCCCCAGCAAGGGCCAGAGACAACGCCGGTCTCTATTTCTTGACAGCAATTCAAGAGAGAATCTCGGGTGGCTTGCAAAACTCACAAGAGAGCAGAATATCCTCCCCAAGGCAGAGAAGCCACACGCTCTTTCTGGAGGTGGAGTAGCCACCGATCACCGTGCAGCCCCTCCCCACTCCCAGCCAGAAACCCCAGCCCCTCGGAACCAAATCCACTGGCAACAACCTTTCTTCCTGGAAAACGTTTCCCCTGCCAAAATGGAAAACAAACATGATACAAGCAAACGCATCTCAAAACACAAACACAAGGAAACAATCCGAGCAAGCTCTAGCCCCTCATAGCTCATCCATGCCCCCACTGGCATGCTACTGAAAACAGCGGCTGCACCCATTAAACTCATTCATTACTGGAGAACGAGACAAACCTTAGCGGATCCCTGCCCCCACAGCGACAATCCCGCTCGAAAACACAGAAAGGAAACAACCCCCGCACAAAATATAAATCTACCCCAGATAGAATTCAGCATCAACCTAAGGATCCTGCTGTAACATTACTACACTGACCCAGGACAGCTCAATTCCCTTCCCACCTATTTACAAGATAATCCTCATTCAGGGAGCTCTGGAAGCATCGCCAGTATTGCACTAGGATCCTCTTCGTGAGGCAGCTGGAAGTCTGAAAACACAGCAAATTTACTTATTTCTCTACACGACACGGAGGCTAATTCTCAGAAAAGGCTTAACGCCCTAATCCCCATGCCCCGATTCTCAGGCTATAACGATTATCTTTCTGCAGAAGAAACACACACACACACACACACACACACACACACACACACACACACACACACACAGAGAGAGAGAGAGAGAGAAAAAAAGTCGTGCGAGAATGTAAACATTAAGCGAAATCACCGCCGACAGCAGAAACAATAGCCGACACCATAGACACTTCAAATGGTTCTGCTTTCCTCATTTGGACTGAAAGGTGAGAGTGGAACTCGTCTGCCCAAACCGTGGCACCGATATCAGCTGCAGGCCAGAGCAAGCCTTTCCGAGGAGATTTTAAGCAACCGGTGGGAGCAAGATCCTGAAGCATTTCTTCCAAGATTGGTCACAGGAGATGAAACCTGGCTCTACCGGCAGGATCCTGAAGACCAAGCACGAGGCCATGGCTACCAAGAGGTGGCAGTGCTCCAGTCGAAGCCGTGGAGGAGCAGTCAAGAGCAGAGGTCATGGCCACCGTTTGGGGGAGTGGGGGGATGCTAGAGGGATTCTGCTGGTTGACTTTCTGCAGGGCCAAACCCTGATCACATCTGCTCGCTAGCAGAGCGTTTTCAGAAAGTCAGCCAAAGCTGGAGCGAAGAAGGTCCCCACCAGAGAGTTCTTCTCCACCACGACAGTGTTCCTGATCATGGCTTTCTTCGAACAAGGGCAGCTGGGCAAGACCTGCCATGGGAAACCGTGAGGCGTCCACCTGACAGTCCTGATTTGGCGCCTGCTGACTTCTCTTTGTTTCCTCGTCTTGGAAAACCTATAAAGGGCACCCAGTTTTCTTCAGTTAACAATGGAAAAAAGACTGCATGGAAATAGTTAAATTCCCAGGACCCTGGGGGCTTTAGGGATGGGCTAGACGGCGGGGAAAAGACACTGCTTCCAGAAGGGTCTTGAAGTTGATGGAGCCGAGGCTGAGAAGTAAAATACGCCTATTTCCTCTTTCTCCCTTAATCCCACTTTTCTACAAATGTTTCCAAGTCCCCTCACACAACGTCAATCCCAGGTAAAGAGTTGTCATCCTCTGTTGGTTCTTCTTCCTACGATTTTGTCTTGCGGTGTTGTTATTTTCGCTTTTACTCCCAAGAAGATTCTCTCTGTGTCTTTTGGAATCCACAGATGTGGAAGCTGGGAACATGGAGGGCCAACGGTAGACCTCAGTGGGGTGTGTCCAGGCTGCAATTAACCTAATGAACCTGCGGGGCACAGCAGTCCACCTGGCATGGACCGTCCCGATTGGCTGCATTGGGCTGACGGAATGAATTCCTATCGGGGCGGGGCAGCCCAGGGGCCAAGGGGGTCAGGGCTTGAGCCCTGGGTGGGCCCGGGGCTGGCTATATAAGGCCGGGCTCTGGCAGCGGAGCTTCACTCCGCCTTGGACGGCGCACCGCACAGGTCACTCCAGGCTGCGGCTGCACATCCCGAGGAACAGAAGCGGGCCTGCTCAGCTGTCTGCAAGGACCGGCGTTCCAGACCAAGTGGCCCGCTGCTCCGAGGGTCCAGCTCGCTCCAGGCTGTGACTCCACATCCCGAGGTCGCTGCCTGGCGACCGGGCAGCGAGGACCGGCCACCCCAGACTGCCTGTGCCGCCGCCCCGAGGACAGAGCCGCGACCGCGAGGACAGCGACGCCTGCACAGCTCTGGCGAGATGGCGGCAGGGTCCACTACGCTGCGCGCAGTGGAGAAGCTGCAGGTGCGTCTGGCCACTAAGACGGACCCGAGAAAGCTAGAGAAATATTTGCAGAAACTCTCCGCCTTGCCCATGACGGCAGACATCCTGGCGGAGACTGGAATCAGAAAGACGGTGAAGCGCCTGCGGAAGCACCAGCACGTGGGCGACTTTGCCAGAGACTTAGCGGCCCGGTGGAGGAAGCTGGTGCTCGTGGACCGAAACACCGGGCCTGACCCACAGGACCCTGAGGAGAGCGCTTCCCGACAGCGCTTCGGGGAGGCTCTTCAGGACCGGGAAAAGGCCTGGGGCTTCCCAGAAAACGCGACGGCCCCCAGGAGCCCATCTCACAGCCCTGAGCACAGACGGACAGCACGCAGAACACCTCCGGGGCAACAGAGACCTCACCCGAGGTCTCCCAGTCGCGAGCCCAGAGCCGAGAGAAAGCGCCCCAGAATGGCCCCAGCTGATTCCGGCCCCCATCGGGCCCCTCCAACGCGCACCGCTCCCCTCCCGATGCCCGAGGGCCCTGAGCCTGCTGTGCCCGGGAAGCAACGCGGAAGAGGCCATGCTCACGCCGCTCAGGGCGGGCCTCTGCTGGGTCAAGGCTGCCAGGGCCAACCCCAGGGGGAAGCGGTGGTGAGCCACAGCAAGGGGCACAAATCGTCCCGTGGGGCTTCGGCTCAGAAATCGCCTCCTGCCCAGGAAAGCCAGTCAGAGAGGCTGCAGGCGGCCGGCGCTGATTCGGCCGGGCTGAAAACGCTGCCCAGCCATGTCTTCTCAGAGCTCTGGGACCCCTCAGAGGCCTGGATGCAGGCCAACTACGATCTGCTGTCCGCTTTTGAGGCCATGACCTCCCAGGCAAACCCAGAAGCACTCTCCGCGCCAACGCTCCAGGAGGAAGCTGCTTTCCCTGGACGCAGAGTGAACGCTAAGATGCCGGTGTACTCGGGCTCCAGGCCTGCCTGCCAGCTCCAGGTGCCGACGCCGCGCCAGCAGTGCCTCCAGGTGCCTAGGAACAATCCGGACGCCCTCGGCGACGTGGAAGGGGTCCCCTACTCGGTTCTTGAACCCGTTCTGGAAGGGTGGACGCCCGATCAGCTGTACCGCACAGAGAAAGACAATCCCGCACTCTCTCGAGACACAGATGAATTATGGAGGATTCATTGTCTCCAGGACTTCAAGGAAGAAAAGCCACAGGAGCACGAGTCTTGGCGGGAGCTCTACCTGCGGCTTCGGGATGCCCCAGAGCAGCGGCTGCGAGTAGTGACCACGAAAATCCGATCCGCACGTGAAAACAAACCCAGCGGCCGACAGACAAAGATGATCTGTTTCAACTCTGTGGCCAAGACGCCTTATGATGCTTCCAGGCGGCAAGAGAAGTCTGCAGGAGCCGCTGACCCCGGAGATGGAGAGATCGAGCCAGCCCCCAAGCCCGCAGGAAGCAGCCAGACTCCCCCCGGCCTCGGGGACTGCGGCGGCGGCGGCGGCGGCGGCGGCAGCAGCATTAGCGGGGGCAGCAGCAACGAGCATGCGGCGACGGCAGACAAAACCCGAAAACAGGCTGTCAAGAAAGTGGCCACGCCCAGATTTCAGCGGGAGTCAGCCTCCCACACTCCGGAATCACCTACAGACTCACAGACTTCACTGAGGTCCTCCCTGTTCTCTCTCAGGTCTTTGCCCTCAGCCCACAGGGACTCTTGTGTCTCTTTCAGCTACTGTCAAAACTTCTCTAGATTCCAGCTGGAGTCAGTTCCAGGCGCCCACGATACACCACCGAACTCGCGAATTTCACTGACTTACTCCCCAGTCTCCCTCATGTTCTCACCCCCAGCCCTCAGGGACTCTTCTGTCTCTCTCAGCTACTCTCCAGCCATCTCCAGATTTCACCTGCAGTCAGCTTCCCACACCCAGGAATCACCTACAAACTCCGGGACCTTACTGCAACCCTCCCCCATTTCTTTCACCTCTTCACCCCCTGCCTTCAGGGACTCTCCTGTGTCTCCCAGCTTCTCTCCAGCCCTCCCCAGATTTCTGCCACAGTCAGCCCCAGGCACCCAGGACAACCCTAGACACCCACAGGCCTCACGAGCCTATCTCCCTATGACCTGGACTTATACAGGGATGGCTCCCACGCATCCCTCAGTGACCCCAAACCCATCTCCACTTACACTCAGACACTCCCAGGGCCTGACAGCTACTCCCCGTTATTGTCCTTCAGTTCGAAGCCCTGGCCAATCTACTAGCCCACGTGACGCAGTTACCTGGCCATTTCTCCACAGTTCCGGTGAGGGCCCCACACCCAGCCGCAGAAGAGCCCCTCCTGCATTCCGTCCTCACACGCAGGCCTGTCCCTCTACTTGCTACTGTCACACTCTTGCCAGCAGAAGAGGCCCCTGTCATGGCCGATATCACCACCCAGTCTATCCTCACCCCACAGCTGTGCAGCGGGACCCTCCTGCTGGCCCACGTGGCTGCCAGAGCCCATGCTGGCACGACGCTCCAGCATGTCGGCGTCCCTGCGGGCCACACTACCGGTGACATGGCTCGCATGACCCTCCTTCCTGGCAGTGACACTGTTGATGTGAACCCCAGTTTCACATCTGTCATTTGTAAATAGGACCATTTGCCCTTTTCGCTCTCCCTTCCATTCACAGGGCTTTTCATTCTCTCTGTTTCTGCCTCCGTTTCAGATATTTACTCACCTTTTTCTCTCTCACTATGTCTGCCGTGGTCTCCATGAGAGTGCGCCACATAAGATTCCCCCATTAAAAGTCATGAATTGAGTGGCTTTTAGTATACCTGTGGTTGTGCACATTCCCTTTTAATTCGCAACCCATTGTAGAACGTCTTATCACCCCCGACCAGAGAAAAACCCTGTAGACATTAGTCACTCCTCATTCTGTCTCAAACCCTCTCCCTGACCCTCAACCCTAGGTAGCAACTACATAGTGCGATCAACCCCATATGAATAGATTTCCATATTGTGGACAATTCCTATAAACGGAATTGCACAATAGGTGAGCTTTTATGACTGACATAACACGTAGCACAATATTTTCAAGATTCATCCACATTGTAGGCTTACCCACAGGGGGAAGCCAGTCTTTTTGGGGTTTTAGCAACACCGGGTGTTTTCTCCTTCCTTCCGTCCTTCTTTCCTTCTTTCCTTCCTTCCTTCCTTCCTTCCTTCCTTCCTTCCTTCCTTCCTTCCTACCTTCCTTCTTTCCTTCCTTCCTTCATTCCTTCCTCCTATTTCTCTCTTACTCCTTCTGCCCTCTCTCTTTCATATGCCTTAGGTGCATCCCACATTCTGCGTTTTTTTGGGGAAATCCTCCACAGGTGCAGGAAAATTGTGTTATTGAAACTATTTACCGCTATCTCTCTTTCACGGCTCTCCATCAGTTGTGAACATCTATTGATTTATCCCAAGTCACTAGGCGTATTTTAATTAGGTACACCTGTTTTTCTTTATACAGCTGTTTCTGGACTATTTAGGGTCGCATACTCCTAAACCCAGTGTAACTCAGAAACGCATCTAATATTCCAATAAACCCATCATAACGTTGAAAAATCATAAATCAAACCATCGTAAGTCACGGTTTGTCCGTGGATATGGGTGTCATCAATTCCATTGTATTCAATAATGCTGTACGCCATTAACAATGGCAGACTGATTGGGAGTGGAGATGGATAGCATTATGAAAATCAGTTATTAGAGGGATACTTCTTTAACCTGACTGAAGAACTGATCTAATGGCTTTAGTACAGTGCATGATTATGTGAGTTGTTTTGAGACAGAGTAGTACATTTGTGAATGAAATTGTATGGCTTTTTTTCACTTAGTAGGAACCATTGTGTGTGGAAACGTGAGAAAATTGCTTTCGGCTGTAGAGTCCGGCATTCATTGTAGATTTAAGCTTCGTTTTCTGTGAGCAAATCTTATTCAATGAAATACTACTCTTTAGAATAAAAAACAAAGGCACTGGTGATGTGAGGTCATTATCCTCAGCAAACTAATCCAGGGAAAGAAAACCAAACGCCACATTCTCACTTATAATGGGAGCTGAAAAATGGGATCACATGGACACAGGAAGGGGAACAACACACACTGGGTCCTTTCGGGAGGCAGAGCGTTAAGAAAAACAGCTACTGCACGCTGGGCTTAATACCTAGGTGATGGGTTGACAGGTGCAGCAAACCACCATGGCACACGTTTGTTTACCTCAGTAACAAATCTGCACATCCTGCACATATACCCCAGAACTTAGAAACAAAACGAAACAAAAGAAAACGAAAAAGCAATAGCAAAACGCTAAAGGCAAAATAAAGTTTCAAACTCAGAAAGTGACAGACCAATGTTTGCTTCCCATCATGGTTCTCAACCCAGGTGCCATAAGGTCAGGATAAAGAATTTGATTACATATTGTAAATAAGACGTGCAGCAAATGACCAGAAATATTATTCTCAACATATGTGTGTCTTCTAATTCAATGGTGACGCTATCTACCGGGACATAGCATTAGATTCCAAAGGGCCGAGTCCCGCCAGACAGGCCTCCCACACTAATAACAATGGGAAGCCCTACGTTGTTTTACCTGTGCTTCTCAGCAGCTGGCTAGAAATCAGGTTGCCACCACTCCCGGATTTAGTTGCATTCATTTGCTGGAAGAGCTCACAGCACGCAGGGAAACAGTTACATTTGCCGTTGTATTTTAGCGGATATTGCAAAAATTCAGAAATAAATTTGGGGCCCTGCATGTGGGGAGGGGCGCACTGCCTTCCAGGAAGTGTTATCCAGAAGCTCTCTGTACCCAGTCCTTTTGGGTTTTTATGGAGACCTCATTCTATAGGCATGATGGGTTAAACCATAGGCTATTGGTGATCAACTCCACCTGAGGCTCTCAGCCCTCCCTGCAAATTGGGGTTGAGGCTTTGCCATTCTCATTCTGACTGAAAGAATTTACACAAACGGAATTTTAAAACAGATAAGCACAACTGGAATCTTAATTAGATGATTGGATTACCTGGAGCCACACCTTGATATTCCTAACCCGAGCACCCTCATCCAACGAATGCTCCACCCAACTGGCTCCCAAGTCTCTACGTGGTTCCAGAGCAAAAGAATGTTTCTACAACGCATATCCCCACCTTTTCTTCCAAGTCTTTTCGCTTACACGGAAAGACTTCTTAAACTGCCATGCATCAGGGTCAGGGGGAGGTCTTGTTACAACGCAGATCTGTGGATCTCTGGGGTTTGATTGTTGCAAGGATGCTGCTGGTGTCAAAACCACAACGCGGGAACCACAGAACCACTAGTTGGTTTTCCGTGTTTCAGTGCATACAATTCCTAAGTTATCTGGCCAAGAAAACTTGTAAGTTCTTAGATTGTCCCAAAGGTGGCGCATGAAATCAAAGCAGGAGAACAGTTTCCTACGAGCTGTAGCCTGGGAAAGTTGGGGGTGACTGATGGAAAGGAGGAGTGAAGCTCCGCCCTTTCCGCTGCTAGGCTGCGCCCGAGGCTATTTAAACCCGCCCTGGCTGGCCTGTACTCAGATCCTCACGGAGCGGATCAGCGGCAGGAGCGTTTGGCGGACTCTGCGTGGACTTGGAGCTCACAGCGTCTTGCGACTTGGAAGCGGATTCAGAGGACAGGACAGAACACTTGGGCAAGTGAATCTCTGTCTGTCTGTCTGTCTGTCTGTCTGTCTGTCTCATTGGTTGCTTGATTTCCATTTTCTTAAGGGGCACATACCTCACACCGCACACACACAAACACACACACACACTCACACACACACACACACACAAACACACACACACACACACACACACACACTCCTTCCTTCTGCGAGTTAGAAAATTAGTAGGGGCCCCTGGGAGCTGCAGATTTCCTAATCATGTCTGCACCTAAGAACAGTAGGGTCTTGTCTGGCTCTTCTTATGAACGGTCCCCCAGCCCGGACTCCCCAAGGTCCATGCGAGCCTCACCCAGCTTCTCCCTCTCCCCTCTCAGAAACTCAGGCTTAAGGGGAAGCTCCTCACCAGGGATCCGGAGCTACCATTCACCATCCCCTAGGGCTTCACCACACTCACCTCTGTCATCACCAGAATCCCACAAGCTCCCATTTCCCTGTCCTCACTGTGATGGGCAATCAATGAAGCCATTGGGCTCTCCCGTGTCCTCCTCTGAGGATTCCTCAGAGTCCCCACGTTCATCAATAATATACCACATGTTCTTACTGCCATCACCCAGCAGCTCACCCCCAGCTCTCGGGGGGTCTCCTGTGTCTCCCAGCTACTCTCCAAACAACCCCAGATTTCAGCTGGAGTCAGCCCCCCACACCCAGGAATCACCAACAAACTCACGAGCCTCACAGTGCTCCACCCCTGTGTCTTTCATCTCTTCACCCCCAGGCCTCAGGGACTCTCCTGTGGCTCCCAGTTACTCTCCAGCCATCCCCAGTTTCCTGCGGGAGTCAGCCCCATGCACCCAGGAGTCCCCCAGACACTCACAGGTCTCGGGAGAATATGAGCGGTCCCCCAGCCCTGACTCCTCAAGATTCATGCCTGCCTCACCCAGCTTCTCCCTCTCCCCTCCCAGAAACTCACACCCAAGGGGCAGCTCCTCACCAGGGATGTGGAAGTACTCTACATCATCCCACAGGGCTTCACCACTCTCACATCCATCATCAGCAGAATTCCACAACTTTAAGTTTCCCTTTCCTAACCAAGCAGGACAGTCACTCATGTCATCGTGTTCTCCCGTGTCCTCCTCGGGAGATTCTTCACAGTCACCTCATTCATCAATAATATACCATATGTTCTTACTGCCGTCATCCAGCAGCTCACCCCCAGCCACCCATGACTCTCCTGTCTGTCCCAGCTACTCTCCAACTACGCCCAGATTTCAGCGGGAGTCTGTACCCCACACCCCAGAAACACCTACAATCCCACAGACCTCAGTGAGATCCTCGCCAGTCTCTCTCACGTCTTCACCCCCAGCCCTTACGGATCCTCCAGTCTGTCCCAGCTACTCTCCAACCACGCCCACATTTCAGCGCGGGTCAGTTCCAGGAACCCAGGGATCACCACCAAGCCCGCCACTTTCACTGAGTTACTCCCCAGTCTCTGGCACGTCTTTATCTCCAACCCTCAGGGACTCGCCTGTGTGTCCCAGCTACTCTCCAAACACGCCCACACTTCAGCGGGAGTCCGTTGCAGGCATCCAGAAATCACCACCAAACTCACCAATTTCACTGCGTTACTCCCCAGTCTCTCTCATGTCTTCACCGTCCCTCAGGGACTCTCCCGTCTGTCCCAGCTCCTCTCCAACCACGCCCACATTTCAGCTGGAGTCAGTTCCAGGCACCCCGGAATCACCACCAAACTCACCAGTTTCACTCAGTTACTCCCCAGTCTCTAGCACGTCTTTATCTCCAACCCTCAGGGACTCTCCTGTGTGTCCCAGCTACTCTCCAACCACGCCCACACTTCAGCGGGAGTCAGTTCCTGGCACCCAGGAATCACCACCAAACTCACCAATTTCACTCAATTACTCTCCAGTCTCTCTCATGTCTTCACCAGCCCTCAGGGACTCTCCTGTCTGTCCCAGCTACTCTCCAACCACGCCCACATTTCAGCTGGAGTCCGTTCCAGGCACCCCGCAGTCACCACCAAACTCACCAGTTTCACTGAGTTACTCCCCGGTCTCTCTCATGTCTTCACCCCCAGCCCTCAGGGACTCTCCTGTGTGTCCCAGCTACTCTCCAACCATGCCCAGATTTCAGCGGGAGTCAGTTCCAGGCTCCCAGGTATCACCTACAAACTCAGCAGTTTCACTGAGTTACTCCCCAGTCTCTCTCATGTCTTCACCCCCAGCCCCCTGGGACTCTCCTGTCTGTCCCAGCTACTCTCCCACCACGCCCAGATTTCAGCGGGAGTCAGCCTCCCACACTCCGGAATCACCTACAGACTCACAGACTTCACTGAGGTCCTCCCTGGTCTCTCTCAGGTCTTTGCCCTCAGCCCACAGGGACTCTTGTGTCTCTTTCAGCTACTGTCAAAACTTCTCTAGATTCCAGCTGGAGTCAGTTCCAGGCGCCCACGATACACCACCGAACTCGCGAATTTCACTGACTTACTCCCCAGTCTCCCTCATGTTCTCACCCCCAGCCCTCAGGGACTCTTCTGTCTCTCTCAGCTACTCTCCAGCCATCTCCAGATTTCACCTGCAGTCAGCTTCCCACACCCAGGAATCACCTACAAACTCCGGGACCTTACTGCAACCCTCCCCCATTTCTTTCACCTCTTCACCCCCTGCCTTCAGGGACTCTCCTGTGTCTCCCAGCTTCTCTCCAGCCCTCCCCAGATTTCTGCCACAGTCAGCCCCAGGCACCCAGGACAACCCTAGACACCCACAGGCCTCACGAGCCTATCTCCCTATGACCTGGACTTATACAGGGATGGCTCCCACGCATCCCTCAGTGACCCCAAACCCATCTCCACTTACACTCAGACACTCCCAGGGCCTGACAGCTACTCCCCGTTATTGTCCTTCAGTTCGAAGCCCTGGCCAATCTACTAGCCCACGTGACGCAGTTACCTGGCCATTTCTCCACAGTTCCGGTGAGGGCCCCACACCCAGCCGCAGAAGAGCCCCTCCTGCATTCCGTCCTCACACGCAGGCCTGTCCCTCTACTTGCTACTGTCACACTCTTGCCAGCAGAAGAGGCCCCTGTCATGGCCGATATCACCACCCAGTCTATCCTCACCCCACAGCTGTGCAGCGGGACCCTCCTGCTGGCCCACGTGGCTGCCAGAGCCCATGCTGGCACGACGCTCCAGCATGTCGGCGTCCCTGCGGGCCACACTACCGGTGACATGGCTCGCATGACCCTCCTTCCTGGCAGTGACACTGTTGATGTGAACCCCAGTTTCACATCTGTCATTTGTAAATAGGACCATTTGCCCTTTTCGCTCTCCCTTCCATTCACAGGGCTTTTCATTCTCTCTGTTTCTGCCTCCGTTTCAGATATTTACTCACCTTTTTCTCTCTCACTATGTCTGCCGTGGTCTCCATGAGAGTGCGCCACATAAGATTCCCCCATTAAAAGTCATGAATTGAGTGGCTTTTAGTATACCTGTGGTTGTGCACATTCCCTTTTAATTCGCAACCCATTGTAGAACGTCTTATCACCCCCGACCAGAGAAAAACCCTGTAGACATTAGTCACTCCTCATTCTGTCTCAAACCCTCTCCCTGACCCTCAACCCTAGGTAGCAACTACATAGTGCGATCAACCCCATATGAATAGATTTCCATATTGTGGACAATTCCTATAAACGGAATTGCACAATAGGTGAGCTTTTATGACTGACATAACACGTAGCACAATATTTTCAAGATTCATCCACATTGTAGGCTTACCCACAGGGGGAAACCAGTCTTTTTGGGGTTTTAGCAACACCGGGTGTTTTCTCCTTCCTTCCGTCCTTCTTTCCTTCTTTCCTTCCTTCCTTCCTTCCTTCCTTCCTTCCTTCCTTCCTTCCTACCTTCCTTCTTTCCTTCCTTCCTTCATTCCTTCCTCCTATTTCTCTCTTACTCCTTCTGCCCTCTCTCTTTCATATGCCTTAGGTGCATCCCACATTCTGCGTTTTTTTGGGGAAATCCTCCACAGGTGCAGGAAAATTGTGTTATTGAAACTATTTACCGCTATCTCTCTTTCACGGCTCTCCATCAGTTGTGAACATCTATTGATTTATCCCAAGTCACTAGGCGTATTTTAATTAGGTACACCTGTTTTTCTTTATACAGCTGTTTCTGGACTATTTAGGGTCGCATACTCCTAAACCCAGTGTAACTCAGAAACGCATCTAATATTCCAATAAATCCATCATAACGTTGAAAAATCATAAATCAAACCATCGTAAGTCACGGTTTGTCCGTGGATATGGGCGTCATCAATTCCATTGTATTCAATAATGCTGTACGCCATTAACAATGGCAGACTGATTGGGAGTGGAGATGGATAGCATTATAAAAATCAGTTATTAGAGGGATACTTCTTTAACCTGACTGAAGAACTGATCTAATGGCTTTAGTACAGTGCATGATTATGTGAGATGTTTTGAGACAGAGTAGTACATTTGTGAATGAAATTGTATGGCTTTTTTTCACTTAGTAGGAACCATTGTGTGTGGAAACGTGAGAAAATTGCTTTCGGCTGTAGAGTCCGGCATTCATTGTAGATTTAAGCTTCGTTTTCTGTGAGCAAATCTTATTCAATGAAATACTACTCTTTAGAATAAAAAACAAAGGCACTGGTGATGTGAGGTCATTATCCTCAGCAAACTAATCCAGGGAAAGAAAACCAAACGCCACATTCTCACTTATAATGGGAGCTGAAAAATGGGATCACATGGACACAGGAAGGGGAACAACACACACTGGGGCCTTTCGGGAGGCAGAGCGTTAAGAAAGACAGCTACTGCACGCTGGGCTTAATACCTAGGTGATGGGTTGACAGGTGCAGCAAACCACCATGGCACACGTTTGTTTACCTCAGTAACAAATCTGCACATCCTGCACATATACCCCAGAACTTAGAAACAAAACGAAACAAAAGAAAACGAAAAAGCAATAGCAAAACGCTAAAGGCAAAATAAAGTTTCAAACTCAGAAAGTGACAGACCAATGTTTGCTTCCCATCATGGTTCTCAACCCAGGTGCCATAAGGTCAGGATAAAGAATTTGATTACATATTGTAAATAAGACGTGCAGCAAATGACCAGAAATATTATTCTCAACATATGTGTGTCTTCTAATTCAATGGTGACGCTATCTACCGGGACATAGCATTAGATTCCAAAGGGCCGAGTCCCGCCAGACAGGCCTCCCACACTAATAACAATGGGAAGCCCTACGTTGTTTTACCTGTGCTTCTCAGCAGCTGGCTAGAAATCAGGTTGCCACCACTCCCGGATTTAGTTGCATTCATTTGCTGGAAGAGCTCACAGCACGCAGGGAAACAGTTACATTTGCCGTTGTATTTTAGCGGATATTGCAAAAATTCAGAAATAAATTTGGGGCCCTGCATGTGGGGAGGGGCGCACTGCCTTCCAGGAAGTGTTATCCAGAAGCTCTCTGTACCCAGTCCTTTTGGGTTTTTATGGAGACCTCATTCTATAGGCATGATGGGTTAAACCATAGGCTATTGGTGATCAACTCCACCTGAGGCTCTCAGCCCTCCCTGCAAATTGGGGTTGAGGCTTTGCCATTCTCATTCTGACTGAAAGAATTTACACAAACGGAATTTTAAAACAGATAAGCACAACTGGAATCTTAATTAGATGATTGGATTACCTGGAGCCACACCTTGATATTCCTAACCCGAGCACCCTCATCCAACGAATGCTCCACCCAACTGGCTCCCAAGTCTCTACGTGGTTCCAGAGCAAAAGAATGTTTCTACAACGCATATCCCCACCTTTTCTTCCAAGTCTTTTCGCTTACACGGAAAGACTTCTTAAACTGCCATGCATCAGGGTCAGGGGGAGGTCTTGTTACAACGCAGATCTGTGGATCTCTGGGGTTTGATTGTTGCAAGGATGCTGCTGGTGTCAAAACCACAACGCGGGAACCACAGAACCACTAGTTGGTTTTCCGTGTTTCAGTGCATACAATTCCTAAGTTATCTGGCCAAGAAAACTTGTAAGTTCTTAGATTGTCCCAAAGGTGGCGCATGAAATCAAAGCAGGAGAACAGTTTCCTACGAGCTGTAGCCTGGGAAAGTTGGGGGTGACTGATGGAAAGGAGGAGTGAAGCTCCGCCCTTTCCGCTGCTAGGCTGCGCCCGAGGCTATTTAAACCCGCCCTGGCTGGCCTGTACTCAGATCTTCGCGGAGCGGATCAGCGGCCGGAGCGTTTGGCGGACTCTGCGTGGACTTGGAGCTCACAGCGTCTTGCGACTTGGAAGCGGATTCAGAGGACAGGACAGAACACTTGGGCAAGTGAATCTCTGTCTGTCTGTCTGTCTGTCTGTCTCATTGGTTGCTTGATTTCCATTTTCTTAAGGGGCACATACCTCACACCGCACACACACAAACACACACACACAAACACACACACACACTCACACACACACACACACACGCACACGCACACACACACACACACACACACTCCTTCCTTCTGCGAGTTAGAAAATTAGTAGGGGCCCCTGGGAGCTGCAGATTTCCTAATCATGTCTGCACCTAAGAACAATAGGGTCTTTTCTGGCTCTTCTTATGAACGGTCCCCCAGCCCGGACTCCCCAAGGTCCATGCGAGCCTCACCCAGCTTCTCCCTCTCCCCTCTCAGAAACTCAGGCTTAAGGGGAAGCTCCTCACCAGGGATCCGGAGCTACCATTCACCATCCCCTAGGGCTTCACCACACTCACCTCTGTCATCACCAGAATCCCACAAGCTCCCATTTCCCTGTCCTCACCGTGATGGGCAATCAATGAAGCCATTGGGCTCTCCCGTGTCCTCCTCTGAGGATTCCTCAGAGTCCCCACGTTCATCAATAATATACCACATGTTCTTACTGCCATCACCCAGCAGCTCACCCCCAGCTCTCGGGGGGTCTCCTGTGTCTCCCAGCTACTCTCCAAACAACCCCAGATTTCAGCTGGAGTCAGCCCCCCACACCCAGGAATCACCAACAAACTCACGAGCCTCACAGTGCTCCACCCCTGTGTCTTTCATCTCTTCACCCCCAGGCCTCAGGGACTCTCCTGTGGCTCCCAGTTACTCTCCAGCCATCCCCAGTTTCCTGCGGGAGTCAGCCCCATGCACCCAGGAGTCCCCCAGACACTCACAGGTCTCGGGAGAATATGAGCGGTCCCCCAGCCCTGACTCCTCAAGATTCATGCCTGCCTCACCCAGCTTCTCCCTCTCCCCTCCCAGAAACTCACACCCAAGGGGCAGCTCCTCACCAGGGATGTGGAAGTACTCTACATCATCCCACAGGGCTTCACCACTCTCACATCCATCATCAGCAGAATTCCACAACTTTAAGTTTCCCTTTCCTAACCAAGCAGGACAGTCACTCATGTCATCGTGTTCTCCCGTGTCCTCCTCGGGAGATTCTTCACAGTCACCTCATTCATCAATAATATACCATATGTTCTTACTGCCGTCATCCAGCAGCTCACCCCCAGCCACCCATGACTCTCCTGTCTGTCCCAGCTACTCTCCAACTACGCCCAGATTTCAGCGGGAGTCTGTACCCCACACCCCAGAAACACCTACAATCCCACAGACCTCAGTGAGATCCTCGCCAGTCTCTCTCACGTCTTCACCCCCAGCCCTTACGGATCCTCCAGTCTGTCCCAGCTACTCTCCAACCACGCCCACATTTCAGCGCGGGTCAGTTCCAGGAACCCAGGGATCACCACCAAGCCCGCCACTTTCACTGAGTTACTCCCCAGTCTCTGGCACGTCTTTATCTCCAACCCTCAGGGACTCGCCTGTGTGTCCCAGCTACTCTCCAAACACGCCCACACTTCAGCGGGAGTCCGTTGCAGGCATCCAGAAATCACCACCAAACTCACCAATTTCACTGCGTTACTCCCCAGTCTCTCTCATGTCTTCACCGTCCCTCAGGGACTCTCCCGTCTGTCCCAGCTCCTCTCCAACCACGCCCACATTTCAGCTGGAGTCAGTTCCAGGCACCCCGGAATCACCACCAAACTCACCAGTTTCACTCAGTTACTCCCCAGTCTCTAGCACGTCTTTATCTCCAACCCTCAGGGACTCTCCTGTGTGTCCCAGCTACTCTCCAACCACGCCCACACTTCAGCGGGAGTCAGTTCCTGGCACCCAGGAATCACCACCAAACTCACCAATTTCACTCAATTACTCTCCAGTCTCTCTCATGTCTTCACCAGCCCTCAGGGACTCTCCTGTCTGTCCCAGCTACTCTCCAACCACGCCCACATTTCAGCTGGAGTCCGTTCCAGGCACCCCGCAGTCACCACCAAACTCACCAGTTTCACTGAGTTACTCCCCGGTCTCTCTCATGTCTTCACCCCCAGCCCTCAGGGACTCTCCTGTGTGTCCCAGCTACTCTCCAACCATGCCCAGATTTCAGCGGGAGTCAGTTCCAGGCTCCCAGGTATCACCTACAAACTCAGCAGTTTCACTGAGTTACTCCCCAGTCTCTCTCATGTCTTCACCCCCAGCCCCCTGGGACTCTCCTGTCTGTCCCAGCTACTCTCCCACCACGCCCAGATTTCAGCGGGAGTCAGCCTCCCACACTCCGGAATCACCTACAGACTCACAGACTTCACTGAGGTCCTCCCTGGTCTCTCTCAGGTCTTTGCCCTCAGCCCACAGGGACTCTTGTGTCTCTTTCAGCTACTGTCAAAACTTCTCTAGATTCCAGCTGGAGTCAGTTCCAGGCGCCCACGATACACCACCGAACTCGCGAATTTCACTGACTTACTCCCCAGTCTCCCTCATGTTCTCACCCCCAGCCCTCAGGGACTCTTCTGTCTCTCTCAGCTACTCTCCAGCCATCTCCAGATTTCACCTGCAGTCAGCTTCCCACACCCAGGAATCACCTACAAACTCCGGGACCTTACTGCAACCCTCCCCCATTTCTTTCACCTCTTCACCCCCTGCCTTCAGGGACTCTCCTGTGTCTCCCAGCTTCTCTCCAGCCCTCCCCAGATTTCTGCCACAGTCAGCCCCAGGCACCCAGGACAACCCTAGACACCCACAGGCCTCACGAGCCTATCTCCCTATGACCTGGACTTATACAGGGATGGCTCCCACGCATCCCTCAGTGACCCCAAACCCATCTCCACTTACACTCAGACACTCCCAGGGCCTGACAGCTACTCCCCGTTATTGTCCTTCAGTTCGAAGCCCTGGCCAATCTACTAGCCCACGTGACGCAGTTACCTGGCCATTTCTCCACAGTTCCGGTGAGGGCCCCACACCCAGCCGCAGAAGAGCCCCTCCTGCATTCCGTCCTCACACGCAGGCCTGTCCCTCTACTTGCTACTGTCACACTCTTGCCAGCAGAAGAGGCCCCTGTCATGGCCGATATCACCACCCAGTCTATCCTCACCCCACAGCTGTGCAGCGGGACCCTCCTGCTGGCCCACGTGGCTGCCAGAGCCCATGCTGGCACGACGCTCCAGCATGTCGGCGTCCCTGCGGGCCACACTACCGGTGACATGGCTCGCATGACCCTCCTTCCTGGCAGTGACACTGTTGATGTGAACCCCAGTTTCACATCTGTCATTTGTAAATAGGACCATTTGCCCTTTTCGCTCTCCCTTCCATTCACAGGGCTTTTCATTCTCTCTGTTTCTGCCTCCGTTTCAGATATTTACTCACCTTTTTCTCTCTCACTATGTCTGCCGTGGTCTCCATGAGAGTGCGCCACATAAGATTCCCCCATTAAAAGTCATGAATTGAGTGGCTTTTAGTATACCTGTGGTTGTGCACATTCCCTTTTAATTCGCAACCCATTGTAGAACGTCTTATCACCCCCGACCAGAGAAAAACCCTGTAGACATTAGTCACTCCTCATTCTGTCTCAAACCCTCTCCCTGACCCTCAACCCTAGGTAGCAACTACATAGTGCGATCAACCCCATATGAATAGATTTCCATATTGTGGACAATTCCTATAAACGGAATTGCACAATAGGTGAGCTTTTATGACTGACATAACACGTAGCACAATATTTTCAAGATTCATCCACATTGTAGGCTTACCCACAGGGGGAAACCAGTCTTTTTGGGGTTTTAGCAACACCGGGTGTTTTCTCCTTCCTTCCGTCCTTCTTTCCTTCTTTCCTTCCTTCCTTCCTTCCTTCCTTCCTTCCTTCCTTCCTACCCTCCTTCTTTCCTTCCTTCCTTCATTCCTTCCTCCTATTTCTCTCTTACTCCTTCTGCCCTCTCTCTTTCATATGCCTTAGGTGCATCCCACATTCTGCGTTTTTTTGGGGAAATCCTCCACAGGTGCAGGAAAATTGTGTTATTGAAACTATTTACCGCTATCTCTCTTTCACGGCTCTCCATCAGTTGTGAACATCTATTGATTTATCCCAAGTCACTAGGCGTATTTTAATTAGGTACACCTGTTTTTCTTTATACAGCTGTTTCTGGACTATTTAGGGTCGCATACTCCTAAACCCAGTGTAACTCAGAAACGCATCTAATATTCCAATAAACCCATCATAACGTTGAAAAATCATAAATCAAACCATCGTAAGTCACGGTTTGTCCGTGGATATGGGCGTCATCAATTCCATTGTATTCAATAATGCTGTACGCCATTAACAATGGCAGACTGATTGGGAGTGGAGATGGATAGCATTATAAAAATCAGTTATTAGAGGGATACTTCTTTAACCTGACTGAAGAACTGATCTAATGGCTTTAGTACAGTGCATGATTATGTGAGATGTTTTGAGACAGAGTAGCACATTTGTGAATGAAATTGTATGGCTTTTTTTCACTTAGTAGGAACCATTGTGTGTGGAAACGTGAGAAAATTGCTTTCGGCTGTAGAGTCCGGCATTCATTGTAGATTTAAGCTTCGTTTTCTGTGAGCAAATCTTATTCAATGAAATACTACTCTTTACAATAAAAAACAAAGGCACTGGTGATGTGAGGTCATTATCCTCAGCAAACTAATCCAGGGAAAGAAAACCAAACGCCACATTCTCACTTATAATGGGAGCTGAAAAATGGGATCACATGGACACAGGAAGGGGAACAACACACACTGGGGCCTTTCGGGAGGCAGAGCGTTAAGAAAGACAGCTACTGCACGCTGGGCTTAATACCTAGGTGATGGGTTGACAGGTGCAGCAAACCACCATGGCACACGTTTGTTTACCTCAGTAACAAATCTGCACATCCTGCACATATACCCCAGAACTTAGAAACAAAACGAAACAAAAGAAAACGAAAAAGCAATAGCAAAACGCTAAAGGCAAAATAAAGTTTCAAACTCAGAAAGTGACAGACCAATATTTGCTTCCCATCATGGTTCTCAACCCAGGTGCCATAAGGTCAGGATAAAGAATTTGATTACATATTGTAAATAAGACGTGCAGCAAATGACCAGAAATATTATTCTCAACATATGTGTGTCTTCTAATTCAATGGTGACGCTATCTACCGGGACATAGCATTAGATTCCAAAGGGCCGAGTCCCGCCAGACAGGCCTCCCACACTAATAACAATGGGAAGCCCTACGTTGTTTTACCTGTGCTTCTCAGCAGCTGGCTAGAAATCAGGTTGCCACCACTCCCGGATTTAGTTGCATTCATTTGCTGGAAGAGCTCACAGCACGCAGGGAAACAGTTACATTTGCCGTTGTATTTTAGCGGATATTGCAAAAATTCAGAAATAAATTTGGGGCCCTGCATGTGGGGAGGGGCGCACTGCCTTCCAGGAAGTGTTATCCAGAAGCTCTCTGTACCCAGTCCTTTTGGGTTTTTATGGAGACCTCATTCCATAGGCATGATGGGTTAAACCATAGGCTATTGGTGATCAACTCCACCTGAGGCTCTCAGCCCTCCCTGCAAATTGGGGTTGAGGCTTTGCCATTCTCATTCTGACTGAAAGAAGTTACACAAAAGGAATTTTAAAACAGATAAGCACAACTGGAATCTTAATTAGATGATTGGATTACCTGGAGCCACACCTTGATATTCCTAACCCGAGCACCCTCATCCAACGAATGCTCCACCCAACTGGCTCCCAAGTCTCTACGTGGTTCCAGAGCAAAAGAATGTTTCTACAACGCATATCCCCACCTTTTCTTCCAAGTCTTTTCGCTTACACGGAAAGACTTCTTAAACTGCCATGCATCAGGGTCAGGGGGAGGTCTTGTTACAACGCAGATCTGTGGATCTCTGGGGTTTGATTGTTGCAAGGATGCTGCTGGTGTCAAAACCACAACGCGGGAACCACAGAACCACTAGTTGGTTTTCCGTGTTTCAGTGCATACAATTCCTAAGTTATCTGGCCAAGAAAACTTGTAAGTTCTTAGATTGTCCCAAAGGTGGCGCATGAAATCAAAGCAGGAGAACAGTTTCCTACGAGCTGTAGCCTGGGAAAGTTGGGGGTGACTGATGGAAAGGAGGAGTGAAGCTCCGCCCTTTCCGCTGCTAGGCTGCGCCCGAGGCTATTTAAACCCGCCCTGGCTGGCCTGTACTCAGATCTTCGCGGAGCGGATCAGCGGCCGGAGCGTTTGGCGGACTCTGCGTGGACTTGGAGCTCACAGCGTCTTGCGACTTGGAAGCGGATTCAGAGGACAGGACAGAACACTTGGGCAAGTGAATCTCTGTCTGTCTGTCTGTCTGTCTGTCTCATTGGTTGCTTGATTTCCATTTTCTTAAGGGGCACATACCTCACACCGCACACACACAAACACACACACACACTCACACACACACACACACACACACACACACACACACACACACACACTCCTTCCTTCTGCGAGTTAGAAAATTAGTAGGGGCCCCTGGGAGCTGCAGATTTCCTAATCATGTCTGCACCTAAGAACAGTAGGGTCTTGTCTGGCTCTTCTTATGAACGGTCCCCCAGCCCGGACTCCCCAAGGTCCATGCGAGCCTCACCCAGCTTCTCCCTCTCCCCTCTCAGAAACTCAGGCTTAAGGGGAAGCTCCTCACCAGGGATCCGGAGCTACCATTCACCATCCCCTAGGGCTTCACCACACTCACCTCTGTCATCACCAGAATCCCACAAGCTCCCATTTCCCTGTCCTCACCGTGATGGGCAATCAATGAAGCCATTGGGCTCTCCCGTGTCCTCCTCTGAGGATTCCTCAGAGTCCCCACGTTCATCAATAATATACCACATGTTCTTACTGCCATCACCCAGCAGCTCACCCCCAGCTCTCGGGGGGTCTCCTGTGTCTCCCAGCTACTCTCCAAACAACCCCAGATTTCAGCTGGAGTCAGCCCCCCACACCCAGGAATCACCAACAAACTCACGAGCCTCACAGTGCTCCACCCCTGTGTCTTTCATCTCTTCACCCCCAGGCCTCAGGGACTCTCCTGTGGCTCCCAGTTACTCTCCAGCCATCCCCAGTTTCCTGCGGGAGTCAGCCCCATGCACCCAGGAGTCCCCCAGACACTCACAGGTCTCGGGAGAATATGAGCGGTCCCCCAGCCCTGACTCCTCAAGATTCATGCCTGCCTCACCCAGCTTCTCCCTCTCCCCTCCCAGAAACTCACACCCAAGGGGCAGCTCCTCACCAGGGATGTGGAAGTACTCTACAGCATCCCACAGGGCTTCACCACTCTCACATCCATCATCAGCAGAATTCCACAACTTTAAGTTTCCCTTTCCTAACCAAGCAGGACAGTCACTCATGTCATCGTGTTCTCCCGTGTCCTCCTCGGGAGATTCTTCACAGTCACCTCATTCATCAATAATATACCATATGTTCTTACTGCCATCATCCAGCAGCTCGCCCCCAGCCACCCATGACTCTCCTGTCTGTCCCAGCTACTCTCCAACTACGCCCAGATTTCAGCGGGAGTCTGTACCCCACACCCCAGAAACACCTACAAACTCACAGACCTCAGTGAGATCCTCGCCAGTCTCTCTCACGTCTTCACCCCCAGCCCTTACGGATCCTCCAGTCTGTCCCAGCTACTCTCCAACCACGCCCACATTTCAGCGCGGGTCAGTTCCAGGAACCCAGGGATCACCACCAAGCCCGCCACTTTCACTGAGTTACTCCCCAGTCTCTAGCACGTCTTTATCTCCAACCCTCAGGGACTCGCCTGTGTGTCCCAGCTACTCTCCAAACACGCCCACACTTCAGCGGGAGTCCGTTGCAGGCACCCAGAAATCACCACCAAACTCACCAATTTCACTGCGTTACTCCCCAGTCTCTCTCATGTCTTCACCGTCCCTCAGGGACTCTCCCGTCTGTCCCAGCTCCTCTCCAACCACGCCCACATTTCAGCTGGAGTCAGTTCCAGGCACCCCGGAATCACCACCAAACTCACCAGTTTCACTCAGTTACTCCCCAGTCTCTAGCACGTCTTTATCTCCAACCCTCAGGGACTCTCCTGTGTGTCCCAGCTACTCTCCAACCACGCCCACACTTCAGCGGGAGTCAGTTCCTGGCACCCAGGAATCACCACCAAACTCACCAATTTCACTCAATTACTCTCCAGTCTCTCTCATGTCTTCACCAGCCCTCAGGGACTCTCCTGTCTGTCCCAGCTACTCTCCAACCACGCCCACATTTCAGCTGGAGTCCGTTCCAGGCACCCCGCAGTCACCACCAAACTCACCAGTTTCACTGAGTTACTCCCCGGTCTCTCTCATGTCTTCACCCCCAGCCCTCAGGGACTCTCCTGTGTGTCCCAGCTACTCTCCAACCATGCCCAGATTTCAGCGGGAGTCAGTTCCAGGCTCCCAGGTATCACCTACAAACTCAGCAGTTTCACTGAGTTACTCCCCAGTCTCTCTCATGTCTTCACCCCCAGCCCCCTGGGACTCTCCTGTCTGTCCCAGCTACTCTCCCACCACGCCCAGATTTCAGCGGGAGTCAGCCTCCCACACTCCGGAATCACCTACAGACTCACAGACTTCACTGAGGTCCTCCCTGGTCTCTCTCAGGTCTTTGCCCTCAGCCCACAGGGACTCTTGTGTCTCTTTCAGCTACTGTCAAAACTTCTCTAGATTCCAGCTGGAGTCAGTTCCAGGCGCCCACGATACACCACCGAACTCGCGAATTTCACTGACTTACTCCCCAGTCTCCCTCATGTTCTCACCCCCAGCCCTCAGGGACTCTTCTGTCTCTCTCAGCTACTCTCCAGCCATCTCCAGATTTCACCTGCAGTCAGCTTCCCACACCCAGGAATCACCTACAAACTCCGGGACCTTACTGCAACCCTCCCCCATTTCTTTCACCTCTTCACCCCCTGCCTTCAGGGACTCTCCTGTGTCTCCCAGCTTCTCTCCAGCCCTCCCCAGATTTCTGCCACAGTCAGCCCCAGGCACCCAGGACAACCCTAGACACCCACAGGCCTCACGAGCCTATCTCCCTATGACCTGGACTTATACAGGGATGGCTCCCACGCATCCCTCAGTGACCCCAAACCCATCTCCACTTACACTCAGACACTCCCAGGGCCTGACAGCTACTCCCCGTTATTGTCCTTCAGTTCGAAGCCCTGGCCAATCTACTAGCCCACGTGACGCAGTTACCTGGCCATTTCTCCACAGTTCCGGTGAGGGCCCCACACCAAGCCACAGAAGAGCCCCTCCTGCATTCCGTCCTCACACGCAGGCCTGTCCCTCTACTTGCTACTGTCACACTCTTGCCAGCAGAAGAGGCCCCTGTCATGGCCGATATCACCACCCAGTCTATCCTCACCCCACAGCTGTGCAGCGGGACCCTCCTGCTGGCCCACGTGGCTGCCAGAGCCCATGCTGGCACGACGCTCCAGCATGTCGGCGTCCCTGCGGGCCACACTACCGGTGACATGGCTAGCATGACCCTCCTTCCTGGCAGTGACACTGTTGATGTGAACCCCAGTTTCACATCTGTCATTTGTAAATAGGACCATTTGCCCTTTTCGCTCTCCCTTCCATTCACAGGGCTTTTCATTCTCTCTGTTTCTGCCTCCGTTTCAGATATTTACTCACCTTTTTCTCTCTCACTATGTCTGCCGTGGTCTCCATGAGAGTGCGCCACATAAGATTCCCCCATTAAAAGTCATGAATTGAGTGGCTTTTAGTATACCTGTGGTTGTGCACATTCCCTTTTAATTCGCAACCCATTGTAGAACGTCTTATCACCCCCGACCAGAGAAAAACCCTGTAGACATTAGTCACTCCTCATTCTGTCTCAAACCCTCTCCCTGACCCTCAACCCTAGGTAGCAACTACATAGTGCGATCAACCCCATATGAATAGATTTCCATATTGTGGACAATTCCTATAAACGGAATTGCACAATAGGTGAGCTTTTATGACTGACATAACACGTAGCACAATATTTTCAAGATTCATCCACATTGTAGGCTTACCCACAGGGGGAAACCAGTCTTTTTGGGGTTTTAGCAACACCGGGTGTTTTCTCCTTCCTTCCGTCCTTCTTTCCTTCTTTCCTTCCTTCCTTCCTTCCTTCCTTCCTTCCTTCCTTCCTTCCTTCCTACCTTCCTTCTTTCCTTCCTTCCTTCATTCCTTCCTCCTATTTCTCTCTTACTCCTTCTGCCCTCTCTCTTTCATATGCCTTAGGTGCATCCCACATTCTGCGTTTTTTTGGGGAAATCCTCCACAGGTGCAGGAAAATTGTGTTATTGAAACTATTTACCGCTATCTCTCTTTCACGGCTCTCCATCAGTTGTGAACATCTATTGATTTATCCCAAGTCACTAGGCGTATTTTAATTAGGTACACCTGTTTTTCTTTATACAGCTGTTTCTGGACTATTTAGGGTCGCATACTCCTAAACCCAGTGTAACTCAGAAACGCATCTAATATTCCAATAAACCCATCATAACGTTGAAAAATCATAAATCAAACCATCGTAAGTCACGGTTTGTCCGTGGATATGGGCGTCATCAATTCCATTGTATTCAATAATGCTGTACGCCATTAACAATGGCAGACTGATTGGGAGTGGAGATGGATAGCATTATAAAAATCAGTTATTAGAGGGATACTTCTTTAACCTGACTGAAGAACTGATCTAATGGCTTTAGTACAGTGCATGATTATGTGAGATGTTTTGAGACAGAGTAGCACATTTGTGAATGAAATTGTATGGCTTTTTTTCACTTAGTAGGAACCATTGTGTGTGGAAACGTGAGAAAATTGCTTTCGGCTGTAGAGTCCGGCATTCATTGTAGATTTAAGCTTCGTTTTCTGTGAGCAAATCTTATTCAATGAAATACTACTCTTTAGAATAAAAAACAAAGGCACTGGTGATGTGAGGTCATTATCCTCAGCAAACTAATCCAGGGAAAGAAAACCAAACGCCACATTCTCACTTATAATGGGAGCTGAAAAATGGGATCACATGGACACAGGAAGGGGAACAACACACACTGGGGCCTTTCGGGAGGCAGAGCGTTAAGAAAGACAGCTACTGCACGCTGGGCTTAATACCTAGGTGATGGGTTGACAGGTGCAGCAAACCACCATGGCACACGTTTGTTTACCTCAGTAACAAATCTGCACATCCTGCACATATACCCCAGAACTTAGAAACAAAACGAAACAAAAGAAAACGAAAAAGCAATAGCAAAACGCTAAAGGCAAAATAAAGTTTCAAACTCAGAAAGTGACAGACCAATGTTTGCTTCCCATCATGGTTCTCAACCCAGGTGCCATAAGGTCAGGATAAAGAATTTGATTACATATTGTAAATAAGACGTGCAGCAAATGACCAGAAATATTATTCTCAACATATGTGTGTCTTCTAATTCAATGGTGACGCTATCTACCGGGACATAGCATTAGATTCCAAAGGGCCGAGTCCCGCCAGACAGGCCTCCCACACTAATAACAATGGGAAGCCCTACGTTGTTTTACCTGTGCTTCTCAGCAGCTGGCTAGAAATCAGGTTGCCACCACTCCCGGATTTAGTTGCATTCATTTGCTGGAAGAGCTCACAGCACGCAGGGAAACAGTTACATTTGCCGTTGTATTTTAGCGGATATTGCAAAAATTCAGAAATAAATTTGGGGCCCTGCATGTGGGGAGGGGCGCACTGCCTTCCAGGAAGTGTTATCCAGAAGCTCTCTGTACCCAGTCCTTTTGGGTTTTTATGGAGACCTCATTCCATAGGCATGATGGGTTAAACCATAGGCTATTGGTGATCAACTCCACCTGAGGCTCTCAGCCCTCCCTGCAAATTGGGGTTGAGGCTTTGCCATTCTCATTCTGACTGAAAGAATTTACACAAACGGAATTTTAAAACAGATAAGCACAACTGGAATCTTAATTAGATGATTGGATTACCTGGAGCCACACCTTGATATTCCTAACCCGAGCACACTCATCCAACGAATGCTCCACCCAACTGGCTCCCAAGTCTCTACGTGGTTCCAGAGCAAAAGAATGTTTCTACAACGCATATCCCCACCTTTTCTTCCAAGTCTTTTCGCTTACACGGAAAGACTTCTTAAACTGCCATGCATCAGGGTCAGGGGGAGGTCTTGTTACAACGCAGATCTGTGGATCTCTGGGGTTTGATTGTTGCAAGGATGCTGCTGGTGTCAAAACCACAACGCGGGAACCACAGAACCACTAGTTGGTTTTCCGTGTTTCAGTGCATACAATTCCTAAGTTATCTGGCCAAGAAAACTTGTAAGTTCTTAGATTGTCCCAAAGGTGGCGCATGAAATCAAAGCAGGAGAACAGTTTCCTACGAGCTGTAGCCTGGGAAAGTTGGGGGTGACTGATGTAAAGGAGGAGTGAAGCTCCGCCCTTTCCGCTGCTAGGCTGCGCCCGAGGCTATTTAAACCCGCCCTGGCTGGCCTGTACTCAGATCTTCGCGGAGCGGATCAGCGGCCGGAGCGTTTGGCGGACTCTGCGTGGACTTGGAGCTCACAGCGTCTTGCGACTTGGAAGCGGATTCAGAGGACAGGACAGAACACTTGGGCAAGTGAATCTCTGTCTGTCTGTCTGTCTGTCTGTCTCATTGGTTGCTTGATTTCCATTTTCTTAAGGGGCACATACCTCACACCGCACACACACAAACACACACACACACTCACACACACACACACACACACACACACACACACACACACACACACACACACACACTCCTTCCTTCTGCGAGTTAGAAAATTAGTAGGGGCCCCTGGGAGCTGCAGATTTCCTAATCATGTCTGCACCTAAGAACAGTAGGGTCTTGTCTGGCTCTTCTTATGAACGGTCCCCCAGCCCGGACTCCCCAAGGTCCATGCGAGCCTCACCCAGCTTCTCCCTCTCCCCTCTCAGAAACTCAGGCTTAAGGGGAAGCTCCTCACCAGGGATCCGGAGCTACCATTCACCATCCCCTAGGGCTTCACCACACTCACCTCTGTCATCACCAGAATCCCACAAGCTCCCATTTCCCTGTCCTCACCGTGATGGGCAATCAATGAAGCCATTGGGCTCTCCCGTGTCCTCCTCTGAGGATTCCTCAGAGTCCCCACGTTCATCAATAATATACCACATGTTCTTACTGCCATCACCCAGCAGCTCACCCCCAGCTCTCGGGGGGTCTCCTGTGTCTCCCAGCTACTCTCCAAACAACCCCAGATTTCAGCTGGAGTCAGCCCCCCACACCCAGGAATCACCAACAAACTCACGAGCCTCACAGTGCTCCACCCCTGTGTCTTTCATCTCTTCACCCCCAGGCCTCAGGGACTCTCCTGTGGCTCCCAGTTACTCTCCAGCCATCCCCAGTTTCCTGCGGGAGTCAGCCCCATGCACCCAGGAGTCCCCCAGACACTCACAGGTCTCGGGAGAATATGAGCGGTCCCCCAGCCCTGACTCCTCAAGATTCATGCCTGCCTCACCCAGCTTCTCCCTCTCCCCTCCCAGAAACTCACACCCAAGGGGCAGCTCCTCACCAGGGATGTGGAAGTACTCTACAGCATCCCACAGGGCTTCACCACTCTCACATCCATCATCAGCAGAATTCCACAACTTTAAGTTTCCCTTTCCTAACCAAGCAGGACAGTCACTCATGTCATCGTGTTCTCCCGTGTCCTCCTCGGGAGATTCTTCACAGTCACCTCATTCATCAATAATATACCATATGTTCTTACTGCCATCATCCAGCAGCTCGCCCCCAGCCACCCATGACTCTCCTGTCTGTCCCAGCTACTCTCCAACTACGCCCAGATTTCAGCGGGAGTCTGTACCCCACACCCCAGAAACACCTACAAACTCACAGACCTCAGTGAGATCCTCGCCAGTCTCTCTCACGTCTTCACCCCCAGCCCTTACGGATCCTCCAGTCTGTCCCAGCTACTCTCCAACCACGCCCACATTTCAGCGCGGGTCAGTTCCAGGAACCCAGGGATCACCACCAAGCCCGCCACTTTCACTGAGTTACTCCCCAGTCTCTAGCACGTCTTTATCTCCAACCCTCAGGGACTCGCCTGTGTGTCCCAGCTACTCTCCAAACACGCCCACACTTCAGCGGGAGTCCGTTGCAGGCACCCAGAAATCACCACCAAACTCACCAATTTCACTGCGTTACTCCCCAGTCTCTCTCATGTCTTCACCGTCCCTCAGGGACTCTCCCGTCTGTCCCAGCTCCTCTCCAACCACGCCCACATTTCAGCTGGAGTCAGTTCCAGGCACCCCGGAATCACCACCAAACTCACCGGTTTCACTCAGTTACTCCCCAGTCTCTAGCACGTCTTTATCTCCAACCCTCAGGGACTCTCCTGTGTGTCCCAGCTACTCTCCAACCACGCCCACACTTCAGCGGGAGTCAGTTCCTGGCACCCAGGAATCACCACCAAACTCACCAATTTCACTCAATTACTCTCCAGTCTCTCTCATGTCTTCACCAGCCCTCAGGGACTCTCCTGTCTGTCCCAGCTACTCTCCAACCACGCCCACATTTCAGCTGGAGTCCGTTCCAGGCACCCCGCAGTCACCACCAAACTCACCAGTTTCACTGAGTTACTCCCCGGTCTCTCTCATGTCTTCACCCCCAGCCCTCAGGGACTCTCCTGTGTGTCCCAGCTACTCTCCAACCATGCCCAGATTTCAGCGGGAGTCAGTTCCAGGCTCCCAGGTATCACCTACAAACTCAGCAGTTTCACTGAGTTACTCCCCAGTCTCTCTCATGTCTTCACCCCCAGCCCCCTGGGACTCTCCTGTCTGTCCCAGCTACTCTCCCACCACGCCCAGATTTCAGCGGGAGTCAGCCTCCCACACTCCGGAATCACCTACAGACTCACAGACTTCACTGAGGTCCTCCCTGGTCTCTCTCAGGTCTTTGCCCTCAGCCCACAGGGACTCTTGTGTCTCTTTCAGCTACTGTCAAAACTTCTCTAGATTCCAGCTGGAGTCAGTTCCAGGCGCCCACGATACACCACCGAACTCGCGAATTTCACTGACTTACTCCCCAGTCTCCCTCATGTTCTCACCCCCAGCCCTCAGGGACTCTTCTGTCTCTCTCAGCTACTCTCCAGCCATCTCCAGATTTCACCTGCAGTCAGCTTCCCACACCCAGGAATCACCTACAAACTCCGGGACCTTACTGCAACCCTCCCCCATTTCTTTCACCTCTTCACCCCCTGCCTTCAGGGACTCTCCTGTGTCTCCCAGCTTCTCTCCAGCCCTCCCCAGATTTCTGCCACAGTCAGCCCCAGGCACCCAGGACAACCCTAGACACCCACAGGCCTCACGAGCCTATCTCCCTATGACCTGGACTTATACAGGGATGGCTCCCACGCATCCCTCAGTGACCCCAAACCCATCTCCACTTACACTCAGACACTCCCAGGGCCTGACAGCTACTCCCCGTTATTGTCCTTCAGTTCGAAGCCCTGGCCAATCTACTAGCCCACGTGACGCAGTTACCTGGCCATTTCTCCACAGTTCCGGTGAGGGCCCCACACCAAGCCACAGAAGAGCCCCTCCTGCATTCCGTCCTCACACGCAGGCCTGTCCCTCTACTTGCTACTGTCACACTCTTGCCAGCAGAAGAGGCCCCTGTCATGGCCGATATCACCACCCAGTCTATCCTCACCCCACAGCTGTGCAGCGGGACCCTCCTGCTGGCCCACGTGGCTGCCAGAGCCCATGCTGGCACGACGCTCCAGCATGTCGGCGTCCCTGCGGGCCACACTACCGGTGACATGGCTAGCATGACCCTCCTTCCTGGCAGTGACACTGTTGATGTGAACCCCAGTTTCACATCTGTCATTTTTAAATAGGACCATTTGCCCTTTTCGCTCTCCCTTCCATTCACAGGGCTTTTCATTCTCTCTGTTTCTGCCTCCGTTTCAGATATTTACTCACCTTTTTCTCTCTCACTATGTCTGCCGTGGTCTCCATGAGAGTGCGCCACATAAGATTCCCCCATTAAAAGTCATGAATTGAGTGGCTTTTAGTATACCTGTGGTTGTGCACATTCCCTTTTAATTCGCAACCCATTGTAGAACGTCTTATCACCCCCGACCAGAGAAAAACCCTGTAGACATTAGTCACTCCTCATTCTGTCTCAAACCCTCTCCCTGACCCTCAACCCTAGGTAGCAACTACATAGTGCGATCAACCCCATATGAATAGATTTCCATATTGTGGACAATTCCTATAAACGGAATTGCACAATAGGTGAGCTTTTATGACTGACATAACACGTAGCACAATATTTTCAAGATTCATCCACATTGTAGGCTTACCCACAGGGGGAAACCAGTCTTTTTGGGGTTTTAGCAACACCGGGTGTTTTCTCCTTCCTTCCGTCCTTCTTTCCTTCTTTCCTTCCTTCCTTCCTTCCTTCCTTCCTTCCTTCCTTCCTTCCTTCCTACCTTCCTTCTTTCCTTCCTTCCTTCATTCCTTCCTCCTATTTCTCTCTTACTCCTTCTGCCCTCTCTCTTTCATATGCCTTAGGTGCATCCCACATTCTGCGTTTTTTTGGGGAAATCCTCCACAGGTGCAGGAAAATTGTGTTATTGAAACTATTTACCGCTATCTCTCTTTCACGGCTCTCCATCAGTTGTGAACATCTATTGATTTATCCCAAGTCACTAGGCGTATTTTAATTAGGTACACCTGTTTTTCTTTATACAGCTGTTTCTGGACTATTTAGGGTCGCATACTCCTAAACCCAGTGTAACTCAGAAACGCATCTAATATTCCAATAAACCCATCATAACGTTGAAAAATCATAAATCAAACCATCGTAAGTCACGGTTTGTCCGTGGATATGGGCGTCATCAATTCCATTGTATTCAATAATGCTGTACGCCATTAACAATGGCAGACTGATTGGGAGTGGAGATGGATAGCATTATAAAAATCAGTTATTAGAGGGATACTTCTTTAACCTGACTGAAGAACTGATCTAATGGCTTTAGTACAGTGCATGATTATGTGAGATGTTTTGAGACAGAGTAGCACATTTGTGAATGAAATTGTATGGCTTTTTTTCACTTAGTAGGAACCATTGTGTGTGGAAACGTGAGAAAATTGCTTTCGGCTGTAGAGTCCGGCATTCATTGTAGATTTAAGCTTCGTTTTCTGTGAGCAAATCTTATTCAATGAAATACTACTCTTTAGAATAAAAAACAAAGGCACTGGTGATGTGAGGTCATTATCCTCAGCAAACTAATCCAGGGAAAGAAAACCAAACGCCACATTCTCACTTATAATGGGAGCTGAAAAATGGGATCACATGGACACAGGAAGGGGAACAACACACACTGGGGCCTTTCGGGAGGCAGAGCGTTAAGAAAGACAGCTACTGCACGCTGGGCTTAATACCTAGGTGATGGGTTGACAGGTGCAGCAAACCACCATGGCACACGTTTGTTTACCTCAGTAACAAATCTGCACATCCTGCACATATACCCCAGAACTTAGAAACAAAACGAAACAAAAGAAAACGAAAAAGCAATAGCAAAACGCTAAAGGCAAAATAAAGTTTCAAACTCAGAAAGTGACAGACCAATATTTGCTTCCCATCATGGTTCTCAACCCAGGTGCCATAAGGTCAGGATAAAGAATTTGATTACATATTGTAAATAAGACGTGCAGCAAATGACCAGAAATATTATTCTCAACATATGTGTGTCTTCTAATTCAATGGTGACGCTATCTACCGGGACATAGCATTAGATTCCAAAGGGCCGAGTCCCGCCAGACAGGCCTCCCACACTAATAACAATGGGAAGCCCTACGTTGTTTTACCTGTGCTTCTCAGCAGCTGGCTAGAAATCAGGTAGCCACCACTCCCGGATTTAGTTGCATTCATTTGCTGGAAGAGCTCACAGCACGCAGGGAAACAGTTACATTTGCCGTTGTATTTTAGCGGATATTGCAAAAATTCAGAAATAAATTTGGGGCCCTGCATGTGGGGAGGGGCGCACTGCCTTCCAGGAAGTGTTATCCAGAAGCTCTCTGTACCCAGTCCTTTTGGGTTTTTATGGAGACCTCATTCCATAGGCATGATGGGTTAAACCATAGGCTATTGGTGATCAACTCCACCTGAGGCTCTCAGCCCTCCCTGCAAATTGGGGTTGAGGCTTTGCCATTCTCATTCTGACTGAAAGAAGTTACACAAAAGGAATTTTAAAACAGATAAGCACAACTGGAATCTTAATTAGATGATTGGATTACCTGGAGCCACACCTTGATATTCCTAACCCGAGCACCCTCATCCAACGAATGCTCCACCCAACTGGCTCCCAAGTCTCTACGTGGTTCCAGAGCAAAAGAATGTTTCTACAACGCATATCCCCACCTTTTCTTCCAAGTCTTTTCGCTTACACGGAAAGACTTCTTAAACTGCCATGCATCAGGGTCAGGGGGAGGTCTTGTTACAACGCAGATCTGTGGATCTCTGGGGTTTGATTGTTGCAAGGATGCTGCTGGTGTCAAAACCACAACGCGGGAACCACAGAACCACTAGTTGGTTTTCCGTGTTTCAGTGCATACAATTCCTAAGTTATCTGGCCAAGAAAACTTGTAAGTTCTTAGATTGTCCCAAAGGTGGCGCATGAAATCAAAGCAGGAGAACAGTTTCCTACGAGCTGTAGCCTGGGAAAGTTGGGGGTGACTGATGGAAAGGAGGAGTGAAGCTCCGCCCTTTCCGCTGCTAGGCTGCGCCCGAGGCTATTTAAACCCGCCCTGGCTGGCCTGTACTCAGATCTTCGCGGAGCGGATCAGCGGCCGGAGCGTTTGGCGGACTCTGCGTGGACTTGGAGCTCACAGCGTCTTGCGACTTGGAAGCGGATTCAGAGGACAGGACAGAACACTTGGGCAAGTGAATCTCTGTCTGTCTGTCTGTCTGTCTGTCTCATTGGTTGCTTGATTTCCATTTTCTTAAGGGGCACATACCTCACACCGCACACACACAAACACACACACACACTCACACACACACACACACACACACACACACACACACACACACACACACTCCTTCCTTCTGCGAGTTAGAAAATTAGTAGGGGCCCCTGGGAGCTGCAGATTTCCTAATCATGTCTGCACCTAAGAACAGTAGGGTCTTGTCTGGCTCTTCTTATGAACGGTCCCCCAGCCCGGACTCCCCAAGGTCCATGCGAGCCTCACCCAGCTTCTCCCTCTCCCCTCTCAGAAACTCAGGCTTAAGGGGAAGCTCCTCACCAGGGATCCGGAGCTACCATTCACCATCCCCTAGGGCTTCACCACACTCACCTCTGTCATCACCAGAATCCCACAAGCTCCCATTTCCCTGTCCTCACCGTGATGGGCAATCAATGAAGCCATTGGGCTCTCCCGTGTCCTCCTCTGAGGATTCCTCAGAGTCCCCACGTTCATCAATAATATACCACATGTTCTTACTGCCATCACCCAGCAGCTCACCCCCAGCTCTCGGGGGGTCTCCTGTGTCTCCCAGCTACTCTCCAAACAACCCCAGATTTCAGCTGGAGTCAGCCCCCCACACCCAGGAATCACCAACAAACTCACGAGCCTCACAGTGCTCCACCCCTGTGTCTTTCATCTCTTCACCCCCAGGCCTCAGGGACTCTCCTGTGGCTCCCAGTTACTCTCCAGCCATCCCCAGTTTCCTGCGGGAGTCAGCCCCATGCACCCAGGAGTCCCCCAGACACTCACAGGTCTCGGGAGAATATGAGCGGTCCCCCAGCCCTGACTCCTCAAGATTCATGCCTGCCTCACCCAGCTTCTCCCTCTCCCCTCCCAGAAACTCACACCCAAGGGGCAGCTCCTCACCAGGGATGTGGAAGTACTCTACATCATCCCACAGGGCTTCACCACTCTCACATCCATCATCAGCAGAATTCCACAACTTTAAGTTTCCCTTTCCTAACCAAGCAGGACAGTCACTCATGTCATCGTGTTCTCCCGTGTCCTCCTCGGGAGATTCTTCACAGTCACCTCATTCATCAATAATATACCATATGTTCTTACTGCCATCATCCAGCAGCTCACCCCCAGCCACCCATGACTCTCCTGTCTGTCCCAGCTACTCTCCAACTACGCCCAGATTTCAGCGGGAGTCTGTACCCCACACCCCAGAAACACCTACAAACTCACAGACCTCAGTGAGATCCTCACCAGTCTCTCTCACGTCTTCACCCCCAGCCCTTACGGATCCTCCAGTCTGTCCCAGCTACTCTCCAACCACGCCCACATTTCAGCGCGGGTCAGTTCCAGGAACCCAGGGATCACCACCAAGCCCGCCACTTTCACTGAGTTACTCCCCAGTCTCTAGCACGTCTTTATCTCCAACCCTCAGGGACTCTCCTGTGTGTCCCAGCTACTCTCCAACCATGCCCAGATTTCAGCGGGAGTCAGTTCCAGGCTCCCAGGTATCACCTACAAACTCAGCAGTTTCACTGAGTTACTCCCCAGTCTCTCTCATGTCTTCACCCCCAGCCCCCTGGGACTCTCCTGTCTGTCCCAGCTACTCTCCCACCACGCCCAGATTTCAGCGGGAGTCAGCCTCCCACACTCCGGAATCACCTACAGACTCACAGACTTCACTGAGGTCCTCCCTGGTCTCTCTCAGGTCTTTGCCCTCAGCCCACAGGGACTCTTGTGTCTCTTTCAGCTACTGTCAAAACTTCTCTAGATTCCAGCTGGAGTCAGTTCCAGGCGCCCACGATACACCACCGAACTCGCGAATTTCACTGACTTACTCCCCAGTCTCCCTCATGTTCTCACCCCCAGCCCTCAGGGACTCTTCTGTCTCTCTCAGCTACTCTCCAGCCATCTCCAGATTTCACCTGCAGTCAGCTTCCCACACCCAGGAATCACCTACAAACTCCGGGACCTTACTGCAACCCTCCCCCATTTCTTTCACCTCTTCACCCCCTGCCTTCAGGGACTCTCCTGTGTCTCCCAGCTTCTCTCCAGCCCTCCCCAGATTTCTGCCACAGTCAGCCCCAGGCACCCAGGACAACCCTAGACACCCACAGGCCTCACGAGCCTATCTCCCTATGACCTGGACTTATACAGGGATGGCTCCCACGCATCCCTCAGTGACCCCAAACCCATCTCCACTTACACTCAGACACTCCCAGGGCCTGACAGCTACTCCCCGTTATTGTCCTTCAGTTCGAAGCCCTGGCCAATCTACTAGCCCACGTGACGCAGTTACCTGGCCATTTCTCCACAGTTCCGGTGAGGGCCCCACACCCAGCCGCAGAAGAGCCCCTCCTGCATTCCGTCCTCACACGCAGGCCTGTCCCTCTACTTGCTACTGTCACACTCTTGCCAGCAGAAGAGGCCCCTGTCATGGCCGATATCACCACCCAGTCTATCCTCACCCCACAGCTGTGCAGCGGGACCCTCCTGCTGGCCCACGTGGCTGCCAGAGCCCATGCTGGCACGACGCTCCAGCATGTCGGCGTCCCTGCGGGCCACACTACCGGTGACATGGCTCGCATGACCCTCCTTCCTGGCAGTGACACTGTTGATGTGAACCCCAGTTTCACATCTGTCATTTGTAAATAGGACCATTTGCCCTTTTCGCTCTCCCTTCCATTCACAGGGCTTTTCATTCTCTCTGTTTCTGCCTCCGTTTCAGATATTTACTCACCTTTTTCTCTCTCACTATGTCTGCCGTGGTCTCCATGAGAGTGCGCCACATAAGATTCCCCCATTAAAAGTCATGAATTGAGTGGCTTTTAGTATACCTGTGGTTGTGCACATTCCCTTTTAATTCGCAACCCATTGTAGAACGTCTTATCACCCCCGACCAGAGAAAAACCCTGTAGACATTAGTCACTCCTCATTCTGTCTCAAACCCTCTCCCTGACCCTCAACCCTAGGTAGCAACTACATAGTGCGATCAACCCCATATGAATAGATTTCCATATTGTGGACAATTCCTATAAACGGAATTGCACAATAGGTGAGCTTTTATGACTGACATAACACGTAGCACAATATTTTCAAGATTCATCCACATTGTAGGCTTACCCACAGGGGGAAACCAGTCTTTTTGGGGTTTTAGCAACACCGGGTGTTTTCTCCTTCCTTCCGTCCTTCTTTCCTTCTTTCCTTCCTTCCTTCCTTCCTTCCTTCCTTCCTTCCTTCCTTCCTTCCTACCTTCCTTCTTTCCTTCCTTCCTTCATTCCTTCCTCCTATTTCTCTCTTACTCCTTCTGCCCTCTCTCTTTCATATGCCTTAGGTGCATCCCACATTCTGCGTTTTTTTGGGGAAATCCTCCACAGGTGCAGGAAAATTGTGTTATTGAAACTATTTACCGCTATCTCTCTTTCACGGCTCTCCATCAGTTGTGAACATCTATTGATTTATCCCAAGTCACTAGGCGTATTTTAATTAGGTACACCTGTTTTTCTTTATACAGCTGTTTCTGGACTATTTAGGGTCGCATACTCCTAAACCCAGTGTAACTCAGAAACGCATCTAATATTCCAATAAACCCATCATAACGTTGAAAAATCATAAATCAAACCATCGTAAGTCACGGTTTGTCCGTGGATATGGGCGTCATCAATTCCATTGTATTCAATAATGCTGTACGCCATTAACAATGGCAGACTGATTGGGAGTGGAGATGGATAGCATTATAAAAATCAGTTATTAGAGGGATACTTCTTTAACCTGACTGAAGAACTGATCTAATGGCTTTAGTACAGTGCATGATTATGTGAGATGTTTTGAGACAGAGTAGTACATTTGTGAATGAAATTGTATGGCTTTTTTTCACTTAGTAGGAACCATTGTGTGTGGAAACGTGAGAAAATTGCTTTCGGCTGTAGAGTCCGGCATTCATTGTAGATTTAAGCTTCGTTTTCTGTGAGCAAATCTTATTCAATGAAATACTACTCTTTAGAATAAAAAACAAAGGCACTGGTGATGTGAGGTCATTATCCTCAGCAAACTAATCCAGGGAAAGAAAACCAAACGCCACATTCTCACTTATAATGGGAGCTGAAAAATGGGATCACATGGACACAGGAAGGGGAACAACACACACTGGGGCCTTTCGGGAGGCAGAGCGTTAAGAAAGACAGCTACTGCACGCTGGGCTTAATACCTAGGTGATGGGTTGACCGGTGCAGCAAACCACCATGGCACACGTTTGTTTACCTCAGTAACAAATCTGCACATCCTGCACATATACCCCAGAACTTAGAAACAAAACGAAACAAAAGAAAACGAAAAAGCAATAGCAAAACGCTAAAGGCAAAATAAAGTTTCAAACTCAGAAAGTGACAGACCAATGTTTGCTTCCCATCATGGTTCTCAACCCAGGTGCCATAAGGTCAGGATAAAGAATTTGATTACATATTGTAAATAAGACGTGCAGCAAATGACCAGAAATATTATTCTCAACATATGTGTGTCTTCTAATTCAATGGTGACGCTATCTACCGGGACATAGCATTAGATTCCAAAGGGCCGAGTCCCGCCAGACAGGCCTCCCACACTAATAACAATGGGAAGCCCTACGTTGTTTTACCTGTGCTTCTCAGCAGCTGGCTAGAAATCAGGTTGCCACCACTCCCGGATTTAGTTGCATTCATTTGCTGGAAGAGCTCACAGCACGCAGGGAAACAGTTACATTTGCCGTTGTATTTTAGCGGATATTGCAAAAATTCAGAAATAAATTTGGGGCCCTGCATGTGGGGAGGGGCGCACTGCCTTCCAGGAAGTGTTATCCAGAAGCTCTCTGTACCCAGTCCTTTTGGGTTTTTATGGAGACCTCATTCCATAGGCATGATGGGTTAAACCATAGGCTATTGGTGATCAACTCCACCTGAGGCTCTCAGCCCTCCCTGCAAATTGGGGTTGAGGCTTTGCCATTCTCATTCTGACTGAAAGAATTTACACAAACGGAATTTTAAAACAGATAAGCACAACTGGAATCTTAATTAGATGATTGGATTACCTGGAGCCACACCTTGATATTCCTAACCCGAGCACCCTCATCCAACGAATGCTCCACCCAACTGGCTCCCAAGTCTCTACGTGGTTCCAGAGCAAAAGAATGTTTCTACAACGCATATCCCCACCTTTTCTTCCAAGTCTTTTCGCTTACACGGAAAGACTTCTTAAACTGCCATGCATCAGGGTCAGGGGGAGGTCTTGTTACAACGCAGATCTGTGGATCTCTGGGGTTTGATTGTTGCAAGGATGCTGCTGGTGTCAAAACCACAACGCGGGAACCACAGAACCACTAGTTGGTTTTCCGTGTTTCAGTGCATACAATTCCTAAGTTATCTGGCCAAGAAAACTTGTAAGTTCTTAGATTGTCCCAAAGGTGGCGCATGAAATCAAAGCAGGAGAACAGTTTCCTACGAGCTGTAGCCTGGGAAAGTTGGGGGTGACTGATGGAAAGGAGGAGTGAAGCTCCGCCCTTTCCGCTGCTAGGCTGCGCCCGAGGCTATTTAAACCCGCCCTGGCTGGCCTGTACTCAGATCCTCGCGGAGCGGATCAGTGGCCGGAGCGTTTGGCGGACTCTGCGTGGACTTGGAGCTCACAGCGTCTTGCGACTTGGAAGCGGATTCAGAGGACAGGACAGAACACTTGGGCAAGTGAATCTCTGTCTGTCTGTCTGTCTGTCTGTCTCATTGGTTGCTTGATTTCCATTTTCTTAAGGGGCACATACCTCACACCGCACACACACAAACACACACACACACTCACACACACACACACACACACACACACACACACACACACACACTCCTTCCTTCTGCGAGTTAGAAAATTAGTAGGGGCCCCTGGGAGCTGCAGATTTCCTAATCATGTCTGCACCTAAGAACAGTAGGGTCTTGTCTGGCTCTTCTTATGAACGGTCCCCCAGCCCGGACTCCCCAAGGTCCATGCGAGCCTCACCCAGCTTCTCCCTCTCCCCTCTCAGAAACTCAGGCTTAAGGGGAAGCTCCTCACCAGGGATCCGGAGCTACCATTCACCATCCCCTAGGGCTTCACCACACTCACCTCTGTCATCACCAGAATCCCACAAGCTCCCATTTCCCTGTCCTCACCGTGATGGGCAATCAATGAAGCCATTGGGCTCTCCCGTGTCCTCCTCTGAGGATTCCTCAGAGTCCCCACGTTCATCAATAATATACCACATGTTCTTACTGCCATCACCCAGCAGCTCACCCCCAGCTCTCGGGGGGTCTCCTGTGTCTCCCAGCTACTCTCCAAACAACCCCAGATTTCAGCTGGAGTCAGCCCCCCACACCCAGGAATCACCAACAAACTCACGAGCCTCACAGTGCTCCACCCCTGTGTCTTTCATCTCTTCACCCCCAGGCCTCAGGGACTCTCCTGTGGCTCCCAGTTACTCTCCAGCCATCCCCAGTTTCCTGCGGGAGTCAGCCCCATGCACCCAGGAGTCCCCCAGACACTCACAGGTCTCGGGAGAATATGAGCGGTCCCCCAGCCCTGACTCCTCAAGATTCATGCCTGCCTCACCCAGCTTCTCCCTCTCCCCTCCCAGAAACTCACACCCAAGGGGCAGCTCCTCACCAGGGATGTGGAAGTACTCTACAGCATCCCACAGGGCTTCACCACTCTCACATCCATCATCAGCAGAATTCCACAACTTTAAGTTTCCCTTTCCTAACCAAGCAGGACAGTCACTCATGTCATCGTGTTCTCCCGTGTCCTCCTCGGGAGATTCTTCACAGTCACCTCATTCATCAATAATATACCATATGTTCTTACTGCCATCATCCAGCAGCTCACCCCCAGCCACCCATGACTCTCCTGTCTGTCCCAGCTACTCTCCAACTACGCCCAGATTTCAGCGGGAGTCTGTACCCCACACCCCAGAAACACCTACAAACTCACAGACCTCAGTGAGATCCTCGCCAGTCTCTCTCACGTCTTCACCCCCAGCCCTTACGGATCCTCCAGTCTGTCCCAGCTACTCTCCAACCACGCCCACATTTCAGCGCGGGTCAGTTCCAGGAACCCAGGGATCACCACCAAGCCCGCCACTTTCACTGAGTTACTCCCCAGTCTCTAGCACGTCTTTATCTCCAACCCTCAGGGACTCGCCTGTGTGTCCCAGCTACTCTCCAAACACGCCCACACTTCAGCGGGAGTCCGTTGCAGGCACCCAGAAATCACCACCAAACTCACCAATTTCACTGCGTTACTCCCCAGTCTCTCTCATGTCTTCACCGTCCCTCAGGGACTCTCCCGTCTGTCCCAGCTCCTCTCCAACCACGCCCACATTTCAGCTGGAGTCAGTTCCAGGCACCCCGGAATCACCACCAAACTCACCAGTTTCACTCAGTTACTCCCCAGTCTCTAGCACGTCTTTATCTCCAACCCTCAGGGACTCTCCTGTGTGTCCCAGCTACTCTCCAACCACGCCCACACTTCAGCGGGAGTCAGTTCCTGGCACCCAGGAATCACCACCAAACTCACCAATTTCACTCAATTACTCTCCAGTCTCTCTCATGTCTTCACCAGCCCTCAGGGACTCTCCTGTCTGTCCCAGCTACTCTCCAACCACGCCCACATTTCAGCTGGAGTCCGTTCCAGGCACCCCGCAGTCACCACCAAACTCACCAGTTTCACTGAGTTACTCCCCGGTCTCTCTCATGTCTTCACCCCCAGCCCTCAGGGACTCTCCTGTGTGTCCCAGCTACTCTCCAACCATGCCCAGATTTCAGCGGGAGTCAGTTCCAGGCTCCCAGGTATCACCTACAAACTCAGCAGTTTCACTGAGTTACTCCCCAGTCTCTCTCATGTCTTCACCCCCAGCCCCCTGGGACTCTCCTGTCTGTCCCAGCTACTCTCCCACCACGCCCAGATTTCAGCGGGAGTCAGCCTCCCACACTCCGGAATCACCTACAGACTCACAGACTTCACTGAGGTCCTCCCTGGTCTCTCTCAGGTCTTTGCCCTCAGCCCACAGGGACTCTTGTGTCTCTTTCAGCTACTGTCAAAACTTCTCTAGATTCCAGCTGGAGTCAGTTCCAGGCGCCCACGATACACCACCGAACTCGCGAATTTCACTGACTTACTCCCCAGTCTCCCTCATGTTCTCACCCCCAGCCCTCAGGGACTCTTCTGTCTCTCTCAGCTACTCTCCAGCCATCTCCAGATTTCACCTGCAGTCAGCTTCCCACACCCAGGAATCACCTACAAACTCCGGGACCTTACTGCAACCCTCCCCCATTTCTTTCACCTCTTCACCCCCTGCCTTCAGGGACTCTCCTGTGTCTCCCAGCTTCTCTCCAGCCCTCCCCAGATTTCTGCCACAGTCAGCCCCAGGCACCCAGGACAACCCTAGACACCCACAGGCCTCACGAGCCTATCTCCCTATGACCTGGACTTATACAGGGATGGCTCCCACGCATCCCTCAGTGACCCCAAACCCATCTCCACTTACACTCAGACACTCCCAGGGCCTGACAGCTACTCCCCGTTATTGTCCTTCAGTTCGAAGCCCTGGCCAATCTACTAGCCCACGTGACGCAGTTACCTGGCCATTTCTCCACAGTTCCGGTGAGGGCCCCACACCCAGCCGCAGAAGAGCCCCTCCTGCATTCCGTCCTCACACGCAGGCCTGTCCCTCTACTTGCTACTGTCACACTCTTGCCAGCAGAAGAGGCCCCTGTCATGGCCGATATCACCACCCAGTCTATCCTCACCCCACAGCTGTGCAGCGGGACCCTCCTGCTGGCCCACGTGGCTGCCAGAGCCCATGCTGGCACGACGCTCCAGCATGTCGGCGTCCCTGCGGGCCACACTACCGGTGACATGGCTCGCATGACCCTCCTTCCTGGCAGTGACACTGTTGATGTGAACCCCAGTTTCACATCTGTCATTTGTAAATAGGACCATTTGCCCTTTTCGCTCTCCCTTCCATTCACAGGGCTTTTCATTCTCTCTGTTTCTGCCTCCGTTTCAGATATTTACTCACCTTTTTCTCTCTCACTATGTCTGCCGTGGTCTCCATGAGAGTGCGCCACATAAGATTCCCCCATTAAAAGTCATGAATTGAGTGGCTTTTAGTATACCTGTGGTTGTGCACATTCCCTTTTAATTCGCAACCCATTGTAGAACGTCTTATCACCCCCGACCAGAGAAAAACCCTGTAGACATTAGTCACTCCTCATTCTGTCTCAAACCCTCTCCCTGACCCTCAACCCTAGGTAGCAACTACATAGTGCGATCAACCCCATATGAATAGATTTCCATATTGTGGACAATTCCTATAAACGGAATTGCACAATAGGTGAGCTTTTATGACTGACATAACACGTAGCACAATATTTTCAAGATTCATCCACATTGTAGGCTTACCCACAGGGGGAAACCAGTCTTTTTGGGGTTTTAGCAACACCGGGTGTTTTCTCCTTCCTTCCGTCCTTCTTTCCTTCTTTCCTTCCTTCCTTCCTTCCTTCCTTCCTTCCTTCCTTCCTTCCTACCTTCCTTCTTTCCTTCCTTCCTTCATTCCTTCCTCCTATTTCTCTCTTACTCCTTCTGCCCTCTCTCTTTCATATGCCTTAGGTGCATCCCACATTCTGCGTTTTTTTGGGGAAATCCTCCACAGGTGCAGGAAAATTGTGTTATTGAAACTATTTACCGCTATCTCTCTTTCACGGCTCTCCATCAGTTGTGAACATCTATTGATTTATCCCAAGTCACTAGGCGTATTTTAATTAGGTACACCTGTTTTTCTTTATACAGCTGTTTCTGGACTATTTAGGGTCGCATACTCCTAAACCCAGTGTAACTCAGAAACGCATCTAATATTCCAATAAACCCATCATAACGTTGAAAAATCATAAATCAAACCATCGTAAGTCACGGTTTGTCCGTGGATATGGGCGTCATCAATTCCATTGTATTCAATAATGCTGTACGCCATTAACAATGGCAGACTGATTGGGAGTGGAGATGGATAGCATTATAAAAATCAGTTATTAGAGGGATACTTCTTTAACCTGACTGAAGAACTGATCTAATGGCTTTAGTACAGTGCATGATTATGTGAGATGTTTTGAGACAGAGTAGTAGATTTGTGAATGAAATTGTATGGCTTTTTTTCACTTAGTAGGAACCATTGTGTGTGGAAACGTGAGAAAATTGCTTTCGGCTGTAGAGTCCGGCATTCATTGTAGATTTAAGCTTCGTTTTCTGTGAGCAAATCTTATTCAATGAAATACTACTCTTTAGAATAAAAAACAAAGGCACTGGTGATGTGAGGTCATTATCCTCAGCAAACTAATCCAGGGAAAGAAAACCAAACGCCACATTCTCACTTATAATGGGAGCTGAAAAATGGGATCACATGGACACAGGAAGGGGAACAACACACACTGGGGCCTTTCGGGAGGCAGAGCGTTAAGAAAGACAGCTACTGCACGCTGGGCTTAATACCTAGGTGATGGGTTGACCGGTGCAGCAAACCACCATGGCACACGTTTGTTTACCTCAGTAACAAATCTGCACATCCTGCACATATACCCCAGAACTTAGAAACAAAACGAAACAAAAGAAAACGAAAAAGCAATAGCAAAACGCTAAAGGCAAAATAAAGTTTCAAACTCAGAAAGTGACAGACCAATGTTTGCTTCCCATCATGGTTCTCAACCCAGGTGCCATAAGGTCAGGATAAAGAATTTGATTACATATTGTAAATAAGACGTGCAGCAAATGACCAGAAATATTATTCTCAACATATGTGTGTCTTCTAATTCAATGGTGACGCTATCTACCGGGACATAGCATTAGATTCCAAAGGGCCGAGTCCCGCCAGACAGGCCTCCCACACTAATAACAATGGGAAGCCCTACGTTGTTTTACCTGTGCTTCTCAGCAGCTGGCTAGAAATCAGGTTGCCACCACTCCCGGATTTAGTTGCATTCATTTGCTGGAAGAGCTCACAGCACGCAGGGAAACAGTTACATTTGCCGTTGTATTTTAGCGGATATTGCAAAAATTCAGAAATAAATTTGGGGCCCTGCATGTGGGGAGGGGCGCACTGCCTTCCAGGAAGTGTTATCCAGAAGCTCTCTGTACCCAGTCCTTTTGGGTTTTTATGGAGACCTCATTCCATAGGCATGATGGGTTAAACCATAGGCTATTGGTGATCAACTCCACCTGAGGCTCTCAGCCCTCCCTGCAAATTGGGGTTGAGGCTTTGCCATTCTCATTCTGACTGAAAGAATTTACACAAACGGAATTTTAAAACAGATAAGCACAACTGGAATCTTAATTAGATGATTGGATTACCTGGAGCCACACCTTGATATTCCTAACCCGAGCACCCTCATCCAACGAATGCTCCACCCAACTGGCTCCCAAGTCTCTACGTGGTTCCAGAGCAAAAGAATGTTTCTACAACGCATATCCCCACCTTTTCTTCCAAGTCTTTTCGCTTACACGGAAAGACTTCTTAAACTGCCATGCATCAGGGTCAGGGGGAGGTCTTGTTACAACGCAGATCTGTGGATCTCTGGGGTTTGATTGTTGCAAGGATGCTGCTGGTGTCAAAACCACAACGCGGGAACCACAGAACCACTAGTTGGTTTTCCGTGTTTCAGTGCATACAATTCCTAAGTTATCTGGCCAAGAAAACTTGTAAGTTCTTAGATTGTCCCAAAGGTGGCGCATGAAATCAAAGCAGGAGAACAGTTTCCTACGAGCTGTAGCCTGGGAAAGTTGGGGGTGACTGATGGAAAGGAGGAGTGAAGCTCCGCCCTTTCCGCTGCTAGGCTGCGCCCGAGGCTATTTAAACCCGCCCTGGCTGGCCTGTACTCAGATCCTCGCGGAGCGGATCAGTAGCCGGAGCGTTTGGCGGACTCTGCGTGGACTTGGAGCTCACAGCGTCTTGCGACTTGGAAGCGGATTCAGAGGACAGGACAGAACACTTGGGCAAGTGAATCTCTGTCTGTCTGTCTGTCTGTCTGTCTCATTGGTTGCTTGATTTCCATTTTCTTAAGGGGCACATACCTCACACCGCACACACACAAACACACACACACACTCACACACACACACACACACACACACACACACACACACACACACACACTCCTTCCTTCTGCGAGTTAGAAAATTAGTAGGGGCCCCTGGGAGCTGCAGATTTCCTAATCATGTCTGCACCTAAGAACAGTAGGGTCTTGTCTGGCTCTTCTTATGAACGGTCCCCCAGCCCGGACTCCCCAAGGTCCATGCGAGCCTCACCCAGCTTCTCCCTCTCCCCTCTCAGAAACTCAGGCTTAAGGGGAAGCTCCTCACCAGGGATCCGGAGCTACCATTCACCATCCCCTAGGGCTTCACCACACTCACCTCTGTCATCACCAGAATCCCACAAGCTCCCATTTCCCTGTCCTCACCGTGATGGGCAATCAATGAAGCCATTGGGCTCTCCCGTGTCCTCCTCTGAGGATTCCTCAGAGTCCCCACGTTCATCAATAATATACCACATGTTCTTACTGCCATCACCCAGCAGCTCACCCCCAGCTCTCGGGGGGTCTCCTGTGTCTCCCAGCTACTCTCCAAACAACCCCAGATTTCAGCTGGAGTCAGCCCCCCACACCCAGGAATCACCAACAAACTCACGAGCCTCACAGTGCTCCACCCCTGTGTCTTTCATCTCTTCACCCCCAGGCCTCAGGGACTCTCCTGTGGCTCCCAGTTACTCTCCAGCCATCCCCAGTTTCCTGCGGGAGTCAGCCCCATGCACCCAGGAGTCCCCCAGACACTCACAGGTCTCGGGAGAATATGAGCGGTCCCCCAGCCCTGACTCCTCAAGATTCATGCCTGCCTCACCCAGCTTCTCCCTCTCCCCTCCCAGAAACTCACACCCAAGGGGCAGCTCCTCACCAGGGATGTGGAAGTACTCTACATCATCCCACAGGGCTTCACCACTCTCACATCCATCATCAGCAGAATTCCACAACTTTAAGTTTCCCTTTCCTAACCAAGCAGGACAGTCACTCATGTCATCGTGTTCTCCCGTGTCCTCCTCGGGAGATTCTTCACAGTCACCTCATTCATCAATAATATACCATATGTTCTTACTGCCATCATCCAGCAGCTCACCCCCAGCCACCCATGACTCTCCTGTCTGTCCCAGCTACTCTCCAACTACGCCCAGATTTCAGCGGGAGTCTGTACCCCACACCCCAGAAACACCTACAAACTCACAGACCTCAGTGAGATCCTCGCCAGTCTCTCTCACGTCTTCACCCCCAGCCCTTACGGATCCTCCAGTCTGTCCCAGCTACTCTCCAACCACGCCCACATTTCAGCGCGGGTCAGTTCCAGGAACCCAGGGATCACCACCAAGCCCGCCACTTTCACTGAGTTACTCCCCAGTCTCTAGCACGTCTTTATCTCCAACCCTCAGGGACTCGCCTGTGTGTCCCAGCTACTCTCCAAACACGCCCACACTTCAGCGGGAGTCCGTTGCAGGCACCCAGAAATCACCACCAAACTCACCAATTTCACTGCGTTACTCCCCAGTCTCTCTCATGTCTTCACCGTCCCTCAGGGACTCTCCCGTCTGTCCCAGCTCCTCTCCAACCACGCCCACATTTCAGCTGGAGTCAGTTCCAGGCACCCCGGAATCACCACCAAACTCACCAGTTTCACTCAGTTACTCCCCAGTCTCTAGCACGTCTTTATCTCCAACCCTCAGGGACTCTCCTGTGTGTCCCAGCTACTCTCCAACCACGCCCACACTTCAGCGGGAGTCAGTTCCTGGCACCCAGGAATCACCACCAAACTCACCAATTTCACTCAATTACTCTCCAGTCTCTCTCATGTCTTCACCAGCCCTCAGGGACTCTCCTGTCTGTCCCAGCTACTCTCCAACCACGCCCACATTTCAGCTGGAGTCCGTTCCAGGCACCCCGCAGTCACCACCAAACTCACCAGTTTCACTGAGTTACTCCCCGGTCTCTCTCATGTCTTCACCCCCAGCCCTCAGGGACTCTCCTGTGTGTCCCAGCTACTCTCCAACCATGCCCAGATTTCAGCGGGAGTCAGTTCCAGGCTCCCAGGTATCACCTACAAACTCAGCAGTTTCACTGAGTTACTCCCCAGTCTCTCTCATGTCTTCACCCCCAGCCCCCTGGGACTCTCCTGTCTGTCCCAGCTACTCTCCCACCACGCCCAGATTTCAGCGGGAGTCCGTTGCAGGCTCCCAGAAATCACCACCAAACTCACCAATTTCACTGCGTTACTCCCCAGTCTCTCTCATGTCTTCACCGTCCCTCAGGGACTCTCCCGTCTGTCCCAGCTCCTCTCCAACCACGCCCACATTTCAGCTGGAGTCAGTTCCAGGCACCCCGGAATCACCACCAAACTCACCAGTTTCACTCAGTTACTCCCCAGTCTCTAGCACGTCTTTATCTCCAACCCTCAGGGACTCTCCTGTGTGTCCCAGCTACTCTCCAACCACGCCCACACTTCAGCGGGAGTCAGTTCCTGGCACCCAGGAATCACCACCAAACTCACCAATTTCACTCAATTACTCTCCAGTCTCTCTCATGTCTTCACCAGCCCTCAGGGACTCTCCTGTCTGTCCCAGCTACTCTCCAACCACGCCCACATTTCAGCTGGAGTCCGTTCCAGGCACCCCGCAGTCACCACCAAACTCACCAGTTTCACTGAGTTACTCCCCGGTCTCTCTCATGTCTTCACCCCCAGCCCTCAGGGACTCTCCTGTGTGTCCCAGCTACTCTCCAACCATGCCCAGATTTCAGCGGGAGTCAGTTCCAGGCTCCCAGGTATCACCTACAAACTCAGCAGTTTCACTGAGTTACTCCCCAGTCTCTCTCATGTCTTCACCCCCAGCCCCCTGGGACTCTCCTGTCTGTCCCAGCTACTCTCCCACCACGCCCAGATTTCAGCGGGAGTCAGCCTCCCACACTCCGGAATCACCTACAGACTCACAGACTTCACTGAGGTCCTCCCTGGTCTCTCTCAGGTCTTTGCCCTCAGCCCACAGGGACTCTTGTGTCTCTTTCAGCTACTGTCAAAACTTCTCTAGATTCCAGCTGGAGTCAGTTCCAGGCGCCCACGATACACCACCGAACTCGCGAATTTCACTGACTTACTCCCCAGTCTCCCTCATGTTCTCACCCCCAGCCCTCAGGGACTCTTCTGTCTCTCTCAGCTACTCTCCAGCCATCTCCAGATTTCACCTGCAGTCAGCTTCCCACACCCAGGAATCACCTACAAACTCCGGGACCTTACTGCAACCCTCCCCCATTTCTTTCACCTCTTCACCCCCTGCCTTCAGGGACTCTCCTGTGTCTCCCAGCTTCTCTCCAGCCCTCCCCAGATTTCTGCCACAGTCAGCCCCAGGCACCCAGGACAACCCTAGACACCCACAGGCCTCACGAGCCTATCTCCCTATGACCTGGACTTATACAGGGATGGCTCCCACGCATCCCTCAGTGACCCCAAACCCATCTCCACTTACACTCAGACACTCCCAGGGCCTGACAGCTACTCCCCGTTATTGTCCTTCAGTTCGAAGCCCTGGCCAATCTACTAGCCCACGTGACGCAGTTACCTGGCCATTTCTCCACAGTTCCGGTGAGGGCCCCACACCCAGCCGCAGAAGAGCCCCTCCTGCATTCCGTCCTCACACGCAGGCCTGTCCCTCTACTTGCTACTGTCACACTCTTGCCAGCAGAAGAGGCCCCTGTCATGGCCGATATCACCACCCAGTCTATCCTCACCCCACAGCTGTGCAGCGGGACCCTCCTGCTGGCCCACGTGGCTGCCAGAGCCCATGCTGGCACGACGCTCCAGCATGTCGGCGTCCCTGCGGGCCACACTACCGGTGACATGGCTCGCATGACCCTCCTTCCTGGCAGTGACACTGTTGATGTGAACCCCAGTTTCACATCTGTCATTTGTAAATAGGACCATTTGCCCTTTTCGCTCTCCCTTCCATTCACAGGGCTTTTCATTCTCTCTGTTTCTGCCTCCGTTTCAGATATTTACTCACCTTTTTCTCTCTCACTATGTCTGCCGTGGTCTCCATGAGAGTGCGCCACATAAGATTCCCCCATTAAAAGTCATGAATTGAGTGGCTTTTAGTATACCTGTGGTTGTGCACATTCCCTTTTAATTCGCAACCCATTGTAGAATGTCTTATCACCCCCGACCAGAGAAAAACCCTGTAGACATTAGTCACTCCTCATTCTGTCTCAAACCCTCTCCCTGACCCTCAACCCTAGGTAGCAACTACATAGTGCGATCAACCCCATATGAATAGATTTCCATATTGTGGACAATTCCTATAAACGGAATTGCACAATAGGTGAGCTTTTATGACTGACATAACACGTAGCACAATATTTTCAAGATTCATCCACATTGTAGGCTTACCCACAGGGGGAAACCAGTCTTTTTGGGGTTTTAGCAACACCGGGTGTTTTCTCCTTCCTTCCGTCCTTCTTTCCTTCTTTCCTTCCTTCCTTCCTTCCTTCCTTCCTTCCTTCCTTCCTTCCTTCCTTCCTACCTTCCTTCTTTCCTTCCTTCCTTCATTCCTTCCTCCTATTTCTCTCTTACTCCTTCTGCCCTCTCTCTTTCATATGCCTTAGGTGCATCCCACATTCTGCGTTTTTTTGGGGAAATCCTCCACAGGTGCAGGAAAATTGTGTTATTGAAACTATTTACCGCTATCTCTCTTTCACGGCTCTCCATCAGTTGTGAACATCTATTGATTTATCCCAAGTCACTAGGCGTATTTTAATTAGGTACACCTGTTTTTCTTTATACAGCTGTTTCTGGACTATTTAGGGTCGCATACTCCTAAACCCAGTGTAACTCAGAAACGCATCTAATATTCCAATAAACCCATCATAACGTTGAAAAATCATAAATCAAACCATCGTAAGTCACGGTTTGTCCGTGGATATGGGCGTCATCAATTCCATTGTATTCAATAATGCTGTACGCCATTAACAATGGCAGACTGATTGGGAGTGGAGATGGATAGCATTATAAAAATCAGTTATTAGAGGGATACTTCTTTAACCTGACTGAAGAACTGATCTAATGGCTTTAGTACAGTGCATGATTATGTGAGATGTTTTGAGACAGAGTAGCACATTTGTGAATGAAATTGTATGGCTTTTTTTCACTTAGTAGGAACCATTGTGTGTGGAAACGTGAGAAAATTGCTTTCGGCTGTAGAGTCCGGCATTCATTGTAGATTTAAGCTTCGTTTTCTGTGAGCAAATCTTATTCAATGAAATACTACTCTTTACAATAAAAAACAAAGGCACTGGTGATGTGAGGTCATTATCCTCAGCAAACTAATCCAGGGAAAGAAAACCAAATGCCACATTCTCACTTATAATGGGAGCTGAAAAATGGGATCACATGGACACAGGAAGGGGAACAACACACACTGGGGCCTTTCGGGAGGCAGAGCGTTAAGAAAGACAGCTACTGCACGCTGGGCTTAATACCTAGGTGATGGGTTGACAGGTGCAGCAAACCACCATGGCACACGTTTGTTTACCTCAGTAACAAATCTGCACATCCTGCACATATACCCCAGAACTTAGAAACAAAACGAAACAAAAGAAAACGAAAAAGCAATAGCAAAACGCTAAAGGCAAAATAAAGTTTCAAACTCAGAAAGTGACAGACCAATGTTTGCTTCCCATCATGGTTCTCAACCCAGGTGCCATAAGGTCAGGATAAAGAATTTGATTACATATTGTAAATAAGACGTGCAGCAAATGACCAGAAATATTATTCTCAACATATGTGTGTCTTCTAATTCAATGGTGACGCTATCTACCGGGACATAGCATTAGATTCCAAAGGGCCGAGTCCCGCCAGACAGGCCTCCCACACTAATAACAATGGGAAGCCCTACGTTGTTTTACCTGTGCTTCTCAGCAGCTGGCTAGAAATCAGGTTGCCACCACTCCCGGATTTAGTTGCATTCATTTGCTGGAAGAGCTCACAGCACGCAGGGAAACAGTTACATTTGCCGTTGTATTTTAGCGGATATTGCAAAAATTCAGAAATAAATTTGGGGCCCTGCATGTGGGGAGGGGCGCACTGCCTTCCAGGAAGTGTTATCCAGAAGCTCTCTGTACCCAGTCCTTTTGGGTTTTTATGGAGACCTCATTCCATAGGCATGATGGGTTAAACCATAGGCTATTGGTGATCAACTCCACCTGAGGCTCTCAGCCCTCCCTGCAAATTGGGGTTGAGGCTTTGCCATTCTCATTCTGACTGAAAGAAGTTACACAAACGGAATTTTAAAACAGATAAGCACAACTGGAATCTTAATTAGATGATTGGATTACCTGGAGCCACACCTTGATATTCCTAACCCGAGCACCCTCATCCAACGAATGCTCCACCCAACTGGCTCCCAAGTCTCTACGTGGTTCCAGAGCAAAAGAATGTTTCTACAACGCATATCCCCACCTTTTCTTCCAAGTCTTTTCGCTTACACGGAAAGACTTCTTAAACTGCCATGCATCAGGGTCAGGGGGAGGTCTTGTTACAACGCAGATCTGTGGATCTCTGGGGTTTGATTGTTGCAAGGATGCTGCTGGTGTCAAAACCACAACGCGGGAACCACAGAACCACTAGTTGGTTTTCCGTGTTTCAGTGCATACAATTCCTAAGTTATCTGGCCAAGAAAACTTGTAAGTTCTTAGATTGTCCCAAAGGTGGCGCATGAAATCAAAGCAGGAGAACAGTTTCCTACGAGCTGTAGCCTGGGAAAGTTGGGGGTGACTGATGGAAAGGAGGAGTGAAGCTCCGCCCTTTCCGCTGCTAGGCTGCGCCCGAGGCTATTTAAACCCGCCCTGGCTGGCCTGTACTCAGATCTTCGCGGAGCGGATCAGCGGCCGGAGCGTTTGGCGGACTCTGCGTGGACTTGGAGCTCACAGCGTCTTGCGACTTGGAAGCGGATTCAGAGGACAGGACAGAACACTTGGGCAAGTGAATCTCTGTCTGTCTGTCTGTCTGTCTGTCTCATTGGTTGCTTGATTTCCATTTTCTTAAGGGGCACATACCTCACACCGCACACACACAAACACACACACACACTCACACACACACACACACACACACACACACACACACACACACACACACTCCTTCCTTCTGCGAGTTAGAAAATTAGTAGGGGCCCCTGGGAGCTGCAGATTTCCTAATCATGTCTGCACCTAAGAACAGTAGGGTCTTGTCTGGCTCTTCTTATGAACGGTCCCCCAGCCCGGACTCCCCAAGGTCCATGCGAGCCTCACCCAGCTTCTCCCTCTCCCCTCTCAGAAACTCAGGCTTAAGGGGAAGCTCCTCACCAGGGATCCGGAGCTACCATTCACCATCCCCTAGGGCTTCACCACACTCACCTCTGTCATCACCAGAATCCCACAAGCTCCCATTTCCCTGTCCTCACCGTGATGGGCAATCAATGAAGCCATTGGGCTCTCCCGTGTCCTCCTCTGAGGATTCCTCAGAGTCCCCACGTTCATCAATAATATACCACATGTTCTTACTGCCATCACCCAGCAGCTCACCCCCAGCTCTCGGGGGGTCTCCTGTGTCTCCCAGCTACTCTCCAAACAACCCCAGATTTCAGCTGGAGTCAGCCCCCCACACCCAGGAATCACCAACAAACTCACGAGCCTCACAGTGCTCCACCCCTGTGTCTTTCATCTCTTCACCCCCAGGCCTCAGGGACTCTCCTGTGGCTCCCAGTTACTCTCCAGCCATCCCCAGTTTCCTGCGGGAGTCAGCCCCATGCACCCAGGAGTCCCCCAGACACTCACAGGTCTCGGGAGAATATGAGCGGTCCCCCAGCCCTGACTCCTCAAGATTCATGCCTGCCTCACCCAGCTTCTCCCTCTCCCCTCCCAGAAACTCACACCCAAGGGGCAGCTCCTCACCAGGGATGTGGAAGTACTCTACATCATCCCACAGGGCTTCACCACTCTCACATCCATCATCAGCAGAATTCCACAACTTTAAGTTTCCCTTTCCTAACCAAGCAGGACAGTCACTCATGTCATCGTGTTCTCCCGTGTCCTCCTCGGGAGATTCTTCACAGTCACCTCATTCATCAATAATATACCATATGTTCTTACTGCCATCATCCAGCAGCTCACCCCCAGCCACCCATGACTCTCCTGTCTGTCCCAGCTACTCTCCAACTACGCCCAGATTTCAGCGGGAGTCTGTACCCCACACCCCAGAAACACCTACAAACTCACAGACCTCAGTGAGATCCTCGCCAGTCTCTCTCACGTCTTCACCCCCAGCCCTTACGGATCCTCCAGTCTGTCCCAGCTACTCTCCAACCACGCCCACATTTCAGCGCGGGTCAGTTCCAGGAACCCAGGGATCACCACCAAGCCCGCCACTTTCACTGAGTTACTCCCCAGTCTCTAGCACGTCTTTATCTCCAACCCTCAGGGACTCGCCTGTGTGTCCCAGCTACTCTCCAAACACGCCCACACTTCAGCGGGAGTCCGTTGCAGGCACCCAGAAATCACCACCAAACTCACCAATTTCACTGCGTTACTCCCCAGTCTCTCTCATGTCTTCACCGTCCCTCAGGGACTCTCCCGTCTGTCCCAGCTCCTCTCCAACCACGCCCACATTTCAGCTGGAGTCAGTTCCAGGCACCCCGGAATCACCACCAAACTCACCAGTTTCACTCAGTTACTCCCCAGTCTCTAGCACGTCTTTATCTCCAACCCTCAGGGACTCTCCTGTGTGTCCCAGCTACTCTCCAACCACGCCCACACTTCAGCGGGAGTCAGTTCCTGGCACCCAGGAATCACCACCAAACTCACCAATTTCACTCAATTACTCTCCAGTCTCTCTCATGTCTTCACCAGCCCTCAGGGACTCTCCTGTCTGTCCCAGCTACTCTCCAACCACGCCCACATTTCAGCTGGAGTCCGTTCCAGGCACCCCGCAGTCACCACCAAACTCACCAGTTTCACTGAGTTACTCCCCGGTCTCTCTCATGTCTTCACCCCCAGCCCTCAGGGACTCTCCTGTGTGTCCCAGCTACTCTCCAACCATGCCCAGATTTCAGCGGGAGTCAGTTCCAGGCTCCCAGGTATCACCTACAAACTCAGCAGTTTCACTGAGTTACTCCCCAGTCTCTCTCATGTCTTCACCCCCAGCCCCCTGGGACTCTCCTGTCTGTCCCAGCTACTCTCCCACCACGCCCAGATTTCAGCGGGAGTCAGCCTCCCACACTCCGGAATCACCTACAGACTCACAGACTTCACTGAGGTCCTCCCTGGTCTCTCTCAGGTCTTTGCCCTCAGCCCACAGGGACTCTTGTGTCTCTTTCAGCTACTGTCAAAACTTCTCTAGATTCCAGCTGGAGTCAGTTCCAGGCGCCCACGATACACCACCGAACTCGCGAATTTCACTGACTTACTCCCCAGTCTCCCTCATGTTCTCACCCCCAGCCCTCAGGGACTCTTCTGTCTCTCTCAGCTACTCTCCAGCCATCTCCAGATTTCACCTGCAGTCAGCTTCCCACACCCAGGAATCACCTACAAACTCCGGGACCTTACTGCAACCCTCCCCCATTTCTTTCACCTCTTCACCCCCTGCCTTCAGGGACTCTCCTGTGTCTCCCAGCTTCTCTCCAGCCCTCCCCAGATTTCTGCCACAGTCAGCCCCAGGCACCCAGGACAACCCTAGACACCCACAGGCCTCACGAGCCTATCTCCCTATGACCTGGACTTATACAGGGATGGCTCCCACGCATCCCTCAGTGACCCCAAACCCATCTCCACTTACACTCAGACACTCCCAGGGCCTGACAGCTACTCCCCGTTATTGTCCTTCAGTTCGAAGCCCTGGCCAATCTACTAGCCCACGTGACGCAGTTACCTGGCCATTTCTCCACAGTTCCGGTGAGGGCCCCACACCCAGCCGCAGAAGAGCCCCTCCTGCATTCCGTCCTCACACGCAGGCCTGTCCCTCTACTTGCTACTGTCACACTCTTGCCAGCAGAAGAGGCCCCTGTCATGGCCGATATCACCACCCAGTCTATCCTCACCCCACAGCTGTGCAGCGGGACCCTCCTGCTGGCCCACGTGGCTGCCAGAGCCCATGCTGGCACGACGCTCCAGCATGTCGGCGTCCCTGCGGGCCACACTACCGGTGACATGGCTCGCATGACCCTCCTTCCTGGCAGTGACACTGTTGATGTGAACCCCAGTTTCACATCTGTCATTTGTAAATAGGACCATTTGCCCTTTTCGCTCTCCCTTCCATTCACAGGGCTTTTCATTCTCTCTGTTTCTGCCTCCGTTTCAGATATTTACTCACCTTTTTCTCTCTCACTATGTCTGCCGTGGTCTCCATGAGAGTGCGCCACATAAGATTCCCCCATTAAAAGTCATGAATTGAGTGGCTTTTAGTATACCTGTGGTTGTGCACATTCCCTTTTAATTCGCAACCCATTGTAGAATGTCTTATCACCCCCGACCAGAGAAAAACCCTGTAGACATTAGTCACTCCTCATTCTGTCTCAAACCCTCTCCCTGACCCTCAACCCTAGGTAGCAACTACATAGTGCGATCAACCCCATATGAATAGATTTCCATATTGTGGACAATTCCTATAAACGGAATTGCACAATAGGTGAGCTTTTATGACTGACATAACACGTAGCACAATATTTTCAAGATTCATCCACATTGTAGGCTTACCCACAGGGGGAAACCAGTCTTTTTGGGGTTTTAGCAACACCGGGTGTTTTCTCCTTCCTTCCGTCCTTCTTTCCTTCTTTCCTTCCTTCCTTCCTTCCTTCCTTCCTTCCTTCCTTCCTTCCTACCTTCCTTCTTTCCTTCCTTCCTTCATTCCTTCCTCCTATTTCTCTCTTACTCCTTCTGCCCTCTCTCTTTCATATGCCTTAGGTGCATCCCACATTCTGCGTTTTTTTGGGGAAATCCTCCACAGGTGCAGGAAAATTGTGTTATTGAAACTATTTACCGCTATCTCTCTTTCACGGCTCTCCATCAGTTGTGAACATCTATTGATTTATCCCAAGTCACTAGGCGTATTTTAATTAGGTACACCTGTTTTTCTTTATACAGCTGTTTCTGGACTATTTAGGGTCGCATACTCCTAAACCCAGTGTAACTCAGAAACGCATCTAATATTCCAATAAACCCATCATAACGTTGAAAAATCATAAATCAAACCATCGTAAGTCACGGTTTGTCCGTGGATATGGGCGTCATCAATTCCATTGTATTCAATAATGCTGTACGCCATTAACAATGGCAGACTGATTGGGAGTGGAGATGGATAGCATTATAAAAATCAGTTATTAGAGGGATACTTCTTTAACCTGACTGAAGAACTGATCTAATGGCTTTAGTACAGTGCATGATTATGTGAGATGTTTTGAGACAGAGTAGCACATTTGTGAATGAAATTGTATGGCTTTTTTTCACTTAGTAGGAACCATTGTGTGTGGAAACGTGAGAAAATTGCTTTCGGCTGTAGAGTCCGGCATTCATTGTAGATTTAAGCTTCGTTTTCTGTGAGCAAATCTTATTCAATGAAATACTACTCTTTACAATAAAAAACAAAGGCACTGGTGATGTGAGGTCATTATCCTCAGCAAACTAATCCAGGGAAAGAAAACCAAACGCCACATTCTCACTTATAATGGGAGCTGAAAAATGGGATCACATGGACACAGGAAGGGGAACAACACACACTGGGGCCTTTCGGGAGGCAGAGCGTTAAGAAAGACAGCTACTGCACGCTGGGCTTAATACCTAGGTGATGGGTTGACAGGTGCAGCAAACCACCATGGCACACGTTTGTTTACCTCAGTAACAAATCTGCACATCCTGCACATATACCCCAGAACTTAGAAACAAATCGAAACAAAAGAAAACGAAAAAGCAATAGCAAAACGCTAAAGGCAAAATAAAGTTTCAAACTCAGAAAGTGACAGACCAATGTTTGCTTCCCATCATGGTTCTCAACCCAGGTGCCATAAGGTCAGGATAAAGAATTTGATTACATATTGTAAATAAGACGTGCAGCAAATGACCAGAAATATTATTCTCAACATATGTGTGTCTTCTAATTCAATGGTGACGCTATCTACCGGGACATAGCATTAGATTCCAAAGGGCCGAGTCCCGCCAGACAGGCCTCCCACACTAATAACAATGGGAAGCCCTACGTTGTTTTACCTGTGCTTCTCAGCAGCTGGCTAGAAATCAGGTTGCCACCACTCCCGGATTTAGTTGCATTCATTTGCTGGAAGAGCTCACAGCACGCAGGGAAACAGTTACATTTGCCGTTGTATTTTAGCGGATATTGCAAAAATTCAGAAATAAATTTGGGGCCCTGCATGTGGGGAGGGGCGCACTGCCTTCCAGGAAGTGTTATCCAGAAGCTCTCTGTACCCAGTCCTTTTGGGTTTTTATGGAGACCTCATTCCATAGGCATGATGGGTTAAACCATAGGCTATTGGTGATCAACTCCACCTGAGGCTCTCAGCCCTCCCTGCAAATTGGGGTTGAGGCTTTGCCATTCTCATTCTGACTGAAAGAAGTTACACAAACGGAATTTTAAAACAGATAAGCACAACTGGAATCTTAATTAGATGATTGGATTACCTGGAGCCACACCTTGATATTCCTAACCCGAGCACCCTCATCCAACGAATGCTCCACCCAACTGGCTCCCAAGTCTCTACGTGGTTCCAGAGCAAAAGAATGTTTCTACAACGCATATCCCCACCTTTTCTTCCAAGTCTTTTCGCTTACACGGAAAGACTTCTTAAACTGCCATGCATCAGGGTCAGGGGGAGGTCTTGTTACAACGCAGATCTGTGGATCTCTGGGGTTTGATTGTTGCAAGGATGCTGCTGGTGTCAAAACCACAACGCGGGAACCACAGAACCACTAGTTGGTTTTCCGTGTTTCAGTGCATACAATTCCTAAGTTATCTGGCCAAGAAAACTTGTAAGTTCTTAGATTGTCCCAAAGGTGGCGCATGAAATCAAAGCAGGAGAACAGTTTCCTACGAGCTGTAGCCTGGGAAAGTTGGGGGTGACTGATGGAAAGGAGGAGTGAAGCTCCGCCCTTTCCGCTGCTAGGCTGCGCCCGAGGCTATTTAAACCCGCCCTGGCTGGCCTGTACTCAGATCTTCGCGGAGCGGATCAGCGGCCGGAGCGTTTGGCGGACTCTGCGTGGACTTGGAGCTCACAGCGTCTTGCGACTTGGAAGCGGATTCAGAGGACAGGACAGAACACTTGGGCAAGTGAATCTCTGTCTGTCTGTCTGTCTGTCTGTCTCATTGGTTGCTTGATTTCCATTTTCTTAAGGGGCACATACCTCACACCGCACACACACAAACACACACACACACTCACACACACACACACACACACACACACACACACACACACACACACACACTCCTTCCTTCTGCGAGTTAGAAAATTAGTAGGGGCCCCTGGGAGCTGCAGATTTCCTAATCATGTCTGCACCTAAGAACAGTAGGGTCTTGTCTGGCTCTTCTTATGAACGGTCCCCCAGCCCGGACTCCCCAAGGTCCATGCGAGCCTCACCCAGCTTCTCCCTCTCCCCTCTCAGAAACTCAGGCTTAAGGGGAAGCTCCTCACCAGGGATCCGGAGCTACCATTCACCATCCCCTAGGGCTTCACCACACTCACCTCTGTCATCACCAGAATCCCACAAGCTCCCATTTCCCTGTCCTCACCGTGATGGGCAATCAATGAAGCCATTGGGCTCTCCCGTGTCCTCCTCTGAGGATTCCTCAGAGTCCCCACGTTCATCAATAATATACCACATGTTCTTACTGCCATCACCCAGCAGCTCACCCCCAGCTCTCGGGGGGTCTCCTGTGTCTCCCAGCTACTCTCCAAACAACCCCAGATTTCAGCTGGAGTCAGCCCCCCACACCCAGGAATCACCAACAAACTCACGAGCCTCACAGTGCTCCACCCCTGTGTCTTTCATCTCTTCACCCCCAGGCCTCAGGGACTCTCCTGTGGCTCCCAGTTACTCTCCAGCCATCCCCAGTTTCCTGCGGGAGTCAGCCCCATGCACCCAGGAGTCCCCCAGACACTCACAGGTCTCGGGAGAATATGAGCGGTCCCCCAGCCCTGACTCCTCAAGATTCATGCCTGCCTCACCCAGCTTCTCCCTCTCCCCTCCCAGAAACTCACACCCAAGGGGCAGCTCCTCACCAGGGATGTGGAAGTACTCTACATCATCCCACAGGGCTTCACCACTCTCACATCCATCATCAGCAGAATTCCACAACTTTAAGTTTCCCTTTCCTAACCAAGCAGGACAGTCACTCATGTCATCGTGTTCTCCCGTGTCCTCCTCGGGAGATTCTTCACAGTCACCTCATTCATCAATAATATACCATATGTTCTTACTGCCATCATCCAGCAGCTCACCCCCAGCCACCCATGACTCTCCTGTCTGTCCCAGCTACTCTCCAACTACGCCCAGATTTCAGCGGGAGTCTGTACCCCACACCCCAGAAACACCTACAAACTCACAGACCTCAGTGAGATCCTCGCCAGTCTCTCTCACGTCTTCACCCCCAGCCCTTACGGATCCTCCAGTCTGTCCCAGCTACTCTCCAACCACGCCCACATTTCAGCGCGGGTCAGTTCCAGGAACCCAGGGATCACCACCAAGCCCGCCACTTTCACTGAGTTACTCCCCAGTCTCTAGCACGTCTTTATCTCCAACCCTCAGGGACTCGCCTGTGTGTCCCAGCTACTCTCCAAACACGCCCACACTTCAGCGGGAGTCCGTTGCAGGCACCCAGAAATCACCACCAAACTCACCAATTTCACTGCGTTACTCCCCAGTCTCTCTCATGTCTTCACCGTCCCTCAGGGACTCTCCCGTCTGTCCCAGCTCCTCTCCAACCACGCCCACATTTCAGCTGGAGTCAGTTCCAGGCACCCCGGAATCACCACCAAACTCACCAGTTTCACTCAGTTACTCCCCAGTCTCTAGCACGTCTTTATCTCCAACCCTCAGGGACTCTCCTGTGTGTCCCAGCTACTCTCCAACCACGCCCACACTTCAGCGGGAGTCAGTTCCTGGCACCCAGGAATCACCACCAAACTCACCAATTTCACTCAATTACTCTCCAGTCTCTCTCATGTCTTCACCAGCCCTCAGGGACTCTCCTGTCTGTCCCAGCTACTCTCCAACCACGCCCACATTTCAGCTGGAGTCCGTTCCAGGCACCCCGCAGTCACCACCAAACTCACCAGTTTCACTGAGTTACTCCCCGGTCTCTCTCATGTCTTCACCCCCAGCCCTCAGGGACTCTCCTGTGTGTCCCAGCTACTCTCCAACCATGCCCAGATTTCAGCGGGAGTCAGTTCCAGGCTCCCAGGTATCACCTACAAACTCAGCAGTTTCACTGAGTTACTCCCCAGTCTCTCTCATGTCTTCACCCCCAGCCCCCTGGGACTCTCCTGTCTGTCCCAGCTACTCTCCCACCACGCCCAGATTTCAGCGGGAGTCAGCCTCCCACACTCCGGAATCACCTACAGACTCACAGACTTCACTGAGGTCCTCCCTGGTCTCTCTCAGGTCTTTGCCCTCAGCCCACAGGGACTCTTGTGTCTCTTTCAGCTACTGTCAAAACTTCTCTAGATTCCAGCTGGAGTCAGTTCCAGGCGCCCACGATACACCACCGAACTCGCGAATTTCACTGACTTACTCCCCAGTCTCCCTCATGTTCTCACCCCCAGCCCTCAGGGACTCTTCTGTCTCTCTCAGCTACTCTCCAGCCATCTCCAGATTTCACCTGCAGTCAGCTTCCCACACCCAGGAATCACCTACAAACTCCGGGACCTTACTGCAACCCTCCCCCATTTCTTTCACCTCTTCACCCCCTGCCTTCAGGGACTCTCCTGTGTCTCCCAGCTTCTCTCCAGCCCTCCCCAGATTTCTGCCACAGTCAGCCCCAGGCACCCAGGACAACCCTAGACACCCACAGGCCTCACGAGCCTATCTCCCTATGACCTGGACTTATACAGGGATGGCTCCCACGCATCCCTCAGTGACCCCAAACCCATCTCCACTTACACTCAGACACTCCCAGGGCCTGACAGCTACTCCCCGTTATTGTCCTTCAGTTCGAAGCCCTGGCCAATCTACTAGCCCACGTGACGCAGTTACCTGGCCATTTCTCCACAGTTCCGGTGAGGGCCCCACACCCAGCCGCAGAAGAGCCCCTCCTGCATTCCGTCCTCACACGCAGGCCTGTCCCTCTACTTGCTACTGTCACACTCTTGCCAGCAGAAGAGGCCCCTGTCATGGCCGATATCACCACCCAGTCTATCCTCACCCCACAGCTGTGCAGCGGGACCCTCCTGCTGGCCCACGTGGCTGCCAGAGCCCATGCTGGCACGACGCTCCAGCATGTCGGCGTCCCTGCGGGCCACACTACCGGTGACATGGCTCGCATGACCCTCCTTCCTGGCAGTGACACTGTTGATGTGAACCCCAGTTTCACATCTGTCATTTGTAAATAGGACCATTTGCCCTTTTCGCTCTCCCTTCCATTCACAGGGCTTTTCATTCTCTCTGTTTCTGCCTCCGTTTCAGATATTTACTCACCTTTTTCTCTCTCACTATGTCTGCCGTGGTCTCAATGAGAGTGCGCCACATAAGATTCCCCCATTAAAAGTCATGAATTGAGTGGCTTTTAGTATACCTGTGGTTGTGCACATTCCCTTTTAATTCGCAACCCATTGTAGAACGTCTTATCACCCCCGACCAGAGAAAAACCCTGTAGACATTAGTCACTCCTCATTCTGTCTCAAACCCTCTCCCTGACCCTCAACCCTAGGTAGCAACTACATAGTGCGATCAACCCCATATGAATAGATTTCCATATTGTGGACAATTCCTATAAACGGAATTGCACAATAGGTGAGCTTTTATGACTGACATAACACGTAGCACAATATTTTCAAGATTCATCCACATTGTAGGCTTACCCACAGGGGGAAACCAGTCTTTTTGGGGTTTTAGCAACACCGGGTGTTTTCTCCTTCCTTCCGTCCTTCTTTCCTTCTTTCCTTCCTTCCTTCCTTCCTTCTTTCCTTCCTTCCTTCCTTCCTACCTTCCTTCTTTCCTTCCTTCCTTCATTCCTTCCTCCTATTTCTCTCTTACTCCTTCTGCCCTCTCTCTTTCATATGCCTTAGGTGCATCCCACATTCTGCGTTTTTTTGGGGAAATCCTCCACAGGTGCAGGAAAATTGTGTTATTGAAACTATTTACCGCTATCTCTCTTTCACGGCTCTCCATCAGTTGTGAACATCTATTGATTTATCCCAAGTCACTAGGCGTATTTTAATTAGGTACACCTGTTTTTCTTTATACAGCTGTTTCTGGACTATTTAGGGTCGCATACTCCTAAACCCAGTGTAACTCAGAAACGCATCTAATATTCCAATAAACCCATCATAACGTTGAAAAATCATAAATCAAACCATCGTAAGTCACGGTTTGTCCGTGGATATGGGCGTCATCAATTCCATTGTATTCAATAATGCTGTACGCCATTAACAATGGCAGACTGATTGGGAGTGGAGATGGATAGCATTATAAAAATCAGTTATTAGAGGGATACTTCTTTAACCTGACTGAAGAACTGATCTAATGGCTTTAGTACAGTGCATGATTATGTGAGATGTTTTGAGACAGAGTAGCACATTTGTGAATGAAATTGTATGGCTTTTTTTCACTTAGTAGGAACCATTGTGTGTGGAAACGTGAGAAAATTGCTTTCGGCTGTAGAGTCCGGCATTCATTGTAGATTTAAGCTTCGTTTTCTGTGAGCAAATCTTATTCAATGAAATACTACTCTTTACAATAAAAAACAAAGGCACTGGTGATGTGAGGTCATTATCCTCAGCAAACTAATCCAGGGAAAGAAAACCAAACGCCACATTCTCACTTATAATGGGAGCTGAAAAATGGGATCACATGGACACAGGAAGGGGAACAACACACACTGGGGCCTTTCGGGAGGCAGAGCGTTAAGAAAGACAGCTACTGCACGCTGGGCTTAATACCTAGGTGATGGGTTGACAGGTGCAGCAAACCACCATGGCACACGTTTGTTTACCTCAGTAACAAATCTGCACATCCTGCACATATACCCCAGAACTTAGAAACAAAACGAAACAAAAGAAAACGAAAAAGCAATAGCAAAACGCTAAAGGCAAAATAAAGTTTCAAACTCAGAAAGTGACAGACCAATGTTTGCTTCCCATCATGGTTCTCAACCCAGGTGCCATAAGGTCAGGATAAAGAATTTGATTACATATTGTAAATAAGACGTGCAGCAAATGACCAGAAATATTATTCTCAACATATGTGTGTCTTCTAATTCAATGGTGACGCTATCTACCGGGACATAGCATTAGATTCCAAAGGGCCGAGTCCCGCCAGACAGGCCTCCCACACTAATAACAATGGGAAGCCCTACGTTGTTTTACCTGTGCTTCTCAGCAGCTGGCTAGAAATCAGGTTGCCACCACTCCCGGATTTAGTTGCATTCATTTGCTGGAAGAGCTCACAGCACGCAGGGAAACAGTTACATTTGCCGTTGTATTTTAGCGGATATTGCAAAAATTCAGAAATAAATTTGGGGCCCTGCATGTGGGGAGGGGCGCACTGCCTTCCAGGAAGTGTTATCCAGAAGCTCTCTGTACCCAGTCCTTTTGGGTTTTTATGGAGACCTCATTCCATAGGCATGATGGGTTAAACCATAGGCTATTGGTGATCAACTCCACCTGAGGCTCTCAGCCCTCCCTGCAAATTGGGGTTGAGGCTTTGCCATTCTCATTCTGACTGAAAGAAGTTACACAAACGGAATTTTAAAACAGATAAGCACAACTGGAATCTTAATTAGATGATTGGATTACCTGGAGCCACACCTTGATATTCCTAACCCGAGCACCCTCATCCAACGAATGCTCCACCCAACTGGCTCCCAAGTCTCTACGTGGTTCCAGAGCAAAAGAATGTTTCTACAACGCATATCCCCACCTTTTCTTCCAAGTCTTTTCGCTTACACGGAAAGACTTCTTAAACTGCCATGCATCAGGGTCAGGGGGAGGTCTTGTTACAACGCAGATCTGTGGATCTCTGGGGTTTGATTGTTGCAAGGATGCTGCTGGTGTCAAAACCACAACGCGGGAACCACAGAACCACTAGTTGGTTTTCCGTGTTTCAGTGCATACAATTCCTAAGTTATCTGGCCAAGAAAACTTGTAAGTTCTTAGATTGTCCCAAAGGTGGCGCATGAAATCAAAGCAGGAGAACAGTTTCCTACGAGCTGTAGCCTGGGAAAGTTGGGGGTGACTGATGGAAAGGAGGAGTGAAGCTCCGCCCTTTCCGCTGCTAGGCTGCGCCCGAGGCTATTTAAACCCGCCCTGGCTGGCCTGTACTCAGATCTTCGCGGAGCGGATCAGCGGCCGGAGCGTTTGGCGGACTCTGCGTGGACTTGGAGCTCACAGCGTCTTGCGACTTGGAAGCGGATTCAGAGGACAGGACAGAACACTTGGGCAAGTGAATCTCTGTCTGTCTGTCTGTCTGTCTGTCTCATTGGTTGCTTGATTTCCATTTTCTTAAGGGGCACATACCTCACACCGCACACACACAAACACACACACACACTCACACACACACACACACACACACACACACACACACACACACACACACTCCTTCCTTCTGCGAGTTAGAAAATTAGTAGGGGCCCCTGGGAGCTGCAGATTTCCTAATCATGTCTGCACCTAAGAACAGTAGGGTCTTGTCTGGCTCTTCTTATGAACGGTCCCCCAGCCCGGACTCCCCAAGGTCCATGCGAGCCTCACCCAGCTTCTCCCTCTCCCCTCTCAGAAACTCAGGCTTAAGGGGAAGCTCCTCACCAGGGATCCGGAGCTACCATTCACCATCCCCTAGGGCTTCACCACACTCACCTCTGTCATCACCAGAATCCCACAAGCTCCCATTTCCCTGTCCTCACCGTGATGGGCAATCAATGAAGCCATTGGGCTCTCCCGTGTCCTCCTCTGAGGATTCCTCAGAGTCCCCACGTTCATCAATAATATACCACATGTTCTTACTGCCATCACCCAGCAGCTCACCCCCAGCTCTCGGGGGGTCTCCTGTGTCTCCCAGCTACTCTCCAAACAACCCCAGATTTCAGCTGGAGTCAGCCCCCCACACCCAGGAATCACCAACAAACTCACGAGCCTCACAGTGCTCCACCCCTGTGTCTTTCATCTCTTCACCCCCAGGCCTCAGGGACTCTCCTGTGGCTCCCAGTTACTCTCCAGCCATCCCCAGTTTCCTGCGGGAGTCAGCCCCATGCACCCAGGAGTCCCCCAGACACTCACAGGTCTCGGGAGAATATGAGCGGTCCCCCAGCCCTGACTCCTCAAGATTCATGCCTGCCTCACCCAGCTTCTCCCTCTCCCCTCCCAGAAACTCACACCCAAGGGGCAGCTCCTCACCAGGGATGTGGAAGTACTCTACATCATCCCACAGGGCTTCACCACTCTCACATCCATCATCAGCAGAATTCCACAACTTTAAGTTTCCCTTTCCTAACCAAGCAGGACAGTCACTCATGTCATCGTGTTCTCCCGTGTCCTCCTCGGGAGATTCTTCACAGTCACCTCATTCATCAATAATATACCATATGTTCTTACTGCCATCATCCAGCAGCTCACCCCCAGCCACCCATGACTCTCCTGTCTGTCCCAGCTACTCTCCAACTACGCCCAGATTTCAGCGGGAGTCTGTACCCCACACCCCAGAAACACCTACAAACTCACAGACCTCAGTGAGATCCTCGCCAGTCTCTCTCACGTCTTCACCCCCAGCCCTTACGGATCCTCCAGTCTGTCCCAGCTACTCTCCAACCACGCCCACATTTCAGCGCGGGTCAGTTCCAGGAACCCAGGGATCACCACCAAGCCCGCCACTTTCACTGAGTTACTCCCCAGTCTCTAGCACGTCTTTATCTCCAACCCTCAGGGACTCGCCTGTGTGTCCCAGCTACTCTCCAAACACGCCCACACTTCAGCGGGAGTCCGTTGCAGGCACCCAGAAATCACCACCAAACTCACCAATTTCACTGCGTTACTCCCCAGTCTCTCTCATGTCTTCACCGTCCCTCAGGGACTCTCCCGTCTGTCCCAGCTCCTCTCCAACCACGCCCACATTTCAGCTGGAGTCAGTTCCAGGCACCCCGGAATCACCACCAAACTCACCAGTTTCACTCAGTTACTCCCCAGTCTCTAGCACGTCTTTATCTCCAACCCTCAGGGACTCTCCTGTGTGTCCCAGCTACTCTCCAACCACGCCCACACTTCAGCGGGAGTCAGTTCCTGGCACCCAGGAATCACCACCAAACTCACCAATTTCACTCAATTACTCTCCAGTCTCTCTCATGTCTTCACCAGCCCTCAGGGACTCTCCTGTCTGTCCCAGCTACTCTCCAACCACGCCCACATTTCAGCTGGAGTCCGTTCCAGGCACCCCGCAGTCACCACCAAACTCACCAGTTTCACTGAGTTACTCCCCGGTCTCTCTCATGTCTTCACCCCCAGCCCTCAGGGACTCTCCTGTGTGTCCCAGCTACTCTCCAACCATGCCCAGATTTCAGCGGGAGTCAGTTCCAGGCTCCCAGGTATCACCTACAAACTCAGCAGTTTCACTGAGTTACTCCCCAGTCTCTCTCATGTCTTCACCCCCAGCCCCCTGGGACTCTCCTGTCTGTCCCAGCTACTCTCCCACCACGCCCAGATTTCAGCGGGAGTCAGCCTCCCACACTCCGGAATCACCTACAGACTCACAGACTTCACTGAGGTCCTCCCTGGTCTCTCTCAGGTCTTTGCCCTCAGCCCACAGGGACTCTTGTGTCTCTTTCAGCTACTGTCAAAACTTCTCTAGATTCCAGCTGGAGTCAGTTCCAGGCGCCCACGATACACCACCGAACTCGCGAATTTCACTGACTTACTCCCCAGTCTCCCTCATGTTCTCACCCCCAGCCCTCAGGGACTCTTCTGTCTCTCTCAGCTACTCTCCAGCCATCTCCAGATTTCACCTGCAGTCAGCTTCCCACACCCAGGAATCACCTACAAACTCCGGGACCTTACTGCAACCCTCCCCCATTTCTTTCACCTCTTCACCCCCTGCCTTCAGGGACTCTCCTGTGTCTCCCAGCTTCTCTCCAGCCCTCCCCAGATTTCTGCCACAGTCAGCCCCAGGCACCCAGGACAACCCTAGACACCCACAGGCCTCACGAGCCTATCTCCCTATGACCTGGACTTATACAGGGATGGCTCCCACGCATCCCTCAGTGACCCCAAACCCATCTCCACTTACACTCAGACACTCCCAGGGCCTGACAGCTACTCCCCGTTATTGTCCTTCAGTTCGAAGCCCTGGCCAATCTACTAGCCCACGTGACGCAGTTACCTGGCCATTTCTCCACAGTTCCGGTGAGGGCCCCACACCCAGCCGCAGAAGAGCCCCTCCTGCATTCCGTCCTCACACGCAGGCCTGTCCCTCTACTTGCTACTGTCACACTCTTGCCAGCAGAAGAGGCCCCTGTCATGGCCGATATCACCACCCAGTCTATCCTCACCCCACAGCTGTGCAGCGGGACCCTCCTGCTGGCCCACGTGGCTGCCAGAGCCCATGCTGGCACGACGCTCCAGCATGTCGGCGTCCCTGCGGGCCACACTACCGGTGACATGGCTCGCATGACCCTCCTTCCTGGCAGTGACACTGTTGATGTGAACCCCAGTTTCACATCTGTCATTTGTAAATAGGACCATTTGCCCTTTTCGCTCTCCCTTCCATTCACAGGGCTTTTCATTCTCTCTGTTTCTGCCTCCGTTTCAGATATTTACTCACCTTTTTCTCTCTCACTATGTCTGCCGTGGTCTCCATGAGAGTGCGCCACATAAGATTCCCCCATTAAAAGTCATGAATTGAGTGGCTTTTAGTATACCTGTGGTTGTGCACATTCCCTTTTAATTCGCAACCCATTGTAGAATGTCTTATCACCCCCGACCAGAGAAAAACCCTGTAGACATTAGTCACTCCTCATTCTGTCTCAAACCCTCTCCCTGACCCTCAACCCTAGGTAGCAACTACATAGTGCGATCAACCCCATATGAATAGATTTCCATATTGTGGACAATTCCTATAAACGGAATTGCACAATAGGTGAGCTTTTATGACTGACATAACACGTAGCACAATATTTTCAAGATTCATCCACATTGTAGGCTTACCCACAGGGGGAAACCAGTCTTTTTGGGGTTTTAGCAACACCGGGTGTTTTCTCCTTCCTTCCGTCCTTCTTTCCTTCTTTCCTTCCTTCCTTCCTTCCTTCCTTCCTTCCTTCCTTCCTACCTTCCTTCTTTCCTTCCTTCCTTCATTCCTTCCTCCTATTTCTCTCTTACTCCTTCTGCCCTCTCTCTTTCATATGCCTTAGGTGCATCCCACATTCTGCGTTTTTTTGGGGAAATCCTCCACAGGTGCAGGAAAATTGTGTTATTGAAACTATTTACCGCTATCTCTCTTTCACGGCTCTCCATCAGTTGTGAACATCTATTGATTTATCCCAAGTCACTAGGCGTATTTTAATTAGGTACACCTGTTTTTCTTTATACAGCTGTTTCTGGACTATTTAGGGTCGCATACTCCTAAACCCAGTGTAACTCAGAAACGCATCTAATATTCCAATAAACCCATCATAACGTTGAAAAATCATAAATCAAACCATCGTAAGTCACGGTTTGTCCGTGGATATGGGCGTCATCAATTCCATTGTATTCAATAATGCTGTACGCCATTAACAATGGCAGACTGATTGGGAGTGGAGATGGATAGCATTATAAAAATCAGTTATTAGAGGGATACTTCTTTAACCTGACTGAAGAACTGATCTAATGGCTTTAGTACAGTGCATGATTATGTGAGATGTTTTGAGACAGAGTAGCACATTTGTGAATGAAATTGTATGGCTTTTTTTCACTTAGTAGGAACCATTGTGTGTGGAAACGTGAGAAAATTGCTTTCGGCTGTAGAGTCCGGCATTCATTGTAGATTTAAGCTTCGTTTTCTGTGAGCAAATCTTATTCAATGAAATACTACTCTTTACAATAAAAAACAAAGGCACTGGTGATGTGAGGTCATTATCCTCAGCAAACTAATCCAGGGAAAGAAAACCAAACGCCACATTCTCACTTATAATGGGAGCTGAAAAATGGGATCACATGGACACAGGAAGGGGAACAACACACACTGGGGCCTTTCGGGAGGCAGAGCGTTAAGAAAGACAGCTACTGCACGCTGGGCTTAATACCTAGGTGATGGGTTGACAGGTGCAGCAAACCACCATGGCACACGTTTGTTTACCTCAGTAACAAATCTGCACATCCTGCACATATACCCCAGAACTTAGAAACAAATCGAAACAAAAGAAAACGAAAAAGCAATAGCAAAACGCTAAAGGCAAAATAAAGTTTCAAACTCAGAAAGTGACAGACCAATGTTTGCTTCCCATCATGGTTCTCAACCCAGGTGCCATAAGGTCAGGATAAAGAATTTGATTACATATTGTAAATAAGACGTGCAGCAAATGACCAGAAATATTATTCTCAACATATGTGTGTCTTCTAATTCAATGGTGACGCTATCTACCGGGACATAGCATTAGATTCCAAAGGGCCGAGTCCCGCCAGACAGGCCTCCCACACTAATAACAATGGGAAGCCCTACGTTGTTTTACCTGTGCTTCTCAGCAGCTGGCTAGAAATCAGGTTGCCACCACTCCCGGATTTAGTTGCATTCATTTGCTGGAAGAGCTCACAGCACGCAGGGAAACAGTTACATTTGCCGTTGTATTTTAGCGGATATTGCAAAAATTCAGAAATAAATTTGGGGCCCTGCATGTGGGGAGGGGCGCACTGCCTTCCAGGAAGTGTTATCCAGAAGCTCTCTGTACCCAGTCCTTTTGGGTTTTTATGGAGACCTCATTCCATAGGCATGATGGGTTAAACCATAGGCTATTGGTGATCAACTCCACCTGAGGCTCTCAGCCCTCCCTGCAAATTGGGGTTGAGGCTTTGCCATTCTCATTCTGACTGAAAGAAGTTACACAAACGGAATTTTAAAACAGATAAGCACAACTGGAATCTTAATTAGATGATTGGATTACCTGGAGCCACACCTTGATATTCCTAACCCGAGCACCCTCATCCAACGAATGCTCCACCCAACTGGCTCCCAAGTCTCTACGTGGTTCCAGAGCAAAAGAATGTTTCTACAACGCATATCCCCACCTTTTCTTCCAAGTCTTTTCGCTTACACGGAAAGACTTCTTAAACTGCCATGCATCAGGGTCAGGGGGAGGTCTTGTTACAACGCAGATCTGTGGATCTCTGGGGTTTGATTGTTGCAAGGATGCTGCTGGTGTCAAAACCACAACGCGGGAACCACAGAACCACTAGTTGGTTTTCCGTGTTTCAGTGCATACAATTCCTAAGTTATCTGGCCAAGAAAACTTGTAAGTTCTTAGATTGTCCCAAAGGTGGCGCATGAAATCAAAGCAGGAGAACAGTTTCCTACGAGCTGTAGCCTGGGAAAGTTGGGGGTGACTGATGGAAAGGAGGAGTGAAGCTCCGCCCTTTCCGCTGCTAGGCTGCGCCCGAGGCTATTTAAACCCGCCCTGGCTGGCCTGTACTCAGATCTTCGCGGAGCGGATCAGCGGCCGGAGCGTTTGGCGGACTCTGCGTGGACTTGGAGCTCACAGCGTCTTGCGACTTGGAAGCGGATTCAGAGGACAGGACAGAACACTTGGGCAAGTGAATCTCTGTCTGTCTGTCTGTCTGTCTGTCTCATTGGTTGCTTGATTTCCATTTTCTTAAGGGGCACATACCTCACACCGCACACACACAAACACACACACACACTCACACACACACACACACACACACACACACACACACACACACACACACACACACTCCTTCCTTCTGCGAGTTAGAAAATTAGTAGGGGCCCCTGGGAGCTGCAGATTTCCTAATCATGTCTGCACCTAAGAACAGTAGGGTCTTGTCTGGCTCTTCTTATGAACGGTCCCCCAGCCCGGACTCCCCAAGGTCCATGCGAGCCTCACCCAGCTTCTCCCTCTCCCCTCTCAGAAACTCAGGCTTAAGGGGAAGCTCCTCACCAGGGATCCGGAGCTACCATTCACCATCCCCTAGGGCTTCACCACACTCACCTCTGTCATCACCAGAATCCCACAAGCTCCCATTTCCCTGTCCTCACCGTGATGGGCAATCAATGAAGCCATTGGGCTCTCCCGTGTCCTCCTCTGAGGATTCCTCAGAGTCCCCACGTTCATCAATAATATACCACATGTTCTTACTGCCATCACCCAGCAGCTCACCCCCAGCTCTCGGGGGGTCTCCTGTGTCTCCCAGCTACTCTCCAAACAACCCCAGATTTCAGCTGGAGTCAGCCCCCCACACCCAGGAATCACCAACAAACTCACGAGCCTCACAGTGCTCCACCCCTGTGTCTTTCATCTCTTCACCCCCAGGCCTCAGGGACTCTCCTGTGGCTCCCAGTTACTCTCCAGCCATCCCCAGTTTCCTGCGGGAGTCAGCCCCATGCACCCAGGAGTCCCCCAGACACTCACAGGTCTCGGGAGAATATGAGCGGTCCCCCAGCCCTGACTCCTCAAGATTCATGCCTGCCTCACCCAGCTTCTCCCTCTCCCCTCCCAGAAACTCACACCCAAGGGGCAGCTCCTCACCAGGGATGTGGAAGTACTCTACATCATCCCACAGGGCTTCACCACTCTCACATCCATCATCAGCAGAATTCCACAACTTTAAGTTTCCCTTTCCTAACCAAGCAGGACAGTCACTCATGTCATCGTGTTCTCCCGTGTCCTCCTCGGGAGATTCTTCACAGTCACCTCATTCATCAATAATATACCATATGTTCTTACTGCCATCATCCAGCAGCTCACCCCCAGCCACCCATGACTCTCCTGTCTGTCCCAGCTACTCTCCAACTACGCCCAGATTTCAGCGGGAGTCTGTACCCCACACCCCAGAAACACCTACAAACTCACAGACCTCAGTGAGATCCTCGCCAGTCTCTCTCACGTCTTCACCCCCAGCCCTTACGGATCCTCCAGTCTGTCCCAGCTACTCTCCAACCACGCCCACATTTCAGCGCGGGTCAGTTCCAGGAACCCAGGGATCACCACCAAGCCCGCCACTTTCACTGAGTTACTCCCCAGTCTCTAGCACGTCTTTATCTCCAACCCTCAGGGACTCGCCTGTGTGTCCCAGCTACTCTCCAAACACGCCCACACTTCAGCGGGAGTCCGTTGCAGGCACCCAGAAATCACCACCAAACTCACCAATTTCACTGCGTTACTCCCCAGTCTCTCTCATGTCTTCACCGTCCCTCAGGGACTCTCCCGTCTGTCCCAGCTCCTCTCCAACCACGCCCACATTTCAGCTGGAGTCAGTTCCAGGCACCCCGGAATCACCACCAAACTCACCAGTTTCACTCAGTTACTCCCCAGTCTCTAGCACGTCTTTATCTCCAACCCTCAGGGACTCTCCTGTGTGTCCCAGCTACTCTCCAACCACGCCCACACTTCAGCGGGAGTCAGTTCCTGGCACCCAGGAATCACCACCAAACTCACCAATTTCACTCAATTACTCTCCAGTCTCTCTCATGTCTTCACCAGCCCTCAGGGACTCTCCTGTCTGTCCCAGCTACTCTCCAACCACGCCCACATTTCAGCTGGAGTCCGTTCCAGGCACCCCGCAGTCACCACCAAACTCACCAGTTTCACTGAGTTACTCCCCGGTCTCTCTCATGTCTTCACCCCCAGCCCTCAGGGACTCTCCTGTGTGTCCCAGCTACTCTCCAACCATGCCCAGATTTCAGCGGGAGTCAGTTCCAGGCTCCCAGGTATCACCTACAAACTCAGCAGTTTCACTGAGTTACTCCCCAGTCTCTCTCATGTCTTCACCCCCAGCCCCCTGGGACTCTCCTGTCTGTCCCAGCTACTCTCCCACCACGCCCAGATTTCAGCGGGAGTCAGCCTCCCACACTCCGGAATCACCTACAGACTCACAGACTTCACTGAGGTCCTCCCTGGTCTCTCTCAGGTCTTTGCCCTCAGCCCACAGGGACTCTTGTGTCTCTTTCAGCTACTGTCAAAACTTCTCTAGATTCCAGCTGGAGTCAGTTCCAGGCGCCCACGATACACCACCGAACTCGCGAATTTCACTGACTTACTCCCCAGTCTCCCTCATGTTCTCACCCCCAGCCCTCAGGGACTCTTCTGTCTCTCTCAGCTACTCTCCAGCCATCTCCAGATTTCACCTGCAGTCAGCTTCCCACACCCAGGAATCACCTACAAACTCCGGGACCTTACTGCAACCCTCCCCCATTTCTTTCACCTCTTCACCCCCTGCCTTCAGGGACTCTCCTGTGTCTCCCAGCTTCTCTCCAGCCCTCCCCAGATTTCTGCCACAGTCAGCCCCAGGCACCCAGGACAACCCTAGACACCCACAGGCCTCACGAGCCTATCTCCCTATGACCTGGACTTATACAGGGATGGCTCCCACGCATCCCTCAGTGACCCCAAACCCATCTCCACTTACACTCAGACACTCCCAGGGCCTGACAGCTACTCCCCGTTATTGTCCTTCAGTTCGAAGCCCTGGCCAATCTACTAGCCCACGTGACGCAGTTACCTGGCCATTTCTCCACAGTTCCGGTGAGGGCCCCACACCCAGCCGCAGAAGAGCCCCTCCTGCATTCCGTCCTCACACGCAGGCCTGTCCCTCTACTTGCTACTGTCACACTCTTGCCAGCAGAAGAGGCCCCTGTCATGGCCGATATCACCACCCAGTCTATCCTCACCCCACAGCTGTGCAGCGGGACCCTCCTGCTGGCCCACGTGGCTGCCAGAGCCCATGCTGGCACGACGCTCCAGCATGTCGGCGTCCCTGCGGGCCACACTACCGGTGACATGGCTCGCATGACCCTCCTTCCTGGCAGTGACACTGTTGATGTGAACCCCAGTTTCACATCTGTCATTTGTAAATAGGACCATTTGCCCTTTTCGCTCTCCCTTCCATTCACAGGGCTTTTCATTCTCTCTGTTTCTGCCTCCGTTTCAGATATTTACTCACCTTTTTCTCTCTCACTATGTCTGCCGTGGTCTCAATGAGAGTGCGCCACATAAGATTCCCCCATTAAAAGTCATGAATTGAGTGGCTTTTAGTATACCTGTGGTTGTGCACATTCCCTTTTAATTCGCAACCCATTGTAGAACGTCTTATCACCCCCGACCAGAGAAAAACCCTGTAGACATTAGTCACTCCTCATTCTGTCTCAAACCCTCTCCCTGACCCTCAACCCTAGGTAGCAACTACATAGTGCGATCAACCCCATATGAATAGATTTCCATATTGTGGACAATTCCTATAAACGGAATTGCACAATAGGTGAGCTTTTATGACTGACATAACACGTAGCACAATATTTTCAAGATTCATCCACATTGTAGGCTTACCCACAGGGGGAAACCAGTCTTTTTGGGGTTTTAGCAACACCGGGTGTTTTCTCCTTCCTTCCGTCCTTCTTTCCTTCTTTCCTTCCTTCCTTCCTTCCTTCTTTCCTTCCTTCCTTCCTTCCTACCTTCCTTCTTTCCTTCCTTCCTTCATTCCTTCCTCCTATTTCTCTCTTACTCCTTCTGCCCTCTCTCTTTCATATGCCTTAGGTGCATCCCACATTCTGCGTTTTTTTGGGGAAATCCTCCACAGGTGCAGGAAAATTGTGTTATTGAAACTATTTACCGCTATCTCTCTTTCACGGCTCTCCATCAGTTGTGAACATCTATTGATTTATCCCAAGTCACTAGGCGTATTTTAATTAGGTACACCTGTTTTTCTTTATACAGCTGTTTCTGGACTATTTAGGGTCGCATACTCCTAAACCCAGTGTAACTCAGAAACGCATCTAATATTCCAATAAACCCATCATAACGTTGAAAAATCATAAATCAAACCATCGTAAGTCACGGTTTGTCCGTGGATATGGGCGTCATCAATTCCATTGTATTCAATAATGCTGTACGCCATTAACAATGGCAGACTGATTGGGAGTGGAGATGGATAGCATTATAAAAATCAGTTATTAGAGGGATACTTCTTTAACCTGACTGAAGAACTGATCTAATGGCTTTAGTACAGTGCATGATTATGTGAGATGTTTTGAGACAGAGTAGCACATTTGTGAATGAAATTGTATGGCTTTTTTTCACTTAGTAGGAACCATTGTGTGTGGAAACGTGAGAAAATTGCTTTCGGCTGTAGAGTCCGGCATTCATTGTAGATTTAAGCTTCGTTTTCTGTGAGCAAATCTTATTCAATGAAATACTACTCTTTACAATAAAAAACAAAGGCACTGGTGATGTGAGGTCATTATCCTCAGCAAACTAATCCAGGGAAAGAAAACCAAACGCCACATTCTCACTTATAATGGGAGCTGAAAAATGGGATCACATGGACACAGGAAGGGGAACAACACACACTGGGGCCTTTCGGGAGGCAGAGCGTTAAGAAAGACAGCTACTGCACGCTGGGCTTAATACCTAGGTGATGGGTTGACAGGTGCAGCAAACCACCATGGCACACGTTTGTTTACCTCAGTAACAAATCTGCACATCCTGCACATATACCCCAGAACTTAGAAACAAAACGAAACAAAAGAAAACGAAAAAGCAATAGCAAAACGCTAAAGGCAAAATAAAGTTTCAAACTCAGAAAGTGACAGACCAATGTTTGCTTCCCATCATGGTTCTCAACCCAGGTGCCATAAGGTCAGGATAAAGAATTTGATTACATATTGTAAATAAGACGTGCAGCAAATGACCAGAAATATTATTCTCAACATATGTGTGTCTTCTAATTCAATGGTGACGCTATCTACCGGGACATAGCATTAGATTCCAAAGGGCCGAGTCCCGCCAGACAGGCCTCCCACACTAATAACAATGGGAAGCCCTACGTTGTTTTACCTGTGCTTCTCAGCAGCTGGCTAGAAATCAGGTTGCCACCACTCCCGGATTTAGTTGCATTCATTTGCTGGAAGAGCTCACAGCACGCAGGGAAACAGTTACATTTGCCGTTGTATTTTAGCGGATATTGCAAAAATTCAGAAATAAATTTGGGGCCCTGCATGTGGGGAGGGGCGCACTGCCTTCCAGGAAGTGTTATCCAGAAGCTCTCTGTACCCAGTCCTTTTGGGTTTTTATGGAGACCTCATTCCATAGGCATGATGGGTTAAACCATAGGCTATTGGTGATCAACTCCACCTGAGGCTCTCAGCCCTCCCTGCAAATTGGGGTTGAGGCTTTGCCATTCTCATTCTGACTGAAAGAAGTTACACAAACGGAATTTTAAAACAGATAAGCACAACTGGAATCTTAATTAGATGATTGGATTACCTGGAGCCACACCTTGATATTCCTAACCCGAGCACCCTCATCCAACGAATGCTCCACCCAACTGGCTCCCAAGTCTCTACGTGGTTCCAGAGCAAAAGAATGTTTCTACAACGCATATCCCCACCTTTTCTTCCAAGTCTTTTCGCTTACACGGAAAGACTTCTTAAACTGCCATGCATCAGGGTCAGGGGGAGGTCTTGTTACAACGCAGATCTGTGGATCTCTGGGGTTTGATTGTTGCAAGGATGCTGCTGGTGTCAAAACCACAACGCGGGAACCACAGAACCACTAGTTGGTTTTCCGTGTTTCAGTGCATACAATTCCTAAGTTATCTGGCCAAGAAAACTTGTAAGTTCTTAGATTGTCCCAAAGGTGGCGCATGAAATCAAAGCAGGAGAACAGTTTCCTACGAGCTGTAGCCTGGGAAAGTTGGGGGTGACTGATGGAAAGGAGGAGTGAAGCTCCGCCCTTTCCGCTGCTAGGCTGCGCCCGAGGCTATTTAAACCCGCCCTGGCTGGCCTGTACTCAGATCTTCGCGGAGCGGATCAGCGGCCGGAGCGTTTGGCGGACTCTGCGTGGACTTGGAGCTCACAGCGTCTTGCGACTTGGAAGCGGATTCAGAGGACAGGACAGAACACTTGGGCAAGTGAATCTCTGTCTGTCTGTCTGTCTGTCTGTCTCATTGGTTGCTTGATTTCCATTTTCTTAAGGGGCACATACCTCACACCGCACACACACAAACACACACACACACTCACACACACACACACACACACACACACACACACACACACACACTCCTTCCTTCTGCGAGTTAGAAAATTAGTAGGGGCCCCTGGGAGCTGCAGATTTCCTAATCATGTCTGCACCTAAGAACAGTAGGGTCTTGTCTGGCTCTTCTTATGAACGGTCCCCCAGCCCGGACTCCCCAAGGTCCATGCGAGCCTCACCCAGCTTCTCCCTCTCCCCTCTCAGAAACTCAGGCTTAAGGGGAAGCTCCTCACCAGGGATCCGGAGCTACCATTCACCATCCCCTAGGGCTTCACCACACTCACCTCTGTCATCACCAGAATCCCACAAGCTCCCATTTCCCTGTCCTCACCGTGATGGGCAATCAATGAAGCCATTGGGCTCTCCCGTGTCCTCCTCTGAGGATTCCTCAGAGTCCCCACGTTCATCAATAATATACCACATGTTCTTACTGCCATCACCCAGCAGCTCACCCCCAGCTCTCGGGGGGTCTCCTGTGTCTCCCAGCTACTCTCCAAACAACCCCAGATTTCAGCTGGAGTCAGCCCCCCACATCCAGGAATCACCAACAAACTCACGAGCCTCACAGTGCTCCACCCCTGTGTCTTTCATCTCTTCACCCCCAGGCCTCAGGGACTCTCCTGTGGCTCCCAGTTACTCTCCAGCCATCCCCAGTTTCCTGCGGGAGTCAGCCCCATGCACCCAGGAGTCCCCCAGACACTCACAGGTCTCGGGAGAATATGAGCGGTCCCCCAGCCCTGACTCCTCAAGATTCATGCCTGCCTCACCCAGCTTCTCCCTCTCCCCTCCCAGAAACTCACACCCAAGGGGCAGCTCCTCACCAGGGATGTGGAAGTACTCTACATCATCCCACAGGGCTTCACCACTCTCACATCCATCATCAGCAGAATTCCACAACTTTAAGTTTCCCTTTCCTAACCAAGCAGGACAGTCACTCATGTCATCGTGTTCTCCCGTGTCCTCCTCGGGAGATTCTTCACAGTCACCTCATTCATCAATAATATACCATATGTTCTTACTGCCATCATCCAGCAGCTCACCCCCAGCCACCCATGACTCTCCTGTCTGTCCCAGCTACTCTCCAACTACGCCCAGATTTCAGCGGGAGTCTGTACCCCACACCCCAGAAACACCTACAAACTCACAGACCTCAGTGAGATCCTCGCCAGTCTCTCTCACGTCTTCACCCCCAGCCCTTACGGATCCTCCAGTCTGTCCCAGCTACTCTCCAACCACGCCCACATTTCAGCGCGGGTCAGTTCCAGGAACCCAGGGATCACCACCAAGCCCGCCACTTTCACTGAGTTACTCCCCAGTCTCTAGCACGTCTTTATCTCCAACCCTCAGGGACTCGCCTGTGTGTCCCAGCTACTCTCCAAACACGCCCACACTTCAGCGGGAGTCCGTTGCAGGCACCCAGAAATCACCACCAAACTCACCAATTTTACTGCGTTACTCCCCAGTCTCTCTCATGTCTTCACCGTCCCTCAGGGACTCTCCCGTCTGTCCCAGCTCCTCTCCAACCACGCCCACATTTCAGCTGGAGTCAGTTCCAGGCACCCCGGAATCACCACCAAACTCACCAGTTTCACTCAGTTACTCCCCAGTCTCTAGCACGTCTTTATCTCCAACCCTCAGGGACTCTCCTGTGTGTCCCAGCTACTCTCCAACCACGCCCACACTTCAGCGGGAGTCAGTTCCTGGCACCCAGGAATCACCACCAAACTCACCAATTTCACTCAATTACTCTCCAGTCTCTCTCATGTCTTCACCAGCCCTCAGGGACTCTCCTGTCTGTCACAGCTACTCTCCAACCACGCCCACATTTCAGCTGGAGTCCGTTCCAGGCACCCCGCAGTCACCACCAAACTCACCAGTTTCACTGAGTTACTCCCCGGTCTCTCTCATGTCTTCACCCCCAGCCCTCAGGGACTCTCCTGTGTGTCCCAGCTACTCTCCAACCATGCCCAGATTTCAGCGGGAGTCAGTTCCAGGCTCCCAGGTATCACCTACAAACTCAGCAGTTTCACTGAGTTACTCCCCAGTCTCCCTCATGTTCTCACCCCCAGCCCTCAGGGACTCTTCTGTCTCTCTCAGCTACTCTCCAGCCATCTCCAGATTTCACCTGCAGTCAGCTTCCCACACCCAGGAATCACCTACAAACTCCGGGACCTTACTGCAACCCTCCCCCATTTCTTTCACCTCTTCACCCCCTGCCTTCAGGGACTCTCCTGTGTCTCCCAGCTTCTCTCCAGCCCTCCCCAGATTTCTGCCACAGTCAGCCCCAGGCACCCAGGACAACCCTAGACACCCACAGGCCTCACGAGCCTATCTCCCTATGACCTGGACTTATACAGGGATGGCTCCCACGCATCCCTCAGTGACCCCAAACCCATCTCCACTTACACTCAGACACTCCCAGGGCCTGACAGCTACTCCCCGTTATTGTCCTTCAGTTCGAAGCCCTGGCCAATCTACTAGCCCACGTGACGCAGTTACCTGGCCATTTCTCCACAGTTCCGGTGAGGGCCCCACACCCAGCCGCAGAAGAGCCCCTCCTGCATTCCGTCCTCACACGCAGGCCTGTCCCTCTACTTGCTACTGTCACACTCTTGCCAGCAGAAGAGGCCCCTGTCATGGCCGATATCACCACCCAGTCTATCCTCACCCCACAGCTGTGCAGCGGGACCCTCCTGCTGGCCCATGTGGCTGCCAGAGCCCATGCTGGCACGACGCTCCAGCATGTCGGCGTCCCTGCGGGCCACACTACCGGTGACATGGCTCGCATGACCCTCCTTCCTGGCAGTGACACTGTTGATGTGAACCCCAGTTTCACATCTGTCATTTTTAAATAGGACCATTTGCCCTTTTCGCTCTCCCTTCCATTCACAGGGCTTTTCATTCTCTCTGTTTCTGCCTCCGTTTCAGATATTTACTCACCTTTTTCTCTCTCACTATGTCTGCCGTGGTCTCCATGAGAGTGCGCCACATAAGATTCCCCCATTAAAAGTCATGAATTGAGTGGCTTTTAGTATACCTGTGGTTGTGCACATTCCCTTTTAATTCGCAACCCATTGTAGAATGTCTTATCACCCCCGACCAGAGAAAAACCCTGTAGACATTAGTCACTCCTCATTCTGTCTCAAACCCTCTCCCTGACCCTCAACCCTAGGTAGCAACTACATAGTGCGATCAACCCCATATGAATAGATTTCCATATTGTGGACAATTCCTATAAACGGAATTGCACAATAGGTGAGCTTTTATGACTGACATAACACGTAGCACAATATTTTCAAGATTCATCCACATTGTAGGCTTACCCACAGGGGGAAACCAGTCTTTTTGGGGTTTTAGCAACACCGGGTGTTTTCTCCTTCCTTCCGTCCTTCTTTCCTTCTTTCCTTCCTTCCTTCCTTCCTTCCTTCCTTCCTTCCTACCTTCCTTCTTTCCTTCCTTCCTTCATTCCTTCCTCCTATTTCTCTCTTACTCCTTCTGCCCTCTCTCTTTCATATGCCTTAGGTGCATCCCACATTCTGCGTTTTTTTGGGGAAATCCTCCACAGGTGCAGGAAAATTGTGTTATTGAAACTATTTACCGCTATCTCTCTTTCACGGTTCTCCATCAGTTGTGAACATCTATTGATTTATCCCACGTCACTAGGCGTATTTTAATTAGGTACACCTGTTTTTCTTTATACAGCTGTTTCTGGACTATTTAGGGTCGCATACTCCTAAACCCAGTGTAACTCAGAAACGCATCTAATATTCCAATAAACCCATCATAACGTTGAAAAATCATAAATCAAACCATCGTAAGTCACGGTTTGTCCGTGGATATGGGCGTCATCAATTCCATTGTATTCAATAATGCTGTACGCCATTAACAATGGCAGACTGATTGGGAGTGGAGATGGATAGCATTATAAAAATCAGTTATTAGAGGGATACTTCTTTAACCTGACTGAAGAACTGATCTAATGGCTTTAGTACAGTGCATGATTATGTGAGATGTTTTGAGACAGAGTAGCACATTTGTGAATGAAATTGTATGGCTTTTTTTCACTTAGTAGGAACCATTGTGTGTGGAAACGTGAGAAAATTGCTTTCGGCTGTAGAGTCCGGCATTCATTGTAGATTTAAGCTTCGTTTTCTGTGAGCAAATCTTATTCAATGAAATACTACTCTTTAGAATAAAAAACAAAGGCACTGGTGATGTGAGGTCATTATCCTCAGCAAACTAATCCAGGGAAAGAAAACCAAACGCCACATTCTCACTTATAATGGGAGCTGAAAAATGGGATCACATGGACACAGGAAGGGGAACAACACACACTGGGGCCTTTCGGGAGGCAGAGCGTTAAGAAAGACAGCTACTGCACGCTGGGCTTAATACCTAGGTGATGGGTTGACAGGTGCAGCAAACCACCATGGCACACGTTTGTTTACCTCAGTAACAAATCTGCACATCCTGCACATATACCCCAGAACTTAGAAACAAAACGAAACAAAAGAAAACGAAAAAGCAATAGCAAAACGCTAAAGGCAAAATAAAGTTTCAAACTCAGAAAGTGACAGACCAATGTTTGCTTCCCATCATGGTTCTCAACCCAGGTGCCATAAGGTCAGGATAAAGAATTTGATTACATATTGTAAATAAGACGTGCAGCAAATGACCAGAAATATTATTCTCAACATATGTGTGTCTTCTAATTCAATGGTGACGCTATCTACCGGGACATAGCATTAGATTCCAAAGGGCCGAGTCCCGCCAGACAGGCCTCCCACACTAATAACAATGGGAAGCCCTACGTTGTTTTACCTGTGCTTCTCAGCAGCTGGCTAGAAATCAGGTTGCCACCACTCCCGGATTTAGTTGCATTCATTTGCTGGAAGAGCTCACAGCACGCAGGGAAACAGTTACATTTGCCGTTGTATTTTAGCGGATATTGCAAAAATTCAGAAATAAATTTGGGGCCCTGCATGTGGGGAGGGGCGCACTGCCTTCCAGGAAGTGTTATCCAGAAGCTCTCTGTACCCAGTCCTTTTGGGTTTTTATGGAGACCTCATTCCATAGGCATGATGGGTTAAACCATAGGCTATTGGTGATCAACTCCACCTGAGGCTCTCAGCCCTCCCTGCAAATTGGGGTTGAGGCTTTGCCATTCTCATTCTGACTGAAAGAAGTTACACAAACGGAATTTTAAAACAGATAAGCACAACTGGAATCTTAATTAGATGATTGGATTACCTGGAGCCACACCTTGATATTCCTAACCCGAGCACCCTCATCCAACGAATGCTCCACCCAACTGGCTCCCAAGTCTCTACGTGGTTCCAGAGCAAAAGAATGTTTCTACAACGCATATCCCCACCTTTTCTTCCAAGTCTTTTCGCTTACACGGAAAGACTTCTTAAACTGCCATGCATCAGGGTCAGGGGGAGGTCTTGTTACAACGCAGATCTGTGGATCTCTGGGGTTTGATTGTTGCAAGGATGCTGCTGGTGTCAAAACCACAACGCGGGAACCACAGAACCACTAGTTGGTTTTCCGTGTTTCAGTGCATACAATTCCTAAGTTATCTGGCCAAGAAAACTTGTAAGTTCTTAGATTGTCCCAAAGGTGGCGCATGAAATCAAAGCAGGAGAACAGTTTCCTACGAGCTGTAGCCTGGGAAAGTTGGGGGTGACTGATGGAAAGGAGGAGTGAAGCTCCGCCCTTTCCGCTGCTAGGCTGCGCCCGAGGCTATTTAAACCCGCCCTGGCTGGCCTGTACTCAGATCTTCGCGGAGCGGATCAGCGGCCGGAGCGTTTGGCGGACTCTGCGTGGACTTGGAGCTCACAGCGTCTTGCGACTTGGAAGCGGATTCAGAGGACAGGACAGAACACTTGGGCAAGTGAATCTCTGTCTGTCTGTCTGTCTGTCTGTCTCATTGGTTGCTTGATTTCCATTTTCTTAAGGGGCACATACCTCACACCGCACGCACACAAACACACACACACACTCACACACACACACACACACACACACACACACACACACACACACACACACACTCCTTCCTTCTGCGAGTTAGAAAATTAGTAGGGGCCCCTGGGAGCTGCAGATTTCCTAATCATGTCTGCACCTAAGAACAGTAGGGTCTTGTCTGGCTCTTCTTATGAACGGTCCCCCAGCCCGGACTCCCCAAGGTCCATGCGAGCCTCACCCAGCTTCTCCCTCTCCCCTCTCAGAAACTCAGGCTTAAGGGGAAGCTCCTCACCAGGGATCCGGAGCTACCATTCACCATCCCCTAGGGCTTCACCACACTCACCTCTGTCATCACCAGAATCCCACAAGCTCCCATTTCCCTGTCCTCACCGTGATGGGCAATCAATGAAGCCATTGGGCTCTCCCGTGTCCTCCTCTGAGGATTCCTCAGAGTCCCCACGTTCATCAATAATATACCACATGTTCTTACTGCCATCACCCAGCAGCTCACCCCCAGCTCTCGGGGGGTCTCCTGTGTCTCCCAGCTACTCTCCAAACAACCCCAGATTTCAGCTGGAGTCAGCCCCCCACACCCAGGAATCACCAACAAACTCACGAGCCTCACAGTGCTCCACCCCTGTGTCTTTCATCTCTTCACCCCCAGGCCTCAGGGACTCTCCTGTGGCTCCCAGTTACTCTCCAGCCATCCCCAGTTTCCTGCGGGAGTCAGCCCCATGCACCCAGGAGTCCCCCAGACACTCACAGGTCTCGGGAGAATATGAGCGGTCCCCCAGCCCTGACTCCTCAAGATTCATGCCTGCCTCACCCAGCTTCTCCCTCTCCCCTCCCAGAAACTCACACCCAAGGGGCAGCTCCTCACCAGGGATGTGGAAGTACTCTACATCATCCCACAGGGCTTCACCACTCTCACATCCATCATCAGCAGAATTCCACAACTTTAAGTTTCCCTTTCCTAACCAAGCAGGACAGTCTCTCATGTCATCGTGTTCTCCCGTGTCCTCCTCGGGAGATTCTTCACAGTCACCTCATTCATCAATAATATACCATATGTTCTTACTGCCATCATCCAGCAGCTCACCCCCAGCCACCCATGACTCTCCTGTCTGTCCCAGCTACTCTCCAACTACGCCCAGATTTCAGCGGGAGTCTGTACCCCACACCCCAGAAACACCTACAAACTCACAGACCTCAGTGAGATCCTCGCCAGTCTCTCTCACGTCTTCACCCCCAGCCCTTATGGATCCTCCAGTCTGTCCCAGCTACTCTCCAACCACGCCCACATTTCAGCGCGGGTCAGTTCCAGGAACCCAGGGATCACCACCAAGCCCGCCACTTTCACTGAGTTACTCCCCAGTCTCTAGCACGTCTTTATCTCCAACCCTCAGGGACTCGCCTGTGTGTCCCAGCTACTCTCCAAACACGCCCACACTTCAGCGGGAGTCCGTTGCAGGCACCCAGAAATCACCACCAAACTCACCAATTTCACTGCGTTACTCCCCAGTCTCTCTCATGTCTTCACCGTCCCTCAGGGACTCTCCCGTCTGTCCCAGCTCCTCTCCAAACCTTAGCGGATCCCTGCCCCCACAGCGACAATCCCGCTCGAAAACACAGAAAGGAAACAACCCCCGCACAAAATATAAATCTACCCCAGATAGAATTCAGCATCAACCTAAGGATCCTGCTGTAACATTACTACACTGACCCAGGACAGCTCAATTCCCTTCCCACCTATTTACAAGATAATCCTCATTCAGGGAGCTCTGGAAGCATCGCCAGTATTGCACTAGGATCCTCTTCGTGAGGCAGCTGGAAGTCTGGAAACACAGCAAATTTACTTATTTCTCTACACGACACGGAGGCTAATTCTCAGAAAAGGCTTAACGCCCTAATCCCCATGCCCCGATTCTCAGGCTATAACGATTATCTTTCTGCAGAAGAAACACACACACACACACACACACACACACACACACACACACACACACACAGAGAGAGAGAGAGAGAGAGAGAGAAAAAGTCGTGCGAGAATGTAAACATTAAGCGAAATCACCGCCGACAGCAGAAACAATAGCCGACACCATAGACACTTCAAATGGTTCTGCTTTCCTCATTTGGACTGAAAGGTGAGAGTGGAACTCGTCTGCCCAAACCGTGGCACCGATATCAGCTGCAGGCCAGAGCAAGCCTTTCCGAGGAGATTTTAAGCAACCGGTGGGAGCAAGATCCTGAAGCATTTCTTCCAAGATTGGTCACAGGAGATGAAACCTGGCTCTACCGGCAGGATCCTGAAGACCAAGCACGAGGCCATGGCTACCAAGAGGTGGCAGTGCTCCAGTCGAAGCCGTGGAGGAGCAGTCAAGAGCAGAGGTCATGGCCACCGTTTGGGGGAGTGGGGGGATGCTAGAGGGATTCTGCTGGTTGACTTTCTGCAGGGCCAAACCCTGATCACATCTGCTCGCTAGCAGAGCGTTTTCAGAAAGTCAGCCAAAGCTGGAGCGAAGAAGGTCCCCACCAGAGAGTTCTTCTCCACCACGACAGTGTTCCTGATCATGGCTTTCTTCGAACAAGGGCAGCTGGGCAAGACCTGCCATGGGAAACCGTGAGGCGTCCACCTGACAGTCCTGATTTGGCGCCTGCTGACTTCTCTTTGTTTCCTCGTCTTGGAAAACCTGTAAAGGGCACCCAGTTTTCTTCAGTTAACAATGGAAAAAAGACTGCATGGAAATAGTTAAATTCCCAGGACCCTGGGGGCTTTAGGGATGGGCTAGACGGCGGGGAAAAGACACTGCTTCCAGAAGGGTCTTGAAGTTGATGGAGCCGAGGCTGAGAAGTAAAATACGCCTATTTCCTCTTTCTCCCTTAATCCCACTTTTCTACAAATGTTTCCAAGTCCCCTCACACAACGTCAATCCCAGGTAAAGAGTTGTCATCCTCTGTTGGTTCTTCTTCCTACGATTTTGTCTTGCGGTGTTGTTATTTTCGCTTTTACTCCCAAGAAGATTCTCTCTGTGTCTTTTGGAATCCACAGATGTGGAAGCTGGGAACATGGAGGGCCAACGGTAGACCTCAGTGGGGTGTGTCCAGGCTGCAATTAACCTAATGAACCTGCGGGGCACAGCAGTCCACCTGGCATGGACCGTCCCGATTGGCTGCATTGGGCTGACGGAATGAATTCCTATCGGGGCGGGGCAGCCCAGGGGCCAAGGGGGTCAGGGCTTGAGCCCTGGGTGGGCCCGGGGCTGGCTATATAAGGCCGGGCTCTGGCAGCGGAGCTTCACTCCGCCTTGGACGGCGCACCGCACAGGTCACTCCAGGCTGCGGCTGCACATCCCGAGGAACAGAAGCGGGCCTGCTCAGCTGTCTGCAAGGACCGGCGTTCCAGACCAAGTGGCCCGCTGCTCCGAGGGTCCAGCTCGCTCCAGGCTGTGACTCCACATCCCGAGGTCGCTGCCTGGCGACCGGGCAGCGAGGACCGGCCACCCCAGACTGCCTGTGCCGCCGCCCCGAGGACAGAGCCGCGACCGCGAGGACAGCGACGCCTGCACAGCTCTGGCGAGATGGCGGCAGGGTCCACTACGCTGCGCGCAGTGGAGAAGCTGCAGGTGCGTCTGGCCACTAAGACGGACCCGAGAAAGCTAGAGAAATATTTGCAGAAACTCTCCGCCTTGCCCATGACGGCAGACATCCTGGCGGAGACTGGAATCAGAAAGACGGTGAAGCGCCTGCGGAAGCACCAGCACGTGGGCGACTTTGCCAGAGACTTAGCGGCCCGGTGGAGGAAGCTGGTGCTCGTGGACCGAAACACCGGGCCTGACCCACAGGACCCTGAGGAGAGCGCTTCCCGACAGCGCTTCGGGGAGGCTCTTCAGGACCGGGAAAAGGCCTGGGGCTTCCCAGAAAACGCGACGGCCCCCAGGAGCCCATCTCACAGCCCTGAGCACAGACGGACAGCACGCAGAACACCTCCGGGGCAACAGAGACCTCACCCGAGGTCTCCCAGTCGCGAGCCCAGAGCCGAGAGAAAGCGCCCCAGAATGGCCCCAGCTGATTCCGGCCCCCATCGGGCCCCTCCAACGCGCACCGCTCCCCTCCCGATGCCCGAGGGCCCTGAGCCTGCTGTGCCCGGGAAGCAACGCGGAAGAGGCCATGCTCACGCCGCTCAGGGCGGGCCTCTGCTGGGTCAAGGCTGCCAGGGCCAACCCCAGGGGGAAGCGGTGGTGAGCCACAGCAAGGGGCACAAATCGTCCCGTGGGGCTTCGGCTCAGAAATCGCCTCCTGCCCAGGAAAGCCAGTCAGAGAGGCTGCAGGCGGCCGGCGCTGATTCGGCCGGGCTGAAAACGCTGCCCAGCCATGTCTTCTCAGAGCTCTGGGACCCCTCAGAGGCCTGGATGCAGGCCAACTACGATCTGCTGTCCGCTTTTGAGGCCATGACCTCCCAGGCAAACCCAGAAGCACTCTCCGCGCCAACGCTCCAGGAGGAAGCTGCTTTCCCTGGACGCAGAGTGAACGCTAAGATGCCGGTGTACTCGGGCTCCAGGCCTGCCTGCCAGCTCCAGGTGCCGACGCCGCGCCAGCAGTGCCTCCAGGTGCCTAGGAACAATCCGGACGCCCTCGGCGACGTGGAAGGGGTCCCCTACTCGGTTCTTGAACCCGTTCTGGAAGGGTGGACGCCCGATCAGCTGTACCGCACAGAGAAAGACAATCCCGCACTCTCTCGAGACACAGATGAATTATGGAGGATTCATTGTCTCCAGGACTTCAAGGAAGAAAAGCCACAGGAGCACGAGTCTTGGCGGGAGCTCTACCTGCGGCTTCGGGATGCCCGAGAGCAGCGGCTGCGAGTAGTGACCACGAAAATCCGATCCGCACGTGAAAACAAACCCAGCGGCCGACAGACAAAGATGATCTGTTTCAACTCTGTGGCCAAGACGCCTTATGATGCTTCCAGGAGGCAAGAGAAGTCTGCAGGAGCCGCTGACCCCGGAGACGGAGAGATCGAGCCAGCCCCCAAGCCCGCAGGAAGCAGCCAGACTCCCCCCGGCCTCGGGGACTGCGGCGGCGGCGGCGGCGGCGGCGGCGGCGGCAGCATTAGCGGGGGCAGCAGCAACGAGCATGCGGCGCCCGCGGACAAAACCCGAAAACAGGCTGTCAAGAAAGTGGCCCCGCTGATGGCCAAGGCAATTCGAGACTACAAGGGAAGATTCTCCCGACGATAATCTCAGGACTTGCCTTACAGATAAAATCTGGGGGGAGGAGGGCCAATGCAAAGTCAGTGCGGGTTGGGGAACGAAACTTCCGATGGACACCAGAACCTTTGGCTTGGAGCAAAGTTGAGCCTCCGAATCCTGCAGGCGTCAAGTGCTGGCCCTGTGATTTCTGCCTCCCACACCCAGCCACTGCCTCCCTGCTTGGAGGACACCTCAGAATTCACAAGATATTGTGAACGCATTCAGATCAATTCTACTTTGGTGGTTCACTGATGGTCTTTTAAATAACGCCCTAGTTGCAATCATAAATCAGGTACAAGATGTGAGATTCCCTTTTGTCATTTTTCCTTTCTTTTGAAATCATCGAGTACATAAGGAAGGACTTCTTACACACAAACTCTCAATCCATCAGTTGACACTGATAACTCCGACTATGCAAAATGTTTTGTTGTCCTTGGTGTTTTCGTTTAGAGAAAAGGCCGGGCATGATCCTGTAATCGTCAGCCATCCTCCTCTGGGAGGCCGAGGAAAGCAGATCGCTTCAGCCCAGGAGGTGGAGAACAGGCTGGGACAAACGGAGAAACCCCGTCTCCACAAAAGATACCGAGATGGGCCCGGCGTGGTGGCACGGCCCCTGTGGTCCCAGCTTCTTAGAGGGCTGAGGTGGCAGGATCGCCTGAACTGGGCAAGCGGAGGCTGCAGTGACCCTTCCTCATTCCACCACACTCCAGCCTGGGTGACACAAGCGGAGCACATCTCAAAGAAACCTGCTGTTTATTTGAAGGAACTCTTGGATTTCATACATAAATGCTAACAACTGCTACGTTCCTTAAGTCAAAATACTTTTACTAAGCACCGCAAGGAATCAATCCCAATCTTTTCACCCAGAACCCCCGTGAAAGAATGGCGACACCTTAATCAGCTTATTTAGGTTCTCGATCAGGAAGTCTAAACCGGCCAATCAGAGTTTCTAATTACCATGAGATGACCGGGTTAACTACCTTGAGTTCACCTCCTACGAGCTCCTGCAAGCTTTGGTGAAAGTTTGCATTCTAACTCAGGGCATTTGTTGGCTTCACACGGGCTGGTAATCACAGATCCGTGTGCCAGATACGACACACACACACATACACACAAAGAAAGACACACACACACACACACACACACACACACGCACACATAAGCACGCACAGGCACGTGCGCTGCGCGCGCACACACACACACACACACACACACACACACACAAACACACACCATTAAGTAAACTTGGTTCGCAGGCGTCACCGACAGTGAGGGATAGAGAGAGAAATAGAAAGACCTAAGCCGCAAGGCAGAACCCAGCAAGGGCAGCAGAAGAGATCAAAGTCCTGTGCCCTTGGCTGTCAGCAGAGTGGGTGCTGGGAAGCTTCTGGAAGCAGGCACCTGAGCGGATGCCGGTGCACGTCAAAAGAGGCCTTCAAGCCTGAAGAACACGTAAGGAGCCAGAACAGGGTGCCACAGAGATACTACCCTTAAGGAAGACAGAAAAGCATTCGTTCCGGGGAAGGGGACATAATCCAATCAGCGACCCTGTGAAACTCAGACATGTCCGGGCACGGTGACCCACGCCTCTATTCCCATGGCTTTGGGAGGTCGAGGCCGGCGGACCCCCTGAGGTCCGGAGTTGCAGACCAGCCTGACCAACATGAGGAAATCCCGTCTCTTCTAAAAAGACGAAACTCGGTTGGGCTTGCTGGCAAGCGCCTGTAGTCCCAGCTACTCAGGGGGCTGAGACAGGAGAATCGCTTGAACCCGGGAGGCCGAGTTTGCAGTGAGCCCAGATCCCAGCATTGCACTCCAGCCTGGACAACAAAAGCCAAACTCCGTCTCAAGTTAAAAAAAACAAAACCTCAGAAAAGCTTCCCCAGCAAGGGCCAGAGACAACGCCGGTCTCTATTTCTTGACAGCAATTCAAGAGAGAATCTCGGGTGGCTTGCAAAACTCACAAGAGAGCAGAATATCCTCCCCAAGGCAGAGAAGCCACACGCTCTTTCTGGAGGTGGAGTAGCCACCGATCACCGTGCAGCCCCTCCCCACTCCCAGCCAGAAACCCCAGCCCCTCGGAACCAAATCCACTGGCAACAACCTTTCTTCCTGGAAAACGTTTCCCCTGCCAAAATGGAAAACAAACATGATACAAGCAAACGCATCTCAAAACACAAACACAAGGAAACAATCCGAGCAAGCTCTAGCCCCTCATAGCTCATCCATGCCCCCACTGGCATGCTACTGAAAACAGCGGCTGCACCCATTAAACTCATTCATTACTGGAGAACGAGACAAACCTTAGCGGATCCCTGCCCCCACAGCGACAATCCCGCTCGAAAACACAGAAAGGAAACAACCCCCGCACAAAATATAAATCTACCCCAGATAGAATTCAGCATCAACCTAAGGATCCTGCTGTAACATTACTACACTGACCCAGGACAGCTCAATTCCCTTCCCACCTATTTACAAGATAATCCTCATTCAGGGAGCTCTGGAAGCATCGCCAGTATTGCACTAGGATCCTCTTCGTGAGGCAGCTGGAAGTCTGGAAACACAGCAAATTTACTTATTTCTCTACACGACACGGAGGCTAATTCTCAGAAAAGGCTTAACGCCCTAATCCCCATGCCCCGATTCTCAGGCTATAACGATTATCTTTCTGCAGAAGAAACACACACACACACACACACACACACACACACACACACACACACACACAGAGAGAGAGAGAGAGAGAGAGAGAAAAAGTCGTGCGAGAATGTAAACATTAAGCGAAATCACCGCCGACAGCAGAAACAATAGCCGACACCATAGACACTTCAAATGGTTCTGCTTTCCTCATTTGGACTGAAAGGTGAGAGTGGAACTCGTCTGCCCAAACCGTGGCACCGATATCAGCTGCAGGCCAGAGCAAGCCTTTCCGAGGAGATTTTAAGCAACCGGTGGGAGCAAGATCCTGAAGCATTTCTTCCAAGATTGGTCACAGGAGATGAAACCTGGCTCTACCGGCAGGATCCTGAAGACCAAGCACGAGGCCATGGCTACCAAGAGGTGGCAGTGCTCCAGTCGAAGCCGTGGAGGAGCAGTCAAGAGCAGAGGTCATGGCCACCGTTTGGGGGAGTGGGGGGATGCTAGAGGGATTCTGCTGGTTGACTTTCTGCAGGGCCAAACCCTGATCACATCTGCTCGCTAGCAGAGCGTTTTCAGAAAGTCAGCCAAAGCTGGAGCGAAGAAGGTCCCCACCAGAGAGTTCTTCTCCACCACGACAGTGTTCCTGATCATGGCTTTCTTCGAACAAGGGCAGCTGGGCAAGACCTGCCATGGGAAACCGTGAGGCGTCCACCTGACAGTCCTGATTTGGCGCCTGCTGACTTCTCTTTGTTTCCTCGTCTTGGAAAACCTGTAAAGGGCACCCAGTTTTCTTCAGTTAACAATGGAAAAAAGACTGCATGGAAATAGTTAAATTCCCAGGACCCTGGGGGCTTTAGGGATGGGCTAGACGGCGGGGAAAAGACACTGCTTCCAGAAGGGTCTTGAAGTTGATGGAGCCGAGGCTGAGAAGTAAAATACGCCTATTTCCTCTTTCTCCCTTAATCCCACTTTTCTACAAATGTTTCCAAGTCCCCTCACACAACGTCAATCCCAGGTAAAGAGTTGTCATCCTCTGTTGGTTCTTCTTCCTACGATTTTGTCTTGCGGTGTTGTTATTTTCGCTTTTACTCCCAAGAAGATTCTCTCTGTGTCTTTTGGAATCCACAGATGTGGAAGCTGGGAACATGGAGGGCCAACGGTAGACCTCAGTGGGGTGTGTCCAGGCTGCAATTAACCTAATGAACCTGCGGGGCACAGCAGTCCACCTGGCATGGACCGTCCCGATTGGCTGCATTGGGCTGACGGAATGAATTCCTATCGGGGCGGGGCAGCCCAGGGGCCAAGGGGGTCAGGGCTTGAGCCCTGGGTGGGCCCGGGGCTGGCTATATAAGGCCGGGCTCTGGCAGCGGAGCTTCACTCCGCCTTGGACGGCGCACCGCACAGGTCACTCCAGGCTGCGGCTGCACATCCCGAGGAACAGAAGCGGGCCTGCTCAGCTGTCTGCAAGGACCGGCGTTCCAGACCAAGTGGCCCGCTGCTCCGAGGGTCCAGCTCGCTCCAGGCTGTGACTCCACATCCCGAGGTCGCTGCCTGGCGACCGGGCAGCGAGGACCGGCCACCCCAGACTGCCTGTGCCGCCGCCCCGAGGACAGAGCCGCGACCGCGAGGACAGCGACGCCTGCACAGCTCTGGCGAGATGGCGGCAGGGTCCACTACGCTGCGCGCAGTGGAGAAGCTGCAGGTGCGTCTGGCCACTAAGACGGACCCGAGAAAGCTAGAGAAATATTTGCAGAAACTCTCCGCCTTGCCCATGACGGCAGACATCCTGGCGGAGACTGGAATCAGAAAGACGGTGAAGCGCCTGCGGAAGCACCAGCACGTGGGCGACTTTGCCAGAGACTTAGCGGCCCGGTGGAGGAAGCTGGTGCTCGTGGACCGAAACACCGGGCCTGACCCACAGGACCCTGAGGAGAGCGCTTCCCGACAGCGCTTCGGGGAGGCTCTTCAGGACCGGGAAAAGGCCTGGGGCTTCCCAGAAAACGCGACGGCCCCCAGGAGCCCATCTCACAGCCCTGAGCACAGACGGACAGCACGCAGAACACCTCCGGGGCAACAGAGACCTCACCCGAGGTCTCCCAGTCGCGAGCCCAGAGCCGAGAGAAAGCGCCCCAGAATGGCCCCAGCTGATTCCGGCCCCCATCGGGCCCCTCCAACGCGCACCGCTCCCCTCCCGATGCCCGAGGGCCCTGAGCCTGCTGTGCCCGGGAAGCAACGCGGAAGAGGCCATGCTCACGCCGCTCAGGGCGGGCCTCTGCTGGGTCAAGGCTGCCAGGGCCAACCCCAGGGGGAAGCGGTGGTGAGCCACAGCAAGGGGCACAAATCGTCCCGTGGGGCTTCGGCTCAGAAATCGCCTCCTGCCCAGGAAAGCCAGTCAGAGAGGCTGCAGGCGGCCGGCGCTGATTCGGCCGGGCTGAAAACGCTGCCCAGCCATGTCTTCTCAGAGCTCTGGGACCCCTCAGAGGCCTGGATGCAGGCCAACTACGATCTGCTGTCCGCTTTTGAGGCCATGACCTCCCAGGCAAACCCAGAAGCACTCTCCGCGCCAACGCTCCAGGAGGAAGCTGCTTTCCCTGGACGCAGAGTGAACGCTAAGATGCCGGTGTACTCGGGCTCCAGGCCTGCCTGCCAGCTCCAGGTGCCGACGCCGCGCCAGCAGTGCCTCCAGGTGCCTAGGAACAATCCGGACGCCCTCGGCGACGTGGAAGGGGTCCCCTACTCGGTTCTTGAACCCGTTCTGGAAGGGTGGACGCCCGATCAGCTGTACCGCACAGAGAAAGACAATCCCGCACTCTCTCGAGACACAGATGAATTATGGAGGATTCATTGTCTCCAGGACTTCAAGGAAGAAAAGCCACAGGAGCACGAGTCTTGGCGGGAGCTCTACCTGCGGCTTCGGGATGCCCGAGAGCAGCGGCTGCGAGTAGTGACCACGAAAATCCGATCCGCACGTGAAAACAAACCCAGCGGCCGACAGACAAAGATGATCTGTTTCAACTCTGTGGCCAAGACGCCTTATGATGCTTCCAGGAGGCAAGAGAAGTCTGCAGGAGCCGCTGACCCCGGAGACGGAGAGATCGAGCCAGCCCCCAAGCCCGCAGGAAGCAGCCAGACTCCCCCCGGCCTCGGGGACTGCGGCGGCGGCGGCGGCGGCGGCGGCGGCGGCAGCATTAGCGGGGGCAGCAGCAACGAGCATGCGGCGCCCGCGGACAAAACCCGAAAACAGGCTGTCAAGAAAGTGGCCCCGCTGATGGCCAAGGCAATTCGAGACTACAAGGGAAGATTCTCCCGACGATAATCTCAGGACTTGCCTTACAGATAAAATCTGGGGGGAGGAGGGCCAATGCAAAGTCAGTGCGGGTTGGGGAACGAAACTTCCGATGGACACCAGAACCTTTGGCTTGGAGCAAAGTTGAGCCTCCGAATCCTGCAGGCGTCAAGTGCTGGCCCTGTGATTTCTGCCTCCCACACCCAGCCACTGCCTCCCTGCTTGGAGGACACCTCAGAATTCACAAGATATTGTGAACGCATTCAGATCAATTCTACTTTGGTGGTTCACTGATGGTCTTTTAAATAACGCCCTAGTTGCAATCATAAATCAGGTACAAGATGTGAGATTCCCTTTTGTCATTTTTCCTTTCTTTTGAAATCATCGAGTACATAAGGAAGGACTTCTTACACACAAACTCTCAATCCATCAGTTGACACTGATAACTCCGACTATGCAAAATGTTTTGTTGTCCTTGGTGTTTTCGTTTAGAGAAAAGGCCGGGCATGATCCTGTAATCGTCAGCCATCCTCCTCTGGGAGGCCGAGGAAAGCAGATCGCTTCAGCCCAGGAGGTGGAGAACAGGCTGGGACAAACGGAGAAACCCCGTCTCCACAAAAGATACCGAGATGGGCCCGGCGTGGTGGCACGGCCCCTGTGGTCCCAGCTTCTTAGAGGGCTGAGGTGGCAGGATCGCCTGAACTGGGCAAGCGGAGGCTGCAGTGACCCTTCCTCATTCCACCACACTCCAGCCTGGGTGACACAAGCGGAGCACATCTCAAAGAAACCTGCTGTTTATTTGAAGGAACTCTTGGATTTCATACATAAATGCTAACAACTGCTACGTTCCTTAAGTCAAAATACTTTTACTAAGCACCGCAAGGAATCAATCCCAATCTTTTCACCCAGAACCCCCGTGAAAGAATGGCGACACCTTAATCAGCTTATTTAGGTTCTCGATCAGGAAGTCTAAACCGGCCAATCAGAGTTTCTAATTACCATGAGATGACCGGGTTAACTACCTTGAGTTCACCTCCTACGAGCTCCTGCAAGCTTTGGTGAAAGTTTGCATTCTAACTCAGGGCATTTGTTGGCTTCACACGGGCTGGTAATCACAGATCCGTGTGCCAGATACGACACACACACACATACACACAAAGAAAGACACACACACACACACACACACACACACACGCACACATAAGCACGCACAGGCACGTGCGCGCGCGCGCGCACACACACACACACACACACACACACACACACACAAACACACACCATTAAGTAAACTTGGTTCGCAGGCGTCACCGACAGTGAGGGATAGAGAGAGAAATAGAAAGACCTAAGCCGCAAGGCAGAACCCAGCAAGGGCAGCAGAAGAGATCAAAGTCCTGTGCCCTTGGCTGTCAGCAGAGTGGGTGCTGGGAAGCTTCTGGAAGCAGGCACCTGAGCGGATGCCGGTGCACGTCAAAAGAGGCCTTCAAGCCTGAAGAACACGTAAGGAGCCAGAACAGGGTGCCACAGAGATACTACCCTTAAGGAAGACAGAAAAGCATTCGTTCCGGGGAAGGGGACATAATCCAATCAGCGACCCTGTGAAACTCAGACATGTCCGGGCACGGTGACCCACGCCTCTATTCCCATGGCTTTGGGAGGTCGAGGCCGGCGGACCCCCTGAGGTCCGGAGTTGCAGACCAGCCTGACCAACATGAGGAAATCCCGTCTCTTCTAAAAAGACGAAACTCGGTTGGGCTTGCTGGCAAGCGCCTGTAGTCCCAGCTACTCAGGGGGCTGAGACAGGAGAATCGCTTGAACCCGGGAGGCCGAGTTTGCAGTGAGCCCAGATCCCAGCATTGCACTCCAGCCTGGACAACAAAAGCCAAACTCCGTCTCAAGTTAAAAAAAACAAAACCTCAGAAAAGCTTCCCCAGCAAGGGCCAGAGACAACGCCGGTCTCTATTTCTTGACAGCAATTCAAGAGAGAATCTCGGGTGGCTTGCAAAACTCACAAGAGAGCAGAATATCCTCCCCAAGGCAGAGAAGCCACACGCTCTTTCTGGAGGTGGAGTAGCCACCGATCACCGTGCAGCCCCTCCCCACTCCCAGCCAGAAACCCCAGCCCCTCGGAACCAAATCCACTGGCAACAACCTTTCTTCCTGGAAAACGTTTCCCCTGCCAAAATGGAAAACAAACATGATACAAGCAAACGCATCTCAAAACACAAACACAAGGAAACAATCCGAGCAAGCTCTAGCCCCTCATAGCTCATCCATGCCCCCACTGGCATGCTACTGAAAACAGCGGCTGCACCCATTAAACTCATTCATTACTGGAGAACGAGACAAACCTTAGCGGATCCCTGCCCCCACAGCGACAATCCCGCTCGAAAACACAGAAAGGAAACAACCCCCGCACAAAATATAAATCTACCCCAGATAGAATTCAGCATCAACCTAAGGATCCTGCTGTAACATTACTACACTGACCCAGGACAGCTCAATTCCCTTCCCACCTATTTACAAGATAATCCTCATTCAGGGAGCTCTGGAAGCATCGCCAGTATTGCACTAGGATCCTCTTCGTGAGGCAGCTGGAAGTCTGGAAACACAGCAAATTTACTTATTTCTCTACACGACACGGAGGCTAATTCTCAGAAAAGGCTTAACGCCCTAATCCCCATGCCCCGATTCTCAGGCTATAACGATTATCTTTCTGCAGAAGAAACACACACACACACACACACACACACACACACACACACACACACACACACACACACACAGAGAGAGAGAGAGAGAGAGAGAGAAAGTCGTGCGAGAATGTAAACATTAAGCGAAATCACCGCCGACAGCAGAAACAATAGCCGACACCATAGACACTTCAAATGGTTCTGCTTTCCTCATTTGGACTGAAAGGTGAGAGTGGAACTCGTCTGCCCAAACCGTGGCACCGATATCAGCTGCAGGCCAGAGCAAGCCTTTCCGAGGAGATTTTAAGCAACCGGTGGGAGCAAGATCCTGAAGCATTTCTTCCAAGATTGGTCACAGGAGATGAAACCTGGCTCTACCGGCAGGATCCTGAAGACCAAGCACGAGGCCATGGCTACCAAGAGGTGGCAGTGCTCCAGTCGAAGCCGTGGAGGAGCAGTCAAGAGCAGAGGTCATGGCCACCGTTTGGGGGAGTGGGGGGATGCTAGAGGGATTCTGCTGGTTGACTTTCTGCAGGGCCAAACCCTGATCACATCTGCTCGCTAGCAGAGCGTTTTCAGAAAGTCAGCCAAAGCTGGAGCGAAGAAGGTCCCCACCAGAGAGTTCTTCTCCACCACGACAGTGTTCCTGATCATGGCTTTCTTCGAACAAGGGCAGCTGGGCAAGACCTGCCATGGGAAACCGTGAGGCGTCCACCTGACAGTCCTGATTTGGCGCCTGCTGACTTCTCTTTGTTTCCTCGTCTTGGAAAACCTGTAAAGGGCACCCAGTTTTCTTCAGTTAACAATGGAAAAAAGACTGCATGGAAATAGTTAAATTCCCAGGACCCTGGGGGCTTTAGGGATGGGCTAGACGGCGGGGAAAAGACACTGCTTCCAGAAGGGTCTTGAAGTTGATGGAGCCGAGGCTGAGAAGTAAAATACGCCTATTTCCTCTTTCTCCCTTAATCCCACTTTTCTACAAATGTTTCCAAGTCCCCTCACACAACGTCAATCCCAGGTAAAGAGTTGTCATCCTCTGTTGGTTCTTCTTCCTACGATTTTGTCTTGCGGTGTTGTTATTTTCGCTTTTACTCCCAAGAAGATTCTCTCTGTGTCTTTTGGAATCCACAGATGTGGAAGCTGGGAACATGGAGGGCCAACGGTAGACCTCAGTGGGGTGTGTCCAGGCTGCAATTAACCTAATGAACCTGCGGGGCACAGCAGTCCACCTGGCATGGACCGTCCCGATTGGCTGCATTGGGCTGACGGAATGAATTCCTATCGGGGCGGGGCAGCCCAGGGGCCAAGGGGGTCAGGGCTTGAGCCCTGGGTGGGCCCGGGGCTGGCTATATAAGGCCGGGCTCTGGCAGCGGAGCTTCACTCCGCCTTGGACGGCGCACCGCACAGGTCACTCCAGGCTGCGGCTGCACATCCCGAGGAACAGAAGCGGGCCTGCTCAGCTGTCTGCAAGGACCGGCGTTCCAGACCAAGTGGCCCGCTGCTCCGAGGGTCCAGCTCGCTCCAGGCTGTGACTCCACATCCCGAGGTCGCTGCCTGGCGACCGGGCAGCGAGGACCGGCCACCCCAGACTGCCTGTGCCGCCGCCCCGAGGACAGAGCCGCGACCGCGAGGACAGCGACGCCTGCACAGCTCTGGCGAGATGGCGGCAGGGTCCACTACGCTGCGCGCAGTGGAGAAGCTGCAGGTGCGTCTGGCCACTAAGACGGACCCGAGAAAGCTAGAGAAATATTTGCAGAAACTCTCCGCCTTGCCCATGACGGCAGACATCCTGGCGGAGACTGGAATCAGAAAGACGGTGAAGCGCCTGCGGAAGCACCAGCACGTGGGCGACTTTGCCAGAGACTTAGCGGCCCGGTGGAGGAAGCTGGTGCTCGTGGACCGAAACACCGGGCCTGACCCACAGGACCCTGAGGAGAGCGCTTCCCGACAGCGCTTCGGGGAGGCTCTTCAGGACCGGGAAAAGGCCTGGGGCTTCCCAGAAAACGCGACGGCCCCCAGGAGCCCATCTCACAGCCCTGAGCACAGACGGACAGCACGCAGAACACCTCCGGGGCAACAGAGACCTCACCCGAGGTCTCCCAGTCGCGAGCCCAGAGCCGAGAGAAAGCGCCCCAGAATGGCCCCAGCTGATTCCGGCCCCCATCGGGCCCCTCCAACGCGCACCGCTCCCCTCCCGATGCCCGAGGGCCCTGAGCCTGCTGTGCCCGGGAAGCAACGCGGAAGAGGCCATGCTCACGCCGCTCAGGGCGGGCCTCTGCTGGGTCAAGGCTGCCAGGGCCAACCCCAGGGGGAAGCGGTGGTGAGCCACAGCAAGGGGCACAAATCGTCCCGTGGGGCTTCGGCTCAGAAATCGCCTCCTGCCCAGGAAAGCCAGTCAGAGAGGCTGCAGGCGGCCGGCGCTGATTCGGCCGGGCTGAAAACGCTGCCCAGCCATGTCTTCTCAGAGCTCTGGGACCCCTCAGAGGCCTGGATGCAGGCCAACTACGATCTGCTGTCCGCTTTTGAGGCCATGACCTCCCAGGCAAACCCAGAAGCACTCTCCGCGCCAACGCTCCAGGAGGAAGCTGCTTTCCCTGGACGCAGAGTGAACGCTAAGATGCCGGTGTACTCGGGCTCCAGGCCTGCCTGCCAGCTCCAGGTGCCGACGCCGCGCCAGCAGTGCCTCCAGGTGCCTAGGAACAATCCGGACGCCCTCGGCGACGTGGAAGGGGTCCCCTACTCGGTTCTTGAACCCGTTCTGGAAGGGTGGACGCCCGATCAGCTGTACCGCACAGAGAAAGACAATCCCGCACTCTCTCGAGACACAGATGAATTATGGAGGATTCATTGTCTCCAGGACTTCAAGGAAGAAAAGCCACAGGAGCACGAGTCTTGGCGGGAGCTCTACCTGCGGCTTCGGGATGCCCGAGAGCAGCGGCTGCGAGTAGTGACCACGAAAATCCGATCCGCACGTGAAAACAAACCCAGCGGCCGACAGACAAAGATGATCTGTTTCAACTCTGTGGCCAAGACGCCTTATGATGCTTCCAGGAGGCAAGAGAAGTCTGCAGGAGCCGCTGACCCCGGAGACGGAGAGATCGAGCCAGCCCCCAAGCCCGCAGGAAGCAGCCAGACTCCCCCCGGCCTCGGGGACTGCGGCGGCGGCGGCGGCGGCGGCGGCGGCGGCAGCATTAGCGGGGGCAGCAGCAACGAGCATGCGGCGCCCGCGGACAAAACCCGAAAACAGGCTGTCAAGAAAGTGGCCCCGCTGATGGCCAAGGCAATTCGAGACTACAAGGGAAGATTCTCCCGACGATAATCTCAGGACTTGCCTTACAGATAAAATCTGGGGGGAGGAGGGCCAATGCAAAGTCAGTGCGGGTTGGGGAACGAAACTTCCGATGGACACCAGAACCTTTGGCTTGGAGCAAAGTTGAGCCTCCGAATCCTGCAGGCGTCAAGTGCTGGCCCTGTGATTTCTGCCTCCCACACCCAGCCACTGCCTCCCTGCTTGGAGGACACCTCAGAATTCACAAGATATTGTGAACGCATTCAGATCAATTCTACTTTGGTGGTTCACTGATGGTCTTTTAAATAACGCCCTAGTTGCAATCATAAATCAGGTACAAGATGTGAGATTCCCTTTTGTCATTTTTCCTTTCTTTTGAAATCATCGAGTACATAAGGAAGGACTTCTTACACACAAACTCTCAATCCATCAGTTGACACTGATAACTCCGACTATGCAAAATGTTTTGTTGTCCTTGGTGTTTTCGTTTAGAGAAAAGGCCGGGCATGATCCTGTAATCGTCAGCCATCCTCCTCTGGGAGGCCGAGGAAAGCAGATCGCTTCAGCCCAGGAGGTGGAGAACAGGCTGGGACAAACGGAGAAACCCCGTCTCCACAAAAGATACCGAGATGGGCCCGGCGTGGTGGCACGGCCCCTGTGGTCCCAGCTTCTTAGAGGGCTGAGGTGGCAGGATCGCCTGAACTGGGCAAGCGGAGGCTGCAGTGACCCTTCCTCATTCCACCACACTCCAGCCTGGGTGACACAAGCGGAGCACATCTCAAAGAAACCTGCTGTTTATTTGAAGGAACTCTTGGATTTCATACATAAATGCTAACAACTGCTACGTTCCTTAAGTCAAAATACTTTTACTAAGCACCGCAAGGAATCAATCCCAATCTTTTCACCCAGAACCCCCGTGAAAGAATGGCGACACCTTAATCAGCTTATTTAGGTTCTCGATCAGGAAGTCTAAACCGGCCAATCAGAGTTTCTAATTACCATGAGATGACCGGGTTAACTACCTTGAGTTCACCTCCTACGAGCTCCTGCAAGCTTTGGTGAAAGTTTGCATTCTAACTCAGGGCATTTGTTGGCTTCACACGGGCTGGTAATCACAGATCCGTGTGCCAGATACGACACACACACACATACACACAAAGAAAGACACACACACACACACACACACACACACACGCACACATAAGCACGCACAGGCACGTGCGCGCGCGCGCACACACACACACACACACACACACACACACACACACAAACACACACCATTAAGTAAACTTGGTTCGCAGGCGTCACCGACAGTGAGGGATAGAGAGAGAAATAGAAAGACCTAAGCCGCAAGGCAGAACCCAGCAAGGGCAGCAGAAGAGATCAAAGTCCTGTGCCCTTGGCTGTCAGCAGAGTGGGTGCTGGGAAGCTTCTGGAAGCAGGCACCTGAGCGGATGCCGGTGCACGTCAAAAGAGGCCTTCAAGCCTGAAGAACACGTAAGGAGCCAGAACAGGGTGCCACAGAGATACTACCCTTAAGGAAGACAGAAAAGCATTCGTTCCGGGGAAGGGGACATAATCCAATCAGCGACCCTGTGAAACTCAGACATGTCCGGGCACGGTGACCCACGCCTCTATTCCCATGGCTTTGGGAGGTCGAGGCCGGCGGACCCCCTGAGGTCCGGAGTTGCAGACCAGCCTGACCAACATGAGGAAATCCCGTCTCTTCTAAAAAGACGAAACTCGGTTGGGCTTGCTGGCAAGCGCCTGTAGTCCCAGCTACTCAGGGGGCTGAGACAGGAGAATCGCTTGAACCCGGGAGGCCGAGTTTGCAGTGAGCCCAGATCCCAGCATTGCACTCCAGCCTGGACAACAAAAGCCAAACTCCGTCTCAAGTTAAAAAAAACAAAACCTCAGAAAAGCTTCCCCAGCAAGGGCCAGAGACAACGCCGGTCTCTATTTCTTGACAGCAATTCAAGAGAGAATCTCGGGTGGCTTGCAAAACTCACAAGAGAGCAGAATATCCTCCCCAAGGCAGAGAAGCCACACGCTCTTTCTGGAGGTGGAGTAGCCACCGATCACCGTGCAGCCCCTCCCCACTCCCAGCCAGAAACCCCAGCCCCTCGGAACCAAATCCACTGGCAACAACCTTTCTTCCTGGAAAACGTTTCCCCTGCCAAAATGGAAAACAAACATGATACAAGCAAACGCATCTCAAAACACAAACACAAGGAAACAATCCGAGCAAGCTCTAGCCCCTCATAGCTCATCCATGCCCCCACTGGCATGCTACTGAAAACAGCGGCTGCACCCATTAAACTCATTCATTACTGGAGAACGAGACAAACCTTAGCGGATCCCTGCCCCCACAGCGACAATCCCGCTCGAAAACACAGAAAGGAAACAACCCCCGCACAAAATATAAATCTACCCCAGATAGAATTCAGCATCAACCTAAGGATCCTGCTGTAACATTACTACACTGACCCAGGACAGCTCAATTCCCTTCCCACCTATTTACAAGATAATCCTCATTCAGGGAGCTCTGGAAGCATCGCCAGTATTGCACTAGGATCCTCTTCGTGAGGCAGCTGGAAGTCTGGAAACACAGCAAATTTACTTATTTCTCTACACGACACGGAGGCTAATTCTCAGAAAAGGCTTAACGCCCTAATCCCCATGCCCCGATTCTCAGGCTATAACGATTATCTTTCTGCAGAAGAAACACACACACACACACACACACACACACACACACACACACACACACACACACACACACACACACAGAGAGAGAGAGAGAGAGAGAGAGAAAAAGTCGTGCGAGAATGTAAACATTAAGCGAAATCACCGCCGACAGCAGAAACAATAGCCGACACCATAGACACTTCAAATGGTTCTGCTTTCCTCATTTGGACTGAAAGGTGAGAGTGGAACTCGTCTGCCCAAACCGTGGCACCGATATCAGCTGCAGGCCAGAGCAAGCCTTTCCGAGGAGATTTTAAGCAACCGGTGGGAGCAAGATCCTGAAGCATTTCTTCCAAGATTGGTCACAGGAGATGAAACCTGGCTCTACCGGCAGGATCCTGAAGACCAAGCACGAGGCCATGGCTACCAAGAGGTGGCAGTGCTCCAGTCGAAGCCGTGGAGGAGCAGTCAAGAGCAGAGGTCATGGCCACCGTTTGGGGGAGTGGGGGGATGCTAGAGGGATTCTGCTGGTTGACTTTCTGCAGGGCCAAACCCTGATCACATCTGCTCGCTAGCAGAGCGTTTTCAGAAAGTCAGCCAAAGCTGGAGCGAAGAAGGTCCCCACCAGAGAGTTCTTCTCCACCACGACAGTGTTCCTGATCATGGCTTTCTTCGAACAAGGGCAGCTGGGCAAGACCTGCCATGGGAAACCGTGAGGCGTCCACCTGACAGTCCTGATTTGGCGCCTGCTGACTTCTCTTTGTTTCCTCGTCTTGGAAAACCTGTAAAGGGCACCCAGTTTTCTTCAGTTAACAATGGAAAAAAGACTGCATGGAAATAGTTAAATTCCCAGGACCCTGGGGGCTTTAGGGATGGGCTAGACGGCGGGGAAAAGACACTGCTTCCAGAAGGGTCTTGAAGTTGATGGAGCCGAGGCTGAGAAGTAAAATACGCCTATTTCCTCTTTCTCCCTTAATCCCACTTTTCTACAAATGTTTCCAAGTCCCCTCACACAACGTCAATCCCAGGTAAAGAGTTGTCATCCTCTGTTGGTTCTTCTTCCTACGATTTTGTCTTGCGGTGTTGTTATTTTCGCTTTTACTCCCAAGAAGATTCTCTCTGTGTCTTTTGGAATCCACAGATGTGGAAGCTGGGAACATGGAGGGCCAACGGTAGACCTCAGTGGGGTGTGTCCAGGCTGCAATTAACCTAATGAACCTGCGGGGCACAGCAGTCCACCTGGCATGGACCGTCCCGATTGGCTGCATTGGGCTGACGGAATGAATTCCTATCGGGGCGGGGCAGCCCAGGGGCCAAGGGGGTCAGGGCTTGAGCCCTGGGTGGGCCCGGGGCTGGCTATATAAGGCCGGGCTCTGGCAGCGGAGCTTCACTCCGCCTTGGACGGCGCACCGCACAGGTCACTCCAGGCTGCGGCTGCACATCCCGAGGAACAGAAGCGGGCCTGCTCAGCTGTCTGCAAGGACCGGCGTTCCAGACCAAGTGGCCCGCTGCTCCGAGGGTCCAGCTCGCTCCAGGCTGTGACTCCACATCCCGAGGTCGCTGCCTGGCGACCGGGCAGCGAGGACCGGCCACCCCAGACTGCCTGTGCCGCCGCCCCGAGGACAGAGCCGCGACCGCGAGGACAGCGACGCCTGCACAGCTCTGGCGAGATGGCGGCAGGGTCCACTACGCTGCGCGCAGTGGAGAAGCTGCAGGTGCGTCTGGCCACTAAGACGGACCCGAGAAAGCTAGAGAAATATTTGCAGAAACTCTCCGCCTTGCCCATGACGGCAGACATCCTGGCGGAGACTGGAATCAGAAAGACGGTGAAGCGCCTGCGGAAGCACCAGCACGTGGGCGACTTTGCCAGAGACTTAGCGGCCCGGTGGAGGAAGCTGGTGCTCGTGGACCGAAACACCGGGCCTGACCCACAGGACCCTGAGGAGAGCGCTTCCCGACAGCGCTTCGGGGAGGCTCTTCAGGACCGGGAAAAGGCCTGGGGCTTCCCAGAAAACGCGACGGCCCCCAGGAGCCCATCTCACAGCCCTGAGCACAGACGGACAGCACGCAGAACACCTCCGGGGCAACAGAGACCTCACCCGAGGTCTCCCAGTCGCGAGCCCAGAGCCGAGAGAAAGCGCCCCAGAATGGCCCCAGCTGATTCCGGCCCCCATCGGGCCCCTCCAACGCGCACCGCTCCCCTCCCGATGCCCGAGGGCCCTGAGCCTGCTGTGCCCGGGAAGCAACGCGGAAGAGGCCATGCTCACGCCGCTCAGGGCGGGCCTCTGCTGGGTCAAGGCTGCCAGGGCCAACCCCAGGGGGAAGCGGTGGTGAGCCACAGCAAGGGGCACAAATCGTCCCGTGGGGCTTCGGCTCAGAAATCGCCTCCTGCCCAGGAAAGCCAGTCAGAGAGGCTGCAGGCGGCCGGCGCTGATTCGGCCGGGCTGAAAACGCTGCCCAGCCATGTCTTCTCAGAGCTCTGGGACCCCTCAGAGGCCTGGATGCAGGCCAACTACGATCTGCTGTCCGCTTTTGAGGCCATGACCTCCCAGGCAAACCCAGAAGCACTCTCCGCGCCAACGCTCCAGGAGGAAGCTGCTTTCCCTGGACGCAGAGTGAACGCTAAGATGCCGGTGTACTCGGGCTCCAGGCCTGCCTGCCAGCTCCAGGTGCCGACGCCGCGCCAGCAGTGCCTCCAGGTGCCTAGGAACAATCCGGACGCCCTCGGCGACGTGGAAGGGGTCCCCTACTCGGTTCTTGAACCCGTTCTGGAAGGGTGGACGCCCGATCAGCTGTACCGCACAGAGAAAGACAATCCCGCACTCTCTCGAGACACAGATGAATTATGGAGGATTCATTGTCTCCAGGACTTCAAGGAAGAAAAGCCACAGGAGCACGAGTCTTGGCGGGAGCTCTACCTGCGGCTTCGGGATGCCCGAGAGCAGCGGCTGCGAGTAGTGACCACGAAAATCCGATCCGCACGTGAAAACAAACCCAGCGGCCGACAGACAAAGATGATCTGTTTCAACTCTGTGGCCAAGACGCCTTATGATGCTTCCAGGAGGCAAGAGAAGTCTGCAGGAGCCGCTGACCCCGGAGACGGAGAGATCGAGCCAGCCCCCAAGCCCGCAGGAAGCAGCCAGACTCCCCCCGGCCTCGGGGACTGCGGCGGCGGCGGCGGCGGCGGCGGCGGCGGCAGCATTAGCGGGGGCAGCAGCAACGAGCATGCGGCGCCCGCGGACAAAACCCGAAAACAGGCTGTCAAGAAAGTGGCCCCGCTGATGGCCAAGGCAATTCGAGACTACAAGGGAAGATTCTCCCGACGATAATCTCAGGACTTGCCTTACAGATAAAATCTGGGGGGAGGAGGGCCAATGCAAAGTCAGTGCGGGTTGGGGAACGAAACTTCCGATGGACACCAGAACCTTTGGCTTGGAGCAAAGTTGAGCCTCCGAATCCTGCAGGCGTCAAGTGCTGGCCCTGTGATTTCTGCCTCCCACACCCAGCCACTGCCTCCCTGCTTGGAGGACACCTCAGAATTCACAAGATATTGTGAACGCATTCAGATCAATTCTACTTTGGTGGTTCACTGATGGTCTTTTAAATAACGCCCTAGTTGCAATCATAAATCAGGTACAAGATGTGAGATTCCCTTTTGTCATTTTTCCTTTCTTTTGAAATCATCGAGTACATAAGGAAGGACTTCTTACACACAAACTCTCAATCCATCAGTTGACACTGATAACTCCGACTATGCAAAATGTTTTGTTGTCCTTGGTGTTTTCGTTTAGAGAAAAGGCCGGGCATGATCCTGTAATCGTCAGCCATCCTCCTCTGGGAGGCCGAGGAAAGCAGATCGCTTCAGCCCAGGAGGTGGAGAACAGGCTGGGACAAACGGAGAAACCCCGTCTCCACAAAAGATACCGAGATGGGCCCGGCGTGGTGGCACGGCCCCTGTGGTCCCAGCTTCTTAGAGGGCTGAGGTGGCAGGATCGCCTGAACTGGGCAAGCGGAGGCTGCAGTGACCCTTCCTCATTCCACCACACTCCAGCCTGGGTGACACAAGCGGAGCACATCTCAAAGAAACCTGCTGTTTATTTGAAGGAACTCTTGGATTTCATACATAAATGCTAACAACTGCTACGTTCCTTAAGTCAAAATACTTTTACTAAGCACCGCAAGGAATCAATCCCAATCTTTTCACCCAGAACCCCCGTGAAAGAATGGCGACACCTTAATCAGCTTATTTAGGTTCTCGATCAGGAAGTCTAAACCGGCCAATCAGAGTTTCTAATTACCATGAGATGACCGGGTTAACTACCTTGAGTTCACCTCCTACGAGCTCCTGCAAGCTTTGGTGAAAGTTTGCATTCTAACTCAGGGCATTTGTTGGCTTCACACGGGCTGGTAATCACAGATCCGTGTGCCAGATACGACACACACACACATACACACAAAGAAAGACACACACACACACACACACACACACACACGCACACATAAGCACGCACAGGCACGTGCGCGCGCGCGCACACACACACACACACACACACACACACACACACACAAACACACACCATTAAGTAAACTTGGTTCGCAGGCGTCACCGACAGTGAGGGATAGAGAGAGAAATAGAAAGACCTAAGCCGCAAGGCAGAACCCAGCAAGGGCAGCAGAAGAGATCAAAGTCCTGTGCCCTTGGCTGTCAGCAGAGTGGGTGCTGGGAAGCTTCTGGAAGCAGGCACCTGAGCGGATGCCGGTGCACGTCAAAAGAGGCCTTCAAGCCTGAAGAACACGTAAGGAGCCAGAACAGGGTGCCACAGAGATACTACCCTTAAGGAAGACAGAAAAGCATTCGTTCCGGGGAAGGGGACATAATCCAATCAGCGACCCTGTGAAACTCAGACATGTCCGGGCACGGTGACCCACGCCTCTATTCCCATGGCTTTGGGAGGTCGAGGCCGGCGGACCCCCTGAGGTCCGGAGTTGCAGACCAGCCTGACCAACATGAGGAAATCCCGTCTCTTCTAAAAAGACGAAACTCGGTTGGGCTTGCTGGCAAGCGCCTGTAGTCCCAGCTACTCAGGGGGCTGAGACAGGAGAATCGCTTGAACCCGGGAGGCCGAGTTTGCAGTGAGCCCAGATCCCAGCATTGCACTCCAGCCTGGACAACAAAAGCCAAACTCCGTCTCAAGTTAAAAAAAACAAAACCTCAGAAAAGCTTCCCCAGCAAGGGCCAGAGACAACGCCGGTCTCTATTTCTTGACAGCAATTCAAGAGAGAATCTCGGGTGGCTTGCAAAACTCACAAGAGAGCAGAATATCCTCCCCAAGGCAGAGAAGCCACACGCTCTTTCTGGAGGTGGAGTAGCCACCGATCACCGTGCAGCCCCTCCCCACTCCCAGCCAGAAACCCCAGCCCCTCGGAACCAAATCCACTGGCAACAACCTTTCTTCCTGGAAAACGTTTCCCCTGCCAAAATGGAAAACAAACATGATACAAGCAAACGCATCTCAAAACACAAACACAAGGAAACAATCCGAGCAAGCTCTAGCCCCTCATAGCTCATCCATGCCCCCACTGGCATGCTACTGAAAACAGCGGCTGCACCCATTAAACTCATTCATTACTGGAGAACGAGACAAACCTTAGCGGATCCCTGCCCCCACAGCGACAATCCCGCTCGAAAACACAGAAAGGAAACAACCCCCGCACAAAATATAAATCTACCCCAGATAGAATTCAGCATCAACCTAAGGATCCTGCTGTAACATTACTACACTGACCCAGGACAGCTCAATTCCCTTCCCACCTATTTACAAGATAATCCTCATTCAGGGAGCTCTGGAAGCATCGCCAGTATTGCACTAGGATCCTCTTCGTGAGGCAGCTGGAAGTCTGGAAACACAGCAAATTTACTTATTTCTCTACACGACACGGAGGCTAATTCTCAGAAAAGGCTTAACGCCCTAATCCCCATGCCCCGATTCTCAGGCTATAACGATTATCTTTCTGCAGAAGAAACACACACACACACACACACACACACACACACACACACACACACACACACAGAGAGAGAGAGAGAGAGAGAGAGAAAAAGTCGTGCGAGAATGTAAACATTAAGCGAAATCACCGCCGACAGCAGAAACAATAGCCGACACCATAGACACTTCAAATGGTTCTGCTTTCCTCATTTGGACTGAAAGGTGAGAGTGGAACTCGTCTGCCCAAACCGTGGCACCGATATCAGCTGCAGGCCAGAGCAAGCCTTTCCGAGGAGATTTTAAGCAACCGGTGGGAGCAAGATCCTGAAGCATTTCTTCCAAGATTGGTCACAGGAGATGAAACCTGGCTCTACCGGCAGGATCCTGAAGACCAAGCACGAGGCCATGGCTACCAAGAGGTGGCAGTGCTCCAGTCGAAGCCGTGGAGGAGCAGTCAAGAGCAGAGGTCATGGCCACCGTTTGGGGGAGTGGGGGGATGCTAGAGGGATTCTGCTGGTTGACTTTCTGCAGGGCCAAACCCTGATCACATCTGCTCGCTAGCAGAGCGTTTTCAGAAAGTCAGCCAAAGCTGGAGCGAAGAAGGTCCCCACCAGAGAGTTCTTCTCCACCACGACAGTGTTCCTGATCATGGCTTTCTTCGAACAAGGGCAGCTGGGCAAGACCTGCCATGGGAAACCGTGAGGCGTCCACCTGACAGTCCTGATTTGGCGCCTGCTGACTTCTCTTTGTTTCCTCGTCTTGGAAAACCTGTAAAGGGCACCCAGTTTTCTTCAGTTAACAATGGAAAAAAGACTGCATGGAAATAGTTAAATTCCCAGGACCCTGGGGGCTTTAGGGATGGGCTAGACGGCGGGGAAAAGACACTGCTTCCAGAAGGGTCTTGAAGTTGATGGAGCCGAGGCTGAGAAGTAAAATACGCCTATTTCCTCTTTCTCCCTTAATCCCACTTTTCTACAAATGTTTCCAAGTCCCCTCACACAACGTCAATCCCAGGTAAAGAGTTGTCATCCTCTGTTGGTTCTTCTTCCTACGATTTTGTCTTGCGGTGTTGTTATTTTCGCTTTTACTCCCAAGAAGATTCTCTCTGTGTCTTTTGGAATCCACAGATGTGGAAGCTGGGAACATGGAGGGCCAACGGTAGACCTCAGTGGGGTGTGTCCAGGCTGCAATTAACCTAATGAACCTGCGGGGCACAGCAGTCCACCTGGCATGGACCGTCCCGATTGGCTGCATTGGGCTGACGGAATGAATTCCTATCGGGGCGGGGCAGCCCAGGGGCCAAGGGGGTCAGGGCTTGAGCCCTGGGTGGGCCCGGGGCTGGCTATATAAGGCCGGGCTCTGGCAGCGGAGCTTCACTCCGCCTTGGACGGCGCACCGCACAGGTCACTCCAGGCTGCGGCTGCACATCCCGAGGAACAGAAGCGGGCCTGCTCAGCTGTCTGCAAGGACCGGCGTTCCAGACCAAGTGGCCCGCTGCTCCGAGGGTCCAGCTCGCTCCAGGCTGTGACTCCACATCCCGAGGTCGCTGCCTGGCGACCGGGCAGCGAGGACCGGCCACCCCAGACTGCCTGTGCCACCGCCCCGAGGACAGAGCCGCGACCGCGAGGACAGCGACGCCTGCACAGCTCTGGCGAGATGGCGGCAGGGTCCACTACGCTGCGCGCAGTGGAGAAGCTGCAGGTGCGTCTGGCCACTAAGACGGACCCGAGAAAGCTAGAGAAATATTTGCAGAAACTCTCCGCCTTGCCCATGACGGCAGACATCCTGGCGGAGACTGGAATCAGAAAGACGGTGAAGCGCCTGCGGAAGCACCAGCACGTGGGCGACTTTGCCAGAGACTTAGCGGCCCGGTGGAGGAAGCTGGTGCTCGTGGACCGAAACACCGGGCCTGACCCACAGGACCCTGAGGAGAGCGCTTCCCGACAGCGCTTCGGGGAGGCTCTTCAGGACCGGGAAAAGGCCTGGGGCTTCCCAGAAAACGCGACGGCCCCCAGGAGCCCATCTCACAGCCCTGAGCACAGACGGACAGCACGCAGAACACCTCCGGGGCAACAGAGACCTCACCCGAGGTCTCCCAGTCGCGAGCCCAGAGCCGAGAGAAAGCGCCCCAGAATGGCCCCAGCTGATTCCGGCCCCCATCGGGCCCCTCCAACGCGCACCGCTCCCCTCCCGATGCCCGAGGGCCCTGAGCCTGCTGTGCCCGGGAAGCAACGCGGAAGAGGCCATGCTCACGCCGCTCAGGGCGGGCCTCTGCTGGGTCAAGGCTGCCAGGGCCAACCCCAGGGGGAAGCGGTGGTGAGCCACAGCAAGGGGCACAAATCGTCCCGTGGGGCTTCGGCTCAGAAATCGCCTCCTGCCCAGGAAAGCCAGTCAGAGAGGCTGCAGGCGGCCGGCGCTGATTCGGCCGGGCTGAAAACGCTGCCCAGCCATGTCTTCTCAGAGCTCTGGGACCCCTCAGAGGCCTGGATGCAGGCCAACTACGATCTGCTGTCCGCTTTTGAGGCCATGACCTCCCAGGCAAACCCAGAAGCACTCTCCGCGCCAACGCTCCAGGAGGAAGCTGCTTTCCCTGGACGCAGAGTGAACGCTAAGATGCCGGTGTACTCGGGCTCCAGGCCTGCCTGCCAGCTCCAGGTGCCGACGCCGCGCCAGCAGTGCCTCCAGGTGCCTAGGAACAATCCGGACGCCCTCGGCGACGTGGAAGGGGTCCCCTACTCGGTTCTTGAACCCGTTCTGGAAGGGTGGACGCCCGATCAGCTGTACCGCACAGAGAAAGACAATCCCGCACTCTCTCGAGACACAGATGAATTATGGAGGATTCATTGTCTCCAGGACTTCAAGGAAGAAAAGCCACAGGAGCACGAGTCTTGGCGGGAGCTCTACCTGCGGCTTCGGGATGCCCGAGAGCAGCGGCTGCGAGTAGTGACCACGAAAATCCGATCCGCACGTGAAAACAAACCCAGCGGCCGACAGACAAAGATGATCTGTTTCAACTCTGTGGCCAAGACGCCTTATGATGCTTCCAGGAGGCAAGAGAAGTCTGCAGGAGCCGCTGACCCCGGAGACGGAGAGATCGAGCCAGCCCCCAAGCCCGCAGGAAGCAGCCAGACTCCCCCCGGCCTCGGGGACTGCGGCGGCGGCGGCGGCGGCGGCGGCGGCGGCAGCATTAGCGGGGGCAGCAGCAACGAGCATGCGGCGCCCGCGGACAAAACCCGAAAACAGGCTGTCAAGAAAGTGGCCCCGCTGATGGCCAAGGCAATTCGAGACTACAAGGGAAGATTCTCCCGACGATAATCTCAGGACTTGCCTTACAGATAAAATCTGGGGGGAGGAGGGCCAATGCAAAGTCAGTGCGGGTTGGGGAACGAAACTTCCGATGGACACCAGAACCTTTGGCTTGGAGCAAAGTTGAGCCTCCGAATCCTGCAGGCGTCAAGTGCTGGCCCTGTGATTTCTGCCTCCCACACCCAGCCACTGCCTCCCTGCTTGGAGGACACCTCAGAATTCACAAGATATTGTGAACGCATTCAGATCAATTCTACTTTGGTGGTTCACTGATGGTCTTTTAAATAACGCCCTAGTTGCAATCATAAATCAGGTACAAGATGTGAGATTCCCTTTTGTCATTTTTCCTTTCTTTTGAAATCATCGAGTACATAAGGAAGGACTTCTTACACACAAACTCTCAATCCATCAGTTGACACTGATAACTCCGACTATGCAAAATGTTTTGTTGTCCTTGGTGTTTTCGTTTAGAGAAAAGGCCGGGCATGATCCTGTAATCGTCAGCCATCCTCCTCTGGGAGGCCGAGGAAAGCAGATCGCTTCAGCCCAGGAGGTGGAGAACAGGCTGGGACAAACGGAGAAACCCCGTCTCCACAAAAGATACCGAGATGGGCCCGGCGTGGTGGCACGGCCCCTGTGGTCCCAGCTTCTTAGAGGGCTGAGGTGGCAGGATCGCCTGAACTGGGCAAGCGGAGGCTGCAGTGACCCTTCCTCATTCCACCACACTCCAGCCTGGGTGACACAAGCGGAGCACATCTCAAAGAAACCTGCTGTTTATTTGAAGGAACTCTTGGATTTCATACATAAATGCTAACAACTGCTACGTTCCTTAAGTCAAAATACTTTTACTAAGCACCGCAAGGAATCAATCCCAATCTTTTCACCCAGAACCCCCGTGAAAGAATGGCGACACCTTAATCAGCTTATTTAGGTTCTCGATCAGGAAGTCTAAACCGGCCAATCAGAGTTTCTAATTACCATGAGATGACCGGGTTAACTACCTTGAGTTCACCTCCTACGAGCTCCTGCAAGCTTTGGTGAAAGTTTGCATTCTAACTCAGGGCATTTGTTGGCTTCACACGGGCTGGTAATCACAGATCCGTGTGCCAGATATGACACACACACACATACACACAAAGAAAGACACACACACACACACACACACACACACGCACACATAAGCACGCACAGGCACGTGCGCGCGCGCGCACACACACACACACACACACACACACACACACAAACACACACCATTAAGTAAACTTGGTTCGCAGGCGTCACCGACAGTGAGGGATAGAGAGAGAAATAGAAAGACCTAAGCCGCAAGGCAGAACCCAGCAAGGGCAGCAGAAGAGATCAAAGTCCTGTGCCCTTGGCTGTCAGCAGAGTGGGTGCTGGGAAGCTTCTGGAAGCAGGCACCTGAGCGGATGCCGGTGCACGTCAAAAGAGGCCTTCAAGCCTGAAGAACACGTAAGGAGCCAGAACAGGGTGCCACAGAGATACTACCCTTAAGGAAGACAGAAAAGCATTCGTTCCGGGGAAGGGGACATAATCCAATCAGCGACCCTGTGAAACTCAGACATGTCCGGGCACGGTGACCCACGCCTCTATTCCCATGGCTTTGGGAGGTCGAGGCCGGCGGACCCCCTGAGGTCCGGAGTTGCAGACCAGCCTGACCAACATGAGGAAATCCCGTCTCTTCTAAAAAGACGAAACTCGGTTGGGCTTGCTGGCAAGCGCCTGTAGTCCCAGCTACTCAGGGGGCTGAGACAGGAGAATCGCTTGAACCCGGGAGGCCGAGTTTGCAGTGAGCCCAGATCCCAGCATTGCACTCCAGCCTGGACAACAAAAGCCAAACTCCGTCTCAAGTTAAAAAAAACAAAACCTCAGAAAAGCTTCCCCAGCAAGGGCCAGAGACAACGCCGGTCTCTATTTCTTGACAGCAATTCAAGAGAGAATCTCGGGTGGCTTGCAAAACTCACAAGAGAGCAGAATATCCTCCCCAAGGCAGAGAAGCCACACGCTCTTTCTGGAGGTGGAGTAGCCACCGATCACCGTGCAGCCCCTCCCCACTCCCAGCCAGAAACCCCAGCCCCTCGGAACCAAATCCACTGGCAACAACCTTTCTTCCTGGAAAACGTTTCCCCTGCCAAAATGGAAAACAAACATGATACAAGCAAACGCATCTCAAAACACAAACACAAGGAAACAATCCGAGCAAGCTCTAGCCCCTCATAGCTCATCCATGCCCCCACTGGCATGCTACTGAAAACAGCGGCTGCACCCATTAAACTCATTCATTACTGGAGAACGAGACAAACCTTAGCGGATCCCTGCCCCCACAGCGACAATCCCGCTCGAAAACACAGAAAGGAAACAACCCCCGCACAAAATATAAATCTACCCCAGATAGAATTCAGCATCAACCTAAGGATCCTGCTGTAACATTACTACACTGACCCAGGACAGCTCAATTCCCTTCCCACCTATTTACAAGATAATCCTCATTCAGGGAGCTCTGGAAGCATCGCCAGTATTGCACTAGGATCCTCTTCGTGAGGCAGCTGGAAGTCTGAAAACACAGCAAATTTACTTATTTCTCTACACGACACGGAGGCTAATTCTCAGAAAAGGCTTAACGCCCTAATCCCCATGCCCCGATTCTCAGGCTATAACGATTATCTTTCTGCAGAAGAAACACACACACACACACACACACACACACACACACACACACACACACACACACACACACAGAGAGAGAGAGAGAGAGAGAGAGAAAAAGTCGTGCGAGAATGTAAACATTAAGCGAAATCACCGCCGACAGCAGAAACAATAGCCGACACCATAGACACTTCAAATGGTTCTGCTTTCCTCATTTGGACTGAAAGGTGAGAGTGGAACTCGTCTGCCCAAACCGTGGCACCGATATCAGCTGCAGGCCAGAGCAAGCCTTTCCGAGGAGATTTTAAGCAACCGGTGGGAGCAAGATCCTGAAGCATTTCTTCCAAGATTGGTCACAGGAGATGAAACCTGGCTCTACCGGCAGGATCCTGAAGACCAAGCACGAGGCCATGGCTACCAAGAGGTGGCAGTGCTCCAGTCGAAGCCGTGGAGGAGCAGTCAAGAGCAGAGGTCATGGCCACCGTTTGGGGGAGTGGGGGGATGCTAGAGGGATTCTGCTGGTTGACTTTCTGCAGGGCCAAACCCTGATCACATCTGCTCGCTAGCAGAGCGTTTTCAGAAAGTCAGCCAAAGCTGGAGCGAAGAAGGTCCCCACCAGAGAGTTCTTCTCCACCACGACAGTGTTCCTGATCATGGCTTTCTTCGAACAAGGGCAGCTGGGCAAGACCTGCCATGGGAAACCGTGAGGCGTCCACCTGACAGTCCTGATTTGGCGCCTGCTGACTTCTCTTTGTTTCCTCGTCTTGGAAAACCTGTAAAGGGCACCCAGTTTTCTTCAGTTAACAATGGAAAAAAGACTGCATGGAAATAGTTAAATTCCCAGGACCCTGGGGGCTTTAGGGATGGGCTAGACGGCGGGGAAAAGACACTGCTTCCAGAAGGGTCTTGAAGTTGATGGAGCCGAGGCTGAGAAGTAAAATACGCCTATTTCCTCTTTCTCCCTTAATCCCACTTTTCTACAAATGTTTCCAAGTCCCCTCACACAACGTCAATCCCAGGTAAAGAGTTGTCATCCTCTGTTGGTTCTTCTTCCTACGATTTTGTCTTGCGGTGTTGTTATTTTCGCTTTTACTCCCAAGAAGATTCTCTCTGTGTCTTTTGGAATCCACAGATGTGGAAGCTGGGAACATGGAGGGCCAACGGTAGACCTCAGTGGGGTGTGTCCAGGCTGCAATTAACCTAATGAACCTGCGGGGCACAGCAGTCCACCTGGCATGGACCGTCCCGATTGGCTGCATTGGGCTGACGGAATGAATTCCTATCGGGGCGGGGCAGCCCAGGGGCCAAGGGGGTCAGGGCTTGAGCCCTGGGTGGGCCCGGGGCTGGCTATATAAGGCCGGGCTCTGGCAGCGGAGCTTCACTCCGCCTTGGACGGCGCACCGCACAGGTCACTCCAGGCTGCGGCTGCACATCCCGAGGAACAGAAGCGGGCCTGCTCAGCTGTCTGCAAGGACCGGCGTTCCAGACCAAGTGGCCCGCTGCTCCGAGGGTCCAGCTCGCTCCAGGCTGTGACTCCACATCCCGAGGTCGCTGCCTGGCGACCGGGCAGCGAGGACCGGCCACCCCAGACTGCCTGTGCCGCCGCCCCGAGGACAGAGCCGCGACCGCGAGGACAGCGACGCCTGCACAGCTCTGGCGAGATGGCGGCAGGGTCCACTACGCTGCGCGCAGTGGAGAAGCTGCAGGTGCGTCTGGCCACTAAGACGGACCCGAGAAAGCTAGAGAAATATTTGCAGAAACTCTCCGCCTTGCCCATGACGGCAGACATCCTGGCGGAGACTGGAATCAGAAAGACGGTGAAGCGCCTGCGGAAGCACCAGCACGTGGGCGACTTTGCCAGAGACTTAGCGGCCCGGTGGAGGAAGCTGGTGCTCGTGGACCGAAACACCGGGCCTGACCCACAGGACCCTGAGGAGAGCGCTTCCCGACAGCGCTTCGGGGAGGCTCTTCAGGACCGGGAAAAGGCCTGGGGCTTCCCAGAAAACGCGACGGCCCCCAGGAGCCCATCTCACAGCCCTGAGCACAGACGGACAGCACGCAGAACACCTCCGGGGCAACAGAGACCTCACCCGAGGTCTCCCAGTCGCGAGCCCAGAGCCGAGAGAAAGCGCCCCAGAATGGCCCCAGCTGATTCCGGCCCCCATCGGGCCCCTCCAACGCGCACCGCTCCCCTCCCGATGCCCGAGGGCCCTGAGCCTGCTGTGCCCGGGAAGCAACGCGGAAGAGGCCATGCTCACGCCGCTCAGGGCGGGCCTCTGCTGGGTCAAGGCTGCCAGGGCCAACCCCAGGGGGAAGCGGTGGTGAGCCACAGCAAGGGGCACAAATCGTCCCGTGGGGCTTCGGCTCAGAAATCGCCTCCTGCCCAGGAAAGCCAGTCAGAGAGGCTGCAGGCGGCCGGCGCTGATTCGGCCGGGCTGAAAACGCTGCCCAGCCATGTCTTCTCAGAGCTCTGGGACCCCTCAGAGGCCTGGATGCAGGCCAACTACGATCTGCTGTCCGCTTTTGAGGCCATGACCTCCCAGGCAAACCCAGAAGCACTCTCCGCGCCAACGCTCCAGGAGGAAGCTGCTTTCCCTGGACGCAGAGTGAACGCTAAGATGCCGGTGTACTCGGGCTCCAGGCCTGCCTGCCAGCTCCAGGTGCCGACGCCGCGCCAGCAGTGCCTCCAGGTGCCTAGGAACAATCCGGACGCCCTCGGCGACGTGGAAGGGGTCCCCTACTCGGTTCTTGAACCCGTTCTGGAAGGGTGGACGCCCGATCAGCTGTACCGCACAGAGAAAGACAATCCCGCACTCTCTCGAGACACAGATGAATTATGGAGGATTCATTGTCTCCAGGACTTCAAGGAAGAAAAGCCACAGGAGCACGAGTCTTGGCGGGAGCTCTACCTGCGGCTTCGGGATGCCCGAGAGCAGCGGCTGCGAGTAGTGACCACGAAAATCCGATCCGCACGTGAAAACAAACCCAGCGGCCGACAGACAAAGATGATCTGTTTCAACTCTGTGGCCAAGACGCCTTATGATGCTTCCAGGAGGCAAGAGAAGTCTGCAGGAGCCGCTGACCCCGGAGACGGAGAGATCGAGCCAGCCCCCAAGCCCGCAGGAAGCAGCCAGACTCCCCCCGGCCTCGGGGACTGCGGCGGCGGCGGCGGCGGCGGCGGCGGCGGCAGCATTAGCGGGGGCAGCAGCAACGAGCATGCGGCGCCCGCGGACAAAACCCGAAAACAGGCTGTCAAGAAAGTGGCCCCGCTGATGGCCAAGGCAATTCGAGACTACAAGGGAAGATTCTCCCGACGATAATCTCAGGACTTGCCTTACAGATAAAATCTGGGGGGAGGAGGGCCAATGCAAAGTCAGTGCGGGTTGGGGAACGAAACTTCCGATGGACACCAGAACCTTTGGCTTGGAGCAAAGTTGAGCCTCCGAATCCTGCAGGCGTCAAGTGCTGGCCCTGTGATTTCTGCCTCCCACACCCAGCCACTGCCTCCCTGCTTGGAGGACACCTCAGAATTCACAAGATATTGTGAACGCATTCAGATCAATTCTACTTTGGTGGTTCACTGATGGTCTTTTAAATAACGCCCTAGTTGCAATCATAAATCAGGTACAAGATGTGAGATTCCCTTTTGTCATTTTTCCTTTCTTTTGAAATCATCGAGTACATAAGGAAGGACTTCTTACACACAAACTCTCAATCCATCAGTTGACACTGATAACTCCGACTATGCAAAATGTTTTGTTGTCCTTGGTGTTTTCGTTTAGAGAAAAGGCCGGGCATGATCCTGTAATCGTCAGCCATCCTCCTCTGGGAGGCCGAGGAAAGCAGATCGCTTCAGCCCAGGAGGTGGAGAACAGGCTGGGACAAACGGAGAAACCCCGTCTCCACAAAAGATACCGAGATGGGCCCGGCGTGGTGGCACGGCCCCTGTGGTCCCAGCTTCTTAGAGGGCTGAGGTGGCAGGATCGCCTGAACTGGGCAAGCGGAGGCTGCAGTGACCCTTCCTCATTCCACCACACTCCAGCCTGGGTGACACAAGCGGAGCACATCTCAAAGAAACCTGCTGTTTATTTGAAGGAACTCTTGGATTTCATACATAAATGCTAACAACTGCTACGTTCCTTAAGTCAAAATACTTTTACTAAGCACCGCAAGGAATCAATCCCAATCTTTTCACCCAGAACCCCCGTGAAAGAATGGCGACACCTTAATCAGCTTATTTAGGTTCTCGATCAGGAAGTCTAAACCGGCCAATCAGAGTTTCTAATTACCATGAGATGACCGGGTTAACTACCTTGAGTTCACCTCCTACGAGCTCCTGCAAGCTTTGGTGAAAGTTTGCATTCTAACTCAGGGCATTTGTTGGCTTCACACGGGCTGGTAATCACAGATCCGTGTGCCAGATATGACACACACACACATACACACAAAGAAAGACACACACACACACACACACACACACACGCACACATAAGCACGCACAGGCACGTGCGCGCGCGCGCACACACACACACACACACACACACACACACACAAACACACACCATTAAGTAAACTTGGTTCGCAGGCGTCACCGACAGTGAGGGATAGAGAGAGAAATAGAAAGACCTAAGCCGCAAGGCAGAACCCAGCAAGGGCAGCAGAAGAGATCAAAGTCCTGTGCCCTTGGCTGTCAGCAGAGTGGGTGCTGGGAAGCTTCTGGAAGCAGGCACCTGAGCGGATGCCGGTGCACGTCAAAAGAGGCCTTCAAGCCTGAAGAACACGTAAGGAGCCAGAACAGGGTGCCACAGAGATACTACCCTTAAGGAAGACAGAAAAGCATTCGTTCCGGGGAAGGGGACATAATCCAATCAGCGACCCTGTGAAACTCAGACATGTCCGGGCACGGTGACCCACGCCTCTATTCCCATGGCTTTGGGAGGTCGAGGCCGGCGGACCCCCTGAGGTCCGGAGTTGCAGACCAGCCTGACCAACATGAGGAAATCCCGTCTCTTCTAAAAAGACGAAACTCGGTTGGGCTTGCTGGCAAGCGCCTGTAGTCCCAGCTACTCAGGGGGCTGAGACAGGAGAATCGCTTGAACCCGGGAGGCCGAGTTTGCAGTGAGCCCAGATCCCAGCATTGCACTCCAGCCTGGACAACAAAAGCCAAACTCCGTCTCAAGTTAAAAAAAACAAAACCTCAGAAAAGCTTCCCCAGCAAGGGCCAGAGACAACGCCGGTCTCTATTTCTTGACAGCAATTCAAGAGAGAATCTCGGGTGGCTTGCAAAACTCACAAGAGAGCAGAATATCCTCCCCAAGGCAGAGAAGCCACACGCTCTTTCTGGAGGTGGAGTAGCCACCGATCACCGTGCAGCCCCTCCCCACTCCCAGCCAGAAACCCCAGCCCCTCGGAACCAAATCCACTGGCAACAACCTTTCTTCCTGGAAAACGTTTCCCCTGCCAAAATGGAAAACAAACATGATACAAGCAAACGCATCTCAAAACACAAACACAAGGAAACAATCCGAGCAAGCTCTAGCCCCTCATAGCTCATCCATGCCCCCACTGGCATGCTACTGAAAACAGCGGCTGCACCCATTAAACTCATTCATTACTGGAGAACGAGACAAACCTTAGCGGATCCCTGCCCCCACAGCGACAATCCCGCTCGAAAACACAGAAAGGAAACAACCCCCGCACAAAATATAAATCTACCCCAGATAGAATTCAGCATCAACCTAAGGATCCTGCTGTAACATTACTACACTGACCCAGGACAGCTCAATTCCCTTCCCACCTATTTACAAGATAATCCTCATTCAGGGAGCTCTGGAAGCATCGCCAGTATTGCACTAGGATCCTCTTCGTGAGGCAGCTGGAAGTCTGAAAACACAGCAAATTTACTTATTTCTCTACACGACACGGAGGCTAATTCTCAGAAAAGGCTTAACGCCCTAATCCCCATGCCCCGATTCTCAGGCTATAACGATTATCTTTCTGCAGAAGAAACACACACACACACACACACACACACACACACACACACACACACACACACACACACACAGAGAGAGAGAGAGAGAGAGAGAGAAAAAGTCGTGCGAGAATGTAAACATTAAGCGAAATCACCGCCGACAGCAGAAACAATAGCCGACACCATAGACACTTCAAATGGTTCTGCTTTCCTCATTTGGACTGAAAGGTGAGAGTGGAACTCGTCTGCCCAAACCGTGGCACCGATATCAGCTGCAGGCCAGAGCAAGCCTTTCCGAGGAGATTTTAAGCAACCGGTGGGAGCAAGATCCTGAAGCATTTCTTCCAAGATTGGTCACAGGAGATGAAACCTGGCTCTACCGGCAGGATCCTGAAGACCAAGCACGAGGCCATGGCTACCAAGAGGTGGCAGTGCTCCAGTCGAAGCCGTGGAGGAGCAGTCAAGAGCAGAGGTCATGGCCACCGTTTGGGGGAGTGGGGGGATGCTAGAGGGATTCTGCTGGTTGACTTTCTGCAGGGCCAAACCCTGATCACATCTGCTCGCTAGCAGAGCGTTTTCAGAAAGTCAGCCAAAGCTGGAGCGAAGAAGGTCCCCACCAGAGAGTTCTTCTCCACCACGACAGTGTTCCTGATCATGGCTTTCTTCGAACAAGGGCAGCTGGGCAAGACCTGCCATGGGAAACCGTGAGGCGTCCACCTGACAGTCCTGATTTGGCGCCTGCTGACTTCTCTTTGTTTCCTCGTCTTGGAAAACCTGTAAAGGGCACCCAGTTTTCTTCAGTTAACAATGGAAAAAAGACTGCATGGAAATAGTTAAATTCCCAGGACCCTGGGGGCTTTAGGGATGGGCTAGACGGCGGGGAAAAGACACTGCTTCCAGAAGGGTCTTGAAGTTGATGGAGCCGAGGCTGAGAAGTAAAATACGCCTATTTCCTCTTTCTCCCTTAATCCCACTTTTCTACAAATGTTTCCAAGTCCCCTCACACAACGTCAATCCCAGGTAAAGAGTTGTCATCCTCTGTTGGTTCTTCTTCCTACGATTTTGTCTTGCGGTGTTGTTATTTTCGCTTTTACTCCCAAGAAGATTCTCTCTGTGTCTTTTGGAATCCACAGATGTGGAAGCTGGGAACATGGAGGGCCAACGGTAGACCTCAGTGGGGTGTGTCCAGGCTGCAATTAACCTAATGAACCTGCGGGGCACAGCAGTCCACCTGGCATGGACCGTCCCGATTGGCTGCATTGGGCTGACGGAATGAATTCCTATCGGGGCGGGGCAGCCCAGGGGCCAAGGGGGTCAGGGCTTGAGCCCTGGGTGGGCCCGGGGCTGGCTATATAAGGCCGGGCTCTGGCAGCGGAGCTTCACTCCGCCTTGGACGGCGCACCGCACAGGTCACTCCAGGCTGCGGCTGCACATCCCGAGGAACAGAAGCGGGCCTGCTCAGCTGTCTGCAAGGACCGGCGTTCCAGACCAAGTGGCCCGCTGCTCCGAGGGTCCAGCTCGCTCCAGGCTGTGACTCCACATCCCGAGGTCGCTGCCTGGCGACCGGGCAGCGAGGACCGGCCACCCCAGACTGCCTGTGCCGCCGCCCCGAGGACAGAGCCGCGACCGCGAGGACAGCGACGCCTGCACAGCTCTGGCGAGATGGCGGCAGGGTCCACTACGCTGCGCGCAGTGGAGAAGCTGCAGGTGCGTCTGGCCACTAAGACGGACCCGAGAAAGCTAGAGAAATATTTGCAGAAACTCTCCGCCTTGCCCATGACGGCAGACATCCTGGCGGAGACTGGAATCAGAAAGACGGTGAAGCGCCTGCGGAAGCACCAGCACGTGGGCGACTTTGCCAGAGACTTAGCGGCCCGGTGGAGGAAGCTGGTGCTCGTGGACCGAAACACCGGGCCTGACCCACAGGACCCTGAGGAGAGCGCTTCCCGACAGCGCTTCGGGGAGGCTCTTCAGGACCGGGAAAAGGCCTGGGGCTTCCCAGAAAACGCGACGGCCCCCAGGAGCCCATCTCACAGCCCTGAGCACAGACGGACAGCACGCAGAACACCTCCGGGGCAACAGAGACCTCACCCGAGGTCTCCCAGTCGCGAGCCCAGAGCCGAGAGAAAGCGCCCCAGAATGGCCCCAGCTGATTCCGGCCCCCATCGGGCCCCTCCAACGCGCACCGCTCCCCTCCCGATGCCCGAGGGCCCTGAGCCTGCTGTGCCCGGGAAGCAACGCGGAAGAGGCCATGCTCACGCCGCTCAGGGCGGGCCTCTGCTGGGTCAAGGCTGCCAGGGCCAACCCCAGGGGGAAGCGGTGGTGAGCCACAGCAAGGGGCACAAATCGTCCCGTGGGGCTTCGGCTCAGAAATCGCCTCCTGCCCAGGAAAGCCAGTCAGAGAGGCTGCAGGCGGCCGGCGCTGATTCGGCCGGGCTGAAAACGCTGCCCAGCCATGTCTTCTCAGAGCTCTGGGACCCCTCAGAGGCCTGGATGCAGGCCAACTACGATCTGCTGTCCGCTTTTGAGGCCATGACCTCCCAGGCAAACCCAGAAGCACTCTCCGCGCCAACGCTCCAGGAGGAAGCTGCTTTCCCTGGACGCAGAGTGAACGCTAAGATGCCGGTGTACTCGGGCTCCAGGCCTGCCTGCCAGCTCCAGGTGCCGACGCCGCGCCAGCAGTGCCTCCAGGTGCCTAGGAACAATCCGGACGCCCTCGGCGACGTGGAAGGGGTCCCCTACTCGGTTCTTGAACCCGTTCTGGAAGGGTGGACGCCCGATCAGCTGTACCGCACAGAGAAAGACAATCCCGCACTCTCTCGAGACACAGATGAATTATGGAGGATTCATTGTCTCCAGGACTTCAAGGAAGAAAAGCCACAGGAGCACGAGTCTTGGCGGGAGCTCTACCTGCGGCTTCGGGATGCCCGAGAGCAGCGGCTGCGAGTAGTGACCACGAAAATCCGATCCGCACGTGAAAACAAACCCAGCGGCCGACAGACAAAGATGATCTGTTTCAACTCTGTGGCCAAGACGCCTTATGATGCTTCCAGGAGGCAAGAGAAGTCTGCAGGAGCCGCTGACCCCGGAGACGGAGAGATCGAGCCAGCCCCCAAGCCCGCAGGAAGCAGCCAGACTCCCCCCGGCCTCGGGGACTGCGGCGGCGGCGGCGGCGGCGGCGGCGGCGGCAGCATTAGCGGGGGCAGCAGCAACGAGCATGCGGCGCCCGCGGACAAAACCCGAAAACAGGCTGTCAAGAAAGTGGCCCCGCTGATGGCCAAGGCAATTCGAGACTACAAGGGAAGATTCTCCCGACGATAATCTCAGGACTTGCCTTACAGATAAAATCTGGGGGGAGGAGGGCCAATGCAAAGTCAGTGCGGGTTGGGGAACGAAACTTCCGATGGACACCAGAACCTTTGGCTTGGAGCAAAGTTGAGCCTCCGAATCCTGCAGGCGTCAAGTGCTGGCCCTGTGATTTCTGCCTCCCACACCCAGCCACTGCCTCCCTGCTTGGAGGACACCTCAGAATTCACAAGATATTGTGAACGCATTCAGATCAATTCTACTTTGGTGGTTCACTGATGGTCTTTTAAATAACGCCCTAGTTGCAATCATAAATCAGGTACAAGATGTGAGATTCCCTTTTGTCATTTTTCCTTTCTTTTGAAATCATCGAGTACATAAGGAAGGACTTCTTACACACAAACTCTCAATCCATCAGTTGACACTGATAACTCCGACTATGCAAAATGTTTTGTTGTCCTTGGTGTTTTCGTTTAGAGAAAAGGCCGGGCATGATCCTGTAATCGTCAGCCATCCTCCTCTGGGAGGCCGAGGAAAGCAGATCGCTTCAGCCCAGGAGGTGGAGAACAGGCTGGGACAAACGGAGAAACCCCGTCTCCACAAAAGATACCGAGATGGGCCCGGCGTGGTGGCACGGCCCCTGTGGTCCCAGCTTCTTAGAGGGCTGAGGTGGCAGGATCGCCTGAACTGGGCAAGCGGAGGCTGCAGTGACCCTTCCTCATTCCACCACACTCCAGCCTGGGTGACACAAGCGGAGCACATCTCAAAGAAACCTGCTGTTTATTTGAAGGAACTCTTGGATTTCATACATAAATGCTAACAACTGCTACGTTCCTTAAGTCAAAATACTTTTACTAAGCACCGCAAGGAATCAATCCCAATCTTTTCACCCAGAACCCCCGTGAAAGAATGGCGACACCTTAATCAGCTTATTTAGGTTCTCGATCAGGAAGTCTAAACCGGCCAATCAGAGTTTCTAATTACCATGAGATGACCGGGTTAACTACCTTGAGTTCACCTCCTACGAGCTCCTGCAAGCTTTGGTGAAAGTTTGCATTCTAACTCAGGGCATTTGTTGGCTTCACACGGGCTGGTAATCACAGATCCGTGTGCCAGATACGACACACACACACATACACACAAAGAAAGACACACACACACACACACACACACACACACGCACACATAAGCACGCACAGGCACGTGCGCGCGCGCGCACACACACACACACACACACACACACACACACACACACACACACCATTAAGTAAACTTGGTTCGCAGGCGTCACCGACAGTGAGGGATAGAGAGAGAAATAGAAAGACCTAAGCCGCAAGGCAGAACCCAGCAAGGGCAGCAGAAGAGATCAAAGTCCTGTGCCCTTGGCTGTCAGCAGAGTGGGTGCTGGGAAGCTTCTGGAAGCAGGCACCTGAGCGGATGCCGGTGCACGTCAAAAGAGGCCTTCAAGCCTGAAGAACACGTAAGGAGCCAGAACAGGGTGCCACAGAGATACTACCCTTAAGGAAGACAGAAAAGCATTCGTTCCGGGGAAGGGGACATAATCCAATCAGCGACCCTGTGAAACTCAGACATGTCCGGGCACGGTGACCCACGCCTCTATTCCCATGGCTTTGGGAGGTCGAGGCCGGCGGACCCCCTGAGGTCCGGAGTTGCAGACCAGCCTGACCAACATGAGGAAATCCCGTCTCTTCTAAAAAGACGAAACTCGGTTGGGCTTGCTGGCAAGCGCCTGTAGTCCCAGCTACTCAGGGGGCTGAGACAGGAGAATCGCTTGAACCCGGGAGGCCGAGTTTGCAGTGAGCCCAGATCCCAGCATTGCACTCCAGCCTGGACAACAAAAGCCAAACTCCGTCTCAAGTTAAAAAAAACAAAACCTCAGAAAAGCTTCCCCAGCAAGGGCCAGAGACAACGCCGGTCTCTATTTCTTGACAGCAATTCAAGAGAGAATCTCGGGTGGCTTGCAAAACTCACAAGAGAGCAGAATATCCTCCCCAAGGCAGAGAAGCCACACGCTCTTTCTGGAGGTGGAGTAGCCACCGATCACCGTGCAGCCCCTCCCCACTCCCAGCCAGAAACCCCAGCCCCTCGGAACCAAATCCACTGGCAACAACCTTTCTTCCTGGAAAACGTTTCCCCTGCCAAAATGGAAAACAAACATGATACAAGCAAACGCATCTCAAAACACAAACACAAGGAAACAATCCGAGCAAGCTCTAGCCCCTCATAGCTCATCCATGCCCCCACTGGCATGCTACTGAAAACAGCGGCTGCACCCATTAAACTCATTCATTACTGGAGAACGAGACAAACCTTAGCGGATCCCTGCCCCCACAGCGACAATCCCGCTCGAAAACACAGAAAGGAAACAACCCCCGCACAAAATATAAATCTACCCCAGATAGAATTCAGCATCAACCTAAGGATCCTGCTGTAACATTACTACACTGACCCAGGACAGCTCAATTCCCTTCCCACCTATTTACAAGATAATCCTCATTCAGGGAGCTCTGGAAGCATCGCCAGTATTGCACTAGGATCCTCTTCGTGAGGCAGCTGGAAGTCTGGAAACACAGCAAATTTACTTATTTCTCTACACGACACGGAGGCTAATTCTCAGAAAAGGCTTAACGCCCTAATCCCCATGCCCCGATTCTCAGGCTATAACGATTATCTTTCTGCAGAAGAAACACACACACACACACACACACACACACACACACACACACACAGAGAGAGAGAGAGAGAGAGAGAGAAAAAGTCGTGCGAGAATGTAAACATTAAGCGAAATCACCGCCGACAGCAGAAACAATAGCCGACACCATAGACACTTCAAATGGTTCTGCTTTCCTCATTTGGACTGAAAGGTGAGAGTGGAACTCGTCTGCCCAAACCGTGGCACCGATATCAGCTGCAGGCCAGAGCAAGCCTTTCCGAGGAGATTTTAAGCAACCGGTGGGAGCAAGATCCTGAAGCATTTCTTCCAAGATTGGTCACAGGAGATGAAACCTGGCTCTACCGGCAGGATCCTGAAGACCAAGCACGAGGCCATGGCTACCAAGAGGTGGCAGTGCTCCAGTCGAAGCCGTGGAGGAGCAGTCAAGAGCAGAGGTCATGGCCACCGTTTGGGGGAGTGGGGGGATGCTAGAGGGATTCTGCTGGTTGACTTTCTGCAGGGCCAAACCCTGATCACATCTGCTCGCTAGCAGAGCGTTTTCAGAAAGTCAGCCAAAGCTGGAGCGAAGAAGGTCCCCACCAGAGAGTTCTTCTCCACCACGACAGTGTTCCTGATCATGGCTTTCTTCGAACAAGGGCAGCTGGGCAAGACCTGCCATGGGAAACCGTGAGGCGTCCACCTGACAGTCCTGATTTGGCGCCTGCTGACTTCTCTTTGTTTCCTCGTCTTGGAAAACCTGTAAAGGGCACCCAGTTTTCTTCAGTTAACAATGGAAAAAAGACTGCATGGAAATAGTTAAATTCCCAGGACCCTGGGGGCTTTAGGGATGGGCTAGACGGCGGGGAAAAGACACTGCTTCCAGAAGGGTCTTGAAGTTGATGGAGCCGAGGCTGAGAAGTAAAATACGCCTATTTCCTCTTTCTCCCTTAATCCCACTTTTCTACAAATGTTTCCAAGTCCCCTCACACAACGTCAATCCCAGGTAAAGAGTTGTCATCCTCTGTTGGTTCTTCTTCCTACGATTTTGTCTTGCGGTGTTGTTATTTTCGCTTTTACTCCCAAGAAGATTCTCTCTGTGTCTTTTGGAATCCACAGATGTGGAAGCTGGGAACATGGAGGGCCAACGGTAGACCTCAGTGGGGTGTGTCCAGGCTGCAATTAACCTAATGAACCTGCGGGGCACAGCAGTCCACCTGGCATGGACCGTCCCGATTGGCTGCATTGGGCTGACGGAATGAATTCCTATCGGGGCGGGGCAGCCCAGGGGCCAAGGGGGTCAGGGCTTGAGCCCTGGGTGGGCCCGGGGCTGGCTATATAAGGCCGGGCTCTGGCAGCGGAGCTTCACTCCGCCTTGGACGGCGCACCGCACAGGTCACTCCAGGCTGCGGCTGCACATCCCGAGGAACAGAAGCGGGCCTGCTCAGCTGTCTGCAAGGACCGGCGTTCCAGACCAAGTGGCCCGCTGCTCCGAGGGTCCAGCTCGCTCCAGGCTGTGACTCCACATCCCGAGGTCGCTGCCTGGCGACCGGGCAGCGAGGACCGGCCACCCCAGACTGCCTGTGCCGCCGCCCCGAGGACAGAGCCGCGACCGCGAGGACAGCGACGCCTGCACAGCTCTGGCGAGATGGCGGCAGGGTCCACTACGCTGCGCGCAGTGGAGAAGCTGCAGGTGCGTCTGGCCACTAAGACGGACCCGAGAAAGCTAGAGAAATATTTGCAGAAACTCTCCGCCTTGCCCATGACGGCAGACATCCTGGCGGAGACTGGAATCAGAAAGACGGTGAAGCGCCTGCGGAAGCACCAGCACGTGGGCGACTTTGCCAGAGACTTAGCGGCCCGGTGGAGGAAGCTGGTGCTCGTGGACCGAAACACCGGGCCTGACCCACAGGACCCTGAGGAGAGCGCTTCCCGACAGCGCTTCGGGGAGGCTCTTCAGGACCGGGAAAAGGCCTGGGGCTTCCCAGAAAACGCGACGGCCCCCAGGAGCCCATCTCACAGCCCTGAGCACAGACGGACAGCACGCAGAACACCTCCGGGGCAACAGAGACCTCACCCGAGGTCTCCCAGTCGCGAGCCCAGAGCCGAGAGAAAGCGCCCCAGAATGGCCCCAGCTGATTCCGGCCCCCATCGGGCCCCTCCAACGCGCACCGCTCCCCTCCCGATGCCCGAGGGCCCTGAGCCTGCTGTGCCCGGGAAGCAACGCGGAAGAGGCCATGCTCACGCCGCTCAGGGCGGGCCTCTGCTGGGTCAAGGCTGCCAGGGCCAACCCCAGGGGGAAGCGGTGGTGAGCCACAGCAAGGGGCACAAATCGTCCCGTGGGGCTTCGGCTCAGAAATCGCCTCCTGCCCAGGAAAGCCAGTCAGAGAGGCTGCAGGCGGCCGGCGCTGATTCGGCCGGGCTGAAAACGCTGCCCAGCCATGTCTTCTCAGAGCTCTGGGACCCCTCAGAGGCCTGGATGCAGGCCAACTACGATCTGCTGTCCGCTTTTGAGGCCATGACCTCCCAGGCAAACCCAGAAGCACTCTCCGCGCCAACGCTCCAGGAGGAAGCTGCTTTCCCTGGACGCAGAGTGAACGCTAAGATGCCGGTGTACTCGGGCTCCAGGCCTGCCTGCCAGCTCCAGGTGCCGACGCCGCGCCAGCAGTGCCTCCAGGTGCCTAGGAACAATCCGGACGCCCTCGGCGACGTGGAAGGGGTCCCCTACTCGGTTCTTGAACCCGTTCTGGAAGGGTGGACGCCCGATCAGCTGTACCGCACAGAGAAAGACAATCCCGCACTCTCTCGAGACACAGATGAATTATGGAGGATTCATTGTCTCCAGGACTTCAAGGAAGAAAAGCCACAGGAGCACGAGTCTTGGCGGGAGCTCTACCTGCGGCTTCGGGATGCCCGAGAGCAGCGGCTGCGAGTAGTGACCACGAAAATCCGATCCGCACGTGAAAACAAACCCAGCGGCCGACAGACAAAGATGATCTGTTTCAACTCTGTGGCCAAGACGCCTTATGATGCTTCCAGGAGGCAAGAGAAGTCTGCAGGAGCCGCTGACCCCGGAGACGGAGAGATCGAGCCAGCCCCCAAGCCCGCAGGAAGCAGCCAGACTCCCCCCGGCCTCGGGGACTGCGGCGGCGGCGGCGGCGGCGGCGGCGGCAGCATTAGCGGGGGCAGCAGCAACGAGCATGCGGCGCCCGCGGACAAAACCCGAAAACAGGCTGTCAAGAAAGTGGCCCCGCTGATGGCCAAGGCAATTCGAGACTACAAGGGAAGATTCTCCCGACGATAATCTCAGGACTTGCCTTACAGATAAAATCTGGGGGGAGGAGGGCCAATGCAAAGTCAGTGCGGGTTGGGGAACGAAACTTCCGATGGACACCAGAACCTTTGGCTTGGAGCAAAGTTGAGCCTCCGAATCCTGCAGGCGTCAAGTGCTGGCCCTGTGATTTCTGCCTCCCACACCCAGCCACTGCCTCCCTGCTTGGAGGACACCTCAGAATTCACAAGATATTGTGAACGCATTCAGATCAATTCTACTTTGGTGGTTCACTGATGGTCTTTTAAATAACGCCCTAGTTGCAATCATAAATCAGGTACAAGATGTGAGATTCCCTTTTGTCATTTTTCCTTTCTTTTGAAATCATCGAGTACATAAGGAAGGACTTCTTACACACAAACTCTCAATCCATCAGTTGACACTGATAACTCCGACTATGCAAAATGTTTTGTTGTCCTTGGTGTTTTCGTTTAGAGAAAAGGCCGGGCATGATCCTGTAATCGTCAGCCATCCTCCTCTGGGAGGCCGAGGAAAGCAGATCGCTTCAGCCCAGGAGGTGGAGAACAGGCTGGGACAAACGGAGAAACCCCGTCTCCACAAAAGATACCGAGATGGGCCCGGCGTGGTGGCACGGCCCCTGTGGTCCCAGCTTCTTAGAGGGCTGAGGTGGCAGGATCGCCTGAACTGGGCAAGCGGAGGCTGCAGTGACCCTTCCTCATTCCACCACACTCCAGCCTGGGTGACACAAGCGGAGCACATCTCAAAGAAACCTGCTGTTTATTTGAAGGAACTCTTGGATTTCATACATAAATGCTAACAACTGCTACGTTCCTTAAGTCAAAATACTTTTACTAAGCACCGCAAGGAATCAATCCCAATCTTTTCACCCAGAACCCCCGTGAAAGAATGGCGACACCTTAATCAGCTTATTTAGGTTCTCGATCAGGAAGTCTAAACCGGCCAATCAGAGTTTCTAATTACCATGAGATGACCGGGTTAACTACCTTGAGTTCACCTCCTACGAGCTCCTGCAAGCTTTGGTGAAAGTTTGCATTCTAACTCAGGGCATTTGTTGGCTTCACACGGGCTGGTAATCACAGATCCGTGTGCCAGATACGACACACACACACATACACACAAAGAAAGACACACACACACACACACACACACACACACGCACACATAAGCACGCACAGGCACGTGCGCGCGCGCACACACACACACACACACACACACACACACAAACACACACCATTAAGTAAACTTGGTTCGCAGGCGTCACCGACAGTGAGGGATAGAGAGAGAAATAGAAAGACCTAAGCCGCAAGGCAGAACCCAGCAAGGGCAGCAGAAGAGATCAAAGTCCTGTGCCCTTGGCTGTCAGCAGAGTGGGTGCTGGGAAGCTTCTGGAAGCAGGCACCTGAGCGGATGCCGGTGCACGTCAAAAGAGGCCTTCAAGCCTGAAGAACACGTAAGGAGCCAGAACAGGGTGCCACAGAGATACTACCCTTAAGGAAGACAGAAAAGCATTCGTTCCGGGGAAGGGGACATAATCCAATCAGCGACCCTGTGAAACTCAGACATGTCCGGGCACGGTGACCCACGCCTCTATTCCCATGGCTTTGGGAGGTCGAGGCCGGCGGACCCCCTGAGGTCCAGAGTTGCAGACCAGCCTGACCAACATGAGGAAATCCCGTCTCTTCTAAAAAGACGAAACTCGGTTGGGCTTGCTGGCAAGCGCCTGTAGTCCCAGCTACTCAGGGGGCTGAGACAGGAGAATCGCTTGAACCCGGGAGGCCGAGTTTGCAGTGAGCCCAGATCCCAGCATTGCACTCCAGCCTGGACAACAAAAGCCAAACTCCGTCTCAAGTTAAAAAAAACAAAACCTCAGAAAAGCTTCCCCAGCAAGGGCCAGAGACAACGCCGGTCTCTATTTCTTGACAGCAATTCAAGAGAGAATCTCGGGTGGCTTGCAAAACTCACAAGAGAGCAGAATATCCTCCCCAAGGCAGAGAAGCCACACGCTCTTTCTGGAGGTGGAGTAGCCACCGATCACCGTGCAGCCCCTCCCCACTCCCAGCCAGAAACCCCAGCCCCTGGGAACCAAATCCACTGGCAACAACCTTTCTTCCTGGAAAACGTTTCCCCTGCCAAAATGGAAAACAAACATGATACAAGCAAACGCATCTCAAAACACAAACACAAGGAAACAATCCGAGCAAGCTCTAGCCCCTCATAGCTCATCCATGCCCCCACTGGCATGCTACTGAAAACAGCGGCTGCACCCATTAAACTCATTCATTACTGGAGAACGAGACAAACCTTAGCGGATCCCTGCCCCCACAGCGACAATCCCGCTCGAAAACACAGAAAGGAAACAACCCCCGCACAAAATATAAATCTACCCCAGATAGAATTCAGCATCAACCTAAGGATCCTGCTGTAACATTACTACACTGACCCAGGACAGCTCAATTCCCTTCCCACCTATTTACAAGATAATCCTCATTCAGGGAGCTCTGGAAGCATCGCCAGTATTGCACTAGGATCCTCTTCGTGAGGCAGCTGGAAGTCTGAAAACACAGCAAATTTACTTATTTCTCTACACGACACGGAGGCTAATTCTCAGAAAAGGCTTAACGCCCTAATCCCCATGCCCCGATTCTCAGGCTATAACGATTATCTTTCTGCAGAAGAAACACACACACACACACACACACACACACACACACACACACACACACAGAGAGAGAGAGAGAGAGAGAGAGAAAAAGTCGTGCGAGAATGTAAACATTAAGCGAAATCACCGCCGACAGCAGAAACAATAGCCGACACCATAGACACTTCAAATGGTTCTGCTTTCCTCATTTGGACTGAAAGGTGAGAGTGGAACTCGTCTGCCCAAACCGTGGCACCGATATCAGCTGCAGGCCAGAGCAAGCCTTTCCGAGGAGATTTTAAGCAACCGGTGGGAGCAAGATCCTGAAGCATTTCTTCCAAGATTGGTCACAGGAGATGAAACCTGGCTCTACGGGCAGGATCCTGAAGACCAAGCACGAGGCCATGGCTACCAAGAGGTGGCAGTGCTCCAGTCGAAGCCGTGGAGGAGCAGTCAAGAGCAGAGGTCATGGCCACCGTTTGGGGGAGTGGGGGGATGCTAGAGGGATTCTGCTGGTTGACTTTCTGCAGGGCCAAACCCTGATCACATCTGCTCGCTAGCAGAGCGTTTTCAGAAAGTCAGCCAAAGCTGGAGCGAAGAAGGTCCCCACCAGAGAGTTCTTCTCCACCACGACAGTGTTCCTGATCATGGCTTTCTTCGAACAAGGGCAGCTGGGCAAGACCTGCCATGGGAAACCGTGAGGCGTCCACCTGACAGTCCTGATTTGGCGCCTGCTGACTTCTCTTTGTTTCCTCGTCTTGGAAAACCTGTAAAGGGCACCCAGTTTTCTTCAGTTAACAATGGAAAAAAGACTGCATGGAAATAGTTAAATTCCCAGGACCCTGGGGGCTTTAGGGATGGGCTAGACGGCGGGGAAAAGACACTGCTTCCAGAAGGGTCTTGAAGTTGATGGAGCCGAGGCTGAGAAGTAAAATACGCCTATTTCCTCTTTCTCCCTTAATCCCACTTTTCTACAAATGTTTCCAAGTCCCCTCACACAACGTCAATCCCAGGTAAAGAGTTGTCATCCTCTGTTGGTTCTTCTTCCTACGATTTTGTCTTGCGGTGTTGTTATTTTCGCTTTTACTCCCAAGAAGATTCTCTCTGTGTCTTTTGGAATCCACAGATGTGGAAGCTGGGAACATGGAGGGCCAACGGTAGACCTCAGTGGGGTGTGTCCAGGCTGCAATTAACCTAATGAACCTGCGGGGCACAGCAGTCCACCTGGCATGGACCGTCCCGATTGGCTGCATTGGGCTGACGGAATGAATTCCTATCGGGGCGGGGCAGCCCAGGGGCCAAGGGGGTCAGGGCTTGAGCCCTGGGTGGGCCCGGGGCTGGCTATATAAGGCCGGGCTCTGGCAGCGGAGCTTCACTCCGCCTTGGACGGCGCACCGCACAGGTCACTCCAGGCTGCGGCTGCACATCCCGAGGAACAGAAGCGGGCCTGCTCAGCTGTCTGCAAGGACCGGCGTTCCAGACCAAGTGGCCCGCTGCTCCGAGGGTCCAGCTCGCTCCAGGCTGTGACTCCACATCCCGAGGTCGCTGCCTGGCGACCGGGCAGCGAGGACCGGCCACCCCAGACTGCCTGTGCCGCCGCCCCGAGGACAGAGCCGCGACCGCGAGGACAGCGACGCCTGCACAGCTCTGGCGAGATGGCGGCAGGGTCCACTACGCTGCGCGCAGTGGAGAAGCTGCAGGTGCGTCTGGCCACTAAGACGGACCCGAGAAAGCTAGAGAAATATTTGCAGAAACTCTCCGCCTTGCCCATGACGGCAGACATCCTGGCGGAGACTGGAATCAGAAAGACGGTGAAGCGCCTGCGGAAGCACCAGCACGTGGGCGACTTTGCCAGAGACTTAGCGGCCCGGTGGAGGAAGCTGGTGCTCGTGGACCGAAACACCGGGCCTGACCCACAGGACCCTGAGGAGAGCGCTTCCCGACAGCGCTTCGGGGAGGCTCTTCAGGACCGGGAAAAGGCCTGGGGCTTCCCAGAAAACGCGACGGCCCCCAGGAGCCCATCTCACAGCCCTGAGCACAGACGGACAGCACGCAGAACACCTCCGGGGCAACAGAGACCTCACCCGAGGTCTCCCAGTCGCGAGCCCAGAGCCGAGAGAAAGCGCCCCAGAATGGCCCCAGCTGATTCCGGCCCCCATCGGGCCCCTCCAACGCGCACCGCTCCCCTCCCGATGCCCGAGGGCCCTGAGCCTGCTGTGCCCGGGAAGCAACGCGGAAGAGGCCATGCTCACGCCGCTCAGGGCGGGCCTCTGCTGGGTCAAGGCTGCCAGGGCCAACCCCAGGGGGAAGCGGTGGTGAGCCACAGCAAGGGGCACAAATCGTCCCGTGGGGCTTCGGCTCAGAAATCGCCTCCTGCCCAGGAAAGCCAGTCAGAGAGGCTGCAGGCGGCCGGCGCTGATTCGGCCGGGCTGAAAACGCTGCCCAGCCATGTCTTCTCAGAGCTCTGGGACCCCTCAGAGGCCTGGATGCAGGCCAACTACGATCTGCTGTCCGCTTTTGAGGCCATGACCTCCCAGGCAAACCCAGAAGCACTCTCCGCGCCAACGCTCCAGGAGGAAGCTGCTTTCCCTGGACGCAGAGTGAACGCTAAGATGCCGGTGTACTCGGGCTCCAGGCCTGCCTGCCAGCTCCAGGTGCCGACGCCGCGCCAGCAGTGCCTCCAGGTGCCTAGGAACAATCCGGACGCCCTCGGCGACGTGGAAGGGGTCCCCTACTCGGTTCTTGAACCCGTTCTGGAAGGGTGGACGCCCGATCAGCTGTACCGCACAGAGAAAGACAATCCCGCACTCTCTCGAGACACAGATGAATTATGGAGGATTCATTGTCTCCAGGACTTCAAGGAAGAAAAGCCACAGGAGCACGAGTCTTGGCGGGAGCTCTACCTGCGGCTTCGGGATGCCCGAGAGCAGCGGCTGCGAGTAGTGACCACGAAAATCCGATCCGCACGTGAAAACAAACCCAGCGGCCGACAGACAAAGATGATCTGTTTCAACTCTGTGGCCAAGACGCCTTATGATGCTTCCAGGAGGCAAGAGAAGTCTGCAGGAGCCGCTGACCCCGGAGACGGAGAGATCGAGCCAGCCCCCAAGCCCGCAGGAAGCAGCCAGACTCCCCCCGGCCTCGGGGACTGCGGCGGCGGCGGCGGCGGCGGCGGCGGCGGCAGCATTAGCGGGGGCAGCAGCAACGAGCATGCGGCGCCCGCGGACAAAACCCGAAAACAGGCTGTCAAGAAAGTGGCCCCGCTGATGGCCAAGGCAATTCGAGACTACAAGGGAAGATTCTCCCGACGATAATCTCAGGACTTGCCTTACAGATAAAATCTGGGGGGAGGAGGGCCAATGCAAAGTCAGTGCGGGTTGGGGAACGAAACTTCCGATGGACACCAGAACCTTTGGCTTGGAGCAAAGTTGAGCCTCCGAATCCTGCAGGCGTCAAGTGCTGGCCCTGTGATTTCTGCCTCCCACACCCAGCCACTGCCTCCCTGCTTGGAGGACACCTCAGAATTCACAAGATATTGTGAACGCATTCAGATCAATTCTACTTTGGTGGTTCACTGATGGTCTTTTAAATAACGCCCTAGTTGCAATCATAAATCAGGTACAAGATGTGAGATTCCCTTTTGTCATTTTTCCTTTCTTTTGAAATCATCGAGTACATAAGGAAGGACTTCTTACACACAAACTCTCAATCCATCAGTTGACACTGATAACTCCGACTATGCAAAATGTTTTGTTGTCCTTGGTGTTTTCGTTTAGAGAAAAGGCCGGGCATGATCCTGTAATCGTCAGCCATCCTCCTCTGGGAGGCCGAGGAAAGCAGATCGCTTCAGCCCAGGAGGTGGAGAACAGGCTGGGACAAACGGAGAAACCCCGTCTCCACAAAAGATACCGAGATGGGCCCGGCGTGGTGGCACGGCCCCTGTGGTCCCAGCTTCTTAGAGGGCTGAGGTGGCAGGATCGCCTGAACTGGGCAAGCGGAGGCTGCAGTGACCCTTCCTCATTCCACCACACTCCAGCCTGGGTGACACAAGCGGAGCACATCTCAAAGAAACCTGCTGTTTATTTGAAGGAACTCTTGGATTTCATACATAAATGCTAACAACTGCTACGTTCCTTAAGTCAAAATACTTTTACTAAGCACCGCAAGGAATCAATCCCAATCTTTTCACCCAGAACCCCCGTGAAAGAATGGCGACACCTTAATCAGCTTATTTAGGTTCTCGATCAGGAAGTCTAAACCGGCCAATCAGAGTTTCTAATTACCATGAGATGACCGGGTTAACTACCTTGAGTTCACCTCCTACGAGCTCCTGCAAGCTTTGGTGAAAGTTTGCATTCTAACTCAGGGCATTTGTTGGCTTCACACGGGCTGGTAATCACAGATCCGTGTGCCAGATACGACACACACACACATACACACAAAGAAAGACACACACACACACACACACACACACACACGCACACATAAGCACGCACAGGCACGTGCGCGCGCGCACACACACACACACACACACACACACACACACACACAAACACACACCATTAAGTAAACTTGGTTCGCAGGCGTCACCGACAGTGAGGGATAGAGAGAGAAATAGAAAGACCTAAGCCGCAAGGCAGAACCCAGCAAGGGCAGCAGAAGAGATCAAAGTCCTGTGCCCTTGGCTGTCAGCAGAGTGGGTGCTGGGAAGCTTCTGGAAGCAGGCACCTGAGCGGATGCCGGTGCACGTCAAAAGAGGCCTTCAAGCCTGAAGAACACGTAAGGAGCCAGAACAGGGTGCCACAGAGATACTACCCTTAAGGAAGACAGAAAAGCATTCGTTCCGGGGAAGGGGACATAATCCAATCAGCGACCCTGTGAAACTCAGACATGTCCGGGCACGGTGACCCACGCCTCTATTCCCATGGCTTTGGGAGGTCGAGGCCGGCGGACCCCCTGAGGTCCGGAGTTGCAGACCAGCCTGACCAACATGAGGAAATCCCGTCTCTTCTAAAAAGACGAAACTCGGTTGGGCTTGCTGGCAAGCGCCTGTAGTCCCAGCTACTCAGGGGGCTGAGACAGGAGAATCGCTTGAACCCGGGAGGCCGAGTTTGCAGTGAGCCCAGATCCCAGCATTGCACTCCAGCCTGGACAACAAAAGCCAAACTCCGTCTCAAGTTAAAAAAAACAAAACCTCAGAAAAGCTTCCCCAGCAAGGGCCAGAGACAACGCCGGTCTCTATTTCTTGACAGCAATTCAAGAGAGAATCTCGGGTGGCTTGCAAAACTCACAAGAGAGCAGAATATCCTCCCCAAGGCAGAGAAGCCACACGCTCTTTCTGGAGGTGGAGTAGCCACCGATCACCGTGCAGCCCCTCCCCACTCCCAGCCAGAAACCCCAGCCCCTGGGAACCAAATCCACTGGCAACAACCTTTCTTCCTGGAAAACGTTTCCCCTGCCAAAATGGAAAACAAACATGATACAAGCAAACGCATCTCAAAACACAAACACAAGGAAACAATCCGAGCAAGCTCTAGCCCCTCATAGCTCATCCATGCCCCCACTGGCATGCTACTGAAAACAGCGGCTGCACCCATTAAACTCATTCATTACTGGAGAACGAGACAAACCTTAGCGGATCCCTGCCCCCACAGCGACAATCCCGCTCGAAAACACAGAAAGGAAACAACCCCCGCACAAAATATAAATCTACCCCAGATAGAATTCAGCATCAACCTAAGGATCCTGCTGTAACATTACTACACTGACCCAGGACAGCTCAATTCCCTTCCCACCTATTTACAAGATAATCCTCATTCAGGGAGCTCTGGAAGCATCGCCAGTATTGCACTAGGATCCTCTTCGTGAGGCAGCTGGAAGTCTGGAAACACAGCAAATTTACTTATTTCTCTACACGACACGGAGGCTAATTCTCAGAAAAGGCTTAACGCCCTAATCCCCATGCCCCGATTCTCAGGCTATAACGATTATCTTTCTGCAGAAGAAACACACACACACACACACACACACACACACACACACACACACAGAGAGAGAGAGAGAGAGAGAGAGAAAAAGTCGTGCGAGAATGTAAACATTAAGCGAAATCACCGCCGACAGCAGAAACAATAGCCGACACCATAGACACTTCAAATGGTTCTGCTTTCCTCATTTGGACTGAAAGGTGAGAGTGGAACTCGTCTGCCCAAACCGTGGCACCGATATCAGCTGCAGGCCAGAGCAAGCCTTTCCGAGGAGATTTTAAGCAACCGGTGGGAGCAAGATCCTGAAGCATTTCTTCCAAGATTGGTCACAGGAGATGAAACCTGGCTCTACCGGCAGGATCCTGAAGACCAAGCACGAGGCCATGGCTACCAAGAGGTGGCAGTGCTCCAGTCGAAGCCGTGGAGGAGCAGTCAAGAGCAGAGGTCATGGCCACCGTTTGGGGGAGTGGGGGAATGCTAGAGGGATTCTGCTGGTTGACTTTCTGCAGGGCCAAACCCTGATCACATCTGCTCGCTAGCAGAGCGTTTTCAGAAAGTCAGCCAAAGCTGGAGCGAAGAAGGTCCCCACCAGAGAGTTCTTCTCCACCACGACAGTGTTCCTGATCATGGCTTTCTTCGAACAAGGGCAGCTGGGCAAGACCTGCCATGGGAAACCGTGAGGCGTCCACCTGACAGTCCTGATTTGGCGCCTGCTGACTTCTCTTTGTTTCCTCGTCTTGGAAAACCTGTAAAGGGCACCCAGTTTTCTTCAGTTAACAATGGAAAAAAGACTGCATGGAAATAGTTAAATTCCCAGGACCCTGGGGGCTTTAGGGATGGGCTAGACGGCGGGGAAAAGACACTGCTTCCAGAAGGGTCTTGAAGTTGATGGAGCCGAGGCTGAGAAGTAAAATACGCCTATTTCCTCTTTCTCCCTTAATCCCACTTTTCTACAAATGTTTCCAAGTCCCCTCACACAACGTCAATCCCAGGTAAAGAGTTGTCATCCTCTGTTGGTTCTTCTTCCTACGATTTTGTCTTGCGGTGTTGTTATTTTCGCTTTTACTCCCAAGAAGATTCTCTCTGTGTCTTTTGGAATCCACAGATGTGGAAGCTGGGAACATGGAGGGCCAACGGTAGACCTCAGTGGGGTGTGTCCAGGCTGCAATTAACCTAATGAACCTGCGGGGCACAGCAGTCCACCTGGCATGGACCGTCCCGATTGGCTGCATTGGGCTGACGGAATGAATTCCTATCGGGGCGGGGCAGCCCAGGGGCCAAGGGGGTCAGGGCTTGAGCCCTGGGTGGGCCCGGGGCTGGCTATATAAGGCCGGGCTCTGGCAGCGGAGCTTCACTCCGCCTTGGACGGCGCACCGCACAGGTCACTCCAGGCTGCGGCTGCACATCCCGAGGAACAGAAGCGGGCCTGCTCAGCTGTCTGCAAGGACCGGCGTTCCAGACCAAGTGGCCCGCTGCTCCGAGGGTCCAGCTCGCTCCAGGCTGTGACTCCACATCCCGAGGTCGCTGCCTGGCGACCGGGCAGCGAGGACCGGCCACCCCAGACTGCCTGTGCCGCCGCCCCGAGGACAGAGCCGCGACCGCGAGGACAGCGACGCCTGCACAGCTCTGGCGAGATGGCGGCAGGGTCCACTACGCTGCGCGCAGTGGAGAAGCTGCAGGTGCGTCTGGCCACTAAGACGGACCCGAGAAAGCTAGAGAAATATTTGCAGAAACTCTCCGCCTTGCCCATGACGGCAGACATCCTGGCGGAGACTGGAATCAGAAAGACGGTGAAGCGCCTGCGGAAGCACCAGCACGTGGGCGACTTTGCCAGAGACTTAGCGGCCCGGTGGAGGAAGCTGGTGCTCGTGGACCGAAACACCGGGCCTGACCCACAGGACCCTGAGGAGAGCGCTTCCCGACAGCGCTTCGGGGAGGCTCTTCAGGACCGGGAAAAGGCCTGGGGCTTCCCAGAAAACGCGACGGCCCCCAGGAGCCCATCTCACAGCCCTGAGCACAGACGGACAGCACGCAGAACACCTCCGGGGCAACAGAGACCTCACCCGAGGTCTCCCAGTCGCGAGCCCAGAGCCGAGAGAAAGCGCCCCAGAATGGCCCCAGCTGATTCCGGCCCCCATCGGGCCCCTCCAACGCGCACCGCTCCCCTCCCGATGCCCGAGGGCCCTGAGCCTGCTGTGCCCGGGAAGCAACGCGGAAGAGGCCATGCTCACGCCGCTCAGGGCGGGCCTCTGCTGGGTCAAGGCTGCCAGGGCCAACCCCAGGGGGAAGCGGTGGTGAGCCACAGCAAGGGGCACAAATCGTCCCGTGGGGCTTCGGCTCAGAAATCGCCTCCTGCCCAGGAAAGCCAGTCAGAGAGGCTGCAGGCGGCCGGCGCTGATTCGGCCGGGCTGAAAACGCTGCCCAGCCATGTCTTCTCAGAGCTCTGGGACCCCTCAGAGGCCTGGATGCAGGCCAACTACGATCTGCTGTCCGCTTTTGAGGCCATGACCTCCCAGGCAAACCCAGAAGCACTCTCCGCGCCAACGCTCCAGGAGGAAGCTGCTTTCCCTGGACGCAGAGTGAACGCTAAGATGCCGGTGTACTCGGGCTCCAGGCCTGCCTGCCAGCTCCAGGTGCCGACGCCGCGCCAGCAGTGCCTCCAGGTGCCTAGGAACAATCCGGACGCCCTCGGCGACGTGGAAGGGGTCCCCTACTCGGTTCTTGAACCCGTTCTGGAAGGGTGGACGCCCGATCAGCTGTACCGCACAGAGAAAGACAATCCCGCACTCTCTCGAGACACAGATGAATTATGGAGGATTCATTGTCTCCAGGACTTCAAGGAAGAAAAGCCACAGGAGCACGAGTCTTGGCGGGAGCTCTACCTGCGGCTTCGGGATGCCCGAGAGCAGCGGCTGCGAGTAGTGACCACGAAAATCCGATCCGCACGTGAAAACAAACCCGGCGGCCGACAGACAAAGATGATCTGTTTCAACTCTGTGGCCAAGACGCCTTATGATGCTTCCAGGAGGCAAGAGAAGTCTGCAGGAGCCGCTGACCCCGGAGACGGAGAGATCGAGCCAGCCCCCAAGCCCGCAGGAAGCAGCCAGACTCCCCCCGGCCTCGGGGACTGTGGCGGCGGCGGCGGCGGCGGCGGCGGCAGCATTAGCGGGGGCAGCAGCAACGAGCATGCGGCGCCCGCGGACAAAACCCGAAAACAGGCTGTCAAGAAAGTGGCCCCGCTGATGGCCAAGGCAATTCGAGACTACAAGGGAAGATTCTCCCGACGATAATCTCAGGACTTGCCTTACAGATAAAATCTGGGGGGAGGAGGGCCAATGCAAAGTCAGTGCGGGTTGGGGAACGAAACTTCCGATGGACACCAGAACCTTTGGCTTGGAGCAAAGTTGAGCCTCCGAATCCTGCAGGCGTCAAGTGCTGGCCCTGTGATTTCTGCCTCCCACACCCAGCCACTGCCTCCCTGCTTGGAGGACACCTCAGAATTCACAAGATATTGTGAACGCATTCAGATCAATTCTACTTTGGTGGTTCACTGATGGTCTTTTAAATAACGCCCTAGTTGCAATCATAAATCAGGTACAAGATGTGAGATTCCCTTTTGTCATTTTTCCTTTCTTTTGAAATCATCGAGTACATAAGGAAGGACTTCTTACACACAAACTCTCAATCCATCAGTTGACACTGATAACTCCGACTATGCAAAATGTTTTGTTGTCCTTGGTGTTTTCGTTTAGAGAAAAGGCCGGGCATGATCCTGTAATCGTCAGCCATCCTCCTCTGGGAGGCCGAGGAAAGCAGATCGCTTCAGCCCAGGAGGTGGAGAACAGGCTGGGACAAACGGAGAAACCCCGTCTCCACAAAAGATACCGAGATGGGCCCGGCGTGGTGGCACGGCCCCTGTGGTCCCAGCTTCTTAGAGGGCTGAGGTGGCAGGATCGCCTGAACTGGGCAAGCGGAGGCTGCAGTGACCCTTCCTCATTCCACCACACTCCAGCCTGGGTGACACAAGCGGAGCACATCTCAAAGAAACCTGCTGTTTATTTGAAGGAACTCTTGGATTTCATACATAAATGCTAACAACTGCTACGTTCCTTAAGTCAAAATACTTTTACTAAGCACCGCAAGGAATCAATCCCAATCTTTTCACCCAGAACCCCCGTGAAAGAATGGCGACACCTTAATCAGCTTATTTAGGTTCTCGATCAGGAAGTCTAAACCGGCCAATCAGAGTTTCTAATTACCATGAGATGACCGGGTTAACTACCTTGAGTTCACCTCCTACGAGCTCCTGCAAGCTTTGGTGAAAGTTTGCATTCTAACTCAGGGCATTTGTTGGCTTCACACGGGCTGGTAATCACAGATCCGTGTGCCAGATACGACACACACACACATACACACAAAGAAAGACACACACACACACACACACACACACACACGCACACATAAGCACGCACAGGCACGTGCGCGCGCGCGCGCACACACACACACACACACACACACACACAAACACACACCATTAAGTAAACTTGGTTCGCAGGCGTCACCGACAGTGAGGGATAGAGAGAGAAATAGAAAGACCTAAGCCGCAAGGCAGAACCCAGCAAGGGCAGCAGAAGAGATCAAAGTCCTGTGCCCTTGGCTGTCAGCAGAGTGGGTGCTGGGAAGCTTCTGGAAGCAGGCACCTGAGCGGATGCCGGTGCACGTCAAAAGAGGCCTTCAAGCCTGAAGAACACGTAAGGAGCCAGAACAGGGTGCCACAGAGATACTACCCTTAAGGAAGACAGAAAAGCATTCGTTCCGGGGAAGGGGACATAATCCAATCAGCGACCCTGTGAAACTCAGACATGTCCGGGCACGGTGACCCACGCCTCTATTCCCATGGCTTTGGGAGGTCGAGGCCGGCGGACCCCCTGAGGTCCGGAGTTGCAGACCAGCCTGACCAACATGAGGAAATCCCGTCTCTTCTAAAAAGACGAAACTCGGTTGGGCTTGCTGGCAAGCGCCTGTAGTCCCAGCTACTCAGGGGGCTGAGACAGGAGAATCGCTTGAACCCGGGAGGCCGAGTTTGCAGTGAGCCCAGATCCCAGCATTGCACTCCAGCCTGGACAACAAAAGCCAAACTCCGTCTCAAGTTAAAAAAAACAAAACCTCAGAAAAGCTTCCCCAGCAAGGGCCAGAGACAACGCCGGTCTCTATTTCTTGACAGCAATTCAAGAGAGAATCTCGGGTGGCTTGCAAAACTCACAAGAGAGCAGAATATCCTCCCCAAGGCAGAGAAGCCACACGCTCTTTCTGGAGGTGGAGTAGCCACCGATCACCGTGCAGCCCCTCCCCACTCCCAGCCAGAAACCCCAGCCCCTGGGAACCAAATCCACTGGCAACAACCTTTCTTCCTGGAAAACGTTTCCCCTGCCAAAATGGAAAACAAACATGATACAAGCAAACGCATCTCAAAACACAAACACAAGGAAACAATCCGAGCAAGCTCTAGCCCCTCATAGCTCATCCATGCCCCCACTGGCATGCTACTGAAAACAGCGGCTGCACCCATTAAACTCATTCATTACTGGAGAACGAGACAAACCTTAGCGGATCCCTGCCCCCACAGCGACAATCCCGCTCGAAAACACAGAAAGGAAACAACCCCCGCACAAAATATAAATCTACCCCAGATAGAATTCAGCATCAACCTAAGGATCCTGCTGTAACATTACTACACTGACCCAGGACAGCTCAATTCCCTTCCCACCTATTTACAAGATAATCCTCATTCAGGGAGCTCTGGAAGCATCGCCAGTATTGCACTAGGATCCTCTTCGTGAGGCAGCTGGAAGTCTGGAAACACAGCAAATTTACTTATTTCTCTACACGACACGGAGGCTAATTCTCAGAAAAGGCTTAACGCCCTAATCCCCATGCCCCGATTCTCAGGCTATAACGATTATCTTTCTGCAGAAGAAACACACACACACACACACACACACACACACACACACACACACACACACACACACACACAGAGAGAGAGAGAGAGAGAGAGAGAGAGAGAAAAAGTCGTGCGAGAATGTAAACATTAAGCGAAATCACCGCCGACAGCAGAAACAATAGCCGACACCATAGACACTTCAAATGGTTCTGCTTTCCTCATTTGGACTGAAAGGTGAGAGTGGAACTCGTCTGCCCAAACCGTGGCACCGATATCAGCTGCAGGCCAGAGCAAGCCTTTCCGAGGAGATTTTAAGCAACCGGTGGGAGCAAGATCCTGAAGCATTTCTTCCAAGATTGGTCACAGGAGATGAAACCTGGCTCTACCGGCAGGATCCTGAAGACCAAGCACGAGGCCATGGCTACCAAGAGGTGGCAGTGCTCCAGTCGAAGCCGTGGAGGAGCAGTCAAGAGCAGAGGTCATGGCCACCGTTTGGGGGAGTGGGGGGATGCTAGAGGGATTCTGCTGGTTGACTTTCTGCAGGGCCAAACCCTGATCACATCTGCTCGCTAGCAGAGCGTTTTCAGAAAGTCAGCCAAAGCTGGAGCGAAGAAGGTCCCCACCAGAGAGTTCTTCTCCACCACGACAGTGTTCCTGATCATGGCTTTCTTCGAACAAGGGCAGCTGGGCAAGACCTGCCATGGGAAACCGTGAGGCGTCCACCTGACAGTCCTGATTTGGCGCCTGCTGACTTCTCTTTGTTTCCTCGTCTTGGAAAACCTGTAAAGGGCACCCAGTTTTCTTCAGTTAACAATGGAAAAAAGACTGCATGGAAATAGTTAAATTCCCAGGACCCTGGGGGCTTTAGGGATGGGCTAGACGGCGGGGAAAAGACACTGCTTCCAGAAGGGTCTTGAAGTTGATGGAGCCGAGGCTGAGAAGTAAAATACGCCTATTTCCTCTTTCTCCCTTAATCCCACTTTTCTACAAATGTTTCCAAGTCCCCTCACACAACGTCAATCCCAGGTAAAGAGTTGTCATCCTCTGTTGGTTCTTCTTCCTACGATTTTGTCTTGCGGTGTTGTTATTTTCGCTTTTACTCCCAAGAAGATTCTCTCTGTGTCTTTTGGAATCCACAGATGTGGAAGCTGGGAACATGGAGGGCCAACGGTAGACCTCAGTGGGGTGTGTCCAGGCTGCAATTAACCTAATGAACCTGCGGGGCACAGCAGTCCACCTGGCATGGACCGTCCCGATTGGCTGCATTGGGCTGACGGAATGAATTCCTATCGGGGCGGGGCAGCCCAGGGGCCAAGGGGGTCAGGGCTTGAGCCCTGGGTGGGCCCGGGGCTGGCTATATAAGGCCGGGCTCTGGCAGCGGAGCTTCACTCCGCCTTGGACGGCGCACCGCACAGGTCACTCCAGGCTGCGGCTGCACATCCCGAGGAACAGAAGCGGGCCTGCTCAGCTGTCTGCAAGGACCGGCGTTCCAGACCAAGTGGCCCGCTGCTCCGAGGGTCCAGCTCGCTCCAGGCTGTGACTCCACATCCCGAGGTCGCTGCCTGGCGACCGGGCAGCGAGGACCGGCCACCCCAGACTGCCTGTGCCGCCGCCCCGAGGACAGAGCCGCGACCGCGAGGACAGCGACGCCTGCACAGCTCTGGCGAGATGGCGGCAGGGTCCACTACGCTGCGCGCAGTGGAGAAGCTGCAGGTGCGTCTGGCCACTAAGACGGACCCGAGAAAGCTAGAGAAATATTTGCAGAAACTCTCCGCCTTGCCCATGACGGCAGACATCCTGGCGGAGACTGGAATCAGAAAGACGGTGAAGCGCCTGCGGAAGCACCAGCACGTGGGCGACTTTGCCAGAGACTTAGCGGCCCGGTGGAGGAAGCTGGTGCTCGTGGACCGAAACACCGGGCCTGACCCACAGGACCCTGAGGAGAGCGCTTCCCGACAGCGCTTCGGGGAGGCTCTTCAGGACCGGGAAAAGGCCTGGGGCTTCCCAGAAAACGCGACGGCCCCCAGGAGCCCATCTCACAGCCCTGAGCACAGACGGACAGCACGCAGAACACCTCCGGGGCAACAGAGACCTCACCCGAGGTCTCCCAGTCGCGAGCCCAGAGCCGAGAGAAAGCGCCCCAGAATGGCCCCAGCTGATTCCGGCCCCCATCGGGCCCCTCCAACGCGCACCGCTCCCCTCCCGATGCCCGAGGGCCCTGAGCCTGCTGTGCCCGGGAAGCAACGCGGAAGAGGCCATGCTCACGCCGCTCAGGGCGGGCCTCTGCTGGGTCAAGGCTGCCAGGGCCAACCCCAGGGGGAAGCGGTGGTGAGCCACAGCAAGGGGCACAAATCGTCCCGTGGGGCTTCGGCTCAGAAATCGCCTCCTGCCCAGGAAAGCCAGTCAGAGAGGCTGCAGGCGGCCGGCGCTGATTCGGCCGGGCTGAAAACGCTGCCCAGCCATGTCTTCTCAGAGCTCTGGGACCCCTCAGAGGCCTGGATGCAGGCCAACTACGATCTGCTGTCCGCTTTTGAGGCCATGACCTCCCAGGCAAACCCAGAAGCACTCTCCGCGCCAACGCTCCAGGAGGAAGCTGCTTTCCCTGGACGCAGAGTGAACGCTAAGATGCCGGTGTACTCGGGCTCCAGGCCTGCCTGCCAGCTCCAGGTGCCGACGCCGCGCCAGCAGTGCCTCCAGGTGCCTAGGAACAATCCGGACGCCCTCGGCGACGTGGAAGGGGTCCCCTACTCGGTTCTTGAACCCGTTCTGGAAGGGTGGACGCCCGATCAGCTGTACCGCACAGAGAAAGACAATCCCGCACTCTCTCGAGACACAGATGAATTATGGAGGATTCATTGTCTCCAGGACTTCAAGGAAGAAAAGCCACAGGAGCACGAGTCTTGGCGGGAGCTCTACCTGCGGCTTCGGGATGCCCGAGAGCAGCGGCTGCGAGTAGTGACCACGAAAATCCGATCCGCACGTGAAAACAAACCCAGCGGCCGACAGACAAAGATGATCTGTTTCAACTCTGTGGCCAAGACGCCTTATGATGCTTCCAGGAGGCAAGAGAAGTCTGCAGGAGCCGCTGACCCCGGAGACGGAGAGATCGAGCCAGCCCCCAAGCCCGCAGGAAGCAGCCAGACTCCCCCCGGCCTCGGGGACTGCGGCGGCGGCGGCGGCGGCGGCGGCGGCGGCAGCATTAGCGGGGGCAGCAGCAACGAGCATGCGGCGCCCGCGGACAAAACCCGAAAACAGGCTGTCAAGAAAGTGGCCCCGCTGATGGCCAAGGCAATTCGAGACTACAAGGGAAGATTCTCCCGACGATAATCTCAGGACTTGCCTTACAGATAAAATCTGGGGGGAGGAGGGCCAATGCAAAGTCAGTGCGGGTTGGGGAACGAAACTTCCGATGGACACCAGAACCTTTGGCTTGGAGCAAAGTTGAGCCTCCGAATCCTGCAGGCGTCAAGTGCTGGCCCTGTGATTTCTGCCTCCCACACCCAGCCACTGCCTCCCTGCTTGGAGGACACCTCAGAATTCACAAGATATTGTGAACGCATTCAGATCAATTCTACTTTGGTGGTTCACTGATGGTCTTTTAAATAACGCCCTAGTTGCAATCATAAATCAGGTACAAGATGTGAGATTCCCTTTTGTCATTTTTCCTTTCTTTTGAAATCATCGAGTACATAAGGAAGGACTTCTTACACACAAACTCTCAATCCATCAGTTGACACTGATAACTCCGACTATGCAAAATGTTTTGTTGTCCTTGGTGTTTTCGTTTAGAGAAAAGGCCGGGCATGATCCTGTAATCGTCAGCCATCCTCCTCTGGGAGGCCGAGGAAAGCAGATCGCTTCAGCCCAGGAGGTGGAGAACAGGCTGGGACAAACGGAGAAACCCCGTCTCCACAAAAGATACCGAGATGGGCCCGGCGTGGTGGCACGGCCCCTGTGGTCCCAGCTTCTTAGAGGGCTGAGGTGGCAGGATCGCCTGAACTGGGCAAGCGGAGGCTGCAGTGACCCTTCCTCATTCCACCACACTCCAGCCTGGGTGACACAAGCGGAGCACATCTCAAAGAAACCTGCTGTTTATTTGAAGGAACTCTTGGATTTCATACATAAATGCTAACAACTGCTACGTTCCTTAAGTCAAAATACTTTTACTAAGCACCGCAAGGAATCAATCCCAATCTTTTCACCCAGAACCCCCGTGAAAGAATGGCGACACCTTAATCAGCTTATTTAGGTTCTCGATCAGGAAGTCTAAACCGGCCAATCAGAGTTTCTAATTACCATGAGATGACCGGGTTAACTACCTTGAGTTCACCTCCTACGAGCTCCTGCAAGCTTTGGTGAAAGTTTGCATTCTAACTCAGGGCATTTGTTGGCTTCACACGGGCTGGTAATCACAGATCCGTGTGCCAGATACGACACACACACACATACACACAAAGAAAGACACACACACACACACACACACACGCACACATAAGCACGCACAGGCACGTGCGCGCGCGCGCACACACACACACACACACACACACACACACACACAAACACACACCATTAAGTAAACTTGGTTCGCAGGCGTCACCGACAGTGAGGGATAGAGAGAGAAATAGAAAGACCTAAGCCGCAAGGCAGAACCCAGCAAGGGCAGCAGAAGAGATCAAAGTCCTGTGCCCTTGGCTGTCAGCAGAGTGGGTGCTGGGAAGCTTCTGGAAGCAGGCACCTGAGCGGATGCCGGTGCACGTCAAAAGAGGCCTTCAAGCCTGAAGAACACGTAAGGAGCCAGAACAGGGTGCCACAGAGATACTACCCTTAAGGAAGACAGAAAAGCATTCGTTCCGGGGAAGGGGACATAATCCAATCAGCGACCCTGTGAAACTCAGACATGTCCGGGCACGGTGACCCACGCCTCTATTCCCATGGCTTTGGGAGGTCGAGGCCGGCGGACCCCCTGAGGTCCGGAGTTGCAGACCAGCCTGACCAACATGAGGAAATCCCGTCTCTTCTAAAAAGACGAAACTCGGTTGGGCTTGCTGGCAAGCGCCTGTAGTCCCAGCTACTCAGGGGGCTGAGACAGGAGAATCGCTTGAACCCGGGAGGCCGAGTTTGCAGTGAGCCCAGATCCCAGCATTGCACTCCAGCCTGGACAACAAAAGCCAAACTCCGTCTCAAGTTAAAAAAAACAAAACCTCAGAAAAGCTTCCCCAGCAAGGGCCAGAGACAACGCCGGTCTCTATTTCTTGACAGCAATTCAAGAGAGAATCTCGGGTGGCTTGCAAAACTCACAAGAGAGCAGAATATCCTCCCCAAGGCAGAGAAGCCACACGCTCTTTCTGGAGGTGGAGTAGCCACCGATCACCGTGCAGCCCCTCCCCACTCCCAGCCAGAAACCCCAGCCCCTCGGAACCAAATCCACTGGCAACAACCTTTCTTCCTGGAAAACGTTTCCCCTGCCAAAATGGAAAACAAACATGATACAAGCAAACGCATCTCAAAACACAAACACAAGGAAACAATCCGAGCAAGCTCTAGCCCCTCATAGCTCATCCATGCCCCCACTGGCATGCTACTGAAAACAGCGGCTGCACCCATTAAACTCATTCATTACTGGAGAACGAGACAAACCTTAGCGGATCCCTGCCCCCACAGCGACAATCCCGCTCGAAAACACAGAAAGGAAACAACCCCCGCACAAAATATAAATCTACCCCAGATAGAATTCAGCATCAACCTAAGGATCCTGCTGTAACATTACTACACTGACCCAGGACAGCTCAATTCCCTTCCCACCTATTTACAAGATAATCCTCATTCAGGGAGCTCTGGAAGCATCGCCAGTATTGCACTAGGATCCTCTTCGTGAGGCAGCTGGAAGTCTGGAAACACAGCAAATTTACTTATTTCTCTACACGACACGGAGGCTAATTCTCAGAAAAGGCTTAACGCCCTAATCCCCATGCCCCGATTCTCAGGCTATAACGATTATCTTTCTGCAGAAGAAACACACACACACACACACACACACACACACACACACACACACACACACACACACACACACACACACACACACAGAGAGAGAGAGAGAGAGAGAGAGAGAGAGAAAAAGTCGTGCGAGAATGTAAACATTAAGCGAAATCACCGCCGACAGCAGAAACAATAGCCGACACCATAGACACTTCAAATGGTTCTGCTTTCCTCATTTGGACTGAAAGGTGAGAGTGGAACTCGTCTGCCCAAACCGTGGCACCGATATCAGCTGCAGGCCAGAGCAAGCCTTTCCGAGGAGATTTTAAGCAACCGGTGGGAGCAAGATCCTGAAGCATTTCTTCCAAGATTGGTCACAGGAGATGAAACCTGGCTCTACCGGCAGGATCCTGAAGACCAAGCACGAGGCCATGGCTACCAAGAGGTGGCAGTGCTCCAGTCGAAGCCGTGGAGGAGCAGTCAAGAGCAGAGGTCATGGCCACCGTTTGGGGGAGTGGGGGGATGCTAGAGGGATTCTGCTGGTTGACTTTCTGCAGGGCCAAACCCTGATCACATCTGCTCGCTAGCAGAGCGTTTTCAGAAAGTCAGCCAAAGCTGGAGCGAAGAAGGTCCCCACCAGAGAGTTCTTCTCCACCACGACAGTGTTCCTGATCATGGCTTTCTTCGAACAAGGGCAGCTGGGCAAGACCTGCCATGGGAAACCGTGAGGCGTCCACCTGACAGTCCTGATTTGGCGCCTGCTGACTTCTCTTTGTTTCCTCGTCTTGGAAAACCTGTAAAGGGCACCCAGTTTTCTTCAGTTAACAATGGAAAAAAGACTGCATGGAAATAGTTAAATTCCCAGGACCCTGGGGGCTTTAGGGATGGGCTAGACGGCGGGGAAAAGACACTGCTTCCAGAAGGGTCTTGAAGTTGATGGAGCCGAGGCTGAGAAGTAAAATACGCCTATTTCCTCTTTCTCCCTTAATCCCACTTTTCTACAAATGTTTCCAAGTCCCCTCACACAACGTCAATCCCAGGTAAAGAGTTGTCATCCTCTGTTGGTTCTTCTTCCTACGATTTTGTCTTGCGGTGTTGTTATTTTCGCTTTTACTCCCAAGAAGATTCTCTCTGTGTCTTTTGGAATCCACAGATGTGGAAGCTGGGAACATGGAGGGCCAACGGTAGACCTCAGTGGGGTGTGTCCAGGCTGCAATTAACCTAATGAACCTGCGGGGCACAGCAGTCCACCTGGCATGGACCGTCCCGATTGGCTGCATTGGGCTGACGGAATGAATTCCTATCGGGGCGGGGCAGCCCAGGGGCCAAGGGGGTCAGGGCTTGAGCCCTGGGTGGGCCCGGGGCTGGCTATATAAGGCCGGGCTCTGGCAGCGGAGCTTCACTCCGCCTTGGACGGCGCACCGCACAGGTCACTCCAGGCTGCGGCTGCACATCCCGAGGAACAGAAGCGGGCCTGCTCAGCTGTCTGCAAGGACCGGCGTTCCAGACCAAGTGGCCCGCTGCTCCGAGGGTCCAGCTCGCTCCAGGCTGTGACTCCACATCCCGAGGTCGCTGCCTGGCGACCGGGCAGCGAGGACCGGCCACCCCAGACTGCCTGTGCCGCCGCCCCGAGGACAGAGCCGCGACCGCGAGGACAGCGACGCCTGCACAGCTCTGGCGAGATGGCGGCAGGGTCCACTACGCTGCGCGCAGTGGAGAAGCTGCAGGTGCGTCTGGCCACTAAGACGGACCCGAGAAAGCTAGAGAAATATTTGCAGAAACTCTCCGCCTTGCCCATGACGGCAGACATCCTGGCGGAGACTGGAATCAGAAAGACGGTGAAGCGCCTGCGGAAGCACCAGCACGTGGGCGACTTTGCCAGAGACTTAGCGGCCCGGTGGAGGAAGCTGGTGCTCGTGGACCGAAACACCGGGCCTGACCCACAGGACCCTGAGGAGAGCGCTTCCCGACAGCGCTTCGGGGAGGCTCTTCAGGACCGGGAAAAGGCCTGGGGCTTCCCAGAAAACGCGACGGCCCCCAGGAGCCCATCTCACAGCCCTGAGCACAGACGGACAGCACGCAGAACACCTCCGGGGCAACAGAGACCTCACCCGAGGTCTCCCAGTCGCGAGCCCAGAGCCGAGAGAAAGCGCCCCAGAATGGCCCCAGCTGATTCCGGCCCCCATCGGGCCCCTCCAACGCGCACCGCTCCCCTCCCGATGCCCGAGGGCCCTGAGCCTGCTGTGCCCGGGAAGCAACGCGGAAGAGGCCATGCTCACGCCGCTCAGGGCGGGCCTCTGCTGGGTCAAGGCTGCCAGGGCCAACCCCAGGGGGAAGCGGTGGTGAGCCACAGCAAGGGGCACAAATCGTCCCGTGGGGCTTCGGCTCAGAAATCGCCTCCTGCCCAGGAAAGCCAGTCAGAGAGGCTGCAGGCGGCCGGCGCTGATTCGGCCGGGCTGAAAACGCTGCCCAGCCATGTCTTCTCAGAGCTCTGGGACCCCTCAGAGGCCTGGATGCAGGCCAACTACGATCTGCTGTCCGCTTTTGAGGCCATGACCTCCCAGGCAAACCCAGAAGCACTCTCCGCGCCAACGCTCCAGGAGGAAGCTGCTTTCCCTGGACGCAGAGTGAACGCTAAGATGCCGGTGTACTCGGGCTCCAGGCCTGCCTGCCAGCTCCAGGTGCCGACGCCGCGCCAGCAGTGCCTCCAGGTGCCTAGGAACAATCCGGACGCCCTCGGCGACGTGGAAGGGGTCCCCTACTCGGTTCTTGAACCCGTTCTGGAAGGGTGGACGCCCGATCAGCTGTACCGCACAGAGAAAGACAATCCCGCACTCTCTCGAGACACAGATGAATTATGGAGGATTCATTGTCTCCAGGACTTCAAGGAAGAAAAGCCACAGGAGCACGAGTCTTGGCGGGAGCTCTACCTGCGGCTTCGGGATGCCCGAGAGCAGCGGCTGCGAGTAGTGACCACGAAAATCCGATCCGCACGTGAAAACAAACCCAGCGGCCGACAGACAAAGATGATCTGTTTCAACTCTGTGGCCAAGACGCCTTATGATGCTTCCAGGAGGCAAGAGAAGTCTGCAGGAGCCGCTGACCCCGGAGACGGAGAGATCGAGCCAGCCCCCAAGCCCGCAGGAAGCAGCCAGACTCCCCCCGGCCTCGGGGACTGCGGCGGCGGCGGCGGCGGCGGCGGCGGCGGCAGCATTAGCGGGGGCAGCAGCAACGAGCATGCGGCGCCCGCGGACAAAACCCGAAAACAGGCTGTCAAGAAAGTGGCCCCGCTGATGGCCAAGGCAATTCGAGACTACAAGGGAAGATTCTCCCGACGATAATCTCAGGACTTGCCTTACAGATAAAATCTGGGGGGAGGAGGGCCAATGCAAAGTCAGTGCGGGTTGGGGAACGAAACTTCCGATGGACACCAGAACCTTTGGCTTGGAGCAAAGTTGAGCCTCCGAATCCTGCAGGCGTCAAGTGCTGGCCCTGTGATTTCTGCCTCCCACACCCAGCCACTGCCTCCCTGCTTGGAGGACACCTCAGAATTCACAAGATATTGTGAACGCATTCAGATCAATTCTACTTTGGTGGTTCACTGATGGTCTTTTAAATAACGCCCTAGTTGCAATCATAAATCAGGTACAAGATGTGAGATTCCCTTTTGTCATTTTTCCTTTCTTTTGAAATCATCGAGTACATAAGGAAGGACTTCTTACACACAAACTCTCAATCCATCAGTTGACACTGATAACTCCGACTATGCAAAATGTTTTGTTGTCCTTGGTGTTTTCGTTTAGAGAAAAGGCCGGGCATGATCCTGTAATCGTCAGCCATCCTCCTCTGGGAGGCCGAGGAAAGCAGATCGCTTCAGCCCAGGAGGTGGAGAACAGGCTGGGACAAACGGAGAAACCCCGTCTCCACAAAAGATACCGAGATGGGCCCGACGTGGTGGCACGGCCCCTGTGGTCCCAGCTTCTTAGAGGGCTGAGGTGGCAGGATCGCCTGAACTGGGCAAGCGGAGGCTGCAGTGACCCTTCCTCATTCCACCACACTCCAGCCTGGGTGACACAAGCGGAGCACATCTCAAAGAAACCTGCTGTTTATTTGAAGGAACTCTTGGATTTCATACATAAATGCTAACAACTGCTACGTTCCTTAAGTCAAAATACTTTTACTAAGCACCGCAAGGAATCAATCCCAATCTTTTCACCCAGAACCCCCGTGAAAGAATGGCGACACCTTAATCAGCTTATTTAGGTTCTCGATCAGGAAGTCTAAACCGGCCAATCAGAGTTTCTAATTACCATGAGATGACCGGGTTAACTACCTTGAGTTCACCTCCTACGAGCTCCTGCAAGCTTTGGTGAAAGTTTGCATTCTAACTCAGGGCATTTGTTGGCTTCACACGGGCTGGTAATCACAGATCCGTGTGCCAGATACGACACACACACACATACACACAAAGAAAGACACACACACACACACACACACACACACACGCACACATAAGCACGCACAGGCACGTGCGCGCGCGCGCACACACACACACACACACACACACACACACACACACACAAACACACACCATTAAGTAAACTTGGTTCGCAGGCGTCACCGACAGTGAGGGATAGAGAGAGAAATAGAAAGACCTAAGCCGCAAGGCAGAACCCAGCAAGGGCAGCAGAAGAGATCAAAGTCCTGTGCCCTTGGCTGTCAGCAGAGTGGGTGCTGGGAAGCTTCTGGAAGCAGGCACCTGAGCGGATGCCGGTGCACGTCAAAAGAGGCCTTCAAGCCTGAAGAACACGTAAGGAGCCAGAACAGGGTGCCACAGAGATACTACCCTTAAGGAAGACAGAAAAGCATTCGTTCCGGGGAAGGGGACATAATCCAATCAGCGACCCTGTGAAACTCAGACATGTCCGGGCACGGTGACCCACGCCTCTATTCCCATGGCTTTGGGAGGTCGAGGCCGGCGGACCCCCTGAGGTCCGGAGTTGCAGACCAGCCTGACCAACATGAGGAAATCCCGTCTCTTCTAAAAAGACGAAACTCGGTTGGGCTTGCTGGCAAGCGCCTGTAGTCCCAGCTACTCAGGGGGCTGAGACAGGAGAATCGCTTGAACCCGGGAGGCCGAGTTTGCAGTGAGCCCAGATCCCAGCATTGCACTCCAGCCTGGACAACAAAAGCCAAACTCCGTCTCAAGTTAAAAAAAACAAAACCTCAGAAAAGCTTCCCCAGCAAGGGCCAGAGACAACGCCGGTCTCTATTTCTTGACAGCAATTCAAGAGAGAATCTCGGGTGGCTTGCAAAACTCACAAGAGAGCAGAATATCCTCCCCAAGGCAGAGAAGCCACACGCTCTTTCTGGAGGTGGAGTAGCCACCGATCACCGTGCAGCCCCTCCCCACTCCCAGCCAGAAACCCCAGCCCCTGGGAACCAAATCCACTGGCAACAACCTTTCTTCCTGGAAAACGTTTCCCCTGCCAAAATGGAAAACAAACATGATACAAGCAAACGCATCTCAAAACACAAACACAAGGAAACAATCCGAGCAAGCTCTAGCCCCTCATAGCTCATCCATGCCCCCACTGGCATGCTACTGAAAACAGCGGCTGCACCCATTAAACTCATTCATTACTGGAGAACGAGACAAACCTTAGCGGATCCCTGCCCCCACAGCGACAATCCCGCTCGAAAACACAGAAAGGAAACAACCCCCGCACAAAATATAAATCTACCCCAGATAGAATTCAGCATCAACCTAAGGATCCTGCTGTAACATTACTACACTGACCCAGGACAGCTCAATTCCCTTCCCACCTATTTACAAGATAATCCTCATTCAGGGAGCTCTGGAAGCATCGCCAGTATTGCACTAGGATCCTCTTCGTGAGGCAGCTGGAAGTCTGAAAACACAGCAAATTTACTTATTTCTCTACACGACACGGAGGCTAATTCTCAGAAAAGGCTTAACGCCCTAATCCCCATGCCCCGATTCTCAGGCTATAACGATTATCTTTCTGCAGAAGAAACACACACACACACACACACACACACACACACACACACACACACACACACACACACACACACACAGAGAGAGAGAGAGAGAGAGAGAGAGAAAAAGTCGTGCGAGAATGTAAACATTAAGCGAAATCACCGCCGACAGCAGAAACAATAGCCGACACCATAGACACTTCAAATGGTTCTGCTTTCCTCATTTGGACTGAAAGGTGAGAGTGGAACTCGTCTGCCCAAACCGTGACACCGATATCAGCTGCAGGCCAGAGCAAGCCTTTCCGAGGAGATTTTAAGCAACCGGTGGGAGCAAGATCCTGAAGCATTTCTTCCAAGATTGGTCACAGGAGATGAAACCTGGCTCTACCGGCAGGATCCTGAAGACCAAGCAGGAGGCCATGGCTACCAAGAGGTGGCAGTGCTCCAGTCGAAGCCGTGGAGGAGCAGTCAAGAGCAGAGGTCATGGCCACCGTTTGGGGGAGTGGGGGGATGCTAGAGGGATTCTGCTGGTTGACTTTCTGCAGGGCCAAACCCTGATCACATCTGCTCGCTAGCAGAGCGTTTTCAGAAAGTCAGCCAAAGCTGGAGCGAAGAAGGTCCCCACCAGAGAGTTCTTCTCCACCACGACAGTGTTCCTGATCATGGCTTTCTTCGAACAAGGGCAGCTGGGCAAGACCTGCCATGGGAAACCGTGAGGCGTCCACCTGACAGTCCTGATTTGGCGCCTGCTGACTTCTCTTTGTTTCCTCGTCTTGGAAAACCTGTAAAGGGCACCCAGTTTTCTTCAGTTAACAATGGAAAAAAGACTGCATGGAAATAGTTAAATTCCCAGGACCCTGGGGGCTTTAGGGATGGGCTAGACGGCGGGGAAAAGACACTGCTTCCAGAAGGGTCTTGAAGTTGATGGAGCCGAGGCTGAGAAGTAAAATACGCCTATTTCCTCTTTCTCCCTTAATCCCACTTTTCTACAAATGTTTCCAAGTCCCCTCACACAACGTCAATCCCAGGTAAAGAGTTGTCATCCTCTGTTGGTTCTTCTTCCTACGATTTTGTCTTGCGGTGTTGTTATTTTCGCTTTTACTCCCAAGAAGATTCTCTCTGTGTCTTTTGGAATCCACAGATGTGGAAGCTGGGAACATGGAGGGCCAACGGTAGACCTCAGTGGGGTGTGTCCAGGCTGCAATTAACCTAATGAACCTGCGGGGCACAGCAGTCCACCTGGCATGGACCGTCCCGATTGGCTGCATTGGGCTGACGGAATGAATTCCTATCGGGGCGGGGCAGCCCAGGGGCCAAGGGGGTCAGGGCTTGAGCCCTGGGTGGGCCCGGGGCTGGCTATATAAGGCCGGGCTCTGGCAGCGGAGCTTCACTCCGCCTTGGACGGCGCACCGCACAGGTCACTCCAGGCTGCGGCTGCACATCCCGAGGAACAGAAGCGGGCCTGCTCAGCTGTCTGCAAGGACCGGCATTCCAGACCAAGTGGCCCGCTGCTCCGAGGGTCCAGCTCGCTCCAGGCTGTGACTCCACATCCCGAGGTCGCTGCCTGGCGACCGGGCAGCGAGGACCGGCCACCCCAGACTGCCTGTGCCGCCGCCCCGAGGACAGAGCCGCGACCGCGAGGACAGCGACGCCTGCACAGCTCTGGCGAGATGGCGGCAGGGTCCACTACGCTGCGCGCAGTGGAGAAGCTGCAGGTGCGTCTGGCCACTAAGACGGACCCGAGAAAGCTAGAGAAATATTTGCAGAAACTCTCCGCCTTGCCCATGACGGCAGACATCCTGGCGGAGACTGGAATCAGAAAGACGGTGAAGCGCCTGCGGAAGCACCAGCACGTGGGCGACTTTGCCAGAGACTTAGCGGCCCGGTGGAGGAAGCTGGTGCTCGTGGACCGAAACACCGGGCCTGACCCACAGGACCCTGAGGAGAGCGCTTCCCGACAGCGCTTCGGGGAGGCTCTTCAGGACCGGGAAAAGGCCTGGGGCTTCCCAGAAAACGCGACGGCCCCCAGGAGCCCATCTCACAGCCCTGAGCACAGACGGACAGCACGCAGAACACCTCCGGGGCAACAGAGACCTCACCCGAGGTCTCCCAGTCGCGAGCCCAGAGCCGAGAGAAAGCGCCCCAGAATGGCCCCAGCTGATTCCGGCCCCCATCGGGCCCCTCCAACGCGCACCGCTCCCCTCCCGATGCCCGAGGGCCCTGAGCCTGCTGTGCCCGGGAAGCAACGCGGAAGAGGCCATGCTCACGCCGCTCAGGGCGGGCCTCTGCTGGGTCAAGGCTGCCAGGGCCAACCCCAGGGGGAAGCGGTGGTGAGCCACAGCAAGGGGCACAAATCGTCCCGTGGGGCTTCGGCTCAGAAATCGCCTCCTGCCCAGGAAAGCCAGTCAGAGAGGCTGCAGGCGGCCGGCGCTGATTCGGCCGGGCTGAAAACGCTGCCCAGCCATGTCTTCTCAGAGCTCTGGGACCCCTCAGAGGCCTGGATGCAGGCCAACTACGATCTGCTGTCCGCTTTTGAGGCCATGACCTCCCAGGCAAACCCAGAAGCACTCTCCGCGCCAACGCTCCAGGAGGAAGCTGCTTTCCCTGGACGCAGAGTGAACGCTAAGATGCCGGTGTACTCGGGCTCCAGGCCTGCCTGCCAGCTCCAGGTGCCGACGCCGCGCCAGCAGTGCCTCCAGGTGCCTAGGAACAATCCGGACGCCCTCGGCGACGTGGAAGGGGTCCCCTACTCGGTTCTTGAACCCGTTCTGGAAGGGTGGACGCCCGATCAGCTGTACCGCACAGAGAAAGACAATCCCGCACTCTCTCGAGACACAGATGAATTATGGAGGATTCATTGTCTCCAGGACTTCAAGGAAGAAAAGCCACAGGAGCACGAGTCTTGGCGGGAGCTCTACCTGCGGCTTCGGGATGCCCGAGAGCAGCGGCTGCGAGTAGTGACCACGAAAATCCGATCCGCACGTGAAAACAAACCCAGCGGCCGACAGACAAAGATGATCTGTTTCAACTCTGTGGCCAAGACGCCTTATGATGCTTCCAGGAGGCAAGAGAAGTCTGCAGGAGCCGCTGACCCCGGAGACGGAGAGATCGAGCCAGCCCCCAAGCCCGCAGGAAGCAGCCAGACTCCCCCCGGCCTCGGGAACTGCGGCGGCGGCGGCGGCGGCGGCGGCGGCAGCATTAGCGGGGGCAGCAGCAACGAGCATGCGGCGCCTGCGGACAAAACCCGAAAACAGTCTGTCAAGAAAGTGGCCCCGCTGATGGCCAAGGCAATTCGAGACTACAAGGGAAGATTCTCCCGACGATAATCTCAGGACTTGCCTTACAGATAAAATCTGGGGGGAGGAGGGCCAATGCAAAGTCAGTGCGGGTTGGGGAACGAAACTTCCGATGGACACCAGAACCTTTGGCTTGGAGCAAAGTTGAGCCTCCGAATCCTGCAGGCGTCAAGTGCTGGCCCTGTGATTTCTGCCTCCCACACCCAGCCACTGCCTCCCTGCTTGGAGGACACCTCAGAATTCACAAGATATTGTGAACGCATTCAGATCAATTCTACTTTGGTGGTTCACTGATGGTCTTTTAAATAACGCCCTAGTTGCAATCATAAATCAGGTACAAGATGTGAGATTCCCTTTTGTCATTTTTCCTTTCTTTTGAAATCATCGAGTACATAAGGAAGGACTTCTTACACACAAACTCTCAATCCATCAGTTGACACTGATAACTCCGACTATGCAAAATGTTTTGTTGTCCTTGGTGTTTTCGTTTAGAGAAAAGGCCGGGCATGATCCTGTAATCGTCAGCCATCCTCCTCTGGGAGGCCGAGGAAAGCAGATCGCTTCAGCCCAGGAGGTGGAGAACAGGCTGGGACAAACGGAGAAACCCCGTCTCCACAAAAGATACCGAGATGGGCCCGGCGTGGTGGCACGGCCCCTGTGGTCCCAGCTTCTTAGAGGGCTGAGGTGGCAGGATCGCCTGAACTGGGCAAGCGGAGGCTGCAGTGACCCTTCCTCATTCCACCACACTCCAGCCTGGGTGACACAAGCGGAGCACATCTCAAAGAAACCTGCTGTTTATTTGAAGGAACTCTTGGATTTCATACATAAATGCTAACAACTGCTACGTTCCTTAAGTCAAAATACTTTTACTAAGCACCGCAAGGAATCAATCCCAATCTTTTCACCCAGAACCCCCGTGAAAGAATGGCGACACCTTAATCAGCTTATTTAGGTTCTCGATCAGGAAGTCTAAACCGGCCAATCAGAGTTTCTAATTACCATGAGATGACCGGGTTAACTACCTTGAGTTCACCTCCTACGAGCTCCTGCAAGCTTTGGTGAAAGTTTGCATTCTAACTCAGGGCATTTGTTGGCTTCACACGGGCTGGTAATCACAGATCCGTGTGCCAGATACGACACACACACACATACACACAAAGAAAGACACACACACACACACACACACACACACGCACACATAAGCACGCACAGGCACGTGCGCGCGCGCGCACACACACACACACACACACACACACACAAACACACACCATTAAGTAAACTTGGTTCGCAGGCGTCACCGACAGTGAGGGATAGAGAGAGAAATAGAAAGACCTAAGCCGCAAGGCAGAACCCAGCAAGGGCAGCAGAAGAGATCAAAGTCCTGTGCCCTTGGCTGTCAGCAGAGTGGGTGCTGGGAAGCTTCTGGAAGCAGGCACCTGAGCGGATGCCGGTGCACGTCAAAAGAGGCCTTCAAGCCTGAAGAACACGTAAGGAGCCAGAACAGGGTGCCACAGAGATACTACCCTTAAGGAAGACAGAAAAGCATTCGTTCCGGGGAAGGGGACATAATCCAATCAGCGACCCTGTGAAACTCAGACATGTCCGGGCACGGTGACCCACGCCTCTATTCCCATGGCTTTGGGAGGTCGAGGCCGGCGGACCCCCTGAGGTCCGGAGTTGCAGACCAGCCTGACCAACATGAGGAAATCCCGTCTCTTCTAAAAAGACGAAACTCGGTTGGGCTTGCTGGCAAGCGCCTGTAGTCCCAGCTACTCAGGGGGCTGAGACAGGAGAATCGCTTGAACCCGGGAGGCCGAGTTTGCAGTGAGCCCAGATCCCAGCATTGCACTCCAGCCTGGACAACAAAAGCCAAACTCCGTCTCAAGTTAAAAAAAACAAAACCTCAGAAAAGCTTCCCCAGCAAGGGCCAGAGACAACGCCGGTCTCTATTTCTTGACAGCAATTCAAGAGAGAATCTCGGGTGGCTTGCAAAACTCACAAGAGAGCAGAATATCCTCCCCAAGGCAGAGAAGCCACACGCTCTTTCTGGAGGTGGAGTAGCCACCGATCACCGTGCAGCCCCTCCCCACTCCCAGCCAGAAACCCCAGCCCCTCGGAACCAAATCCACTGGCAACAACCTTTCTTCCTGGAAAACGTTTCCCCTGCCAAAATGGAAAACAAACATGATACAAGCAAACGCATCTCAAAACACAAACACAAGGAAACAATCCGAGCAAGCTCTAGCCCCTCATAGCTCATCCATGCCCCCACTGGCATGCTACTGAAAACAGCGGCTGCACCCATTAAACTCATTCATTACTGGAGAACGAGACAAACCTTAGCGGATCCCTGCCCCCACAGCGACAATCCCGCTCGAAAACACAGAAAGGAAACAACCCCCGCACAAAATATAAATCTACCCCAGATAGAATTCAGCATCAACCTAAGGATCCTGCTGTAACATTACTACACTGACCCAGGACAGCTCAATTCCCTTCCCACCTATTTACAAGATAATCCTCATTCAGGGAGCTCTGGAAGCATCGCCAGTATTGCACTAGGATCCTCTTCGTGAGGCAGCTGGAAGTCTGGAAACACAGCAAATTTACTTATTTCTCTACACGACACGGAGGCTAATTCTCAGAAAAGGCTTAACGCCCTAATCCCCATGCCCCGATTCTCAGGCTATAACGATTATCTTTCTGCAGAAGAAACACACACACACACACACACACACACACACACACACACACACACACACACAGAGAGAGAGAGAGAGAGAGAGAGAGAGAAAGTCGTGCGAGAATGTAAACATTAAGCGAAATCACCGCCGACAGCAGAAACAATAGCCGACACCATAGACACTTCAAATGGTTCTGCTTTCCTCATTTGGACTGAAAGGTGAGAGTGGAACTCGTCTGCCCAAACCGTGGCACCGATATCAGCTGCAGGCCAGAGCAAGCCTTTCCGAGGAGATTTTAAGCAACCGGTGGGAGCAAGATCCTGAAGCATTTCTTCCAAGATTGGTCACAGGAGATGAAACCTGGCTCTACCGGCAGGATCCTGAAGACCAAGCACGAGGCCATGGCTACCAAGAGGTGGCAGTGCTCCAGTCGAAGCCGTGGAGGAGCAGTCAAGAGCAGAGGTCATGGCCACCGTTTGGGGGAGTGGGGGGATGCTAGAGGGATTCTGCTGGTTGACTTTCTGCAGGGCCAAACCCTGATCACATCTGCTCGCTAGCAGAGCGTTTTCAGAAAGTCAGCCAAAGCTGGAGCGAAGAAGGTCCCCACCAGAGAGTTCTTCTCCACCACGACAGTGTTCCTGATCATGGCTTTCTTCGAACAAGGGCAGCTGGGCAAGACCTGCCATGGGAAACCGTGAGGCGTCCACCTGACAGTCCTGATTTGGCGCCTGCTGACTTCTCTTTGTTTCCTCGTCTTGGAAAACCTGTAAAGGGCACCCAGTTTTCTTCAGTTAACAATGGAAAAAAGACTGCATGGAAATAGTTAAATTCCCAGGACCCTGGGGGCTTTAGGGATGGGCTAGACGGCGGGGAAAAGACACTGCTTCCAGAAGGGTCTTGAAGTTGATGGAGCCGAGGCTGAGAAGTAAAATACGCCTATTTCCTCTTTCTCCCTTAATCCCACTTTTCTACAAATGTTTCCAAGTCCCCTCACACAACGTCAATCCCAGGTAAAGAGTTGTCATCCTCTGTTGGTTCTTCTTCCTACGATTTTGTCTTGCGGTGTTGTTATTTTCGCTTTTACTCCCAAGAAGATTCTCTCTGTGTCTTTTGGAATCCACAGATGTGGAAGCTGGGAACATGGAGGGCCAACGGTAGACCTCAGTGGGGTGTGTCCAGGCTGCAATTAACCTAATGAACCTGCGGGGCACAGCAGTCCACCTGGCATGGACCGTCCCGATTGGCTGCATTGGGCTGACGGAATGAATTCCTATCGGGGCGGGGCAGCCCAGGGGCCAAGGGGGTCAGGGCTTGAGCCCTGGGTGGGCCCGGGGCTGGCTATATAAGGCCGGGCTCTGGCAGCGGAGCTTCACTCCGCCTTGGACGGCGCACCGCACAGGTCACTCCAGGCTGCGGCTGCACATCCCGAGGAACAGAAGCGGGCCTGCTCAGCTGTCTGCAAGGACCGGCGTTCCAGACCAAGTGGCCCGCTGCTCCGAGGGTCCAGCTCGCTCCAGGCTGTGACTCCACATCCCGAGGTCGCTGCCTGGCGACCGGGCAGCGAGGACCGGCCACCCCAGACTGCCTGTGCCGCCGCCCCGAGGACAGAGCCGCGACCGCGAGGACAGCGACGCCTGCACAGCTCTGGCGAGATGGCGGCAGGGTCCACTACGCTGCGCGCAGTGGAGAAGCTGCAGGTGCGTCTGGCCACTAAGACGGACCCGAGAAAGCTAGAGAAATATTTGCAGAAACTCTCCGCCTTGCCCATGACGGCAGACATCCTGGCGGAGACTGGAATCAGAAAGACGGTGAAGCGCCTGCGGAAGCACCAGCACGTGGGCGACTTTGCCAGAGACTTAGCGGCCCGGTGGAGGAAGCTGGTGCTCGTGGACCGAAACACCGGGCCTGACCCACAGGACCCTGAGGAGAGCGCTTCCCGACAGCGCTTCGGGGAGGCTCTTCAGGACCGGGAAAAGGCCTGGGGCTTCCCAGAAAACGCGACGGCCCCCAGGAGCCCATCTCACAGCCCTGAGCACAGACGGACAGCACGCAGAACACCTCCGGGGCAACAGAGACCTCACCCGAGGTCTCCCAGTCGCGAGCCCAGAGCCGAGAGAAAGCGCCCCAGAATGGCCCCAGCTGATTCCGGCCCCCATCGGGCCCCTCCAACGCGCACCGCTCCCCTCCCGATGCCCGAGGGCCCTGAGCCTGCTGTGCCCGGGAAGCAACGCGGAAGAGGCCATGCTCACGCCGCTCAGGGCGGGCCTCTGCTGGGTCAAGGCTGCCAGGGCCAACCCCAGGGGGAAGCGGTGGTGAGCCACAGCAAGGGGCACAAATCGTCCCGTGGGGCTTCGGCTCAGAAATCGCCTCCTGCCCAGGAAAGCCAGTCAGAGAGGCTGCAGGCGGCCGGCGCTGATTCGGCCGGGCTGAAAACGCTGCCCAGCCATGTCTTCTCAGAGCTCTGGGACCCCTCAGAGGCCTGGATGCAGGCCAACTACGATCTGCTGTCCGCTTTTGAGGCCATGACCTCCCAGGCAAACCCAGAAGCACTCTCCGCGCCAACGCTCCAGGAGGAAGCTGCTTTCCCTGGACGCAGAGTGAACGCTAAGATGCCGGTGTACTCGGGCTCCAGGCCTGCCTGCCAGCTCCAGGTGCCGACGCCGCGCCAGCAGTGCCTCCAGGTGCCTAGGAACAATCCGGACGCCCTCAGCGACGTGGAAGGGGTCCCCTACTCGGTTCTTGAACCCGTTCTGGAAGGGTGGACGCCCGATCAGCTGTACCGCACAGAGAAAGACAATCCCGCACTCTCTCGAGACACAGATGAATTATGGAGGATTCATTGTCTCCAGGACTTCAAGGAAGAAAAGCCACAGGAGCACGAGTCTTGGCGGGAGCTCTACCTGCGGCTTCGGGATGCCCGAGAGCAGCGGCTGCGAGTAGTGACCACGAAAATCCGATCCGCACGTGAAAACAAACCCAGCGGCCGACAGACAAAGATGATCTGTTTCAACTCTGTGGCCAAGACGCCTTATGATGCTTCCAGGAGGCAAGAGAAGTCTGCAGGAGCCGCTGACCCCGGAGACGGAGAGATCGAGCCAGCCCCCAAGCCCGCAGGAAGCAGCCAGACTCCCCCCGGCCTCGGGGACTGCGGCGGCGGCGGCGGCGGCGGCGGCGGCAGCATTAGCGGGGGCAGCAGCAACGAGCATGCGGCGCCCGCGGACAAAACCCGAAAACAGGCTGTCAAGAAAGTGGCCCCGCTGATGGCCAAGGCAATTCGAGACTACAAGGGAAGATTCTCCCGACGATAATCTCAGGACTTGCCTTACAGATAAAATCTGGGGGGAGGAGGGCCAATGCAAAGTCAGTGCGGGTTGGGGAACGAAACTTCCGATGGACACCAGAACCTTTGACTTGGAGCAAAGTTGAGCCTCCGAATCCTGCAGGCGTCAAGTGCTGGCCCTGTGATTTCTGCCTCCCACACCCAGCCACTGCCTCCCTGCTTGGAGGACACCTCAGAATTCACAAGATATTGTGAACGCATTCAGATCAATTCTACTTTGGTGGTTCACTGATGGTCTTTTAAATAACGCCCTAGTTGCAATCATAAATCAGGTACAAGATGTGAGATTCCCTTTTGTCATTTTTCCTTTCTTTTGAAATCATCGAGTACATAAGGAAGGACTTCTTACACACAAACTCTCAATCCATCAGTTGACACTGATAACTCCGACTATGCAAAATGTTTTGTTGTCCTTGGTGTTTTCGTTTAGAGAAAAGGCCGGGCATGATCCTGTAATCGTCAGCCATCCTCCTCTGGGAGGCCGAGGAAAGCAGATCGCTTCAGCCCAGGAGGTGGAGAACAGGCTGGGACAAACGGAGAAACCCCGTCTCCACAAAAGATACCGAGATGGGCCCGGCGTGGTGGCACGGCCCCTGTGGTCCCAGCTTCTTAGAGGGCTGAGGTGGCAGGATCGCCTGAACTGGGCAAGCGGAGGCTGCAGTGACCCTTCCTCATTCCACCACACTCCAGCCTGGGTGACACAAGCGGAGCACATCTCAAAGAAACCTGCTGTTTATTTGAAGGAACTCTTGGATTTCATACATAAATGCTAACAACTGCTACGTTCCTTAAGTCAAAATACTTTTACTAAGCACCGCAAGGAATCAATCCCAATCTTTTCACCCAGAACCCCCGTGAAAGAATGGCGACACCTTAATCAGCTTATTTAGGTTCTCGATCAGGAAGTCTAAACCGGCCAATCAGAGTTTCTAATTACCATGAGATGACCGGGTTAACTACCTTGAGTTCACCTCCTACGAGCTCCTGCAAGCTTTGGTGAAAGTTTGCATTCTAACTCAGGGCATTTGTTGGCTTCACACGGGCTGGTAATCACAGATCCGTGTGCCAGATACGACACACACACACATACACACAAAGAAAGACACACACACACACACACACACACACACACGCACACATAAGCACGCACAGGCACGTGCGCGCGCGCACACACACACACACACACACACACACACACACACACAAACACACACCATTAAGTAAACTTGGTTCGCAGGCGTCACCGACAGTGAGGGATAGAGAGAGAAATAGAAAGACCTAAGCCGCAAGGCAGAACCCAGCAAGGGCAGCAGAAGAGATCAAAGTCCTGTGCCCTTGGCTGTCAGCAGAGTGGGTGCTGGGAAGCTTCTGGAAGCAGGCACCTGAGCGGATGCCGGTGCACGTCAAAAGAGGCCTTCAAGCCTGAAGAACACGTAAGGAGCCAGAACAGGGTGCCACAGAGATACTACCCTTAAGGAAGACAGAAAAGCATTCGTTCCGGGGAAGGGGACATAATCCAATCAGCGACCCTGTGAAACTCAGACATGTCCGGGCACGGTGACCCACGCCTCTATTCCCATGGCTTTGGGAGGTCGAGGCCGGCGGACCCCCTGAGGTCCGGAGTTGCAGACCAGCCTGACCAACATGAGGAAATCCCGTCTCTTCTAAAAAGACGAAACTCGGTTGGGCTTGCTGGCAAGCGCCTGTAGTCCCAGCTACTCAGGGGGCTGAGACAGGAGAATCGCTTGAACCCGGGAGGCCGAGTTTGCAGTGAGCCCAGATCCCAGCATTGCACTCCAGCCTGGACAACAAAAGCCAAACTCCGTCTCAAGTTAAAAAAAACAAAACCTCAGAAAAGCTTCCCCAGCAAGGGCCAGAGACAACGCCGGTCTCTATTTCTTGACAGCAATTCAAGAGAGAATCTCGGGTGGCTTGCAAAACTCACAAGAGAGCAGAATATCCTCCCCAAGGCAGAGAAGCCACACGCTCTTTCTGGAGGTGGAGTAGCCACCGATCACCGTGCAGCCCCTCCCCACTCCCAGCCAGAAACCCCAGCCCCTCGGAACCAAATCCACTGGCAACAACCTTTCTTCCTGGAAAACGTTTCCCCTGCCAAAATGGAAAACAAACATGATACAAGCAAACGCATCTCAAAACACAAACACAAGGAAACAATCCGAGCAAGCTCTAGCCCCTCATAGCTCATCCATGCCCCCACTGGCATGCTACTGAAAACAGCGGCTGCACCCATTAAACTCATTCATTACTGGAGAACGAGACAAACCTTAGCGGATCCCTGCCCCCACAGCGACAATCCCGCTCGAAAACACAGAAAGGAAACAACCCCCGCACAAAATATAAATCTACCCCAGATAGAATTCAGCATCAACCTAAGGATCCTGCTGTAACATTACTACACTGACCCAGGACAGCTCAATTCCCTTCCCACCTATTTACAAGATAATCCTCATTCAGGGAGCTCTGGAAGCATCGCCAGTATTGCACTAGGATCCTCTTCGTGAGGCAGCTGGAAGTCTGAAAACACAGCAAATTTACTTATTTCTCTACACGACACGGAGGCTAATTCTCAGAAAAGGCTTAACGCCCTAATCCCCATGCCCCGATTCTCAGGCTATAACGATTATCTTTCTGCAGAAGAAACACACACACACACACACACACACACACACACACACACACACACACACACACACACACACACACACAGAGAGAGAGAGAGAGAGAGAGAGAGAAAGTCGTGCGAGAATGTAAACATTAAGCGAAATCACCGCCGACAGCAGAAACAATAGCCGACACCATAGACACTTCAAATGGTTCTGCTTTCCTCATTTGGACTGAAAGGTGAGAGTGGAACTCGTCTGCCCAAACCGTGGCACCGATATCAGCTGCAGGCCAGAGCAAGCCTTTCCGAGGAGATTTTAAGCAACCGGTGGGAGCAAGATCCTGAAGCATTTCTTCCAAGATTGGTCACAGGAGATGAAACCTGGCTCTACCGGCAGGATCCTGAAGACCAAGCACGAGGCCATGGCTACCAAGAGGTGGCAGTGCTCCAGTCGAAGCCGTGGAGGAGCAGTCAAGAGCAGAGGTCATGGCCACCGTTTGGGGGAGTGGGGGGATGCTAGAGGGATTCTGCTGGTTGACTTTCTGCAGGGCCAAACCCTGATCACATCTGCTCGCTAGCAGAGCGTTTTCAGAAAGTCAGCCAAAGCTGGAGCGAAGAAGGTCCCCACCAGAGAGTTCTTCTCCACCACGACAGTGTTCCTGATCATGGCTTTCTTCGAACAAGGGCAGCTGGGCAAGACCTGCCATGGGAAACCGTGAGGCGTCCACCTGACAGTCCTGATTTGGCGCCTGCTGACTTCTCTTTGTTTCCTCGTCTTGGAAAACCTGTAAAGGGCACCCAGTTTTCTTCAGTTAACAATGGAAAAAAGACTGCATGGAAATAGTTAAATTCCCAGGACCCTGGGGGCTTTAGGGATGGGCTAGACGGCGGGGAAAAGACACTGCTTCCAGAAGGGTCTTGAAGTTGATGGAGCCGAGGCTGAGAAGTAAAATACGCCTATTTCCTCTTTCTCCCTTAATCCCACTTTTCTACAAATGTTTCCAAGTCCCCTCACACAACGTCAATCCCAGGTAAAGAGTTGTCATCCTCTGTTGGTTCTTCTTCCTACGATTTTGTCTTGCGGTGTTGTTATTTTCGCTTTTACTCCCAAGAAGATTCTCTCTGTGTCTTTTGGAATCCACAGATGTGGAAGCTGGGAACATGGAGGGCCAACGGTAGACCTCAGTGGGGTGTGTCCAGGCTGCAATTAACCTAATGAACCTGCGGGGCACAGCAGTCCACCTGGCATGGACCGTCCCGATTGGCTGCATTGGGCTGACGGAATGAATTCCTATCGGGGCGGGGCAGCCCAGGGGCCAAGGGGGTCAGGGCTTGAGCCCTGGGTGGGCCCGGGGCTGGCTATATAAGGCCGGGCTCTGGCAGCGGAGCTTCACTCCGCCTTGGACGGCGCACCGCACAGGTCACTCCAGGCTGCGGCTGCACATCCCGAGGAACAGAAGCGGGCCTGCTCAGCTGTCTGCAAGGACCGGCGTTCCAGACCAAGTGGCCCGCTGCTCCGAGGGTCCAGCTCGCTCCAGGCTGTGACTCCACATCCCGAGGTCGCTGCCTGGCGACCGGGCAGCGAGGACCGGCCACCCCAGACTGCCTGTGCCGCCGCCCCGAGGACAGAGCCGCGACCGCGAGGACAGCGACGCCTGCACAGCTCTGGCGAGATGGCGGCAGGGTCCACTACGCTGCGCGCAGTGGAGAAGCTGCAGGTGCGTCTGGCCACTAAGACGGACCCGAGAAAGCTAGAGAAATATTTGCAGAAACTCTCCGCCTTGCCCATGACGGCAGACATCCTGGCGGAGACTGGAATCAGAAAGACGGTGAAGCGCCTGCGGAAGCACCAGCACGTGGGCGACTTTGCCAGAGACTTAGCGGCCCGGTGGAGGAAGCTGGTGCTCGTGGACCGAAACACCGGGCCTGACCCACAGGACCCTGAGGAGAGCGCTTCCCGACAGCGCTTCGGGGAGGCTCTTCAGGACCGGGAAAAGGCCTGGGGCTTCCCAGAAAACGCGACGGCCCCCAGGAGCCCATCTCACAGCCCTGAGCACAGACGGACAGCACGCAGAACACCTCCGGGGCAACAGAGACCTCACCCGAGGTCTCCCAGTCGCGAGCCCAGAGCCGAGAGAAAGCGCCCCAGAATGGCCCCAGCTGATTCCGGCCCCCATCGGGCCCCTCCAACGCGCACCGCTCCCCTCCCGATGCCCGAGGGCCCTGAGCCTGCTGTGCCCGGGAAGCAACGCGGAAGAGGCCATGCTCACGCCGCTCAGGGCGGGCCTCTGCTGGGTCAAGGCTGCCAGGGCCAACCCCAGGGGGAAGCGGTGGTGAGCCACAGCAAGGGGCACAAATCGTCCCGTGGGGCTTCGGCTCAGAAATCGCCTCCTGCCCAGGAAAGCCAGTCAGAGAGGCTGCAGGCGGCCGGCGCTGATTCGGCCGGGCTGAAAACGCTGCCCAGCCATGTCTTCTCAGAGCTCTGGGACCCCTCAGAGGCCTGGATGCAGGCCAACTACGATCTGCTGTCCGCTTTTGAGGCCATGACCTCCCAGGCAAACCCAGAAGCACTCTCCGCGCCAACGCTCCAGGAGGAAGCTGCTTTCCCTGGACGCAGAGTGAACGCTAAGATGCCGGTGTACTCGGGCTCCAGGCCTGCCTGCCAGCTCCAGGTGCCGACGCCGCGCCAGCAGTGCCTCCAGGTGCCTAGGAACAATCCGGACGCCCTCGGCGACGTGGAAGGGGTCCCCTACTCGGTTCTTGAACCCGTTCTGGAAGGGTGGACGCCCGATCAGCTGTACCGCACAGAGAAAGACAATCCCGCACTCTCTCGAGACACAGATGAATTATGGAGGATTCATTGTCTCCAGGACTTCAAGGAAGAAAAGCCACAGGAGCACGAGTCTTGGCGGGAGCTCTACCTGCGGCTTCGGGATGCCCGAGAGCAGCGGCTGCGAGTAGTGACCACGAAAATCCGATCCGCACGTGAAAACAAACCCAGCGGCCGACAGACAAAGATGATCTGTTTCAACTCTGTGGCCAAGACGCCTTATGATGCTTCCAGGAGGCAAGAGAAGTCTGCAGGAGCCGCTGACCCCGGAGACGGAGAGATCGAGCCAGCCCCCAAGCCCGCAGGAAGCAGCCAGACTCCCCCCGGCCTCGGGGACTGCGGCGGCGGCGGCGGCGGCGGCGGCGGCAGCATTAGCGGGGGCAGCAGCAACGAGCATGCGGCGCCCGCGGACAAAACTCGAAAACAGGCTGTCAAGAAAGTGGCCCCGCTGATGGCCAAGGCAATTCGAGACTACAAGGGAAGATTCTCCCGACGATAATCTCAGGACTTGCCTTACAGATAAAATCTGGGGGGAGGAGGGCCAATGCAAAGTCAGTGCGGGTTGGGGAACGAAACTTCCGATGGACACCAGAACCTTTGGCTTGGAGCAAAGTTGAGCCTCCGAATCCTGCAGGCGTCAAGTGCTGGCCCTGTGATTTCTGCCTCCCACACCCAGCCACTGCCTCCCTGCTTGGAGGACACCTCAGAATTCACAAGATATTGTGAACGCATTCAGATCAATTCTACTTTGGTGGTTCACTGATGGTCTTTTAAATAACGCCCTAGTTGCAATCATAAATCAGGTACAAGATGTGAGATTCCCTTTTGTCATTTTTCCTTTCTTTTGAAATCATCGAGTACATAAGGAAGGACTTCTTACACACAAACTCTCAATCCATCAGTTGACACTGATAACTCCGACTATGCAAAATGTTTTGTTGTCCTTGGTGTTTTCGTTTAGAGAAAAGGCCGGGCATGATCCTGTAATCGTCAGCCATCCTCCTCTGGGAGGCCGAGGAAAGCAGATCGCTTCAGCCCAGGAGGTGGAGAACAGGCTGGGACAAACGGAGAAACCCCGTCTCCACAAAAGATACCGAGATGGGCCCGGCGTGGTGGCACGGCCCCTGTGGTCCCAGCTTCTTAGAGGGCTGAGGTGGCAGGATCGCCTGAACTGGGCAAGCGGAGGCTGCAGTGACCCTTCCTCATTCCACCACACTCCAGCCTGGGTGACACAAGCGGAGCACATCTCAAAGAAACCTGCTGTTTATTTGAAGGAACTCTTGGATTTCATACATAAATGCTAACAACTGCTACGTTCCTTAAGTCAAAATACTTTTACTAAGCACCGCAAGGAATCAATCCCAATCTTTTCACCCAGAACCCCCGTGAAAGAATGGCGACACCTTAATCAGCTTATTTAGGTTCTCGATCAGGAAGTCTAAACCGGCCAATCAGAGTTTCTAATTACCATGAGATGACCGGGTTAACTACCTTGAGTTCACCTCCTACGAGCTCCTGCAAGCTTTGGTGAAAGTTTGCATTCTAACTCAGGGCATTTGTTGGCTTCACACGGGCTGGTAATCACAGATCCGTGTGCCAGATACGACACACACACACATACACACAAAGAAAGACACACACACACACACACACACACACACACGCACACATAAGCACGCACAGGCACGTGCGCGCGCGCGCACACACACACACACACACACACACACACACACAAACACACACCATTAAGTAAACTTGGTTCGCAGGCGTCACCGACAGTGAGGGATAGAGAGAGAAATAGAAAGACCTAAGCCGCAAGGCAGAACCCAGCAAGGGCAGCAGAAGAGATCAAAGTCCTGTGCCCTTGGCTGTCAGCAGAGTGGGTGCTGGGAAGCTTCTGGAAGCAGGCACCTGAGCGGATGCCGGTGCACGTCAAAAGAGGCCTTCAAGCCTGAAGAACACGTAAGGAGCCAGAACAGGGTGCCACAGAGATACTACCCTTAAGGAAGACAGAAAAGCATTCGTTCCGGGGAAGGGGACATAATCCAATCAGCGACCCTGTGAAACTCAGACATGTCCGGGCACGGTGACCCACGCCTCTATTCCCATGGCTTTGGGAGGTCGAGGCCGGCGGACCCCCTGAGGTCCGGAGTTGCAGACCAGCCTGACCAACATGAGGAAATCCCGTCTCTTCTAAAAAGACGAAACTCGGTTGGGCTTGCTGGCAAGCGCCTGTAGTCCCAGCTACTCAGGGGGCTGAGACAGGAGAATCGCTTGAACCCGGGAGGCCGAGTTTGCAGTGAGCCCAGATCCCAGCATTGCACTCCAGCCTGGACAACAAAAGCCAAACTCCGTCTCAAGTTAAAAAAAACAAAACCTCAGAAAAGCTTCCCCAGCAAGGGCCAGAGACAACGCCGGTCTCTATTTCTTGACAGCAATTCAAGAGAGAATCTCGGGTGGCTTGCAAAACTCACAAGAGAGCAGAATATCCTCCCCAAGGCAGAGAAGCCACACGCTCTTTCTGGAGGTGGAGTAGCCACCGATCACCGTGCAGCCCCTCCCCACTCCCAGCCAGAAACCCCAGCCCCTGGGAACCAAATCCACTGGCAACAACCTTTCTTCCTGGAAAACGTTTCCCCTGCCAAAATGGAAAACAAACATGATACAAGCAAACGCATCTCAAAACACAAACACAAGGAAACAATCCGAGCAAGCTCTAGCCCCTCATAGCTCATCCATGCCCCCACTGGCATGCTACTGAAAACAGCGGCTGCACCCATTAAACTCATTCATTACTGGAGAACGAGACAAACCTTAGCGGATCCCTGCCCCCACAGCGACAATCCCGCTCGAAAACACAGAAAGGAAACAACCCCCGCACAAAATATAAATCTACCCCAGATAGAATTCAGCATCAACCTAAGGATCCTGCTGTAACATTACTACACTGACCCAGGACAGCTCAATTCCCTTCCCACCTATTTACAAGATAATCCTCATTCAGGGAGCTCTGGAAGCATCGCCAGTATTGCACTAGGATCCTCTTCGTGAGGCAGCTGGAAGTCTGAAAACACAGCAAATTTACTTATTTCTCTACACGACACGGAGGCTAATTCTCAGAAAAGGCTTAACGCCCTAATCCCCATGCCCCGATTCTCAGGCTATAACGATTATCTTTCTGCAGAAGAAACACACACACACACACACACACACACACACACACACACACACACACACACACACACACACACAGAGAGAGAGAGAGAGAGAGAGAGAGAAAAAGTCGTGCGAGAATGTAAACATTAAGCGAAATCACCGCCGACAGCAGAAACAATAGCCGACACCATAGACACTTCAAATGGTTCTGCTTTCCTCATTTGGACTGAAAGGTGAGAGTGGAACTCGTCTGCCCAAACCGTGACACCGATATCAGCTGCAGGCCAGAGCAAGCCTTTCCGAGGAGATTTTAAGCAACCGGTGGGAGCAAGATCCTGAAGCATTTCTTCCAAGATTGGTCACAGGAGATGAAACCTGGCTCTACCGGCAGGATCCTGAAGACCAAGCAGGAGGCCATGGCTACCAAGAGGTGGCAGTGCTCCAGTCGAAGCCGTGGAGGAGCAGTCAAGAGCAGAGGTCATGGCCACCGTTTGGGGGAGTGGGGGGATGCTAGAGGGATTCTGCTGGTTGACTTTCTGCAGGGCCAAACCCTGATCACATCTGCTCGCTAGCAGAGCGTTTTCAGAAAGTCAGCCAAAGCTGGAGCGAAGAAGGTCCCCACCAGAGAGTTCTTCTCCACCACGACAGTGTTCCTGATCATGGCTTTCTTCGAACAAGGGCAGCTGGGCAAGACCTGCCATGGGAAACCGTGAGGCGTCCACCTGACAGTCCTGATTTGGCGCCTGCTGACTTCTCTTTGTTTCCTCGTCTTGGAAAACCTGTAAAGGGCACCCAGTTTTCTTCAGTTAACAATGGAAAAAAGACTGCATGGAAATAGTTAAATTCCCAGGACCCTGGGGGCTTTAGGGATGGGCTAGACGGCGGGGAAAAGACACTGCTTCCAGAAGGGTCTTGAAGTTGATGGAGCCGAGGCTGAGAAGTAAAATACGCCTATTTCCTCTTTCTCCCTTAATCCCACTTTTCTACAAATGTTTCCAAGTCCCCTCACACAACGTCAATCCCAGGTAAAGAGTTGTCATCCTCTGTTGGTTCTTCTTCCTACGATTTTGTCTTGCGGTGTTGTTATTTTCGCTTTTACTCCCAAGAAGATTCTCTCTGTGTCTTTTGGAATCCACAGATGTGGAAGCTGGGAACATGGAGGGCCAACGGTAGACCTCAGTGGGGTGTGTCCAGGCTGCAATTAACCTAATGAACCTGCGGGGCACAGCAGTCCACCTGGCATGGACCGTCCCGATTGGCTGCATTGGGCTGACGGAATGAATTCCTATCGGGGCGGGGCAGCCCAGGGGCCAAGGGGGTCAGGGCTTGAGCCCTGGGTGGGCCCGGGGCTGGCTATATAAGGCCGGGCTCTGGCAGCGGAGCTTCACTCCGCCTTGGACGGCGCACCGCACAGGTCACTCCAGGCTGCGGCTGCACATCCCGAGGAACAGAAGCGGGCCTGCTCAGCTGTCTGCAAGGACCGGCGTTCCAGACCAAGTGGCCCGCTGCTCCGAGGGTCCAGCTCGCTCCAGGCTGTGACTCCACATCCCGAGGTCGCTGCCTGGCGACCGGGCAGCGAGGACCGGCCACCCCAGACTGCCTGTGCCGCCGCCCCGAGGACAGAGCCGCGACCGCGAGGACAGCGACGCCTGCACAGCTCTGGCGAGATGGCGGCAGGGTCCACTACGCTGCGCGCAGTGGAGAAGCTGCAGGTGCGTCTGGCCACTAAGACGGACCCGAGAAAGCTAGAGAAATATTTGCAGAAACTCTCCGCCTTGCCCATGACGGCAGACATCCTGGCGGAGACTGGAATCAGAAAGACGGTGAAGCGCCTGCGGAAGCACCAGCACGTGGGCGACTTTGCCAGAGACTTAGCGGCCCGGTGGAGGAAGCTGGTGCTCGTGGACCGAAACACCGGGCCTGACCCACAGGACCCTGAGGAGAGCGCTTCCCGACAGCGCTTCGGGGAGGCTCTTCAGGACCGGGAAAAGGCCTGGGGCTTCCCAGAAAACGCGACGGCCCCCAGGAGCCCATCTCACAGCCCTGAGCACAGACGGACAGCACGCAGAACACCTCCGGGGCAACAGAGACCTCACCCGAGGTCTCCCAGTCGCGAGCCCAGAGCCGAGAGAAAGCGCCCCAGAATGGCCCCAGCTGATTCCGGCCCCCATCGGGCCCCTCCAACGCGCACCGCTCCCCTCCCGATGCCCGAGGGCCCTGAGCCTGCTGTGCCCGGGAAGCAACGCGGAAGAGGCCATGCTCACGCCGCTCAGGGCGGGCCTCTGCTGGGTCAAGGCTGCCAGGGCCAACCCCAGGGGGAAGCGGTGGTGAGCCACAGCAAGGGGCACAAATCGTCCCGTGGGGCTTCGGCTCAGAAATCGCCTCCTGCCCAGGAAAGCCAGTCAGAGAGGCTGCAGGCGGCCGGCGCTGATTCGGCCGGGCTGAAAACGCTGCCCAGCCATGTCTTCTCAGAGCTCTGGGACCCCTCAGAGGCCTGGATGCAGGCCAACTACGATCTGCTGTCCGCTTTTGAGGCCATGACCTCCCAGGCAAACCCAGAAGCACTCTCCGCGCCAACGCTCCAGGAGGAAGCTGCTTTCCCTGGACGCAGAGTGAACGCTAAGATGCCGGTGTACTCGGGCTCCAGGCCTGCCTGCCAGCTCCAGGTGCCGACGCCGCGCCAGCAGTGCCTCCAGGTGCCTAGGAACAATCCGGACGCCCTCGGCGACGTGGAAGGGGTCCCCTACTCGGTTCTTGAACCCGTTCTGGAAGGGTGGACGCCCGATCAGCTGTACCGCACAGAGAAAGACAATCCCGCACTCTCTCGAGACACAGATGAATTATGGAGGATTCATTGTCTCCAGGACTTCAAGGAAGAAAAGCCACAGGAGCACGAGTCTTGGCGGGAGCTCTACCTGCGGCTTCGGGATGCCCGAGAGCAGCGGCTGCGAGTAGTGACCACGAAAATCCGATCCGCACGTGAAAACAAACCCAGCGGCCGACAGACAAAGATGATCTGTTTCAACTCTGTGGCCAAGACGCCTTATGATGCTTCCAGGAGGCAAGAGAAGTCTGCAGGAGCCGCTGACCCCGGAGACGGAGAGATCGAGCCAGCCCCCAAGCCCGCAGGAAGCAGCCAGACTCCCCCCGGCCTCGGGGACTGCGGCGGCGGCGGCGGCGGCGGCGGCGGCGGCAGCATTAGCGGGGGCAGCAGCAACGAGCATGCGGCGCCCGCGGACAAAACCCGAAAACAGGCTGTCAAGAAAGTGGCCCCGCTGATGGCCAAGGCAATTCGAGACTACAAGGGAAGATTCTCCCGACGATAATCTCAGGACTTGCCTTACAGATAAAATCTGGGGGGAGGAGGGCCAATGCAAAGTCAGTGCGGGTTGGGGAACGAAACTTCCGATGGACACCAGAACCTTTGGCTTGGAGCAAAGTTGAGCCTCCGAATCCTGCAGGCGTCAAGTGCTGGCCCTGTGATTTCTGCCTCCCACACCCAGCCACTGCCTCCCTGCTTGGAGGACACCTCAGAATTCACAAGATATTGTGAACGCATTCAGATCAATTCTACTTTGGTGGTTCACTGATGGTCTTTTAAATAACGCCCTAGTTGCAATCATAAATCAGGTACAAGATGTGAGATTCCCTTTTGTCATTTTTCCTTTCTTTTGAAATCATCGAGTACATAAGGAAGGACTTCTTACACACAAACTCTCAATCCATCAGTTGACACTGATAACTCCGACTATGCAAAATGTTTTGTTGTCCTTGGTGTTTTCGTTTAGAGAAAAGGCCGGGCATGATCCTGTAATCGTCAGCCATCCTCCTCTGGGAGGCCGAGGAAAGCAGATCGCTTCAGCCCAGGAGGTGGAGAACAGGCTGGGACAAACGGAGAAACCCCGTCTCCACAAAAGATACCGAGATGGGCCCGGCGTGGTGGCACGGCCCCTGTGGTCCCAGCTTCTTAGAGGGCTGAGGTGGCAGGATCGCCTGAACTGGGCAAGCGGAGGCTGCAGTGACCCTTCCTCATTCCACCACACTCCAGCCTGGGTGACACAAGCGGAGCACATCTCAAAGAAACCTGCTGTTTATTTGAAGGAACTCTTGGATTTCATACATAAATGCTAACAACTGCTACGTTCCTTAAGTCAAAATACTTTTACTAAGCACCGCAAGGAATCAATCCCAATCTTTTCACCCAGAACCCCCGTGAAAGAATGGCGACACCTTAATCAGCTTATTTAGGTTCTCGATCAGGAAGTCTAAACCGGCCAATCAGAGTTTCTAATTACCATGAGATGACCGGGTTAACTACCTTGAGTTCACCTCCTACGAGCTCCTGCAAGCTTTGGTGAAAGTTTGCATTCTAACTCAGGGCATTTGTTGGCTTCACACGGGCTGGTAATCACAGATCCGTGTGCCAGATACGACACACACACACATACACACAAAGAAAGACACACACACACACACACACACACACGCACACATAAGCACGCACAGGCACGTGCGCGCGCGCGCACACACACACACACACACACACACACACACACAAACACACACCATTAAGTAAACTTGGTTCGCAGGCGTCACCGACAGTGAGGGATAGAGAGAGAAATAGAAAGACCTAAGCCGCAAGGCAGAACCCAGCAAGGGCAGCAGAAGAGATCAAAGTCCTGTGCCCTTGGCTGTCAGCAGAGTGGGTGCTGGGAAGCTTCTGGAAGCAGGCACCTGAGCGGATGCCGGTGCACGTCAAAAGAGGCCTTCAAGCCTGAAGAACACGTAAGGAGCCAGAACAGGGTGCCACAGAGATACTACCCTTAAGGAAGACAGAAAAGCATTCGTTCCGGGGAAGGGGACATAATCCAATCAGCGACCCTGTGAAACTCAGACATGTCCGGGCACGGTGACCCACGCCTCTATTCCCATGGCTTTGGGAGGTCGAGGCCGGCGGACCCCCTGAGGTCCGGAGTTGCAGACCAGCCTGACCAACATGAGGAAATCCCGTCTCTTCTAAAAAGACGAAACTCGGTTGGGCTTGCTGGCAAGCGCCTGTAGTCCCAGCTACTCAGGGGGCTGAGACAGGAGAATCGCTTGAACCCGGGAGGCCGAGTTTGCAGTGAGCCCAGATCCCAGCATTGCACTCCAGCCTGGACAACAAAAGCCAAACTCCGTCTCAAGTTAGAAAAAACAAAACCTCAGAAAAGCTTCCCCAGCAAGGGCCAGAGACAACGCCGGTCTCTATTTCTTGACAGCAATTCAAGAGAGAATCTCGGGTGGCTTGCAAAACTCACAAGAGAGCAGAATATCCTCCCCAAGGCAGAGAAGCCACACGCTCTTTCTGGAGGTGGAGTAGCCACCGATCACCGTGCAGCCCCTCCCCACTCCCAGCCAGAAACCCCAGCCCCTCGGAACCAAATCCACTGGCAACAACCTTTCTTCCTGGAAAACGTTTCCCCTGCCAAAATGGAAAACAAACATGATACAAGCAAACGCATCTCAAAACACAAACACAAGGAAACAATCCGAGCAAGCTCTAGCCCCTCATAGCTCATCCATGCCCCCACTGGCATGCTACTGAAAACAGCGGCTGCACCCATTAAACTCATTCATTACTGGAGAACGAGACAAACCTTAGCGGATCCCTGCCCCCACAGCGACAATCCCGCTCGAAAACACAGAAAGGAAACAACCCCCGCACAAAATATAAATCTACCCCAGATAGAATTCAGCATCAACCTAAGGATCCTGCTGTAACATTACTACACTGACCCAGGACAGCTCAATTCCCTTCCCACCTATTTACAAGATAATCCTCATTCAGGGAGCTCTGGAAGCATCGCCAGTATTGCACTAGGATCCTCTTCGTGAGGCAGCTGGAAGTCTGAAAACACAGCAAATTTACTTATTTCTCTACACGACACGGAGGCTAATTCTCAGAAAAGGCTTAACGCCCTAATCCCCATGCCCCGATTCTCAGGCTATAACGATTATCTTTCTGCAGAAGAAACACACACACACACACACACACACACACACACACACACACACACACACACACACACACAGAGAGAGAGAGAGAGAGAGAGAGAAAAAGTCGTGCGAGAATGTAAACATTAAGCGAAATCACCGCCGACAGCAGAAACAATAGCCGACACCATAGACACTTCAAATGGTTCTGCTTTCCTCATTTGGACTGAAAGGTGAGAGTGGAACTCGTCTGCCCAAACCGTGGCACCGATATCAGCTGCAGGCCAGAGCAAGCCTTTCCGAGGAGATTTTAAGCAACCGGTGGGAGCAAGATCCTGAAGCATTTCTTCCAAGATTGGTCACAGGAGATGAAACCTGGCTCTACCGGCAGGATCCTGAAGACCAAGCACGAGGCCATGGCTACCAAGAGGTGGCAGTGCTCCAGTCGAAGCCGTGGAGGAGCAGTCAAGAGCAGAGGTCATGGCCACCGTTTGGGGGAGTGGGGGGATGCTAGAGGGATTCTGCTGGTTGACTTTCTGCAGGGCCAAACCCTGATCACATCTGCTCGCTAGCAGAGCGTTTTCAGAAAGTCAGCCAAAGCTGGAGCGAAGAAGGTCCCCACCAGAGAGTTCTTCTCCACCACGACAGTGTTCCTGATCATGGCTTTCTTCGAACAAGGGCAGCTGGGCAAGACCTGCCATGGGAAACCGTGAGGCGTCCACCTGACAGTCCTGATTTGGCGCCTGCTGACTTCTCTTTGTTTCCTCGTCTTGGAAAACCTGTAAAGGGCACCCAGTTTTCTTCAGTTAACAATGGAAAAAAGACTGCATGGAAATAGTTAAATTCCCAGGACCCTGGGGGCTTTAGGGATGGGCTAGACGGCGGGGAAAAGACACTGCTTCCAGAAGGGTCTTGAAGTTGATGGAGCCGAGGCTGAGAAGTAAAATACGCCTATTTCCTCTTTCTCCCTTAATCCCACTTTTCTACAAATGTTTCCAAGTCCCCTCACACAACGTCAATCCCAGGTAAAGAGTTGTCATCCTCTGTTGGTTCTTCTTCCTACGATTTTGTCTTGCGGTGTTGTTATTTTCGCTTTTACTCCCAAGAAGATTCTCTCTGTGTCTTTTGGAATCCACAGATGTGGAAGCTGGGAACATGGAGGGCCAACGGTAGACCTCAGTGGGGTGTGTCCAGGCTGCAATTAACCTAATGAACCTGCGGGGCACAGCAGTCCACCTGGCATGGACCGTCCCGATTGGCTGCATTGGGCTGACGGAATGAATTCCTATCGGGGCGGGGCAGCCCAGGGGCCAAGGGGGTCAGGGCTTGAGCCCTGGGTGGGCCCGGGGCTGGCTATATAAGGCCGGGCTCTGGCAGCGGAGCTTCACTCCGCCTTGGACGGCGCACCGCACAGGTCACTCCAGGCTGCGGCTGCACATCCCGAGGAACAGAAGCGGGCCTGCTCAGCTGTCTGCAAGGACCGGCGTTCCAGACCAAGTGGCCCGCTGCTCCGAGGGTCCAGCTCGCTCCAGGCTGTGACTCCACATCCCGAGGTCGCTGCCTGGCGACCGGGCAGCGAGGACCGGCCACCCCAGACTGCCTGTGCCGCCGCCCCGAGGACAGAGCCGCGACCGCGAGGACAGCGACGCCTGCACAGCTCTGGCGAGATGGCGGCAGGGTCCACTACGCTGCGCGCAGTGGAGAAGCTGCAGGTGCGTCTGGCCACTAAGACGGACCCGAGAAAGCTAGAGAAATATTTGCAGAAACTCTCCGCCTTGCCCATGACGGCAGACATCCTGGCGGAGACTGGAATCAGAAAGACGGTGAAGCGCCTGCGGAAGCACCAGCACGTGGGCGACTTTGCCAGAGACTTAGCGGCCCGGTGGAGGAAGCTGGTGCTCGTGGACCGAAACACCGGGCCTGACCCACAGGACCCTGAGGAGAGCGCTTCCCGACAGCGCTTCGGGGAGGCTCTTCAGGACCGGGAAAAGGCCTGGGGCTTCCCAGAAAACGCGACGGCCCCCAGGAGCCCATCTCACAGCCCTGAGCACAGACGGACAGCACGCAGAACACCTCCGGGGCAACAGAGACCTCACCCGAGGTCTCCCAGTCGCGAGCCCAGAGCCGAGAGAAAGCGCCCCAGAATGGCCCCAGCTGATTCCGGCCCCCATCGGGCCCCTCCAACGCGCACCGCTCCCCTCCCGATGCCCGAGGGCCCTGAGCCTGCTGTGCCCGGGAAGCAACGCGGAAGAGGCCATGCTCACGCCGCTCAGGGCGGGCCTCTGCTGGGTCAAGGCTGCCAGGGCCAACCCCAGGGGGAAGCGGTGGTGAGCCACAGCAAGGGGCACAAATCGTCCCGTGGGGCTTCGGCTCAGAAATCGCCTCCTGCCCAGGAAAGCCAGTCAGAGAGGCTGCAGGCGGCCGGCGCTGATTCGGCCGGGCTGAAAACGCTGCCCAGCCATGTCTTCTCAGAGCTCTGGGACCCCTCAGAGGCCTGGATGCAGGCCAACTACGATCTGCTGTCCGCTTTTGAGGCCATGACCTCCCAGGCAAACCCAGAAGCACTCTCCGCGCCAACGCTCCAGGAGGAAGCTGCTTTCCCTGGACGCAGAGTGAACGCTAAGATGCCGGTGTACTCGGGCTCCAGGCCTGCCTGCCAGCTCCAGGTGCCGACGCCGCGCCAGCAGTGCCTCCAGGTGCCTAGGAACAATCCGGACGCCCTCGGCGACGTGGAAGGGGTCCCCTACTCGGTTCTTGAACCCGTTCTGGAAGGGTGGACGCCCGATCAGCTGTACCGCACAGAGAAAGACAATCCCGCACTCTCTCGAGACACAGATGAATTATGGAGGATTCATTGTCTCCAGGACTTCAAGGAAGAAAAGCCACAGGAGCACGAGTCTTGGCGGGAGCTCTACCTGCGGCTTCGGGATGCCCGAGAGCAGCGGCTGCGAGTAGTGACCACGAAAATCCGATCCGCACGTGAAAACAAACCCAGCGGCCGACAGACAAAGATGATCTGTTTCAACTCTGTGGCCAAGACGCCTTATGATGCTTCCAGGAGGCAAGAGAAGTCTGCAGGAGCCGCTGACCCCGGAGACGGAGAGATCGAGCCAGCCCCCAAGCCCGCAGGAAGCAGCCAGACTCCCCCCGGCCTCGGGGACTGCGGCGGCGGCGGCGGCGGCGGCGGCGGCAGCATTAGCGGGGGCAGCAGCAACGAGCATGCGGCGCCCGCGGACAAAACCCGAAAACAGGCTGTCAAGAAAGTGGCCCCGCTGATGGCCAAGGCAATTCGAGACTACAAGGGAAGATTCTCCCGACGATAATCTCAGGACTTGCCTTACAGATAAAATCTGGGGGGAGGAGGGCCAATGCAAAGTCAGTGCGGGTTGGGGAACGAAACTTCCGATGGACACCAGAACCTTTGGCTTGGAGCAAAGTTGAGCCTCCGAATCCTGCAGGCGTCAAGTGCTGGCCCTGTGATTTCTGCCTCCCACACCCAGCCACTGCCTCCCTGCTTGGAGGACACCTCAGAATTCACAAGATATTGTGAACGCATTCAGATCAATTCTACTTTGGTGGTTCACTGATGGTCTTTTAAATAACGCCCTAGTTGCAATCATAAATCAGGTACAAGATGTGAGATTCCCTTTTGTCATTTTTCCTTTCTTTTGAAATCATCGAGTACATAAGGAAGGACTTCTTACACACAAACTCTCAATCCATCAGTTGACACTGATAACTCCAACTATGCAAAATGTTTTGTTGTCCTTGGTGTTTTCGTTTAGAGAAAAGGCCGGGCATGATCCTGTAATCGTCAGCCATCCTCCTCTGGGAGGCCGAGGAAAGCAGATCGCTTCAGCCCAGGAGGTGGAGAACAGGCTGGGACAAACGGAGAAACCCCGTCTCCACAAAAGATACCGAGATGGGCCCGGCGTGGTGGCACGGCCCCTGTGGTCCCAGCTTCTTAGAGGGCTGAGGTGGCAGGATCGCCTGAACTGGGCAAGCGGAGGCTGCAGTGACCCTTCCTCATTCCACCACACTCCAGCCTGGGTGACACAAGCGGAGCACATCTCAAAGAAACCTGCTGTTTATTTGAAGGAACTCTTGGATTTCATACATAAATGCTAACAACTGCTACGTTCCTTAAGTCAAAATACTTTTACTAAGCACCGCAAGGAATCAATCCCAATCTTTTCACCCAGAACCCCCGTGAAAGAATGGCGACACCTTAATCAGCTTATTTAGGTTCTCGATCAGGAAGTCTAAACCGGCCAATCAGAGTTTCTAATTACCATGAGATGACCGGGTTAACTACCTTGAGTTCACCTCCTACGAGCTCCTGCAAGCTTTGGTGAAAGTTTGCATTCTAACTCAGGGCATTTGTTGGCTTCACACGGGCTGGTAATCACAGATCCGTGTGCCAGATACGACACACACACACATACACACAAAGAAAGACACACACACACACACACACACACACACACGCACACATAAGCACGCACAGGCACGTGCGCGCGCGCGCACACACACACACACACACACACACACACACACAAACACACACCATTAAGTAAACTTGGTTCGCAGGCGTCACCGACAGTGAGGGATAGAGAGAGAAATAGAAAGACCTAAGCCGCAAGGCAGAACCCAGCAAGGGCAGCAGAAGAGATCAAAGTCCTGTGCCCTTGGCTGTCAGCAGAGTGGGTGCTGGGAAGCTTCTGGAAGCAGGCACCTGAGCGGATGCCGGTGCACGTCAAAAGAGGCCTTCAAGCCTGAAGAACACGTAAGGAGCCAGAACAGGGTGCCACAGAGATACTACCCTTAAGGAAGACAGAAAAGCATTCGTTCCGGGGAAGGGGACATAATCCAATCAGCGACCCTGTGAAACTCAGACATGTCCGGGCACGGTGACCCACGCCTCTATTCCCATGGCTTTGGGAGGTCGAGGCCGGCGGACCCCCTGAGGTCCGGAGTTGCAGACCAGCCTGACCAACATGAGGAAATCCCGTCTCTTCTAAAAAGACGAAACTCGGTTGGGCTTGCTGGCAAGCGCCTGTAGTCCCAGCTACTCAGGGGGCTGAGACAGGAGAATCGCTTGAACCCGGGAGGCCGAGTTTGCAGTGAGCCCAGATCCCAGCATTGCACTCCAGCCTGGACAACAAAAGCCAAACTCCGTCTCAAGTTAAAAAAAACAAAACCTCAGAAAAGCTTCCCCAGCAAGGGCCAGAGACAACGCCGGTCTCTATTTCTTGACAGCAATTCAAGAGAGAATCTCGGGTGGCTTGCAAAACTCACAAGAGAGCAGAATATCCTCCCCAAGGCAGAGAAGCCACACGCTCTTTCTGGAGGTGGAGTAGCCACCGATCACCGTGCAGCCCCTCCCCACTCCCAGCCAGAAACCCCAGCCCCTGGGAACCAAATCCACTGGCAACAACCTTTCTTCCTGGAAAACGTTTCCCCTGCCAAAATGGAAAACAAACATGATACAAGCAAACGCATCTCAAAACACAAACACAAGGAAACAATCCGAGCAAGCTCTAGCCCCTCATAGCTCATCCATGCCCCCACTGGCATGCTACTGAAAACAGCGGCTGCACCCATTAAACTCATTCATTACTGGAGAACGAGACAAACCTTAGCGGATCCCTGCCCCCACAGCGACAATCCCGCTCGAAAACACAGAAAGGAAACAACCCCCGCACAAAATATAAATCTACCCCAGATAGAATTCAGCATCAACCTAAGGATCCTGCTGTAACATTACTACACTGACCCAGGACAGCTCAATTCCCTTCCCACCTATTTACAAGATAATCCTCATTCAGGGAGCTCTGGAAGCATCGCCAGTATTGCACTAGGATCCTCTTCGTGAGGCAGCTGGAAGTCTGAAAACACAGCAAATTTACTTATTTCTCTACACGACACGGAGGCTAATTCTCAGAAAAGGCTTAACGCCCTAATCCCCATGCCCCGATTCTCAGGCTATAACGATTATCTTTCTGCAGAAGAAACACACACACACACACACACACACACACACACACACACACACACACACAGAGAGAGAGAGAGAGAGAGAGAGAGAAAAAGTCGTGCGAGAATGTAAACATTAAGCGAAATCACCGCCGACAGCAGAAACAATAGCCGACACCATAGACACTTCAAATGGTTCTGCTTTCCTCATTTGGACTGAAAGGTGAGAGTGGAACTCGTCTGCCCAAACCGTGGCACCGATATCAGCTGCAGGCCAGAGCAAGCCTTTCCGAGGAGATTTTAAGCAACCGGTGGGAGCAAGATCCTGAAGCATTTCTTCCAAGATTGGTCACAGGAGATGAAACCTGGCTCTACCGGCAGGATCCTGAAGACCAAGCACGAGGCCATGGCTACCAAGAGGTGGCAGTGCTCCAGTCGAAGCCGTGGAGGAGCAGTCAAGAGCAGAGGTCATGGCCACCGTTTGGGGGAGTGGGGGGATGCTAGAGGGATTCTGCTGGTTGACTTTCTGCAGGGCCAAACCCTGATCACATCTGCTCGCTAGCAGAGCGTTTTCAGAAAGTCAGCCAAAGCTGGAGCGAAGAAGGTCCCCACCAGAGAGTTCTTCTCCACCACGACAGTGTTCCTGATCATGGCTTTCTTCGAACAAGGGCAGCTGGGCAAGACCTGCCATGGGAAACCGTGAGGCGTCCACCTGACAGTCCTGATTTGGCGCCTGCTGACTTCTCTTTGTTTCCTCGTCTTGGAAAACCTGTAAAGGGCACCCAGTTTTCTTCAGTTAACAATGGAAAAAAGACTGCATGGAAATAGTTAAATTCCCAGGACCCTGGGGGCTTTAGGGATGGGCTAGACGGCGGGGAAAAGACACTGCTTCCAGAAGGGTCTTGAAGTTGATGGAGCCGAGGCTGAGAAGTAAAATACGCCTATTTCCTCTTTCTCCCTTAATCCCACTTTTCTACAAATGTTTCCAAGTCCCCTCACACAACGTCAATCCCAGGTAAAGAGTTGTCATCCTCTGTTGGTTCTTCTTCCTACGATTTTGTCTTGCGGTGTTGTTATTTTCGCTTTTACTCCCAAGAAGATTCTCTCTGTGTCTTTTGGAATCCACAGATGTGGAAGCTGGGAACATGGAGGGCCAACGGTAGACCTCAGTGGGGTGTGTCCAGGCTGCAATTAACCTAATGAACCTGCGGGGCACAGCAGTCCACCTGGCATGGACCGTCCCGATTGGCTGCATTGGGCTGACGGAATGAATTCCTATCGGGGCGGGGCAGCCCAGGGGCCAAGGGGGTCAGGGCTTGAGCCCTGGGTGGGCCCGGGGCTGGCTATATAAGGCCGGGCTCTGGCAGCGGAGCTTCACTCCGCCTTGGACGGCGCACCGCACAGGTCACTCCAGGCTGCGGCTGCACATCCCGAGGAACAGAAGCGGGCCTGCTCAGCTGTCTGCAAGGACCGGCGTTCCAGACCAAGTGGCCCGCTGCTCCGAGGGTCCAGCTCGCTCCAGGCTGTGACTCCACATCCCGAGGTCGCTGCCTGGCGACCGGGCAGCGAGGACCGGCCACCCCAGACTGCCTGTGCCGCCGCCCCGAGGACAGAGCCGCGACCGCGAGGACAGCGACGCCTGCACAGCTCTGGCGAGATGGCGGCAGGGTCCACTACGCTGCGCGCAGTGGAGAAGCTGCAGGTGCGTCTGGCCACTAAGACGGACCCGAGAAAGCTAGAGAAATATTTGCAGAAACTCTCCGCCTTGCCCATGACGGCAGACATCCTGGCGGAGACTGGAATCAGAAAGACGGTGAAGCGCCTGCGGAAGCACCAGCACGTGGGCGACTTTGCCAGAGACTTAGCGGCCCGGTGGAGGAAGCTGGTGCTCGTGGACCGAAACACCGGGCCTGACCCACAGGACCCTGAGGAGAGCGCTTCCCGACAGCGCTTCGGGGAGGCTCTTCAGGACCGGGAAAAGGCCTGGGGCTTCCCAGAAAACGCGACGGCCCCCAGGAGCCCATCTCACAGCCCTGAGCACAGACGGACAGCACGCAGAACACCTCCGGGGCAACAGAGACCTCACCCGAGGTCTCCCAGTCGCGAGCCCAGAGCCGAGAGAAAGCGCCCCAGAATGGCCCCAGCTGATTCCGGCCCCCATCGGGCCCCTCCAACGCGCACCGCTCCCCTCCCGATGCCCGAGGGCCCTGAGCCTGCTGTGCCCGGGAAGCAACGCGGAAGAGGCCATGCTCACGCCGCTCAGGGCGGGCCTCTGCTGGGTCAAGGCTGCCAGGGCCAACCCCAGGGGGAAGCGGTGGTGAGCCACAGCAAGGGGCACAAATCGTCCCGTGGGGCTTCGGCTCAGAAATCGCCTCCTGCCCAGGAAAGCCAGTCAGAGAGGCTGCAGGCAGCCGGCGCTGATTCGGCCGGGCTGAAAACGCTGCCCAGCCATGTCTTCTCAGAGCTCTGGGACCCCTCAGAGGCCTGGATGCAGGCCAACTACGATCTGCTGTCCGCTTTTGAGGCCATGACCTCCCAGGCAAACCCAGAAGCACTCTCCGCGCCAACGCTCCAGGAGGAAGCTGCTTTCCCTGGACGCAGAGTGAACGCTAAGATGCCGGTGTACTCGGGCTCCAGGCCTGCCTGCCAGCTCCAGGTGCCGACGCCGCGCCAGCAGTGCCTCCAGGTGCCTAGGAACAATCCGGACGCCCTCGGCGACGTGGAAGGGGTCCCCTACTCGGTTCTTGAACCCGTTCTGGAAGGGTGGACGCCCGATCAGCTGTACCGCACAGAGAAAGACAATCCCGCACTCTCTCGAGACACAGATGAATTATGGAGGATTCATTGTCTCCAGGACTTCAAGGAAGAAAAGCCACAGGAGCACGAGTCTTGGCGGGAGCTCTACCTGCGGCTTCGGGATGCCCGAGAGCAGCGGCTGCGAGTAGTGACCACGAAAATCCGATCCGCACGTGAAAACAAACCCAGCGGCCGACAGACAAAGATGATCTGTTTCAACTCTGTGGCCAAGACGCCTTATGATGCTTCCAGGAGGCAAGAGAAGTCTGCAGGAGCCGCTGACCCCGGAGACGGAGAGATCGAGCCAGCCCCCAAGCCCGCAGGAAGCAGCCAGACTCCCCCCGGCCTCGGGGACTGCGGCGGCGGCGGCGGCGGCGGCGGCGGCAGCATTAGCGGGGGCAGCAGCAACGAGCATGCGGCGCCCGCGGACAAAACCCGAAAACAGGCTGTCAAGAAAGTGGCCCCGCTGATGGCCAAGGCAATTCGAGACTACAAGGGAAGATTCTCCCGACGATAATCTCAGGACTTGCCTTACAGATAAAATCTGGGGGGAGGAGGGCCAATGCAAAGTCAGTGCGGGTTGGGGAACGAAACTTCCGATGGACACCAGAACCTTTGGCTTGGAGCAAAGTTGAGCCTCCGAATCCTGCAGGCGTCAAGTGCTGGCCCTGTGATTTCTGCCTCCCACACCCAGCCACTGCCTCCCTGCTTGGAGGACACCTCAGAATTCACAAGATATTGTGAACGCATTCAGATCAATTCTACTTTGGTGGTTCACTGATGGTCTTTTAAATAACGCCCTAGTTGCAATCATAAATCAGGTACAAGATGTGAGATTCCCTTTTGTCATTTTTCCTTTCTTTTGAAATCATCGAGTACATAAGGAAGGACTTCTTACACACAAACTCTCAATCCATCAGTTGACACTGATAACTCCGACTATGCAAAATGTTTTGTTGTCCTTGGTGTTTTCGTTTAGAGAAAAGGCCGGGCATGATCCTGTAATCGTCAGCCATCCTCCTCTGGGAGGCCGAGGAAAGCAGATCGCTTCAGCCCAGGAGGTGGAGAACAGGCTGGGACAAACGGAGAAACCCCGTCTCCACAAAAGATACCGAGATGGGCCCGGCGTGGTGGCACGGCCCCTGTGGTCCCAGCTTCTTAGAGGGCTGAGGTGGCAGGATCGCCTGAACTGGGCAAGCGGAGGCTGCAGTGACCCTTCCTCATTCCACCACACTCCAGCCTGGGTGACACAAGCGGAGCACATCTCAAAGAAACCTGCTGTTTATTTGAAGGAACTCTTGGATTTCATACATAAATGCTAACAACTGCTACGTTCCTTAAGTCAAAATACTTTTACTAAGCACCGCAAGGAATCAATCCCAATCTTTTCACCCAGAACCCCCGTGAAAGAATGGCGACACCTTAATCAGCTTATTTAGGTTCTCGATCAGGAAGTCTAAACCGGCCAATCAGAGTTTCTAATTACCATGAGATGACCGGGTTAACTACCTTGAGTTCACCTCCTACGAGCTCCTGCAAGCTTTGGTGAAAGTTTGCATTCTAACTCAGGGCATTTGTTGGCTTCACACGGGCTGGTAATCACAGATCCGTGTGCCAGATACGACACACACACACATACACACAAAGAAAGACACACACACACACACACACACACACACGCACACATAAGCACGCACAGGCACGTGCGCGCGCGCGCACACACACACACACACACACACACACACACACACAAACACACACCATTAAGTAAACTTGGTTCGCAGGCGTCACCGACAGTGAGGGATAGAGAGAGAAATAGAAAGACCTAAGCCGCAAGGCAGAACCCAGCAAGGGCAGCAGAAGAGATCAAAGTCCTGTGCCCTTGGCTGTCAGCAGAGTGGGTGCTGGGAAGCTTCTGGAAGCAGGCACCTGAGCGGATGCCGGTGCACGTCAAAAGAGGCCTTCAAGCCTGAAGAACACGTAAGGAGCCAGAACAGGGTGCCACAGAGATACTACCCTTAAGGAAGACAGAAAAGCATTCGTTCCGGGGAAGGGGACATAATCCAATCAGCGACCCTGTGAAACTCAGACATGTCCGGGCACGGTGACCCACGCCTCTATTCCCATGGCTTTGGGAGGTCGAGGCCGGCGGACCCCCTGAGGTCCGGAGTTGCAGACCAGCCTGACCAACATGAGGAAATCCCGTCTCTTCTAAAAAGACGAAACTCGGTTGGGCTTGCTGGCAAGCGCCTGTAGTCCCAGCTACTCAGGGGGCTGAGACAGGAGAATCGCTTGAACCCGGGAGGCCGAGTTTGCAGTGAGCCCAGATCCCAGCATTGCACTCCAGCCTGGACAACAAAAGCCAAACTCCGTCTCAAGTTAAAAAAAACAAAACCTCAGAAAAGCTTCCCCAGCAAGGGCCAGAGACAACGCCGGTCTCTATTTCTTGACAGCAATTCAAGAGAGAATCTCGGGTGGCTTGCAAAACTCACAAGAGAGCAGAATATCCTCCCCAAGGCAGAGAAGCCACACGCTCTTTCTGGAGGTGGAGTAGCCACCGATCACCGTGCAGCCCCTCCCCACTCCCAGCCAGAAACCCCAGCCCCTCGGAACCAAATCCACTGGCAACAACCTTTCTTCCTGGAAAACGTTTCCCCTGCCAAAATGGAAAACAAACATGATACAAGCAAACGCATCTCAAAACACAAACACAAGGAAACAATCCGAGCAAGCTCTAGCCCCTCATAGCTCATCCATGCCCCCACTGGCATGCTACTGAAAACAGCGGCTGCACCCATTAAACTCATTCATTACTGGAGAACGAGACAAACCTTAGCGGATCCCTGCCCCCACAGCGACAATCCCGCTCGAAAACACAGAAAGGAAACAACCCCCGCACAAAATATAAATCTACCCCAGATAGAATTCAGCATCAACCTAAGGATCCTGCTGTAACATTACTACACTGACCCAGGACAGCTCAATTCCCTTCCCACCTATTTACAAGATAATCCTCATTCAGGGAGCTCTGGAAGCATTGCCAGTATTGCACTAGGATCCTCTTCGTGAGGCAGCTGGAAGTCTGAAAACACAGCAAATTTACTTATTTCTCTACACGACACGGAGGCTAATTCTCAGAAAAGGCTTAACGCCCTAATCCCCATGCCCCGATTCTCAGGCTATAACGATTATCTTTCTGCAGAAGAAACACACACACACACACACACACACACACACACACACACACACACACACACACACAGAGAGAGAGAGAGAGAGAGAGAGAAAAAGTCGTGCGAGAATGTAAACATTAAGCGAAATCACCGCCGACAGCAGAAACAATAGCCGACACCATAGACACTTCAAATGGTTCTGCTTTCCTCATTTGGACTGAAAGGTGAGAGTGGAACTCGTCTGCCCAAACCGTGGCACCGATATCAGCTGCAGGCCAGAGCAAGCCTTTCCGAGGAGATTTTAAGCAACCGGTGGGAGCAAGATCCTGAAGCATTTCTTCCAAGATTGGTCACAGGAGATGAAACCTGGCTCTACCGGCAGGATCCTGAAGACCAAGCACGAGGCCATGGCTACCAAGAGGTGGCAGTGCTCCAGTCGAAGCCGTGGAGGAGCAGTCAAGAGCAGAGGTCATGGCCACCGTTTGGGGGAGTGGGGGGATGCTAGAGGGATTCTGCTGGTTGACTTTCTGCAGGGCCAAACCCTGATCACATCTGCTCGCTAGCAGAGCGTTTTCAGAAAGTCAGCCAAAGCTGGAGCGAAGAAGGTCCCCACCAGAGAGTTCTTCTCCACCACGACAGTGTTCCTGATCATGGCTTTCTTCGAACAAGGGCAGCTGGGCAAGACCTGCCATGGGAAACCGTGAGGCGTCCACCTGACAGTCCTGATTTGGCGCCTGCTGACTTCTCTTTGTTTCCTCGTCTTGGAAAACCTGTAAAGGGCACCCAGTTTTCTTCAGTTAACAATGGAAAAAAGACTGCATGGAAATAGTTAAATTCCCAGGACCCTGGGGGCTTTAGGGATGGGCTAGACGGCGGGGAAAAGACACTGCTTCCAGAAGGGTCTTGAAGTTGATGGAGCCGAGGCTGAGAAGTAAAATACGCCTATTTCCTCTTTCTCCCTTAATCCCACTTTTCTACAAATGTTTCCAAGTCCCCTCACACAACGTCAATCCCAGGTAAAGAGTTGTCATCCTCTGTTGGTTCTTCTTCCTACGATTTTGTCTTGCGGTGTTGTTATTTTCGCTTTTACTCCCAAGAAGATTCTCTCTGTGTCTTTTGGAATCCACAGATGTGGAAGCTGGGAACATGGAGGGCCAACGGTAGACCTCAGTGGGGTGTGTCCAGGCTGCAATTAACCTAATGAACCTGCGGGGCACAGCAGTCCACCTGGCATGGACCGTCCCGATTGGCTGCATTGGGCTGACGGAATGAATTCCTATCGGGGCGGGGCAGCCCAGGGGCCAAGGGGGTCAGGGCTTGAGCCCTGGGTGGGCCCGGGGCTGGCTATATAAGGCCGGGCTCTGGCAGCGGAGCTTCACTCCGCCTTGGACGGCGCACCGCACAGGTCACTCCAGGCTGCGGCTGCACATCCCGAGGAACAGAAGCGGGCCTGCTCAGCTGTCTGCAAGGACCGGCGTTCCAGACCAAGTGGCCCGCTGCTCCGAGGGTCCAGCTCGCTCCAGGCTGTGACTCCACATCCCGAGGTCGCTGCCTGGCGACCGGGCAGCGAGGACCGGCCACCCCAGACTGCCTGTGCCGCCGCCCCGAGGACAGAGCCGCGACCGCGAGGACAGCGACGCCTGCACAGCTCTGGCGAGATGGCGGCAGGGTCCACTACGCTGCGCGCAGTGGAGAAGCTGCAGGTGCGTCTGGCCACTAAGACGGACCCGAGAAAGCTAGAGAAATATTTGCAGAAACTCTCCGCCTTGCCCATGACGGCAGACATCCTGGCGGAGACTGGAATCAGAAAGACGGTGAAGCGCCTGCGGAAGCACCAGCACGTGGGCGACTTTGCCAGAGACTTAGCGGCCCGGTGGAGGAAGCTGGTGCTCGTGGACCGAAACACCGGGCCTGACCCACAGGACCCTGAGGAGAGCGCTTCCCGACAGCGCTTCGGGGAGGCTCTTCAGGACCGGGAAAAGGCCTGGGGCTTCCCAGAAAACGCGACGGCCCCCAGGAGCCCATCTCACAGCCCTGAGCACAGACGGACAGCACGCAGAACACCTCCGGGGCAACAGAGACCTCACCCGAGGTCTCCCAGTCGCGAGCCCAGAGCCGAGAGAAAGCGCCCCAGAATGGCCCCAGCTGATTCCGGCCCCCATCGGGCCCCTCCAACGCGCACCGCTCCCCTCCCGATGCCCGAGGGCCCTGAGCCTGCTGTGCCCGGGAAGCAACGCGGAAGAGGCCATGCTCACGCCGCTCAGGGCGGGCCTCTGCTGGGTCAAGGCTGCCAGGGCCAACCCCAGGGGGAAGCGGTGGTGAGCCACAGCAAGGGGCACAAATCGTCCCGTGGGGCTTCGGCTCAGAAATCGCCTCCTGCCCAGGAAAGCCAGTCAGAGAGGCTGCAGGCGGCCGGCGCTGATTCGGCCGGGCTGAAAACGCTGCCCAGCCATGTCTTCTCAGAGCTCTGGGACCCCTCAGAGGCCTGGATGCAGGCCAACTACGATCTGCTGTCCGCTTTTGAGGCCATGACCTCCCAGGCAAACCCAGAAGCACTCTCCGCGCCAACGCTCCAGGAGGAAGCTGCTTTCCCTGGACGCAGAGTGAACGCTAAGATGCCGGTGTACTCGGGCTCCAGGCCTGCCTGCCAGCTCCAGGTGCCGACGCCGCGCCAGCAGTGCCTCCAGGTGCCTAGGAACAATCCGGACGCCCTCGGCGACGTGGAAGGGGTCCCCTACTCGGTTCTTGAACCCGTTCTGGAAGGGTGGACGCCCGATCAGCTGTACCGCACAGAGAAAGACAATCCCGCACTCTCTCGAGACACAGATGAATTATGGAGGATTCATTGTCTCCAGGACTTCAAGGAAGAAAAGCCACAGGAGCACGAGTCTTGGCGGGAGCTCTACCTGCGGCTTCGGGATGCCCGAGAGCAGCGGCTGCGAGTAGTGACCACGAAAATCCGATCCGCACGTGAAAACAAACCCAGCGGCCGACAGACAAAGATGATCTGTTTCAACTCTGTGGCCAAGACGCCTTATGATGCTTCCAGGAGGCAAGAGAAGTCTGCAGGAGCCGCTGACCCCGGAGACGGAGAGATCGAGCCAGCCCCCAAGCCCGCAGGAAGCAGCCAGACTCCCCCCGGCCTCGGGGACTGCGGCGGCGGCGGCGGCGGCGGCGGCGGCGGCAGCATTAGCGGGGGCAGCAGCAACGAGCATGCGGCGCCCGCGGACAAAACCCGAAAACAGGCTGTCAAGAAAGTGGCCCCGCTGATGGCCAAGGCAATTCGAGACTACAAGGGAAGATTCTCCCGACGATAATCTCAGGACTTGCCTTACAGATAAAATCTGGGGGGAGGAGGGCCAATGCAAAGTCAGTGCGGGTTGGGGAACGAAACTTCCGATGGACACCAGAACCTTTGGCTTGGAGCAAAGTTGAGCCTCCGAATCCTGCAGGCGTCAAGTGCTGGCCCTGTGATTTCTGCCTCCCACACCCAGCCACTGCCTCCCTGCTTGGAGGACACCTCAGAATTCACAAGATATTGTGAACGCATTCAGATCAATTCTACTTTGGTGGTTCACTGATGGTCTTTTAAATAACGCCCTAGTTGCAATCATAAATCAGGTACAAGATGTGAGATTCCCTTTTGTCATTTTTCCTTTCTTTTGAAATCATCGAGTACATAAGGAAGGACTTCTTACACACAAACTCTCAATCCATCAGTTGACACTGATAACTCCGACTATGCAAAATGTTTTGTTGTCCTTGGTGTTTTCGTTTAGAGAAAAGGCCGGGCATGATCCTGTAATCGTCAGCCATCCTCCTCTGGGAGGCCGAGGAAAGCAGATCGCTTCAGCCCAGGAGGTGGAGAACAGGCTGGGACAAACGGAGAAACCCCGTCTCCACAAAAGATACCGAGATGGGCCCGGCGTGGTGGCACGGCCCCTGTGGTCCCAGCTTCTTAGAGGGCTGAGGTGGCAGGATCGCCTGAACTGGGCAAGCGGAGGCTGCAGTGACCCTTCCTCATTCCACCACACTCCAGCCTGGGTGACACAAGCGGAGCACATCTCAAAGAAACCTGCTGTTTATTTGAAGGAACTCTTGGATTTCATACATAAATGCTAACAACTGCTACGTTCCTTAAGTCAAAATACTTTTACTAAGCACCGCAAGGAATCAATCCCAATCTTTTCACCCAGAACCCCCGTGAAAGAATGGCGACACCTTAATCAGCTTATTTAGGTTCTCGATCAGGAAGTCTAAACCGGCCAATCAGAGTTTCTAATTACCATGAGATGACCGGGTTAACTACCTTGAGTTCACCTCCTACGAGCTCCTGCAAGCTTTGGTGAAAGTTTGCATTCTAACTCAGGGCATTTGTTGGCTTCACACGGGCTGGTAATCACAGATCCGTGTGCCAGATACGACACACACACACATACACACAAAGAAAGACACACACACACACACACACACACACACACACGCACACATAAGCACGCACAGGCACGTGCGCGCGCGCGCACACACACACACACACACACACACACACACACACACACAAACACACACCATTAAGTAAACTTGGTTCGCAGGCGTCACCGACAGTGAGGGATAGAGAGAGAAATAGAAAGACCTAAGCCGCAAGGCAGAACCCAGCAAGGGCAGCAGAAGAGATCAAAGTCCTGTGCCCTTGGCTGTCAGCAGAGTGGGTGCTGGGAAGCTTCTGGAAGCAGGCACCTGAGCGGATGCCGGTGCACGTCAAAAGAGGCCTTCAAGCCTGAAGAACACGTAAGGAGCCAGAACAGGGTGCCACAGAGATACTACCCTTAAGGAAGACAGAAAAGCATTCGTTCCGGGGAAGGGGACATAATCCAATCAGCGACCCTGTGAAACTCAGACATGTCCGGGCACGGTGACCCACGCCTCTATTCCCATGGCTTTGGGAGGTCGAGGCCGGCGGACCCCCTGAGGTCCGGAGTTGCAGACCAGCCTGACCAACATGAGGAAATCCCGTCTCTTCTAAAAAGACGAAACTCGGTTGGGCTTGCTGGCAAGCGCCTGTAGTCCCAGCTACTCAGGGGGCTGAGACAGGAGAATCGCTTGAACCCGGGAGGCCGAGTTTGCAGTGAGCCCAGATCCCAGCATTGCACTCCAGCCTGGACAACAAAAGCCAAACTCCGTCTCAAGTTAAAAAAAACAAAACCTCAGAAAAGCTTCCCCAGCAAGGGCCAGAGACAACGCCGGTCTCTATTTCTTGACAGCAATTCAAGAGAGAATCTCGGGTGGCTTGCAAAACTCACAAGAGAGCAGAATATCCTCCCCAAGGCAGAGAAGCCACACGCTCTTTCTGGAGGTGGAGTAGCCACCGATCACCGTGCAGCCCCTCCCCACTCCCAGCCAGAAACCCCAGCCCCTCGGAACCAAATCCACTGGCAACAACCTTTCTTCCTGGAAAACGTTTCCCCTGCCAAAATGGAAAACAAACATGATACAAGCAAACGCATCTCAAAACACAAACACAAGGAAACAATCCGAGCAAGCTCTAGCCCCTCATAGCTCATCCATGCCCCCACTGGCATGCTACTGAAAACAGCGGCTGCACCCATTAAACTCATTCATTACTGGAGAACGAGACAAACCTTAGCGGATCCCTGCCCCCACAGCGACAATCCCGCTCGAAAACACAGAAAGGAAACAACCCCCGCACAAAATATAAATCTACCCCAGATAGAATTCAGCATCAACCTAAGGATCCTGCTGTAACATTACTACACTGACCCAGGACAGCTCAATTCCCTTCCCACCTATTTACAAGATAATCCTCATTCAGGGAGCTCTGGAAGCATTGCCAGTATTGCACTAGGATCCTCTTCGTGAGGCAGCTGGAAGTCTGAAAACACAGCAAATTTACTTATTTCTCTACACGACACGGAGGCTAATTCTCAGAAAAGGCTTAACGCCCTAATCCCCATGCCCCGATTCTCAGGCTATAACGATTATCTTTCTGCAGAAGAAACACACACACACACACACACACACACACACACACACACACACACACACACACACAGAGAGAGAGAGAGAGAGAGAGAGAAAAAGTCGTGCGAGAATGTAAACATTAAGCGAAATCACCGCCGACAGCAGAAACAATAGCCGACACCATAGACACTTCAAATGGTTCTGCTTTCCTCATTTGGACTGAAAGGTGAGAGTGGAACTCGTCTGCCCAAACCGTGGCACCGATATCAGCTGCAGGCCAGAGCAAGCCTTTCCGAGGAGATTTTAAGCAACCGGTGGGAGCAAGATCCTGAAGCATTTCTTCCAAGATTGGTCACAGGAGATGAAACCTGGCTCTACCGGCAGGATCCTGAAGACCAAGCACGAGGCCATGGCTACCAAGAGGTGGCAGTGCTCCAGTCGAAGCCGTGGAGGAGCAGTCAAGAGCAGAGGTCATGGCCACCGTTTGGGGGAGTGGGGGGATGCTAGAGGGATTCTGCTGGTTGACTTTCTGCAGGGCCAAACCCTGATCACATCTGCTCGCTAGCAGAGCGTTTTCAGAAAGTCAGCCAAAGCTGGAGCGAAGAAGGTCCCCACCAGAGAGTTCTTCTCCACCACGACAGTGTTCCTGATCATGGCTTTCTTCGAACAAGGGCAGCTGGGCAAGACCTGCCATGGGAAACCGTGAGGCGTCCACCTGACAGTCCTGATTTGGCGCCTGCTGACTTCTCTTTGTTTCCTCGTCTTGGAAAACCTGTAAAGGGCACCCAGTTTTCTTCAGTTAACAATGGAAAAAAGACTGCATGGAAATAGTTAAATTCCCAGGACCCTGGGGGCTTTAGGGATGGGCTAGACGGCGGGGAAAAGACACTGCTTCCAGAAGGGTCTTGAAGTTGATGGAGCCGAGGCTGAGAAGTAAAATACGCCTATTTCCTCTTTCTCCCTTAATCCCACTTTTCTACAAATGTTTCCAAGTCCCCTCACACAACGTCAATCCCAGGTAAAGAGTTGTCATCCTCTGTTGGTTCTTCTTCCTACGATTTTGTCTTGCGGTGTTGTTATTTTCGCTTTTACTCCCAAGAAGATTCTCTCTGTGTCTTTTGGAATCCACAGATGTGGAAGCTGGGAACATGGAGGGCCAACGGTAGACCTCAGTGGGGTGTGTCCAGGCTGCAATTAACCTAATGAACCTGCGGGGCACAGCAGTCCACCTGGCATGGACCGTCCCGATTGGCTGCATTGGGCTGACGGAATGAATTCCTATCGGGGCGGGGCAGCCCAGGGGCCAAGGGGGTCAGGGCTTGAGCCCTGGGTGGGCCCGGGGCTGGCTATATAAGGCCGGGCTCTGGCAGCGGAGCTTCACTCCGCCTTGGACGGCACACCGCACAGGTCACTCCAGGCTGCGGCTGCACATCCCGAGGAACAGAAGCGGGCCTGCTCAGCTGTCTGCAAGGACCGGCGTTCCAGACCAAGTGGCCCGCTGCTCCGAGGGTCCAGCTCGCTCCAGGCTGTGACTCCACATCCCGAGGTCGCTGCCTGGCGACCGGGCAGCGAGGACCGGCCACCCCAGACTGCCTGTGCCGCCGCCCCGAGGACAGAGCCGCGACCGCGAGGACAGCGACGCCTGCACAGCTCTGGCGAGATGGCGGCAGGGTCCACTACGCTGCGCGCAGTGGAGAAGCTGCAGGTGCGTCTGGCCACTAAGACGGACCCGAGAAAGCTAGAGAAATATTTGCAGAAACTCTCCGCCTTGCCCATGACGGCAGACATCCTGGCGGAGACTGGAATCAGAAAGACGGTGAAGCGCCTGCGGAAGCACCAGCACGTGGGCGACTTTGCCAGAGACTTAGCGGCCCGGTGGAGGAAGCTGGTGCTCGTGGACCGAAACACCGGGCCTGACCCACAGGACCCTGAGGAGAGCGCTTCCCGACAGCGCTTCGGGGAGGCTCTTCAGGACCGGGAAAAGGCCTGGGGCTTCCCAGAAAACGCGACGGCCCCCAGGAGCCCATCTCACAGCCCTGAGCACAGACGGACAGCACGCAGAACACCTCCGGGGCAACAGAGACCTCACCCGAGGTCTCCCAGTCGCGAGCCCAGAGCCGAGAGAAAGCGCCCCAGAATGGCCCCAGCTGATTCCGGCCCCCATCGGGCCCCTCCAACGCGCACCGCTCCCCTCCCGATGCCCGAGGGCCCTGAGCCTGCTGTGCCCGGGAAGCAACGCGGAAGAGGCCATGCTCACGCCGCTCAGGGCGGGCCTCTGCTGGGTCAAGGCTGCCAGGGCCAACCCCAGGGGGAAGCGGTGGTGAGCCACAGCAAGGGGCACAAATCGTCCCGTGGGGCTTCGGCTCAGAAATCGCCTCCTGCCCAGGAAAGCCAGTCAGAGAGGCTGCAGGCGGCCGGCGCTGATTCGGCCGGGCTGAAAACGCTGCCCAGCCATGTCTTCTCAGAGCTCTGGGACCCCTCAGAGGCCTGGATGCAGGCCAACTACGATCTGCTGTCCGCTTTTGAGGCCATGACCTCCCAGGCAAACCCAGAAGCACTCTCCGCGCCAACGCTCCAGGAGGAAGCTGCTTTCCCTGGACGCAGAGTGAACGCTAAGATGCCGGTGTACTCGGGCTCCAGGCCTGCCTGCCAGCTCCAGGTGCCGACGCCGCGCCAGCAGTGCCTCCAGGTGCCTAGGAACAATCCGGACGCCCTCGGCGACGTGGAAGGGGTCCCCTACTCGGTTCTTGAACCCGTTCTGGAAGGGTGGACGCCCGATCAGCTGTACCGCACAGAGAAAGACAATCCCGCACTCTCTCGAGACACAGATGAATTATGGAGGATTCATTGTCTCCAGGACTTCAAGGAAGAAAAGCCACAGGAGCACGAGTCTTGGCGGGAGCTCTACCTGCGGCTTCGGGATGCCCGAGAGCAGCGGCTGCGAGTAGTGACCACGAAAATCCGATCCGCACGTGAAAACAAACCCAGCGGCCGACAGACAAAGATGATCTGTTTCAACTCTGTGGCCAAGACGCCTTATGATGCTTCCAGGAGGCAAGAGAAGTCTGCAGGAGCCGCTGACCCCGGAGACGGAGAGATCGAGCCAGCCCCCAAGCCCGCAGGAAGCAGCCAGACTCCCCCCGGCCTCGGGGACTGCGGCGGCGGCGGCGGCGGCGGCGGCGGCGGCAGCATTAGCGGGGGCAGCAGCAACGAGCATGCGGCGCCCGCGGACAAAACCCGAAAACAGGCTGTCAAGAAAGTGGCCCCGCTGATGGCCAAGGCAATTCGAGACTACAAGGGAAGATTCTCCCGACGATAATCTCAGGACTTGCCTTACAGATAAAATCTGGGGGGAGGAGGGCCAATGCAAAGTCAGTGCGGGTTGGGGAACGAAACTTCCGATGGACACCAGAACCTTTGGCTTGGAGCAAAGTTGAGCCTCCGAATCCTGCAGGCGTCAAGTGCTGGCCCTGTGATTTCTGCCTCCCACACCCAGCCACTGCCTCCCTGCTTGGAGGACACCTCAGAATTCACAAGATATTGTGAACGCATTCAGATCAATTCTACTTTGGTGGTTCACTGATGGTCTTTTAAATAACGCCCTAGTTGCAATCATAAATCAGGTACAAGATGTGAGATTCCCTTTTGTCATTTTTCCTTTCTTTTGAAATCATCGAGTACATAAGGAAGGACTTCTTACACACAAACTCTCAATCCATCAGTTGACACTGATAACTCCAACTATGCAAAATGTTTTGTTGTCCTTGGTGTTTTCGTTTAGAGAAAAGGCCGGGCATGATCCTGTAATCGTCAGCCATCCTCCTCTGGGAGGCCGAGGAAAGCAGATCGCTTCAGCCCAGGAGGTGGAGAACAGGCTGGGACAAACGGAGAAACCCCGTCTCCACAAAAGATACCGAGATGGGCCCGGCGTGGTGGCACGGCCCCTGTGGTCCCAGCTTCTTAGAGGGCTGAGGTGGCAGGATCGCCTGAACTGGGCAAGCGGAGGCTGCAGTGACCCTTCCTCATTCCACCACACTCCAGCCTGGGTGACACAAGCGGAGCACATCTCAAAGAAACCTGCTGTTTATTTGAAGGAACTCTTGGATTTCATACATAAATGCTAACAACTGCTACGTTCCTTAAGTCAAAATACTTTTACTAAGCACCGCAAGGAATCAATCCCAATCTTTTCACCCAGAACCCCCGTGAAAGAATGGCGACACCTTAATCAGCTTATTTAGGTTCTCGATCAGGAAGTCTAAACCGGCCAATCAGAGTTTCTAATTACCATGAGATGACCGGGTTAACTACCTTGAGTTCACCTCCTACGAGCTCCTGCAAGCTTTGGTGAAAGTTTGCATTCTAACTCAGGGCATTTGTTGGCTTCACACGGGCTGGTAATCACAGATCCGTGTGCCAGATACGACACACACACACATACACACAAAGAAAGACACACACACACACACACACACACACACACGCACACATAAGCACGCACAGGCACGTGCGCGCGCGCGCACACACACACACACACACACACACACACACACAAACACACACCATTAAGTAAACTTGGTTCGCAGGCGTCACCGACAGTGAGGGATAGAGAGAGAAATAGAAAGACCTAAGCCGCAAGGCAGAACCCAGCAAGGGCAGCAGAAGAGATCAAAGTCCTGTGCCCTTGGCTGTCAGCAGAGTGGGTGCTGGGAAGCTTCTGGAAGCAGGCACCTGAGCGGATGCCGGTGCACGTCAAAAGAGGCCTTCAAGCCTGAAGAACACGTAAGGAGCCAGAACAGGGTGCCACAGAGATACTACCCTTAAGGAAGACAGAAAAGCATTCGTTCCGGGGAAGGGGACATAATCCAATCAGCGACCCTGTGAAACTCAGACATGTCCGGGCACGGTGACCCACGCCTCTATTCCCATGGCTTTGGGAGGTCGAGGCCGGCGGACCCCCTGAGGTCCGGAGTTGCAGACCAGCCTGACCAACATGAGGAAATCCCGTCTCTTCTAAAAAGACGAAACTCGGTTGGGCTTGCTGGCAAGCGCCTGTAGTCCCAGCTACTCAGGGGGCTGAGACAGGAGAATCGCTTGAACCCGGGAGGCCGAGTTTGCAGTGAGCCCAGATCCCAGCATTGCACTCCAGCCTGGACAACAAAAGCCAAACTCCGTCTCAAGTTAAAAAAAACAAAACCTCAGAAAAGCTTCCCCAGCAAGGGCCAGAGACAACGCCGGTCTCTATTTCTTGACAGCAATTCAAGAGAGAATCTCGGGTGGCTTGCAAAACTCACAAGAGAGCAGAATATCCTCCCCAAGGCAGAGAAGCCACACGCTCTTTCTGGAGGTGGAGTAGCCACCGATCACCGTGCAGCCCCTCCCCACTCCCAGCCAGAAACCCCAGCCCCTGGGAACCAAATCCACTGGCAACAACCTTTCTTCCTGGAAAACGTTTCCCCTGCCAAAATGGAAAACAAACATGATACAAGCAAACGCATCTCAAAACACAAACACAAGGAAACAATCCGAGCAAGCTCTAGCCCCTCATAGCTCATCCATGCCCCCACTGGCATGCTACTGAAAACAGCGGCTGCACCCATTAAACTCATTCATTACTGGAGAACGAGACAAACCTTAGCGGATCCCTGCCCCCACAGCGACAATCCCGCTCGAAAACACAGAAAGGAAACAACCCCCGCACAAAATATAAATCTACCCCAGATAGAATTCAGCATCAACCTAAGGATCCTGCTGTAACATTACTACACTGACCCAGGACAGCTCAATTCCCTTCCCACCTATTTACAAGATAATCCTCATTCAGGGAGCTCTGGAAGCATCGCCAGTATTGCACTAGGATCCTCTTCGTGAGGCAGCTGGAAGTCTGAAAACACAGCAAATTTACTTATTTCTCTACACGACACGGAGGCTAATTCTCAGAAAAGGCTTAACGCCCTAATCCCCATGCCCCGATTCTCAGGCTATAACGATTATCTTTCTGCAGAAGAAACACACACACACACACACACACACACACACACACACACACACACACAGAGAGAGAGAGAGAGAGAGAGAGAGAAAAAGTCGTGCGAGAATGTAAACATTAAGCGAAATCACCGCCGACAGCAGAAACAATAGCCGACACCATAGACACTTCAAATGGTTCTGCTTTCCTCATTTGGACTGAAATGTGAGAGTGGAACTCGTCTGCCCAAACCGTGGCACCGATATCAGCTGCAGGCCAGAGCAAGCCTTTCCGAGGAGATTTTAAGCAACCGGTGGGAGCAAGATCCTGAAGCATTTCTTCCAAGATTGGTCACAGGAGATGAAACCTGGCTCTACCGGCAGGATCCTGAAGACCAAGCACGAGGCCATGGCTACCAAGAGGTGGCAGTGCTCCAGTCGAAGCCGTGGAGGAGCAGTCAAGAGCAGAGGTCATGGCCACCGTTTGGGGGAGTGGGGGGATGCTAGAGGGATTCTGCTGGTTGACTTTCTGCAGGGCCAAACCCTGATCACATCTGCTCGCTAGCAGAGCGTTTTCAGAAAGTCAGCCAAAGCTGGAGCGAAGAAGGTCCCCACCAGAGAGTTCTTCTCCACCACGACAGTGTTCCTGATCATGGCTTTCTTCGAACAAGGGCAGCTGGGCAAGACCTGCCATGGGAAACCGTGAGGCGTCCACCTGACAGTCCTGATTTGGCGCCTGCTGACTTCTCTTTGTTTCCTCGTCTTGGAAAACCTGTAAAGGGCACCCAGTTTTCTTCAGTTAACAATGGAAAAAAGACTGCATGGAAATAGTTAAATTCCCAGGACCCTGGGGGCTTTAGGGATGGGCTAGACGGCGGGGAAAAGACACTGCTTCCAGAAGGGTCTTGAAGTTGATGGAGCCGAGGCTGAGAAGTAAAATACGCCTATTTCCTCTTTCTCCCTTAATCCCACTTTTCTACAAATGTTTCCAAGTCCCCTCACACAACGTCAATCCCAGGTAAAGAGTTGTCATCCTCTGTTGGTTCTTCTTCCTACGATTTTGTCTTGCGGTGTTGTTATTTTCGCTTTTACTCCCAAGAAGATTCTCTCTGTGTCTTTTGGAATCCACAGATGTGGAAGCTGGGAACATGGAGGGCCAACGGTAGACCTCAGTGGGGTGTGTCCAGGCTGCAATTAACCTAATGAACCTGCGGGGCACAGCAGTCCACCTGGCATGGACCGTCCCGATTGGCTGCATTGGGCTGACGGAATGAATTCCTATCGGGGCGGGGCAGCCCAGGGGCCAAGGGGGTCAGGGCTTGAGCCCTGGGTGGGCCCGGGGCTGGCTATATAAGGCCGGGCTCTGGCAGCGGAGCTTCACTCCGCCTTGGACGGCGCACCGCACAGGTCACTCCAGGCTGCGGCTGCACATCCCGAGGAACAGAAGCGGGCCTGCTCAGCTGTCTGCAAGGACCGGCGTTCCAGACCAAGTGGCCCGCTGCTCCGAGGGTCCAGCTCGCTCCAGGCTGTGACTCCACATCCCGAGGTCGCTGCCTGGCGACCGGGCAGCGAGGACCGGCCACCCCAGACTGCCTGTGCCGCCGCCCCGAGGACAGAGCCGCGACCGCGAGGACAGCGACGCCTGCACAGCTCTGGCGAGATGGCGGCAGGGTCCACTACGCTGCGCGCAGTGGAGAAGCTGCAGGTGCGTCTGGCCACTAAGACGGACCCGAGAAAGCTAGAGAAATATTTGCAGAAACTCTCCGCCTTGCCCATGACGGCAGACATCCTGGCGGAGACTGGAATCAGAAAGACGGTGAAGCGCCTGCGGAAGCACCAGCACGTGGGCGACTTTGCCAGAGACTTAGCGGCCCGGTGGAGGAAGCTGGTGCTCGTGGACCGAAACACCGGGCCTGACCCACAGGACCCTGAGGAGAGCGCTTCCCGACAGCGCTTCGGGGAGGCTCTTCAGGACCGGGAAAAGGCCTGGGGCTTCCCAGAAAACGCGACGGCCCCCAGGAGCCCATCTCACAGCCCTGAGCACAGACGGACAGCACGCAGAACACCTCCGGGGCAACAGAGACTTCACCCGAGGTCTCCCAGTCGCGAGCCCAGAGCCGAGAGAAAGCGCCCCAGAATGGCCCCAGCTGATTCCGGCCCCCATCGGGCCCCTCCAACGCGCACCGCTCCCCTCCCGATGCCCGAGGGCCCTGAGCCTGCTGTGCCCGGGAAGCAACACGGAAGAGGCCATGCTCACGCCGCTCAGGGCGGGCCTCTGCTGGGTCAAGGCTGCCAGGGCCAACCCCAGGGGGAAGCGGTGGTGAGCCACAGCAAGGGGCACAAATCGTCCCGTGGGGCTTCGGCTCAGAAATCGCCTCCTGCCCAGGAAAGCCAGTCAGAGAGGCTGCAGGCGGCCGGCGCTGATTCGGCCGGGCTGAAAACGCTGCCCAGCCATGTCTTCTCAGAGCTCTGGGACCCCTCAGAGGCCTGGATGCAGGCCAACTACGATCTGCTGTCCGCTTTTGAGGCCATGACCTCCCAGGCAAACCCAGAAGCACTCTCCGCGCCAACGCTCCAGGAGGAAGCTGCTTTCCCTGGACGCAGAGTGAACGCTAAGATGCCGGTGTACTCGGGCTCCAGGCCTGCCTGCCAGCTCCAGGTGCCGACGCCGCGCCAGCAGTGCCTCCAGGTGCCTAGGAACAATCCGGACGCCCTCGGCGACGTGGAAGGGGTCCCCTACTCGGTTCTTGAACCCGTTCTGGAAGGGTGGACGCCCGATCAGCTGTACCGCACAGAGAAAGACAATCCCGCACTCTCTCGAGACACAGATGAATTATGGAGGATTCATTGTCTCCAGGACTTCAAGGAAGAAAAGCCACAGGAGCACGAGTCTTGGCGGGAGCTCTACCTGCGGCTTCGGGATGCCCGAGAGCAGCGGCTGCGAGTAGTGACCACGAAAATCCGATCCGCACGTGAAAACAAACCCAGCGGCCGACAGACAAAGATGATCTGTTTCAACTCTGTGGCCAAGACGCCTTATGATGCTTCCAGGAGGCAAGAGAAGTCTGCAGGAGCCGCTGACCCCGGAGACGGAGAGATCGAGCCAGCCCCCAAGCCCGCAGGAAGCAGCCAGACTCCCCCCGGCCTCGGGGACTGCGGCGGCGGCGGCGGCGGCGGCGGCGGCGGCAGCATTAGCGGGGGCAGCAGCAACGAGCATGCGGCGCCCGCGGACAAAACCCGAAAACAGGCTGTCAAGAAAGTGGCCCCGCTGATGGCCAAGGCAATTCGAGACTACAAGGGAAGATTCTCCCGACGATAATCTCAGGACTTGCCTTACAGATAAAATCTGGGGGGAGGAGGGCCAATGCAAAGTCAGTGCGGGTTGGGGAACGAAACTTCCGATGGACACCAGAACCTTTGGCTTGGAGCAAAGTTGAGCCTCCGAATCCTGCAGGCGTCAAGTGCTGGCCCTGTGATTTCTGCCTCCCACACCCAGCCACTGCCTCCCTGCTTGGAGGACACCTCAGAATTCACAAGATATTGTGAACGCATTCAGATCAATTCTACTTTGGTGGTTCACTGATGGTCTTTTAAATAACGCCCTAGTTGCAATCATAAATCAGGTACAAGATGTGAGATTCCCTTTTGTCATTTTTCCTTTCTTTTGAAATCATCGAGTACATAAGGAAGGACTTCTTACACACAAACTCTCAATCCATCAGTTGACACTGATAACTCCGACTATGCAAAATGTTTTGTTGTCCTTGGTGTTTTCGTTTAGAGAAAAGGCCGGGCATGATCCTGTAATCGTCAGCCATCCTCCTCTGGGAGGCCGAGGAAAGCAGATCGCTTCAGCCCAGGAGGTGGAGAACAGGCTGGGACAAACGGAGAAACCCCGTCTCCACAAAAGATACCGAGATGGGCCCGGCGTGGTGGCACGGCCCCTGTGGTCCCAGCTTCTTAGAGGGCTGAGGTGGCAGGATCGCCTGAACTGGGCAAGCGGAGGCTGCAGTGACCCTTCCTCATTCCACCACACTCCAGCCTGGGTGACACAAGCGGAGCACATCTCAAAGAAACCTGCTGTTTATTTGAAGGAACTCTTGGATTTCATACATAAATGCTAACAACTGCTACGTTCCTTAAGTCAAAATACTTTTACTAAGCACCGCAAGGAATCAATCCCAATCTTTTCACCCAGAACCCCCGTGAAAGAATGGCGACACCTTAATCAGCTTATTTAGGTTCTCGATCAGGAAGTCTAAACCGGCCAATCAGAGTTTCTAATTACCATGAGATGACCGGGTTAACTACCTTGAGTTCACCTCCTACGAGCTCCTGCAAGCTTTGGTGAAAGTTTGCATTCTAACTCAGGGCATTTGTTGGCTTCACACGGGCTGGTAATCACAGATCCGTGTGCCAGATACGACACACACACACATACACACAAAGAAAGACACACACACACACACACACACACACACACGCACACATAAGCACGCACAGGCACGTGCGCGCGCGCGCACACACACACACACACACACACACACACACACACAAACACACACCATTAAGTAAACTTGGTTCGCAGGCGTCACCGACAGTGAGGGATAGAGAGAGAAATAGAAAGACCTAAGCCGCAAGGCAGAACCCAGCAAGGGCAGCAGAAGAGATCAAAGTCCTGTGCCCTTGGCTGTCAGCAGAGTGGGTGCTGGGAAGCTTCTGGAAGCAGGCACCTGAGCGGATGCCGGTGCACGTCAAAAGAGGCCTTCAAGCCTGAAGAACACGTAAGGAGCCAGAACAGGGTGCCACAGAGATACTACCCTTAAGGAAGACAGAAAAGCATTCGTTCCGGGGAAGGGGACATAATCCAATCAGCGACCCTGTGAAACTCAGACATGTCCGGGCACGGTGACCCACGCCTCTATTCCCATGGCTTTGGGAGGTCGAGGCCGGCGGACCCCCTGAGGTCCGGAGTTGCAGACCAGCCTGACCAACATGAGGAAATCCCGTCTCTTCTAAAAAGACGAAACTCGGTTGGGCTTGCTGGCAAGCGCCTGTAGTCCCAGCTACTCAGGGGGCTGAGACAGGAGAATCGCTTGAACCCGGGAGGCCGAGTTTGCAGTGAGCCCAGATCCCAGCATTGCACTCCAGCCTGGACAACAAAAGCCAAACTCCGTCTCAAGTTAAAAAAAACAAAACCTCAGAAAAGCTTCCCCAGCAAGGGCCAGAGACAACGCCGGTCTCTATTTCTTGACAGCAATTCAAGAGAGAATCTCGGGTGGCTTGCAAAACTCACAAGAGAGCAGAATATCCTCCCCAAGGCAGAGAAGCCACACGCTCTTTCTGGAGGTGGAGTAGCCACCGATCACCGTGCAGCCCCTCCCCACTCCCAGCCAGAAACCCCAGCCCCTCGGAACCAAATCCACTGGCAACAACCTTTCTTCCTGGAAAACGTTTCCCCTGCCAAAATGGAAAACAAACATGATACAAGCAAACGCATCTCAAAACACAAACACAAGGAAACAATCCGAGCAAGCTCTAGCCCCTCATAGCTCATCCATGCCCCCACTGGCATGCTACTGAAAACAGCGGCTGCACCCATTAAACTCATTCATTACTGGAGAACGAGACAAACCTTAGCGGATCCCTGCCCCCACAGCGACAATCCCGCTCGAAAACACAGAAAGGAAACAACCCCCGCACAAAATATAAATCTACCCCAGATAGAATTCAGCATCAACCTAAGGATCCTGCTGTAACATTACTACACTGACCCAGGACAGCTCAATTCCCTTCCCACCTATTTACAAGATAATCCTCATTCAGGGAGCTCTGGAAGCATCGCCAGTATTGCACTAGGATCCTCTTCGTGAGGCAGCTGGAAGTCTGAAAACACAGCAAATTTACTTATTTCTCTACACGACACGGAGGCTAATTCTCAGAAAAGGCTTAACGCCCTAATCCCCATGCCCCGATTCTCAGGCTATAACGATTATCTTTCTGCAGAAGAAACACACACACACACACACACACACACACACACACACACACACACACACAGAGAGAGAGAGAGAGAGAGAGAGAGAAAAAGTCGTGCGAGAATGTAAACATTAAGCGAAATCACCGCCGACAGCAGAAACAATAGCCGACACCATAGACACTTCAAATGGTTCTGCTTTCCTCATTTGGACTGAAATGTGAGAGTGGAACTCGTCTGCCCAAACCGTGGCACCGATATCAGCTGCAGGCCAGAGCAAGCCTTTCCGAGGAGATTTTAAGCAACCGGTGGGAGCAAGATCCTGAAGCATTTCTTCCAAGATTGGTCACAGGAGATGAAACCTGGCTCTACCGGCAGGATCCTGAAGACCAAGCACGAGGCCATGGCTACCAAGAGGTGGCAGTGCTCCAGTCGAAGCCGTGGAGGAGCAGTCAAGAGCAGAGGTCATGGCCACCGTTTGGGGGAGTGGGGGGATGCTAGAGGGATTCTGCTGGTTGACTTTCTGCAGGGCCAAACCCTGATCACATCTGCTCGCTAGCAGAGCGTTTTCAGAAAGTCAGCCAAAGCTGGAGCGAAGAAGGTCCCCACCAGAGAGTTCTTCTCCACCACGACAGTGTTCCTGATCATGGCTTTCTTCGAACAAGGGCAGCTGGGCAAGACCTGCCATGGGAAACCGTGAGGCGTCCACCTGACAGTCCTGATTTGGCGCCTGCTGACTTCTCTTTGTTTCCTCGTCTTGGAAAACCTGTAAAGGGCACCCAGTTTTCTTCAGTTAACAATGGAAAAAAGACTGCATGGAAATAGTTAAATTCCCAGGACCCTGGGGGCTTTAGGGATGGGCTAGACGGCGGGGAAAAGACACTGCTTCCAGAAGGGTCTTGAAGTTGATGGAGCCGAGGCTGAGAAGTAAAATACGCCTATTTCCTCTTTCTCCCTTAATCCCACTTTTCTACAAATGTTTCCAAGTCCCCTCACACAACGTCAATCCCAGGTAAAGAGTTGTCATCCTCTGTTGGTTCTTCTTCCTACGATTTTGTCTTGCGGTGTTGTTATTTTCGCTTTTACTCCCAAGAAGATTCTCTCTGTGTCTTTTGGAATCCACAGATGTGGAAGCTGGGAACATGGAGGGCCAACGGTAGACCTCAGTGGGGTGTGTCCAGGCTGCAATTAACCTAATGAACCTGCGGGGCACAGCAGTCCACCTGGCATGGACCGTCCCGATTGGCTGCATTGGGCTGACGGAATGAATTCCTATCGGGGCGGGGCAGCCCAGGGGCCAAGGGGGTCAGGGCTTGAGCCCTGGGTGGGCCCGGGGCTGGCTATATAAGGCCGGGCTCTGGCAGCGGAGCTTCACTCCGCCTTGGACGGCGCACCGCACAGGTCACTCCAGGCTGCGGCTGCACATCCCGAGGAACAGAAGCGGGCCTGCTCAGCTGTCTGCAAGGACCGGCGTTCCAGACCAAGTGGCCCGCTGCTCCGAGGGTCCAGCTCGCTCCAGGCTGTGACTCCACATCCCGAGGTCGCTGCCTGGCGACCGGGCAGCGAGGACCGGCCACCCCAGACTGCCTGTGCCGCCGCCCCGAGGACAGAGCCGCGACCGCGAGGACAGCGACGCCTGCACAGCTCTGGCGAGATGGCGGCAGGGTCCACTACGCTGCGCGCAGTGGAGAAGCTGCAGGTGCGTCTGGCCACTAAGACGGACCCGAGAAAGCTAGAGAAATATTTGCAGAAACTCTCCGCCTTGCCCATGACGGCAGACATCCTGGCGGAGACTGGAATCAGAAAGACGGTGAAGCGCCTGCGGAAGCACCAGCACGTGGGCGACTTTGCCAGAGACTTAGCGGCCCGGTGGAGGAAGCTGGTGCTCGTGGACCGAAACACCGGGCCTGACCCACAGGACCCTGAGGAGAGCGCTTCCCGACAGCGCTTCGGGGAGGCTCTTCAGGACCGGGAAAAGGCCTGGGGCTTCCCAGAAAACGCGACGGCCCCCAGGAGCCCATCTCACAGCCCTGAGCACAGACGGACAGCACGCAGAACACCTCCGGGGCAACAGAGACCTCACCCGAGGTCTCCCAGTCGCGAGCCCAGAGCCGAGAGAAAGCGCCCCAGAATGGCCCCAGCTGATTCCGGCCCCCATCGGGCCCCTCCAACGCGCACCGCTCCCCTCCCGATGCCCGAGGGCCCTGAGCCTGCTGTGCCCGGGAAGCAACGCGGAAGAGGCCATGCTCACGCCGCTCAGGGCGGGCCTCTGCTGGGTCAAGGCTGCCAGGGCCAACCCCAGGGGGAAGCGGTGGTGAGCCACAGCAAGGGGCACAAATCGTCCCGTGGGGCTTCGGCTCAGAAATCGCCTCCTGCCCAGGAAAGCCAGTCAGAGAGGCTGCAGGCGGCCGGCGCTGATTCGGCCGGGCTGAAAACGCTGCCCAGCCATGTCTTCTCAGAGCTCTGGGACCCCTCAGAGGCCTGGATGCAGGCCAACTACGATCTGCTGTCCGCTTTTGAGGCCATGACCTCCCAGGCAAACCCAGAAGCACTCTCCGCGCCAACGCTCCAGGAGGAAGCTGCTTTCCCTGGACGCAGAGTGAACGCTAAGATGCCGGTGTACTCGGGCTCCAGGCCTGCCTGCCAGCTCCAGGTGCCGACGCCGCGCCAGCAGTGCCTCCAGGTGCCTAGGAACAATCCGGACGCCCTCGGCGACGTGGAAGGGGTCCCCTACTCGGTTCTTGAACCCGTTCTGGAAGGGTGGACGCCCGATCAGCTGTACCGCACAGAGAAAGACAATCCCGCACTCTCTCGAGACACAGATGAATTATGGAGGATTCATTGTCTCCAGGACTTCAAGGAAGAAAAGCCACAGGAGCACGAGTCTTGGCGGGAGCTCTACCTGCGGCTTCGGGATGCCCGAGAGCAGCGGCTGCGAGTAGTGACCACGAAAATCCGATCCGCACGTGAAAACAAACCCAGCGGCCGACAGACAAAGATGATCTGTTTCAACTCTGTGGCCAAGACGCCTTATGATGCTTCCAGGAGGCAAGAGAAGTCTGCAGGAGCCGCTGACCCCGGAGACGGAGAGATCGAGCCAGCCCCCAAGCCCGCAGGAAGCAGCCAGACTCCCCCCGGCCTCGGGGACTGCGGCGGCGGCGGCGGCGGCGGCGGCGGCGGCAGCATTAGCGGGGGCAGCAGCAACGAGCATGCGGCGCCCGCGGACAAAACCCGAAAACAGGCTGTCAAGAAAGTGGCCCCGCTGATGGCCAAGGCAATTCGAGACTACAAGGGAAGATTCTCCCGACGATAATCTCAGGACTTGCCTTACAGATAAAATCTGGGGGGAGGAGGGCCAATGCAAAGTCAGTGCGGGTTGGGGAACGAAACTTCCGATGGACACCAGAACCTTTGGCTTGGAGCAAAGTTGAGCCTCCGAATCCTGCAGGCGTCAAGTGCTGGCCCTGTGATTTCTGCCTCCCACACCCAGCCACTGCCTCCCTGCTTGGAGGACACCTCAGAATTCACAAGATATTGTGAACGCATTCAGATCAATTCTACTTTGGTGGTTCACTGATGGTCTTTTAAATAACGCCCTAGTTGCAATCATAAATCAGGTACAAGATGTGAGATTCCCTTTTGTCATTTTTCCTTTCTTTTGAAATCATCGAGTACATAAGGAAGGACTTCTTACACACAAACTCTCAATCCATCAGTTGACACTGATAACTCCGACTATGCAAAATGTTTTGTTGTCCTTGGTGTTTTCGTTTAGAGAAAAGGCCGGGCATGATCCTGTAATCGTCAGCCATCCTCCTCTGGGAGGCCGAGGAAAGCAGATCGCTTCAGCCCAGGAGGTGGAGAACAGGCTGGGACAAACGGAGAAACCCCGTCTCCACAAAAGATACCGAGATGGGCCCGGCGTGGTGGCACGGCCCCTGTGGTCCCAGCTTCTTAGAGGGCTGAGGTGGCAGGATCGCCTGAACTGGGCAAGCGGAGGCTGCAGTGACCCTTCCTCATTCCACCACACTCCAGCCTGGGTGACACAAGCGGAGCACATCTCAAAGAAACCTGCTGTTTATTTGAAGGAACTCTTGGATTTCATACATAAATGCTAACAACTGCTACGTTCCTTAAGTCAAAATACTTTTACTAAGCACCGCAAGGAATCAATCCCAATCTTTTCACCCAGAACCCCCGTGAAAGAATGGCGACACCTTAATCAGCTTATTTAGGTTCTCGATCAGGAAGTCTAAACCGGCCAATCAGAGTTTCTAATTACCATGAGATGACCGGGTTAACTACCTTGAGTTCACCTCCTACGAGCTCCTGCAAGCTTTGGTGAAAGTTTGCATTCTAACTCAGGGCATTTGTTGGCTTCACACGGGCTGGTAATCACAGATCCGTGTGCCAGATACGACACACACACACATACACACAAAGAAAGACACACACACACACACACACACACACACACGCACACATAAGCACGCACAGGCACGTGCGCGCGCGCACACACACACACACACACACACACACACACACACACACACAAACACACACCATTAAGTAAACTTGGTTCGCAGGCGTCACCGACAGTGAGGGATAGAGAGAGAAATAGAAAGACCTAAGCCGCAAGGCAGAACCCAGCAAGGGCAGCAGAAGAGATCAAAGTCCTGTGCCCTTGGCTGTCAGCAGAGTGGGTGCTGGGAAGCTTCTGGAAGCAGGCACCTGAGCGGATGCCGGTGCACGTCAAAAGAGGCCTTCAAGCCTGAAGAACACGTAAGGAGCCAGAACAGGGTGCCACAGAGATACTACCCTTAAGGAAGACAGAAAAGCATTCGTTCCGGGGAAGGGGACATAATCCAATCAGCGACCCTGTGAAACTCAGACATGTCCGGGCACGGTGACCCACGCCTCTATTCCCATGGCTTTGGGAGGTCGAGGCCGGCGGACCCCCTGAGGTCCGGAGTTGCAGACCAGCCTGACCAACATGAGGAAATCCCGTCTCTTCTAAAAAGACGAAACTCGGTTGGGCTTGCTGGCAAGCGCCTGTAGTCCCAGCTACTCAGGGGGCTGAGACAGGAGAATCGCTTGAACCCGGGAGGCCGAGTTTGCAGTGAGCCCAGATCCCAGCATTGCACTCCAGCCTGGACAACAAAAGCCAAACTCCGTCTCAAGTTAAAAAAAACAAAACCTCAGAAAAGCTTCCCCAGCAAGGGCCAGAGACAACGCCGGTCTCTATTTCTTGACAGCAATTCAAGAGAGAATCTCGGGTGGCTTGCAAAACTCACAAGAGAGCAGAATATCCTCCCCAAGGCAGAGAAGCCACACGCTCTTTCTGGAGGTGGAGTAGCCACCGATCACCGTGCAGCCCCTCCCCACTCCCAGCCAGAAACCCCAGCCCCTCGGAACCAAATCCACTGGCAACAACCTTTCTTCCTGGAAAACGTTTCCCCTGCCAAAATGGAAAACAAACATGATACAAGCAAACGCATCTCAAAACACAAACACAAGGAAACAATCCGAGCAAGCTCTAGCCCCTCATAGCTCATCCATGCCCCCACTGGCATGCTACTGAAAACAGCGGCTGCACCCATTAAACTCATTCATTACTGGAGAACGAGACAAACCTTAGCGGATCCCTGCCCCCACAGCGACAATCCCGCTCGAAAACACAGAAAGGAAACAACCCCCGCACAAAATATAAATCTACCCCAGATAGAATTCAGCATCAACCTAAGGATCCTGCTGTAACATTACTACACTGACCCAGGACAGCTCAATTCCCTTCCCACCTATTTACAAGATAATCCTCATTCAGGGAGCTCTGGAAGCATCGCCAGTATTGCACTAGGATCCTCTTCGTGAGGCAGCTGGAAGTCTGAAAACACAGCAAATTTACTTATTTCTCTACACGACACGGAGGCTAATTCTCAGAAAAGGCTTAACGCCCTAATCCCCATGCCCCGATTCTCAGGCTATAACGATTATCTTTCTGCAGAAGAAACACACACACACACACACACACACACACACACACACACACACACAGAGAGAGAGAGAGAGAGAGAGAGAGAGAAAAAGTCGTGCGAGAATGTAAACATTAAGCGAAATCACCGCCGACAGCAGAAACAATAGCCGACACCATAGACACTTCAAATGGTTCTGCTTTCCTCATTTGGACTGAAAGGTGAGAGTGGAACTCGTCTGCCCAAACCGTGGCACCGATATCAGCTGCAGGCCAGAGCAAGCCTTTCCGAGGAGATTTTAAGCAACCGGTGGGAGCAAGATCCTGAAGCATTTCTTCCAAGATTGGTCACAGGAGATGAAACCTGGCTCTACCGGCAGGATCCTGAAGACCAAGCACGAGGCCATGGCTACCAAGAGGTGGCAGTGCTCCAGTCGAAGCCGTGGAGGAGCAGTCAAGAGCAGAGGTCATGGCCACCGTTTGGGGGAGTGGGGGGATGCTAGAGGGATTCTGCTGGTTGACTTTCTGCAGGGCCAAACCCTGATCACATCTGCTCGCTAGCAGAGCGTTTTCAGAAAGTCAGCCAAAGCTGGAGCGAAGAAGGTCCCCACCAGAGAGTTCTTCTCCACCACGACAGTGTTCCTGATCATGGCTTTCTTCGAACAAGGGCAGCTGGGCAAGACCTGCCATGGGAAACCGTGAGGCGTCCACCTGACAGTCCTGATTTGGCGCCTGCTGACTTCTCTTTGTTTCCTCGTCTTGGAAAACCTGTAAAGGGCACCCAGTTTTCTTCAGTTAACAATGGAAAAAAGACTGCATGGAAATAGTTAAATTCCCAGGACCCTGGGGGCTTTAGGGATGGGCTAGACGGCGGGGAAAAGACACTGCTTCCAGAAGGGTCTTGAAGTTGATGGAGCCGAGGCTGAGAAGTAAAATACGCCTATTTCCTCTTTCTCCCTTAATCCCACTTTTCTACAAATGTTTCCAAGTCCCCTCACACAACGTCAATCCCAGGTAAAGAGTTGTCATCCTCTGTTGGTTCTTCTTCCTACGATTTTGTCTTGCGGTGTTGTTATTTTCGCTTTTACTCCCAAGAAGATTCTCTCTGTGTCTTTTGGAATCCACAGATGTGGAAGCTGGGAACATGGAGGGCCAACGGTAGACCTCAGTGGGGTGTGTCCAGGCTGCAATTAACCTAATGAACCTGCGGGGCACAGCAGTCCACCTGGCATGGACCGTCCCGATTGGCTGCATTGGGCTGACGGAATGAATTCCTATCGGGGCGGGGCAGCCCAGGGGCCAAGGGGGTCAGGGCTTGAGCCCTGGGTGGGCCCGGGGCTGGCTATATAAGGCCGGGCTCTGGCAGCGGAGCTTCACTCCGCCTTGGACGGCGCACCGCACAGGTCACTCCAGGCTGCGGCTGCACATCCCGAGGAACAGAAGCGGGCCTGCTCAGCTGTCTGCAAGGACCGGCGTTCCAGACCAAGTGGCCCGCTGCTCCGAGGGTCCAGCTCGCTCCAGGCTGTGACTCCACATCCCGAGGTCGCTGCCTGGCGACCGGGCAGCGAGGACCGGCCACCCCAGACTGCCTGTGCCGCCGCCCCGAGGACAGAGCCGCGACCGCGAGGACAGCGACGCCTGCACAGCTCTGGCGAGATGGCGGCAGGGTCCACTACGCTGCGCGCAGTGGAGAAGCTGCAGGTGCGTCTGGCCACTAAGACGGACCCGAGAAAGCTAGAGAAATATTTGCAGAAACTCTCCGCCTTGCCCATGACGGCAGACATCCTGGCGGAGACTGGAATCAGAAAGACGGTGAAGCGCCTGCGGAAGCACCAGCACGTGGGCGACTTTGCCAGAGACTTAGCGGCCCGGTGGAGGAAGCTGGTGCTCGTGGACCGAAACACCGGGCCTGACCCACAGGACCCTGAGGAGAGCGCTTCCCGACAGCGCTTCGGGGAGGCTCTTCAGGACCGGGAAAAGGCCTGGGGCTTCCCAGAAAACGCGACGGCCCCCAGGAGCCCATCTCACAGCCCTGAGCACAGACGGACAGCACGCAGAACACCTCCGGGGCAACAGAGACCTCACCCGAGGTCTCCCAGTCGCGAGCCCAGAGCCGAGAGAAAGCGCCCCAGAATGGCCCCAGCTGATTCCGGCCCCCATCGGGCCCCTCCAACGCGCACCGCTCCCCTCCCGATGCCCGAGGGCCCTGAGCCTGCTGTGCCCGGGAAGCAACGCGGAAGAGGCCATGCTCACGCCGCTCAGGGCGGGCCTCTGCTGGGTCAAGGCTGCCAGGGCCAACCCCAGGGGGAAGCGGTGGTGAGCCACAGCAAGGGGCACAAATCGTCCCGTGGGGCTTCGGCTCAGAAATCGCCTCCTGCCCAGGAAAGCCAGTCAGAGAGGCTGCAGGCGGCCGGCGCTGATTCGGCCGGGCTGAAAACGCTGCCCAGCCATGTCTTCTCAGAGCTCTGGGACCCCTCAGAGGCCTGGATGCAGGCCAACTACGATCTGCTGTCCGCTTTTGAGGCCATGACCTCCCAGGCAAACCCAGAAGCACTCTCCGCGCCAACGCTCCAGGAGGAAGCTGCTTTCCCTGGACGCAGAGTGAACGCTAAGATGCCGGTGTACTCGGGCTCCAGGCCTGCCTGCCAGCTCCAGGTGCCGACGCCGCGCCAGCAGTGCCTCCAGGTGCCTAGGAACAATCCGGACGCCCTCGGCGACGTGGAAGGGGTCCCCTACTCGGTTCTTGAACCCGTTCTGAAAGGGTGGACGCCCGATCAGCTGTACCGCACAGAGAAAGACAATCCCGCACTCTCTCGAGACACAGATGAATTATGGAGGATTCATTGTCTCCAGGACTTCAAGGAAGAAAAGCCACAGGAGCACGAGTCTTGGCGGGAGCTCTACCTGCGGCTTCGGGATGCCCGAGAGCAGCGGCTGCGAGTAGTGACCACGAAAATCCGATCCGCACGTGAAAACAAACCCAGCGGCCGACAGACAAAGATGATCTGTTTCAACTCTGTGGCCAAGACGCCTTATGATGCTTCCAGGAGGCAAGAGAAGTCTGCAGGAGCCGCTGACCCCGGAGACGGAGAGATCGAGCCAGCCCCCAAGCCCGCAGGAAGCAGCCAGACTCCCCCCGGCCTCGGGGACTGCGGCGGCGGCGGCGGCGGCGGCGGCGGCAGCATTAGCGGGGGCAGCAGCAACGAGCATGCGGCGCCCGCGGACAAAACCCGAAAACAGGCTGTCAAGAAAGTGGCCCCGCTGATGGCCAAGGCAATTCGAGACTACAAGGGAAGATTCTCCCGACGATAATCTCAGGACTTGCCTTACAGATAAAATCTGGGGGGAGGAGGGCCAATGCAAAGTCAGTGCGGGTTGGGGAACGAAACTTCCGATGGACATCAGAACCTTTGGCTTGGAGCAAAGTTGAGCCTCCGAATCCTGCAGGCGTCAAGTGCTGGCCCTGTGATTTCTGCCTCCCACACCCAGCCACTGCCTCCCTGCTTGGAGGACACCTCAGAATTCACAAGATATTGTGAACGCATTCAGATCAATTCTACTTTGGTGGTTCACTGATGGTCTTTTAAATAACGCCCTAGTTGCAATCATAAATCAGGTACAAGATGTGAGATTCCCTTTTGTCATTTTTCCTTTCTTTTGAAATCATCGAGTACATAAGGAAGGACTTCTTACACACAAACTCTCAATCCATCAGTTGACACTGATAACTCCGACTATGCAAAATGTTTTGTTGTCCTTGGTGTTTTCGTTTAGAGAAAAGGCCGGGCATGATCCTGTAATCGTCAGCCATCCTCCTCTGGGAGGCCGAGGAAAGCAGATCGCTTCAGCCCAGGAGGTGGAGAACAGGCTGGGACAAACGGAGAAACCCCGTCTCCACAAAAGATACCGAGATGGGCCCGGCGTGGTGGCACGGCCCCTGTGGTCCCAGCTTCTTAGAGGGCTGAGGTGGCAGGATCGCCTGAACTGGGCAAGCGGAGGCTGCAGTGACCCTTCCTCATTCCACCACACTCCAGCCTGGGTGACACAAGCGGAGCACATCTCAAAGAAACCTGCTGTTTATTTGAAGGAACTCTTGGATTTCATACATAAATGCTAACAACTGCTACGTTCCTTAAGTCAAAATACTTTTACTAAGCACCGCAAGGAATCAATCCCAATCTTTTCACCCAGAACCCCCGTGAAAGAATGGCGACACCTTAATCAGCTTATTTAGGTTCTCGATCAGGAAGTCTAAACCGGCCAATCAGAGTTTCTAATTACCATGAGATGACCGGGTTAACTACCTTGAGTTCACCTCCTACGAGCTCCTGCAAGCTTTGGTGAAAGTTTGCATTCTAACTCAGGGCATTTGTTGGCTTCACACGGGCTGGTAATCACAGATCCGTGTGCCAGATACGACACACACACACATACACACAAAGAAAGACACACACACACACACACACACACACACGCACACATAAGCACGCACAGGCACGTGCGCGCGCGCGCACACACACACACACACACACACACACAAACACACACCATTAAGTAAACTTGGTTCGCAGGCGTTACCGACAGTGAGGGATAGAGAGAGAAATAGAAAGACCTAAGCCGCAAGGCAGAACCCAGCAAGGGCAGCAGAAGAGATCAAAGTCCTGTGCCCTTGGCTGTCAGCAGAGTGGGTGCTGGGAAGCTTCTGGAAGCAGGCACCTGAGCGGATGCCGGTGCACGTCAAAAGAGGCCTTCAAGCCTGAAGAACACGTAAGGAGCCAGAACAGGGTGCCACAGAGATACTACCCTTAAGGAAGACAGAAAAGCATTCGTTCCGGGGAAGGGGACATAATCCAATCAGCGACCCTGTGAAACTCAGACATGTCCGGGCACGGTGACCCACGCCTCTATTCCCATGGCTTTGGGAGGTCGAGGCCGGCGGACCCCCTGAGGTCCGGAGTTGCAGACCAGCCTGACCAACATGAGGAAATCCCGTCTCTTCTAAAAAGACGAAACTCGGTTGGGCTTGCTGGCAAGCGCCTGTAGTCCCAGCTACTCAGGGGGCTGAGACAGGAGAATCGCTTGAACCCGGGAGGCCGAGTTTGCAGTGAGCCCAGATCCCAGCATTGCACTCCAGCCTGGACAACAAAAGCCAAACTCCGTCTCAAGTTAAAAAAAACAAAACCTCAGAAAAGCTTCCCCAGCAAGGGCCAGAGACAACGCCGGTCTCTATTTCTTGACAGCAATTCAAGAGAGAATCTCGGGTGGCTTGCAAAACTCACAAGAGAGCAGAATATCCTCCCCAAGGCAGAGAAGCCACACGCTCTTTCTGGAGGTGGAGTAGCCACCGATCACCGTGCAGCCCCTCCCCACTCCCAGCCAGAAACCCCAGCCCCTCGGAACCAAATCCACTGGCAACAACCTTTCTTCCTGGAAAACGTTTCCCCTGCCAAAATGGAAAACAAACATGATACAAGCAAACGCATCTCAAAACACAAACACAAGGAAACAATCCGAGCAAGCTCTAGCCCCTCATAGCTCATCCATGCCCCCACTGGCATGCTACTGAAAACAGCGGCTGCACCCATTAAACTCATTCATTACTGGAGAACGAGACAAACCTTAGCGGATCCCTGCCCCCACAGCGACAATCCCGCTCGAAAACACAGAAAGGAAACAACCCCCGCACAAAATATAAATCTACCCCAGATAGAATTCAGCATCAACCTAAGGATCCTGCTGTAACATTACTACACTGACCCAGGACAGCTCAATTCCCTTCCCACCTATTTACAAGATAATCCTCATTCAGGGAGCTCTGGAAGCATCGCCAGTATTGCACTAGGATCCTCTTCGTGAGGCAGCTGGAAGTCTGAAAACACAGCAAATTTACTTATTTCTCTACACGACACGGAGGCTAATTCTCAGAAAAGGCTTAACGCCCTAATCCCCATGCCCCGATTCTCAGGCTATAACGATTATCTTTCTGCAGAAGAAACACACACACACACACACACACACACACACACACACACACACACACACACACACACACACACACACACACACAGAGAGAGAGAGAGAGAGAGAGAGAAAAAGTCGTGCGAGAATGTAAACATTAAGCGAAATCACCGCCGACAGCAGAAACAATAGCCGACACCATAGACACTTCAAATGGTTCTGCTTTCCTCATTTGGACTGAAAGGTGAGAGTGGAACTCGTCTGCCCAAACCGTGGCACCGATATCAGCTGCAGGCCAGAGCAAGCCTTTCCGAGGAGATTTTAAGCAACCGGTGGGAGCAAGATCCTGAAGCATTTCTTCCAAGATTGGTCACAGGAGATGAAACCTGGCTCTACCGGCAGGATCCTGAAGACCAAGCACGAGGCCATGGCTACCAAGAGGTGGCAGTGCTCCAGTCGAAGCCGTGGAGGAGCAGTCAAGAGCAGAGGTCATGGCCACCGTTTGGGGGAGTGGGGGGATGCTAGAGGGATTCTGCTGGTTGACTTTCTGCAGGGCCAAACCCTGATCACATCTGCTCGCTAGCAGAGCGTTTTCAGAAAGTCAGCCAAAGCTGGAGCGAAGAAGGTCCCCACCAGAGAGTTCTTCTCCACCACGACAGTGTTCCTGATCATGGCTTTCTTCGAACAAGGGCAGCTGGGCAAGACCTGCCATGGGAAACCGTGAGGCGTCCACCTGACAGTCCTGATTTGGCGCCTGCTGACTTCTCTTTGTTTCCTCGTCTTGGAAAACCTGTAAAGGGCACCCAGTTTTCTTCAGTTAACAATGGAAAAAAGACTGCATGGAAATAGTTAAATTCCCAGGACCCTGGGGGCTTTAGGGATGGGCTAGACGGCGGGGAAAAGACACTGCTTCCAGAAGGGTCTTGAAGTTGATGGAGCCGAGGCTGAGAAGTAAAATACGCCTATTTCCTCTTTCTCCCTTAATCCCACTTTTCTACAAATGTTTCCAAGTCCCCTCACACAACGTCAATCCCAGGTAAAGAGTTGTCATCCTCTGTTGGTTCTTCTTCCTACGATTTTGTCTTGCGGTGTTGTTATTTTCGCTTTTACTCCCAAGAAGATTCTCTCTGTGTCTTTTGGAATCCACAGATGTGGAAGCTGGGAACATGGAGGGCCAACGGTAGACCTCAGTGGGGTGTGTCCAGGCTGCAATTAACCTAATGAACCTGCGGGGCACAGCAGTCCACCTGGCATGGACCGTCCCGATTGGCTGCATTGGGCTGACGGAATGAATTCCTATCGGGGCGGGGCAGCCCAGGGGCCAAGGGGGTCAGGGCTTGAGCCCTGGGTGGGCCCGGGGCTGGCTATATAAGGCCGGGCTCTGGCAGCGGAGCTTCACTCCGCCTTGGACGGCGCACCGCACAGGTCACTCCAGGCTGCGGCTGCACATCCCGAGGAACAGAAGCGGGCCTGCTCAGCTGTCTGCAAGGACCGGCGTTCCAGACCAAGTGGCCCGCTGCTCCGAGGGTCCAGCTCGCTCCAGGCTGTGACTCCACATCCCGAGGTCGCTGCCTGGCGACCGGGCAGCGAGGACCGGCCACCCCAGACTGCCTGTGCCGCCGCCCCGAGGACAGAGCCGCGACCGCGAGGACAGCGACGCCTGCACAGCTCTGGCGAGATGGCGGCAGGGTCCACTACGCTGCGCGCAGTGGAGAAGCTGCAGGTGCGTCTGGCCACTAAGACGGACCCGAGAAAGCTAGAGAAATATTTGCAGAAACTCTCCGCCTTGCCCATGACGGCAGACATCCTGGCGGAGACTGGAATCAGAAAGACGGTGAAGCGCCTGCGGAAGCACCAGCACGTGGGCGACTTTGCCAGAGACTTAGCGGCCCGGTGGAGGAAGCTGGTGCTCGTGGACCGAAACACCGGGCCTGACCCACAGGACCCTGAGGAGAGCGCTTCCCGACAGCGCTTCGGGGAGGCTCTTCAGGACCGGGAAAAGGCCTGGGGCTTCCCAGAAAACGCGACGGCCCCCAGGAGCCCATCTCACAGCCCTGAGCACAGACGGACAGCACGCAGAACACCTCCGGGGCAACAGAGACCTCACCCGAGGTCTCCCAGTCGCGAGCCCAGAGCCGAGAGAAAGCGCCCCAGAATGGCCCCAGCTGATTCCGGCCCCCATCGGGCCCCTCCAACGCGCACCGCTCCCCTCCCGATGCCCGAGGGCCCTGAGCCTGCTGTGCCCGGGAAGCAACGCGGAAGAGGCCATGCTCACGCCGCTCAGGGCGGGCCTCTGCTGGGTCAAGGCTGCCAGGGCCAACCCCAGGGGGAAGCGGTGGTGAGCCACAGCAAGGGGCACAAATCGTCCCGTGGGGCTTCGGCTCAGAAATCGCCTCCTGCCCAGGAAAGCCAGTCAGAGAGGCTGCAGGCGGCCGGCGCTGATTCGGCCGGGCTGAAAACGCTGCCCAGCCATGTCTTCTCAGAGCTCTGGGACCCCTCAGAGGCCTGGATGCAGGCCAACTACGATCTGCTGTCCGCTTTTGAGGCCATGACCTCCCAGGCAAACCCAGAAGCACTCTCCGCGCCAACGCTCCAGGAGGAAGCTGCTTTCCCTGGACGCAGAGTGAACGCTAAGATGCCGGTGTACTCGGGCTCCAGGCCTGCCTGCCAGCTCCAGGTGCCGACGCCGCGCCAGCAGTGCCTCCAGGTGCCTAGGAACAATCCGGACGCCCTCGGCGACGTGGAAGGGGTCCCCTACTCGGTTCTTGAACCCGTTCTGGAAGGGTGGACGCCCGATCAGCTGTACCGCACAGAGAAAGACAATCCCGCACTCTCTCGAGACACAGATGAATTATGGAGGATTCATTGTCTCCAGGACTTCAAGGAAGAAAAGCCACAGGAGCACGAGTCTTGGCGGGAGCTCTACCTGCGGCTTCGGGATGCCCGAGAGCAGCGGCTGCGAGTAGTGACCACGAAAATCCGATCCGCACGTGAAAACAAACCCAGCGGCCGACAGACAAAGATGATCTGTTTCAACTCTGTGGCCAAGACGCCTTATGATGCTTCCAGGAGGCAAGAGAAGTCTGCAGGAGCCGCTGACCCCGGAGACGGAGAGATCGAGCCAGCCCCCAAGCCCGCAGGAAGCAGCCAGACTCCCCCCGGCCTCGGGGACTGCGGCGGCGGCGGCGGCGGCGGCGGCGGCGGCAGCATTAGCGGGGGCAGCAGCAACGAGCATGCGGCGCCCGCGGACAAAACCCGAAAACAGGCTGTCAAGAAAGTGGCCCCGCTGATGGCCAAGGCAATTCGAGACTACAAGGGAAGATTCTCCCGACGATAATCTCAGGACTTGCCTTACAGATAAAATCTGGGGGGAGGAGGGCCAATGCAAAGTCAGTGCGGGTTGGGGAACGAAACTTCCGATGGACACCAGAACCTTTGGCTTGGAGCAAAGTTGAGCCTCCGAATCCTGCAGGCGTCAAGTGCTGGCCCTGTGATTTCTGCCTCCCACACCCAGCCACTGCCTCCCTGCTTGGAGGACACCTCAGAATTCACAAGATATTGTGAACGCATTCAGATCAATTCTACTTTGGTGGTTCACTGATGGTCTTTTAAATAACGCCCTAGTTGCAATCATAAATCAGGTACAAGATGTGAGATTCCCTTTTGTCATTTTTCCTTTCTTTTGAAATCATCGAGTACATAAGGAAGGACTTCTTACACACAAACTCTCAATCCATCAGTTGACACTGATAACTCCGACTATGCAAAATGTTTTGTTGTCCTTGGTGTTTTCGTTTAGAGAAAAGGCCGGGCATGATCCTGTAATCGTCAGCCATCCTCCTCTGGGAGGCCGAGGAAAGCAGATCGCTTCAGCCCAGGAGGTGGAGAACAGGCTGGGACAAACGGAGAAACCCCGTCTCCACAAAAGATACCGAGATGGGCCCGGCGTGGTGGCACGGCCCCTGTGGTCCCAGCTTCTTAGAGGGCTGAGGTGGCAGGATCGCCTGAACTGGGCAAGCGGAGGCTGCAGTGACCCTTCCTCATTCCACCACACTCCAGCCTGGGTGACACAAGCGGAGCACATCTCAAAGAAACCTGCTGTTTATTTGAAGGAACTCTTGGATTTCATACATAAATGCTAACAACTGCTACGTTCCTTAAGTCAAAATACTTTTACTAAGCACCGCAAGGAATCAATCCCAATCTTTTCACCCAGAACCCCCGTGAAAGAATGGCGACACCTTAATCAGCTTATTTAGGTTCTCGATCAGGAAGTCTAAACCGGCCAATCAGAGTTTCTAATTACCATGAGATGACCGGGTTAACTACCTTGAGTTCACCTCCTACGAGCTCCTGCAAGCTTTGGTGAAAGTTTGCATTCTAACTCAGGGCATTTGTTGGCTTCACACGGGCTGGTAATCACAGATCCGTGTGCCAGATACGACACACACACACATACACACAAAGAAAGACACACACACACACACACACACACACACACGCACACATAAGCACGCACAGGCACGTGCGCGCGCGCGCACACACACACACACACACACACACACACACACACAAACACACACCATTAAGTAAACTTGGTTCGCAGGCGTCACCGACAGTGAGGGATAGAGAGAGAAATAGAAAGACCTAAGCCGCAAGGCAGAACCCAGCAAGGGCAGCAGAAGAGATCAAAGTCCTGTGCCCTTGGCTGTCAGCAGAGTGGGTGCTGGGAAGCTTCTGGAAGCAGGCACCTGAGCGGATGCCGGTGCACGTCAAAAGAGGCCTTCAAGCCTGAAGAACACGTAAGGAGCCAGAACAGGGTGCCACAGAGATACTACCCTTAAGGAAGACAGAAAAGCATTCGTTCCGGGGAAGGGGACATAATCCAATCAGCGACCCTGTGAAACTCAGACATGTCCGGGCACGGTGACCCACGCCTCTATTCCCATGGCTTTGGGAGGTCGAGGCCGGCGGACCCCCTGAGGTCCGGAGTTGCAGACCAGCCTGACCAACATGAGGAAATCCCGTCTCTTCTAAAAAGACGAAACTCGGTTGGGCTTGCTGGCAAGCGCCTGTAGTCCCAGCTACTCAGGGGGCTGAGACAGGAGAATCGCTTGAACCCGGGAGGCCGAGTTTGCAGTGAGCCCAGATCCCAGCATTGCACTCCAGCCTGGACAACAAAAGCCAAACTCCGTCTCAAGTTAAAAAAAACAAAACCTCAGAAAAGCTTCCCCAGCAAGGGCCAGAGACAACGCCGGTCTCTATTTCTTGACAGCAATTCAAGAGAGAATCTCGGGTGGCTTGCAAAACTCACAAGAGAGCAGAATATCCTCCCCAAGGCAGAGAAGCCACACGCTCTTTCTGGAGGTGGAGTAGCCACCGATCACCGTGCAGCCCCTCCCCACTCCCAGCCAGAAACCCCAGCCCCTCGGAACCAAATCCACTGGCAACAACCTTTCTTCCTGGAAAACGTTTCCCCTGCCAAAATGGAAAACAAACATGATACAAGCAAACGCATCTCAAAACACAAACACAAGGAAACAATCCGAGCAAGCTCTAGCCCCTCATAGCTCATCCATGCCCCCACTGGCATGCTACTGAAAACAGCGGCTGCACCCATTAAACTCATTCATTACTGGAGAACGAGACAAACCTTAGCGGATCCCTGCCCCCACAGCGACAATCCCGCTCGAAAACACAGAAAGGAAACAACCCCCGCACAAAATATAAATCTACCCCAGATAGAATTCAGCATCAACCTAAGGATCCTGCTGTAACATTACTACACTGACCCAGGACAGCTCAATTCCCTTCCCACCTATTTACAAGATAATCCTCATTCAGGGAGCTCTGGAAGCATCGCCAGTATTGCACTAGGATCCTCTTCGTGAGGCAGCTGGAAGTCTGAAAACACAGCAAATTTACTTATTTCTCTACACGACACGGAGGCTAATTCTCAGAAAAGGCTTAACGCCCTAATCCCCATGCCCCGATTCTCAGGCTATAACGATTATCTTTCTGCAGAAGAAACACACACACACACACACACACACACACACACACACACACACACACACAGAGAGAGAGAGAGAGAGAGAGAGAGAAAAAGTCGTGCGAGAATGTAAACATTAAGCGAAATCACCGCCGACAGCAGAAACAATAGCCGACACCATAGACACTTCAAATGGTTCTGCTTTCCTCATTTGGACTGAAATGTGAGAGTGGAACTCGTCTGCCCAAACCGTGGCACCGATATCAGCTGCAGGCCAGAGCAAGCCTTTCCGAGGAGATTTTAAGCAACCGGTGGGAGCAAGATCCTGAAGCATTTCTTCCAAGATTGGTCACAGGAGATGAAACCTGGCTCTACCGGCAGGATCCTGAAGACCAAGCACGAGGCCATGGCTACCAAGAGGTGGCAGTGCTCCAGTCGAAGCCGTGGAGGAGCAGTCAAGAGCAGAGGTCATGGCCACCGTTTGGGGGAGTGGGGGGATGCTAGAGGGATTCTGCTGGTTGACTTTCTGCAGGGCCAAACCCTGATCACATCTGCTCGCTAGCAGAGCGTTTTCAGAAAGTCAGCCAAAGCTGGAGCGAAGAAGGTCCCCACCAGAGAGTTCTTCTCCACCACGACAGTGTTCCTGATCATGGCTTTCTTCGAACAAGGGCAGCTGGGCAAGACCTGCCATGGGAAACCGTGAGGCGTCCACCTGACAGTCCTGATTTGGCGCCTGCTGACTTCTCTTTGTTTCCTCGTCTTGGAAAACCTGTAAAGGGCACCCAGTTTTCTTCAGTTAACAATGGAAAAAAGACTGCATGGAAATAGTTAAATTCCCAGGACCCTGGGGGCTTTAGGGATGGGCTAGACGGCGGGGAAAAGACACTGCTTCCAGAAGGGTCTTGAAGTTGATGGAGCCGAGGCTGAGAAGTAAAATACGCCTATTTCCTCTTTCTCCCTTAATCCCACTTTTCTACAAATGTTTCCAAGTCCCCTCACACAACGTCAATCCCAGGTAAAGAGTTGTCATCCTCTGTTGGTTCTTCTTCCTACGATTTTGTCTTGCGGTGTTGTTATTTTCGCTTTTACTCCCAAGAAGATTCTCTCTGTGTCTTTTGGAATCCACAGATGTGGAAGCTGGGAACATGGAGGGCCAACGGTAGACCTCAGTGGGGTGTGTCCAGGCTGCAATTAACCTAATGAACCTGCGGGGCACAGCAGTCCACCTGGCATGGACCGTCCCGATTGGCTGCATTGGGCTGACGGAATGAATTCCTATCGGGGCGGGGCAGCCCAGGGGCCAAGGGGGTCAGGGCTTGAGCCCTGGGTGGGCCCGGGGCTGGCTATATAAGGCCGGGCTCTGGCAGCGGAGCTTCACTCCGCCTTGGACGGCGCACCGCACAGGTCACTCCAGGCTGCGGCTGCACATCCCGAGGAACAGAAGCGGGCCTGCTCAGCTGTCTGCAAGGACCGGCGTTCCAGACCAAGTGGCCCGCTGCTCCGAGGGTCCAGCTCGCTCCAGGCTGTGACTCCACATCCCGAGGTCGCTGCCTGGCGACCGGGCAGCGAGGACCGGCCACCCCAGACTGCCTGTGCCGCCGCCCCGAGGACAGAGCCGCGACCGCGAGGACAGCGACGCCTGCACAGCTCTGGCGAGATGGCGGCAGGGTCCACTACGCTGCGCGCAGTGGAGAAGCTGCAGGTGCGTCTGGCCACTAAGACGGACCCGAGAAAGCTAGAGAAATATTTGCAGAAACTCTCCGCCTTGCCCATGACGGCAGACATCCTGGCGGAGACTGGAATCAGAAAGACGGTGAAGCGCCTGCGGAAGCACCAGCACGTGGGCGACTTTGCCAGAGACTTAGCGGCCCGGTGGAGGAAGCTGGTGCTCGTGGACCGAAACACCGGGCCTGACCCACAGGACCCTGAGGAGAGCGCTTCCCGACAGCGCTTCGGGGAGGCTCTTCAGGACCGGGAAAAGGCCTGGGGCTTCCCAGAAAACGCGACGGCCCCCAGGAGCCCATCTCACAGCCCTGAGCACAGACGGACAGCACGCAGAACACCTCCGGGGCAACAGAGACCTCACCCGAGGTCTCCCAGTCGCGAGCCCAGAGCCGAGAGAAAGCGCCCCAGAATGGCCCCAGCTGATTCCGGCCCCCATCGGGCCCCTCCAACGCGCACCGCTCCCCTCCCGATGCCCGAGGGCCCTGAGCCTGCTGTGCCCGGGAAGCAACGCGGAAGAGGCCATGCTCACGCCGCTCAGGGCGGGCCTCTGCTGGGTCAAGGCTGCCAGGGCCAACCCCAGGGGGAAGCGGTGGTGAGCCACAGCAAGGGGCACAAATCGTCCCGTGGGGCTTCGGCTCAGAAATCGCCTCCTGCCCAGGAAAGCCAGTCAGAGAGGCTGCAGGCGGCCGGCGCTGATTCGGCCGGGCTGAAAACGCTGCCCAGCCATGTCTTCTCAGAGCTCTGGGACCCCTCAGAGGCCTGGATGCAGGCCAACTACGATCTGCTGTCCGCTTTTGAGGCCATGACCTCCCAGGCAAACCCAGAAGCACTCTCCGCGCCAACGCTCCAGGAGGAAGCTGCTTTCCCTGGACGCAGAGTGAACGCTAAGATGCCGGTGTACTCGGGCTCCAGGCCTGCCTGCCAGCTCCAGGTGCCGACGCCGCGCCAGCAGTGCCTCCAGGTGCCTAGGAACAATCCGGACGCCCTTGGCGACGTGGAAGGGGTCCCCTACTCGGTTCTTGAACCCGTTCTGGAAGGGTGGACGCCCGATCAGCTGTACCGCACAGAGAAAGACAATCCCGCACTCTCTCGAGACACAGATGAATTATGGAGGATTCATTGTCTCCAGGACTTCAAGGAAGAAAAGCCACAGGAGCACGAGTCTTGGCGGGAGCTCTACCTGCGGCTTCGGGATGCCCGAGAGCAGCGGCTGCGAGTAGTGACCACGAAAATCCGATCCGCACGTGAAAACAAACCCAGCGGCCGACAGACAAAGATGATCTGTTTCAACTCTGTGGCCAAGACGCCTTATGATGCTTCCAGGAGGCAAGAGAAGTCTGCAGGAGCCGCTGACCCCGGAGACGGAGAGATCGAGCCAGCCCCCAAGCCCGCAGGAAGCAGCCAGACTCCCCCCGGCCTCGGGGACTGCGGCGGCGGCGGCGGCGGCGGCGGCGGCGGCAGCATTAGCGGGGGCAGCAGCAACGAGCATGCGGCGCCCGCGGACAAAACCCGAAAACAGGCTGTCAAGAAAGTGGCCCCGCTGATGGCCAAGGCAATTCGAGACTACAAGGGAAGATTCTCCCGACGATAATCTCAGGACTTGCCTTACAGATAAAATCTGGGGGGAGGAGGGCCAATGCAAAGTCAGTGCGGGTTGGGGAACGAAACTTCCGATGGACACCAGAACCTTTGGCTTGGAGCAAAGTTGAGCCTCCGAATCCTGCAGGCGTCAAGTGCTGGCCCTGTGATTTCTGCCTCCCACACCCAGCCACTGCCTCCCTGCTTGGAGGACACCTCAGAATTCACAAGATATTGTGAACGCATTCAGATCAATTCTACTTTGGTGGTTCACTGATGGTCTTTTAAATAACGCCCTAGTTGCAATCATAAATCAGGTACAAGATGTGAGATTCCCTTTTGTCATTTTTCCTTTCTTTTGAAATCATCGAGTACATAAGGAAGGACTTCTTACACACAAACTCTCAATCCATCAGTTGACACTGATAACTCCGACTATGCAAAATGTTTTGTTGTCCTTGGTGTTTTCGTTTAGAGAAAAGGCCGGGCATGATCCTGTAATCGTCAGCCATCCTCCTCTGGGAGGCCGAGGAAAGCAGATCGCTTCAGCCCAGGAGGTGGAGAACAGGCTGGGACAAACGGAGAAACCCCGTCTCCACAAAAGATACCGAGATGGGCCCGGCGTGGTGGCACGGCCCCTGTGGTCCCAGCTTCTTAGAGGGCTGAGGTGGCAGGATCGCCTGAACTGGGCAAGCGGAGGCTGCAGTGACCCTTCCTCATTCCACCACACTCCAGCCTGGGTGACACAAGCGGAGCACATCTCAAAGAAACCTGCTGTTTATTTGAAGGAACTCTTGGATTTCATACATAAATGCTAACAACTGCTACGTTCCTTAAGTCAAAATACTTTTACTAAGCACCGCAAGGAATCAATCCCAATCTTTTCACCCAGAACCCCCGTGAAAGAATGGCGACACCTTAATCAGCTTATTTAGGTTCTCGATCAGGAAGTCTAAACCGGCCAATCAGAGTTTCTAATTACCATGAGATGACCGGGTTAACTACCTTGAGTTCACCTCCTACGAGCTCCTGCAAGCTTTGGTGAAAGTTTGCATTCTAACTCAGGGCATTTGTTGGCTTCACACGGGCTGGTAATCACAGATCCGTGTGCCAGATACGACACACACACACATACACACAAAGAAAGACACACACACACACACACACACACACACGCACACATAAGCACGCACAGGCACGTGCGCGCGCGCGCACACACACACACACACACACACACACAAACACACACCATTAAGTAAACTTGGTTCGCAGGCGTTACCGACAGTGAGGGATAGAGAGAGAAATAGAAAGACCTAAGCCGCAAGGCAGAACCCAGCAAGGGCAGCAGAAGAGATCAAAGTCCTGTGCCCTTGGCTGTCAGCAGAGTGGGTGCTGGGAAGCTTCTGGAAGCAGGCACCTGAGCGGATGCCGGTGCACGTCAAAAGAGGCCTTCAAGCCTGAAGAACACGTAAGGAGCCAGAACAGGGTGCCACAGAGATACTACCCTTAAGGAAGACAGAAAAGCATTCGTTCCGGGGAAGGGGACATAATCCAATCAGCGACCCTGTGAAACTCAGACATGTCCGGGCACGGTGACCCACGCCTCTATTCCCATGGCTTTGGGAGGTCGAGGCCGGCGGACCCCCTGAGGTCCGGAGTTGCAGACCAGCCTGACCAACATGAGGAAATCCCGTCTCTTCTAAAAAGACGAAACTCGGTTGGGCTTGCTGGCAAGCGCCTGTAGTCCCAGCTACTCAGGGGGCTGAGACAGGAGAATCGCTTGAACCCGGGAGGCCGAGTTTGCAGTGAGCCCAGATCCCAGCATTGCACTCCAGCCTGGACAACAAAAGCCAAACTCCGTCTCAAGTTAAAAAAAACAAAACCTCAGAAAAGCTTCCCCAGCAAGGGCCAGAGACAACGCCGGTCTCTATTTCTTGACAGCAATTCAAGAGAGAATCTCGGGTGGCTTGCAAAACTCACAAGAGAGCAGAATATCCTCCCCAAGGCAGAGAAGCCACACGCTCTTTCTGGAGGTGGAGTAGCCACCGATCACCGTGCAGCCCCTCCCCACTCCCAGCCAGAAACCCCAGCCCCTCGGAACCAAATCCACTGGCAACAACCTTTCTTCCTGGAAAACGTTTCCCCTGCCAAAATGGAAAACAAACATGATACAAGCAAACGCATCTCAAAACACAAACACAAGGAAACAATCCGAGCAAGCTCTAGCCCCTCATAGCTCATCCATGCCCCCACTGGCATGCTACTGAAAACAGCGGCTGCACCCATTAAACTCATTCATTACTGGAGAACGAGACAAACCTTAGCGGATCCCTGCCCCCACAGCGACAATCCCGCTCGAAAACACAGAAAGGAAACAACCCCCGCACAAAATATAAATCTACCCCAGATAGAATTCAGCATCAACCTAAGGATCCTGCTGTAACATTACTACACTGACCCAGGACAGCTCAATTCCCTTCCCACCTATTTACAAGATAATCCTCATTCAGGGAGCTCTGGAAGCATCGCCAGTATTGCACTAGGATCCTCTTCGTGAGGCAGCTGGAAGTCTGAAAACACAGCAAATTTACTTATTTCTCTACACGACACGGAGGCTAATTCTCAGAAAAGGCTTAACGCCCTAATCCCCATGCCCCGATTCTCAGGCTATAACGATTATCTTTCTGCAGAAGAAACACACACACACACACACACACACACACACACACACACACACACACACACACACACACACACACACACAGAGAGAGAGAGAGAGAGAGAGAGAAAAAGTCGTGCGAGAATGTAAACATTAAGCGAAATCACCGCCGACAGCAGAAACAATAGCCGACACCATAGACACTTCAAATGGTTCTGCTTTCCTCATTTGGACTGAAAGGTGAGAGTGGAACTCGTCTGCCCAAACCGTGGCACCGATATCAGCTGCAGGCCAGAGCAAGCCTTTCCGAGGAGATTTTAAGCAACCGGTGGGAGCAAGATCCTGAAGCATTTCTTCCAAGATTGGTCACAGGAGATGAAACCTGGCTCTACCGGCAGGATCCTGAAGACCAAGCACGAGGCCATGGCTACCAAGAGGTGGCAGTGCTCCAGTCGAAGCCGTGGAGGAGCAGTCAAGAGCAGAGGTCATGGCCACCGTTTGGGGGAGTGGGGGGATGCTAGAGGGATTCTGCTGGTTGACTTTCTGCAGGGCCAAACCCTGATCACATCTGCTCGCTAGCAGAGCGTTTTCAGAAAGTCAGCCAAAGCTGGAGCGAAGAAGGTCCCCACCAGAGAGTTCTTCTCCACCACGACAGTGTTCCTGATCATGGCTTTCTTCGAACAAGGGCAGCTGGGCAAGACCTGCCATGGGAAACCGTGAGGCGTCCACCTGACAGTCCTGATTTGGCGCCTGCTGACTTCTCTTTGTTTCCTCGTCTTGGAAAACCTGTAAAGGGCACCCAGTTTTCTTCAGTTAACAATGGAAAAAAGACTGCATGGAAATAGTTAAATTCCCAGGACCCTGGGGGCTTTAGGGATGGGCTAGACGGCGGGGAAAAGACACTGCTTCCAGAAGGGTCTTGAAGTTGATGGAGCCGAGGCTGAGAAGTAAAATACGCCTATTTCCTCTTTCTCCCTTAATCCCACTTTTCTACAAATGTTTCCAAGTCCCCTCACACAACGTCAATCCCAGGTAAAGAGTTGTCATCCTCTGTTGGTTCTTCTTCCTACGATTTTGTCTTGCGGTGTTGTTATTTTCGCTTTTACTCCCAAGAAGATTCTCTCTGTGTCTTTTGGAATCCACAGATGTGGAAGCTGGGAACATGGAGGGCCAACGGTAGACCTCAGTGGGGTGTGTCCAGGCTGCAATTAACCTAATGAACCTGCGGGGCACAGCAGTCCACCTGGCATGGACCGTCCCGATTGGCTGCATTGGGCTGACGGAATGAATTCCTATCGGGGCGGGGCAGCCCAGGGGCCAAGGGGGTCAGGGCTTGAGCCCTGGGTGGGCCCGGGGCTGGCTATATAAGGCCGGGCTCTGGCAGCGGAGCTTCACTCCGCCTTGGACGGCGCACCGCACAGGTCACTCCAGGCTGCGGCTGCACATCCCGAGGAACAGAAGCGGGCCTGCTCAGCTGTCTGCAAGGACCGGCGTTCCAGACCAAGTGGCCCGCTGCTCCGAGGGTCCAGCTCGCTCCAGGCTGTGACTCCACATCCCGAGGTCGCTGCCTGGCGACCGGGCAGCGAGGACCGGCCACCCCAGACTGCCTGTGCCGCCGCCCCGAGGACAGAGCCGCGACCGCGAGGACAGCGACGCCTGCACAGCTCTGGCGAGATGGCGGCAGGGTCCACTACGCTGCGCGCAGTGGAGAAGCTGCAGGTGCGTCTGGCCACTAAGACGGACCCGAGAAAGCTAGAGAAATATTTGCAGAAACTCTCCGCCTTGCCCATGACGGCAGACATCCTGGCGGAGACTGGAATCAGAAAGACGGTGAAGCGCCTGCGGAAGCACCAGCACGTGGGCGACTTTGCCAGAGACTTAGCGGCCCGGTGGAGGAAGCTGGTGCTCGTGGACCGAAACACCGGGCCTGACCCACAGGACCCTGAGGAGAGCGCTTCCCGACAGCGCTTCGGGGAGGCTCTTCAGGACCGGGAAAAGGCCTGGGGCTTCCCAGAAAACGCGACGGCCCCCAGGAGCCCATCTCACAGCCCTGAGCACAGACGGACAGCACGCAGAACACCTCCGGGGCAACAGAGACCTCACCCGAGGTCTCCCAGTCGCGAGCCCAGAGCCGAGAGAAAGCGCCCCAGAATGGCCCCAGCTGATTCCGGCCCCCATCGGGCCCCTCCAACGCGCACCGCTCCCCTCCCGATGCCCGAGGGCCCTGAGCCTGCTGTGCCCGGGAAGCAACGCGGAAGAGGCCATGCTCACGCCGCTCAGGGCGGGCCTCTGCTGGGTCAAGGCTGCCAGGGCCAACCCCAGGGGGAAGCGGTGGTGAGCCACAGCAAGGGGCACAAATCGTCCCGTGGGGCTTCGGCTCAGAAATCGCCTCCTGCCCAGGAAAGCCAGTCAGAGAGGCTGCAGGCGGCCGGCGCTGATTCGGCCGGGCTGAAAACGCTGCCCAGCCATGTCTTCTCAGAGCTCTGGGACCCCTCAGAGGCCTGGATGCAGGCCAACTACGATCTGCTGTCCGCTTTTGAGGCCATGACCTCCCAGGCAAACCCAGAAGCACTCTCCGCGCCAACGCTCCAGGAGGAAGCTGCTTTCCCTGGACGCAGAGTGAACGCTAAGATGCCGGTGTACTCGGGCTCCAGGCCTGCCTGCCAGCTCCAGGTGCCGACGCCGCGCCAGCAGTGCCTCCAGGTGCCTAGGAACAATCCGGACGCCCTCGGCGACGTGGAAGGGGTCCCCTACTCGGTTCTTGAACCCGTTCTGGAAGGGTGGACGCCCGATCAGCTGTACCGCACAGAGAAAGACAATCCCGCACTCTCTCGAGACACAGATGAATTATGGAGGATTCATTGTCTCCAGGACTTCAAGGAAGAAAAGCCACAGGAGCACGAGTCTTGGCGGGAGCTCTACCTGCGGCTTCGGGATGCCCGAGAGCAGCGGCTGCGAGTAGTGACCACGAAAATCCGATCCGCACGTGAAAACAAACCCAGCGGCCGACAGACAAAGATGATCTGTTTCAACTCTGTGGCCAAGACGCCTTATGATGCTTCCAGGAGGCAAGAGAAGTCTGCAGGAGCCGCTGACCCCGGAGACGGAGAGATCGAGCCAGCCCCCAAGCCCGCAGGAAGCAGCCAGACTCCCCCCGGCCTCGGGGACTGCGGCGGCGGCGGCGGCGGCGGCGGCGGCGGCAGCATTAGCGGGGGCAGCAGCAACGAGCATGCGGCGCCCGCGGACAAAACCCGAAAACAGGCTGTCAAGAAAGTGGCCCCGCTGATGGCCAAGGCAATTCGAGACTACAAGGGAAGATTCTCCCGACGATAATCTCAGGACTTGCCTTACAGATAAAATCTGGGGGGAGGAGGGCCAATGCAAAGTCAGTGCGGGTTGGGGAACGAAACTTCCGATGGACACCAGAACCTTTGGCTTGGAGCAAAGTTGAGCCTCCGAATCCTGCAGGCGTCAAGTGCTGGCCCTGTGATTTCTGCCTCCCACACCCAGCCACTGCCTCCCTGCTTGGAGGACACCTCAGAATTCACAAGATATTGTGAACGCATTCAGATCAATTCTACTTTGGTGGTTCACTGATGGTCTTTTAAATAACGCCCTAGTTGCAATCATAAATCAGGTACAAGATGTGAGATTCCCTTTTGTCATTTTTCCTTTCTTTTGAAATCATCGAGTACATAAGGAAGGACTTCTTACACACAAACTCTCAATCCATCAGTTGACACTGATAACTCCGACTATGCAAAATGTTTTGTTGTCCTTGGTGTTTTCGTTTAGAGAAAAGGCCGGGCATGATCCTGTAATCGTCAGCCATCCTCCTCTGGGAGGCCGAGGAAAGCAGATCGCTTCAGCCCAGGAGGTGGAGAACAGGCTGGGACAAACGGAGAAACCCCGTCTCCACAAAAGATACCGAGATGGGCCCGGCGTGGTGGCACGGCCCCTGTGGTCCCAGCTTCTTAGAGGGCTGAGGTGGCAGGATCGCCTGAACTGGGCAAGCGGAGGCTGCAGTGACCCTTCCTCATTCCACCACACTCCAGCCTGGGTGACACAAGCGGAGCACATCTCAAAGAAACCTGCTGTTTATTTGAAGGAACTCTTGGATTTCATACATAAATGCTAACAACTGCTACGTTCCTTAAGTCAAAATACTTTTACTAAGCACCGCAAGGAATCAATCCCAATCTTTTCACCCAGAACCCCCGTGAAAGAATGGCGACACCTTAATCAGCTTATTTAGGTTCTCGATCAGGAAGTCTAAACCGGCCAATCAGAGTTTCTAATTACCATGAGATGACCGGGTTAACTACCTTGAGTTCACCTCCTACGAGCTCCTGCAAGCTTTGGTGAAAGTTTGCATTCTAACTCAGGGCATTTGTTGGCTTCACACGGGCTGGTAATCACAGATCCGTGTGCCAGATACGACACACACACACATACACACAAAGAAAGACACACACACACACACACACACACACACACGCACACATAAGCACGCACAGGCACGTGCGCGCGCGCGCACACACACACACACACACACACACACACACACACACACAAACACACACCATTAAGTAAACTTGGTTCGCAGGCGTCACCGACAGTGAGGGATAGAGAGAGAAATAGAAAGACCTAAGCCGCAAGGCAGAACCCAGCAAGGGCAGCAGAAGAGATCAAAGTCCTGTGCCCTTGGCTGTCAGCAGAGTGGGTGCTGGGAAGCTTCTGGAAGCAGGCACCTGAGCGGATGCCGGTGCACGTCAAAAGAGGCCTTCAAGCCTGAAGAACACGTAAGGAGCCAGAACAGGGTGCCACAGAGATACTACCCTTAAGGAAGACAGAAAAGCATTCGTTCCGGGGAAGGGGACATAATCCAATCAGCGACCCTGTGAAACTCAGACATGTCCGGGCACGGTGACCCACGCCTCTATTCCCATGGCTTTGGGAGGTCGAGGCCGGCGGACCCCCTGAGGTCCGGAGTTGCAGACCAGCCTGACCAACATGAGGAAATCCCGTCTCTTCTAAAAAGACGAAACTCGGTTGGGCTTGCTGGCAAGCGCCTGTAGTCCCAGCTACTCAGGGGGCTGAGACAGGAGAATCGCTTGAACCCGGGAGGCCGAGTTTGCAGTGAGCCCAGATCCCAGCATTGCACTCCAGCCTGGACAACAAAAGCCAAACTCCGTCTCAAGTTAAAAAAAACAAAACCTCAGAAAAGCTTCCCCAGCAAGGGCCAGAGACAACGCCGGTCTCTATTTCTTGACAGCAATTCAAGAGAGAATCTCGGGTGGCTTGCAAAACTCACAAGAGAGCAGAATATCCTCCCCAAGGCAGAGAAGCCACACGCTCTTTCTGGAGGTGGAGTAGCCACCGATCACCGTGCAGCCCCTCCCCACTCCCAGCCAGAAACCCCAGCCCCTCGGAACCAAATCCACTGGCAACAACCTTTCTTCCTGGAAAACGTTTCCCCTGCCAAAATGGAAAACAAACATGATACAAGCAAACGCATCTCAAAACACAAACACAAGGAAACAATCCGAGCAAGCTCTAGCCCCTCATAGCTCATCCATGCCCCCACTGGCATGCTACTGAAAACAGCGGCTGCACCCATTAAACTCATTCATTACTGGAGAACGAGACAAACCTTAGCGGATCCCTGCCCCCACAGCGACAATCCCGCTCGAAAACACAGAAAGGAAACAACCCCCGCACAAAATATAAATCTACCCCAGATAGAATTCAGCATCAACCTAAGGATCCTGCTGTAACATTACTACACTGACCCAGGACAGCTCAATTCCCTTCCCACCTATTTACAAGATAATCCTCATTCAGGGAGCTCTGGAAGCATTGCCAGTATTGCACTAGGATCCTCTTCGTGAGGCAGCTGGAAGTCTGAAAACACAGCAAATTTACTTATTTCTCTACACGACACGGAGGCTAATTCTCAGAAAAGGCTTAACGCCCTAATCCCCATGCCCCGATTCTCAGGCTATAACGATTATCTTTCTGCAGAAGAAACACACACACACACACACACACACACACACACACACACACACACACACACACACACAGAGAGAGAGAGAGAGAGAGAGAGAAAAAGTCGTGCGAGAATGTAAACATTAAGCGAAATCACCGCCGACAGCAGAAACAATAGCCGACACCATAGACACTTCAAATGGTTCTGCTTTCCTCATTTGGACTGAAAGGTGAGAGTGGAACTCGTCTGCCCAAACCGTGGCACCGATATCAGCTGCAGGCCAGAGCAAGCCTTTCCGAGGAGATTTTAAGCAACCGGTGGGAGCAAGATCCTGAAGCATTTCTTCCAAGATTGGTCACAGGAGATGAAACCTGGCTCTACCGGCAGGATCCTGAAGACCAAGCACGAGGCCATGGCTACCAAGAGGTGGCAGTGCTCCAGTCGAAGCCGTGGAGGAGCAGTCAAGAGCAGAGGTCATGGCCACCGTTTGGGGGAGTGGGGGGATGCTAGAGGGATTCTGCTGGTTGACTTTCTGCAGGGCCAAACCCTGATCACATCTGCTCGCTAGCAGAGCGTTTTCAGAAAGTCAGCCAAAGCTGGAGCGAAGAAGGTCCCCACCAGAGAGTTCTTCTCCACCACGACAGTGTTCCTGATCATGGCTTTCTTCGAACAAGGGCAGCTGGGCAAGACCTGCCATGGGAAACCGTGAGGCGTCCACCTGACAGTCCTGATTTGGCGCCTGCTGACTTCTCTTTGTTTCCTCGTCTTGGAAAACCTGTAAAGGGCACCCAGTTTTCTTCAGTTAACAATGGAAAAAAGACTGCATGGAAATAGTTAAATTCCCAGGACCCTGGGGGCTTTAGGGATGGGCTAGACGGCGGGGAAAAGACACTGCTTCCAGAAGGGTCTTGAAGTTGATGGAGCCGAGGCTGAGAAGTAAAATACGCCTATTTCCTCTTTCTCCCTTAATCCCACTTTTCTACAAATGTTTCCAAGTCCCCTCACACAACGTCAATCCCAGGTAAAGAGTTGTCATCCTCTGTTGGTTCTTCTTCCTACGATTTTGTCTTGCGGTGTTGTTATTTTCGCTTTTACTCCCAAGAAGATTCTCTCTGTGTCTTTTGGAATCCACAGATGTGGAAGCTGGGAACATGGAGGGCCAACGGTAGACCTCAGTGGGGTGTGTCCAGGCTGCAATTAACCTAATGAACCTGCGGGGCACAGCAGTCCACCTGGCATGGACCGTCCCGATTGGCTGCATTGGGCTGACGGAATGAATTCCTATCGGGGCGGGGCAGCCCAGGGGCCAAGGGGGTCAGGGCTTGAGCCCTGGGTGGGCCCGGGGCTGGCTATATAAGGCCGGGCTCTGGCAGCGGAGCTTCACTCCGCCTTGGACGGCGCACCGCACAGGTCACTCCAGGCTGCGGCTGCACATCCCGAGGAACAGAAGCGGGCCTGCTCAGCTGTCTGCAAGGACCGGCGTTCCAGACCAAGTGGCCCGCTGCTCCGAGGGTCCAGCTCGCTCCAGGCTGTGACTCCACATCCCGAGGTCGCTGCCTGGCGACCGGGCAGCGAGGACCGGCCACCCCAGACTGCCTGTGCCGCCGCCCCGAGGACAGAGCCGCGACCGCGAGGACAGCGACGCCTGCACAGCTCTGGCGAGATGGCGGCAGGGTCCACTACGCTGCGCGCAGTGGAGAAGCTGCAGGTGCGTCTGGCCACTAAGACGGACCCGAGAAAGCTAGAGAAATATTTGCAGAAACTCTCCGCCTTGCCCATGACGGCAGACATCCTGGCGGAGACTGGAATCAGAAAGACGGTGAAGCGCCTGCGGAAGCACCAGCACGTGGGCGACTTTGCCAGAGACTTAGCGGCCCGGTGGAGGAAGCTGGTGCTCGTGGACCGAAACACCGGGCCTGACCCACAGGACCCTGAGGAGAGCGCTTCCCGACAGCGCTTCGGGGAGGCTCTTCAGGACCGGGAAAAGGCCTGGGGCTTCCCAGAAAACGCGACGGCCCCCAGGAGCCCATCTCACAGCCCTGAGCACAGACGGACAGCACGCAGAACACCTCCGGGGCAACAGAGACCTCACCCGAGGTCTCCCAGTCGCGAGCCCAGAGCCGAGAGAAAGCGCCCCAGAATGGCCCCAGCTGATTCCGGCCCCCATCGGGCCCCTCCAACGCGCACCGCTCCCCTCCCGATGCCCGAGGGCCCTGAGCCTGCTGTGCCCGGGAAGCAACGCGGAAGAGGCCATGCTCACGCCGCTCAGGGCGGGCCTCTGCTGGGTCAAGGCTGCCAGGGCCAACCCCAGGGGGAAGCGGTGGTGAGCCACAGCAAGGGGCACAAATCGTCCCGTGGGGCTTCGGCTCAGAAATCGCCTCCTGCCCAGGAAAGCCAGTCAGAGAGGCTGCAGGCGGCCGGCGCTGATTCGGCCGGGCTGAAAACGCTGCCCAGCCATGTCTTCTCAGAGCTCTGGGACCCCTCAGAGGCCTGGATGCAGGCCAACTACGATCTGCTGTCCGCTTTTGAGGCCATGACCTCCCAGGCAAACCCAGAAGCACTCTCCGCGCCAACGCTCCAGGAGGAAGCTGCTTTCCCTGGACGCAGAGTGAACGCTAAGATGCCGGTGTACTCGGGCTCCAGGCCTGCCTGCCAGCTCCAGGTGCCGACGCCGCGCCAGCAGTGCCTCCAGGTGCCTAGGAACAATCCGGACGCCCTCGGCGACGTGGAAGGGGTCCCCTACTCGGTTCTTGAACCCGTTCTGGAAGGGTGGACGCCCGATCAGCTGTACCGCACAGAGAAAGACAATCCCGCACTCTCTCGAGACACAGATGAATTATGGAGGATTCATTGTCTCCAGGACTTCAAGGAAGAAAAGCCACAGGAGCACGAGTCTTGGCGGGAGCTCTACCTGCGGCTTCGGGATGCCCGAGAGCAGCGGCTGCGAGTAGTGACCACGAAAATCCGATCCGCACGTGAAAACAAACCCAGCGGCCGACAGACAAAGATGATCTGTTTCAACTCTGTGGCCAAGACGCCTTATGATGCTTCCAGGAGGCAAGAGAAGTCTGCAGGAGCCGCTGACCCCGGAGACGGAGAGATCGAGCCAGCCCCCAAGCCCGCAGGAAGCAGCCAGACTCCCCCCGGCCTCGGGGACTGCGGCGGCGGCGGCGGCGGCGGCGGCGGCGGCAGCATTAGCGGGGGCAGCAGCAACGAGCATGCGGCGCCCGCGGACAAAACCCGAAAACAGGCTGTCAAGAAAGTGGCCCCGCTGATGGCCAAGGCAATTCGAGACTACAAGGGAAGATTCTCCCGACGATAATCTCAGGACTTGCCTTACAGATAAAATCTGGGGGGAGGAGGGCCAATGCAAAGTCAGTGCGGGTTGGGGAACGAAACTTCCGATGGACACCAGAACCTTTGGCTTGGAGCAAAGTTGAGCCTCCGAATCCTGCAGGCGTCAAGTGCTGGCCCTGTGATTTCTGCCTCCCACACCCAGCCACTGCCTCCCTGCTTGGAGGACACCTCAGAATTCACAAGATATTGTGAACGCATTCAGATCAATTCTACTTTGGTGGTTCACTGATGGTCTTTTAAATAACGCCCTAGTTGCAATCATAAATCAGGTACAAGATGTGAGATTCCCTTTTGTCATTTTTCCTTTCTTTTGAAATCATCGAGTACATAAGGAAGGACTTCTTACACACAAACTCTCAATCCATCAGTTGACACTGATAACTCCGACTATGCAAAATGTTTTGTTGTCCTTGGTGTTTTCGTTTAGAGAAAAGGCCGGGCATGATCCTGTAATCGTCAGCCATCCTCCTCTGGGAGGCCGAGGAAAGCAGATCGCTTCAGCCCAGGAGGTGGAGAACAGGCTGGGACAAACGGAGAAACCCCGTCTCCACAAAAGATACCGAGATGGGCCCGGCGTGGTGGCACGGCCCCTGTGGTCCCAGCTTCTTAGAGGGCTGAGGTGGCAGGATCGCCTGAACTGGGCAAGCGGAGGCTGCAGTGACCCTTCCTCATTCCACCACACTCCAGCCTGGGTGACACAAGCGGAGCACATCTCAAAGAAACCTGCTGTTTATTTGAAGGAACTCTTGGATTTCATACATAAATGCTAACAACTGCTACGTTCCTTAAGTCAAAATACTTTTACTAAGCACCGCAAGGAATCAATCCCAATCTTTTCACCCAGAACCCCCGTGAAAGAATGGCGACACCTTAATCAGCTTATTTAGGTTCTCGATCAGGAAGTCTAAACCGGCCAATCAGAGTTTCTAATTACCATGAGATGACCGGGTTAACTACCTTGAGTTCACCTCCTACGAGCTCCTGCAAGCTTTGGTGAAAGTTTGCATTCTAACTCAGGGCATTTGTTGGCTTCACACGGGCTGGTAATCACAGATCCGTGTGCCAGATACGACACACACACACATACACACAAAGAAAGACACACACACACACACACACACACACACACGCACACATAAGCACGCACAGGCACGTGCGCGCGCGCACACACACACACACACACACACACACACACACACACACACAAACACACACCATTAAGTAAACTTGGTTCGCAGGCGTCACCGACAGTGAGGGATAGAGAGAGAAATAGAAAGACCTAAGCCGCAAGGCAGAACCCAGCAAGGGCAGCAGAAGAGATCAAAGTCCTGTGCCCTTGGCTGTCAGCAGAGTGGGTGCTGGGAAGCTTCTGGAAGCAGGCACCTGAGCGGATGCCGGTGCACGTCAAAAGAGGCCTTCAAGCCTGAAGAACACGTAAGGAGCCAGAACAGGGTGCCACAGAGATACTACCCTTAAGGAAGACAGAAAAGCATTCGTTCCGGGGAAGGGGACATAATCCAATCAGCGACCCTGTGAAACTCAGACATGTCCGGGCACGGTGACCCACGCCTCTATTCCCATGGCTTTGGGAGGTCGAGGCCGGCGGACCCCCTGAGGTCCGGAGTTGCAGACCAGCCTGACCAACATGAGGAAATCCCGTCTCTTCTAAAAAGACGAAACTCGGTTGGGCTTGCTGGCAAGCGCCTGTAGTCCCAGCTACTCAGGGGGCTGAGACAGGAGAATCGCTTGAACCCGGGAGGCCGAGTTTGCAGTGAGCCCAGATCCCAGCATTGCACTCCAGCCTGGACAACAAAAGCCAAACTCCGTCTCAAGTTAAAAAAAACAAAACCTCAGAAAAGCTTCCCCAGCAAGGGCCAGAGACAACGCCGGTCTCTATTTCTTGACAGCAATTCAAGAGAGAATCTCGGGTGGCTTGCAAAACTCACAAGAGAGCAGAATATCCTCCCCAAGGCAGAGAAGCCACACGCTCTTTCTGGAGGTGGAGTAGCCACCGATCACCGTGCAGCCCCTCCCCACTCCCAGCCAGAAACCCCAGCCCCTCGGAACCAAATCCACTGGCAACAACCTTTCTTCCTGGAAAACGTTTCCCCTGCCAAAATGGAAAACAAACATGATACAAGCAAACGCATCTCAAAACACAAACACAAGGAAACAATCCGAGCAAGCTCTAGCCCCTCATAGCTCATCCATGCCCCCACTGGCATGCTACTGAAAACAGCGGCTGCACCCATTAAACTCATTCATTACTGGAGAACGAGACAAACCTTAGCGGATCCCTGCCCCCACAGCGACAATCCCGCTCGAAAACACAGAAAGGAAACAACCCCCGCACAAAATATAAATCTACCCCAGATAGAATTCAGCATCAACCTAAGGATCCTGCTGTAACATTACTACACTGACCCAGGACAGCTCAATTCCCTTCCCACCTATTTACAAGATAATCCTCATTCAGGGAGCTCTGGAAGCATCGCCAGTATTGCACTAGGATCCTCTTCGTGAGGCAGCTGGAAGTCTGAAAACACAGCAAATTTACTTATTTCTCTACACGACACGGAGGCTAATTCTCAGAAAAGGCTTAACGCCCTAATCCCCATGCCCCGATTCTCAGGCTATAACGATTATCTTTCTGCAGAAGAAACACACACACACACACACACACACACACACACACACACACACACACAGAGAGAGAGAGAGAGAGAGAGAGAGAAAAAGTCGTGCGAGAATGTAAACATTAAGCGAAATCACCGCCGACAGCAGAAACAATAGCCGACACCATAGACACTTCAAATGGTTCTGCTTTCCTCATTTGGACTGAAAGGTGAGAGTGGAACTCGTCTGCCCAAACCGTGGCACCGATATCAGCTGCAGGCCAGAGCAAGCCTTTCCGAGGAGATTTTAAGCAACCGGTGGGAGCAAGATCCTGAAGCATTTCTTCCAAGATTGGTCACAGGAGATGAAACCTGGCTCTACCGGCAGGATCCTGAAGACCAAGCACGAGGCCATGGCTACCAAGAGGTGGCAGTGCTCCAGTCGAAGCCGTGGAGGAGCAGTCAAGAGCAGAGGTCATGGCCACCGTTTGGGGGAGTGGGGGGATGCTAGAGGGATTCTGCTGGTTGACTTTCTGCAGGGCCAAACCCTGATCACATCTGCTCGCTAGCAGAGCGTTTTCAGAAAGTCAGCCAAAGCTGGAGCGAAGAAGGTCCCCACCAGAGAGTTCTTCTCCACCACGACAGTGTTCCTGATCATGGCTTTCTTCGAACAAGGGCAGCTGGGCAAGACCTGCCATGGGAAACCGTGAGGCGTCCACCTGACAGTCCTGATTTGGCGCCTGCTGACTTCTCTTTGTTTCCTCGTCTTGGAAAACCTGTAAAGGGCACCCAGTTTTCTTCAGTTAACAATGGAAAAAAGACTGCATGGAAATAGTTAAATTCCCAGGACCCTGGGGGCTTTAGGGATGGGCTAGACGGCGGGGAAAAGACACTGCTTCCAGAAGGGTCTTGAAGTTGATGGAGCCGAGGCTGAGAAGTAAAATACGCCTATTTCCTCTTTCTCCCTTAATCCCACTTTTCTACAAATGTTTCCAAGTCCCCTCACACAACGTCAATCCCAGGTAAAGAGTTGTCATCCTCTGTTGGTTCTTCTTCCTACGATTTTGTCTTGCGGTGTTGTTATTTTCGCTTTTACTCCCAAGAAGATTCTCTCTGTGTCTTTTGGAATCCACAGATGTGGAAGCTGGGAACATGGAGGGCCAACGGTAGACCTCAGTGGGGTGTGTCCAGGCTGCAATTAACCTAATGAACCTGCGGGGCACAGCAGTCCACCTGGCATGGACCGTCCCGATTGGCTGCATTGGGCTGACGGAATGAATTCCTATCGGGGCGGGGCAGCCCAGGGGCCAAGGGGGTCAGGGCTTGAGCCCTGGGTGGGCCCGGGGCTGGCTATATAAGGCCGGGCTCTGGCAGCGGAGCTTCACTCCGCCTTGGACGGCGCACCGCACAGGTCACTCCAGGCTGCGGCTGCACATCCCGAGGAACAGAAGCGGGCCTGCTCAGCTGTCTGCAAGGACCGGCGTTCCAGACCAAGTGGCCCGCTGCTCCGAGGGTCCAGCTCGCTCCAGGCTGTGACTCCACATCCCGAGGTCGCTGCCTGGCGACCGGGCAGCGAGGACCGGCCACCCCAGACTGCCTGTGCCGCCGCCCCGAGGACAGAGCCGCGACCGCGAGGACAGCGACGCCTGCACAGCTCTGGCGAGATGGCGGCAGGGTCCACTACGCTGCGCGCAGTGGAGAAGCTGCAGGTGCGTCTGGCCACTAAGACGGACCCGAGAAAGCTAGAGAAATATTTGCAGAAACTCTCCGCCTTGCCCATGACGGCAGACATCCTGGCGGAGACTGGAATCAGAAAGACGGTGAAGCGCCTGCGGAAGCACCAGCACGTGGGCGACTTTGCCAGAGACTTAGCGGCCCGGTGGAGGAAGCTGGTGCTCGTGGACCGAAACACCGGGCCTGACCCACAGGACCCTGAGGAGAGCGCTTCCCGACAGCGCTTCGGGGAGGCTCTTCAGGACCGGGAAAAGGCCTGGGGCTTCCCAGAAAACGCGACGGCCCCCAGGAGCCCATCTCACAGCCCTGAGCACAGACGGACAGCACGCAGAACACCTCCGGGGCAACAGAGACCTCACCCGAGGTCTCCCAGTCGCGAGCCCAGAGCCGAGAGAAAGCGCCCCAGAATGGCCCCAGCTGATTCCGGCCCCCATCGGGCCCCTCCAACGCGCACCGCTCCCCTCCCGATGCCCGAGGGCCCTGAGCCTGCTGTGCCCGGGAAGCAACGCGGAAGAGGCCATGCTCACGCCGCTCAGGGCGGGCCTCTGCTGGGTCAAGGCTGCCAGGGCCAACCCCAGGGGGAAGCGGTGGTGAGCCACAGCAAGGGGCACAAATCGTCCCGTGGGGCTTCGGCTCAGAAATCGCCTCCTGCCCAGGAAAGCCAGTCAGAGAGGCTGCAGGCGGCCGGCGCTGATTCGGCCGGGCTGAAAACGCTGCCCAGCCATGTCTTCTCAGAGCTCTGGGACCCCTCAGAGGCCTGGATGCAGGCCAACTACGATCTGCTGTCCGCTTTTGAGGCCATGACCTCCCAGGCAAACCCAGAAGCACTCTCCGCGCCAACGCTCCAGGAGGAAGCTGCTTTCCCTGGACGCAGAGTGAACGCTAAGATGCCGGTGTACTCGGGCTCCAGGCCTGCCTGCCAGCTCCAGGTGCCGACGCCGCACCAGCAGTGCCTCCAGGTGCCTAGGAACAATCCGGACGCCCTCGGCGACGTGGAAGGGGTCCCCTACTCGGTTCTTGAACCCGTTCTGGAAGGGTGGACGCCCGATCAGCTGTACCGCACAGAGAAAGACAATCCCGCACTCTCTCGAGACACAGATGAATTATGGAGGATTCATTGTCTCCAGGACTTCAAGGAAGAAAAGCCACAGGAGCACGAGTCTTGGCGGGAGCTCTACCTGCGGCTTCGGGATGCCCGAGAGCAGCGGCTGCGAGTAGTGACCACGAAAATCCGATCCGCACGTGAAAACAAACCCAGCGGCCGACAGACAAAGATGATCTGTTTCAACTCTGTGGCCAAGACGCCTTATGATGCTTCCAGGAGGCAAGAGAAGTCTGCAGGAGCCGCTGACCCCGGAGACGGAGAGATCGAGCCAGCCCCCAAGCCCGCAGGAAGCAGCCAGACTCCCCCCGGCCTCGGGGACTGCGGCGGCGGCGGCGGCGGCGGCGGCGGCAGCATTAGCGGGGGCAGCAGCAACGAGCATGCGGCGCCCGCGGACAAAACCCGAAAACAGGCTGTCAAGAAAGTGGCCCCGCTGATGGCCAAGGCAATTCGAGACTACAAGGGAAGATTCTCCCGACGATAATCTCAGGACTTGCCTTACAGATAAAATCTGGGGGGAGGAGGGCCAATGCAAAGTCAGTGCGGGTTGGGGAACGAAACTTCCGATGGACACCAGAACCTTTGGCTTGGAGCAAAGTTGAGCCTCCGAATCCTGCAGGCGTCAAGTGCTGGCCCTGTGATTTCTGCCTCCCACACCCAGCCACTGCCTCCCTGCTTGGAGGACACCTCAGAATTCACAAGATATTGTGAACGCATTCAGATCAATTCTACTTTGGTGGTTCACTGATGGTCTTTTAAATAACGCCCTAGTTGCAATCATAAATCAGGTACAAGATGTGAGATTCCCTTTTGTCATTTTTCCTTTCTTTTGAAATCATCGAGTACATAAGGAAGGACTTCTTACACACAAACTCTCAATCCATCAGTTGACACTGATAACTCCGACTATGCAAAATGTTTTGTTGTCCTTGGTGTTTTCGTTTAGAGAAAAGGCCGGGCATGATCCTGTAATCGTCAGCCATCCTCCTCTGGGAGGCCGAGGAAAGCAGATCGCTTCAGCCCAGGAGGTGGAGAACAGGCTGGGACAAACGGAGAAACCCCGTCTCCACAAAAGATACCGAGATGGGCCCGGCGTGGTGGCACGGCCCCTGTGGTCCCAGCTTCTTAGAGGGCTGAGGTGGCAGGATCGCCTGAACTGGGCAAGCGGAGGCTGCAGTGACCCTTCCTCATTCCACCACACTCCAGCCTGGGTGACACAAGCGGAGCACATCTCAAAGAAACCTGCTGTTTATTTGAAGGAACTCTTGGATTTCATACATAAATGCTAACAACTGCTACGTTCCTTAAGTCAAAATACTTTTACTAAGCACCGCAAGGAATCAATCCCAATCTTTTCACCCAGAACCCCCGTGAAAGAATGGCGACACCTTAATCAGCTTATTTAGGTTCTCGATCAGGAAGTCTAAACCGGCCAATCAGAGTTTCTAATTACCATGAGATGACCGGGTTAACTACCTTGAGTTCACCTCCTACGAGCTCCTGCAAGCTTTGGTGAAAGTTTGCATTCTAACTCAGGGCATTTGTTGGCTTCACACGGGCTGGTAATCACAGATCCGTGTGCCAGATACGACACACACACACATACACACAAAGAAAGACACACACACACACACACACACACACACACGCACACATAAGCACGCACAGGCACGTGCGCGCGCGCACACACACACACACACACACACACACACACACACACACACAAACACACACCATTAAGTAAACTTGGTTCGCAGGCGTCACCGACAGTGAGGGATAGAGAGAGAAATAGAAAGACCTAAGCCGCAAGGCAGAACCCAGCAAGGGCAGCAGAAGAGATCAAAGTCCTGTGCCCTTGGCTGTCAGCAGAGTGGGTGCTGGGAAGCTTCTGGAAGCAGGCACCTGAGCGGATGCCGGTGCACGTCAAAAGAGGCCTTCAAGCCTGAAGAACACGTAAGGAGCCAGAACAGGGTGCCACAGAGATACTACCCTTAAGGAAGACAGAAAAGCATTCGTTCCGGGGAAGGGGACATAATCCAATCAGCGACCCTGTGAAACTCAGACATGTCCGGGCACGGTGACCCACGCCTCTATTCCCATGGCTTTGGGAGGTCGAGGCCGGCGGACCCCCTGAGGTCCGGAGTTGCAGACCAGCCTGACCAACATGAGGAAATCCCGTCTCTTCTAAAAAGACGAAACTCGGTTGGGCTTGCTGGCAAGCGCCTGTAGTCCCAGCTACTCAGGGGGCTGAGACAGGAGAATCGCTTGAACCCGGGAGGCCGAGTTTGCAGTGAGCCCAGATCCCAGCATTGCACTCCAGCCTGGACAACAAAAGCCAAACTCCGTCTCAAGTTAAAAAAAACAAAACCTCAGAAAAGCTTCCCCAGCAAGGGCCAGAGACAACGCCGGTCTCTATTTCTTGACAGCAATTCAAGAGAGAATCTCGGGTGGCTTGCAAAACTCACAAGAGAGCAGAATATCCTCCCCAAGGCAGAGAAGCCACACGCTCTTTCTGGAGGTGGAGTAGCCACCGATCACCGTGCAGCCCCTCCCCACTCCCAGCCAGAAACCCCAGCCCCTCGGAACCAAATCCACTGGCAACAACCTTTCTTCCTGGAAAACGTTTCCCCTGCCAAAATGGAAAACAAACATGATACAAGCAAACGCATCTCAAAACACAAACACAAGGAAACAATCCGAGCAAGCTCTAGCCCCTCATAGCTCATCCATGCCCCCACTGGCATGCTACTGAAAACAGCGGCTGCACCCATTAAACTCATTCATTACTGGAGAACGAGACAAACCTTAGCGGATCCCTGCCCCCACAGCGACAATCCCGCTCGAAAACACAGAAAGGAAACAACCCCCGCACAAAATATAAATCTACCCCAGATAGAATTCAGCATCAACCTAAGGATCCTGCTGTAACATTACTACACTGACCCAGGACAGCTCAATTCCCTTCCCACCTATTTACAAGATAATCCTCATTCAGGGAGCTCTGGAAGCATCGCCAGTATTGCACTAGGATCCTCTTCGTGAGGCAGCTGGAAGTCTGAAAACACAGCAAATTTACTTATTTCTCTACACGACACGGAGGCTAATTCTCAGAAAAGGCTTAACGCCCTAATCCCCATGCCCCGATTCTCAGGCTATAACGATTATCTTTCTGCAGAAGAAACACACACACACACACACACACACACACACACACACACACACACACACACAGAGAGAGAGAGAGAGAGAGAGAGAGAAAAAGTCGTGCGAGAATGTAAACATTAAGCGAAATCACCGCCGACAGCAGAAACAATAGCCGACACCATAGACACTTCAAATGGTTCTGCTTTCCTCATTTGGACTGAAAGGTGAGAGTGGAACTCGTCTGCCCAAACCGTGGCACCGATATCAGCTGCAGGCCAGAGCAAGCCTTTCCGAGGAGATTTTAAGCAACCGGTGGGAGCAAGATCCTGAAGCATTTCTTCCAAGATTGGTCACAGGAGATGAAACCTGGCTCTACCGGCAGGATCCTGAAGACCAAGCACGAGGCCATGGCTACCAAGAGGTGGCAGTGCTCCAGTCGAAGCCGTGGAGGAGCAGTCAAGAGCAGAGGTCATGGCCACCGTTTGGGGGAGTGGGGGGATGCTAGAGGGATTCTGCTGGTTGACTTTCTGCAGGGCCAAACCCTGATCACATCTGCTCGCTAGCAGAGCGTTTTCAGAAAGTCAGCCAAAGCTGGAGCGAAGAAGGTCCCCACCAGAGAGTTCTTCTCCACCACGACAGTGTTCCTGATCATGGCTTTCTTCGAACAAGGGCAGCTGGGCAAGACCTGCCATGGGAAACCGTGAGGCGTCCACCTGACAGTCCTGATTTGGCGCCTGCTGACTTCTCTTTGTTTCCTCGTCTTGGAAAACCTGTAAAGGGCACCCAGTTTTCTTCAGTTAACAATGGAAAAAAGACTGCATGGAAATAGTTAAATTCCCAGGACCCTGGGGGCTTTAGGGATGGGCTAGACGGCGGGGAAAAGACACTGCTTCCAGAAGGGTCTTGAAGTTGATGGAGCCGAGGCTGAGAAGTAAAATACGCCTATTTCCTCTTTCTCCCTTAATCCCACTTTTCTACAAATGTTTCCAAGTCCCCTCACACAACGTCAATCCCAGGTAAAGAGTTGTCATCCTCTGTTGGTTCTTCTTCCTACGATTTTGTCTTGCGGTGTTGTTATTTTCGCTTTTACTCCCAAGAAGATTCTCTCTGTGTCTTTTGGAATCCACAGATGTGGAAGCTGGGAACATGGAGGGCCAACGGTAGACCTCAGTGGGGTGTGTCCAGGCTGCAATTAACCTAATGAACCTGCGGGGCACAGCAGTCCACCTGGCATGGACCGTCCCGATTGGCTGCATTGGGCTGACGGAATGAATTCCTATCGGGGCGGGGCAGCCCAGGGGCCAAGGGGGTCAGGGCTTGAGCCCTGGGTGGGCCCGGGGCTGGCTATATAAGGCCGGGCTCTGGCAGCGGAGCTTCACTCCGCCTTGGACGGCGCACCGCACAGGTCACTCCAGGCTGCGGCTGCACATCCCGAGGAACAGAAGCGGGCCTGCTCAGCTGTCTGCAAGGACCGGCGTTCCAGACCAAGTGGCCCGCTGCTCCGAGGGTCCAGCTCGCTCCAGGCTGTGACTCCACATCCCGAGGTCGCTGCCTGGCGACCGGGCAGCGAGGACCGGCCACCCCAGACTGCCTGTGCCGCCGCCCCGAGGACAGAGCCGCGACCGCGAGGACAGCGACGCCTGCACAGCTCTGGCGAGATGGCGGCAGGGTCCACTACGCTGCGCGCAGTGGAGAAGCTGCAGGTGCGTCTGGCCACTAAGACGGACCCGAGAAAGCTAGAGAAATATTTGCAGAAACTCTCCGCCTTGCCCATGACGGCAGACATCCTGGCGGAGACTGGAATCAGAAAGACGGTGAAGCGCCTGCGGAAGCACCAGCACGTGGGCGACTTTGCCAGAGACTTAGCGGCCCGGTGGAGGAAGCTGGTGCTCGTGGACCGAAACACCGGGCCTGACCCACAGGACCCTGAGGAGAGCGCTTCCCGACAGCGCTTCGGGGAGGCTCTTCAGGACCGGGAAAAGGCCTGGGGCTTCCCAGAAAACGCGACGGCCCCCAGGAGCCCATCTCACAGCCCTGAGCACAGACGGACAGCACGCAGAACACCTCCGGGGCAACAGAGACCTCACCCGAGGTCTCCCAGTCGCGAGCCCAGAGCCGAGAGAAAGCGCCCCAGAATGGCCCCAGCTGATTCCGGCCCCCATCGGGCCCCTCCAACGCGCACCGCTCCCCTCCCGATGCCCGAGGGCCCTGAGCCTGCTGTGCCCGGGAAGCAACGCGGAAGAGGCCATGCTCACGCCGCTCAGGGCGGGCCTCTGCTGGGTCAAGGCTGCCAGGGCCAACCCCAGGGGGAAGCGGTGGTGAGCCACAGCAAGGGGCACAAATCGTCCCGTGGGGCTTCGGCTCAGAAATCGCCTCCTGCCCAGGAAAGCCAGTCAGAGAGGCTGCAGGCGGCCGGCGCTGATTCGGCCGGGCTGAAAACGCTGCCCAGCCATGTCTTCTCAGAGCTCTGGGACCCCTCAGAGGCCTGGATGCAGGCCAACTACGATCTGCTGTCCGCTTTTGAGGCCATGACCTCCCAGGCAAACCCAGAAGCACTCTCCGCGCCAACGCTCCAGGAGGAAGCTGCTTTCCCTGGACGCAGAGTGAACGCTAAGATGCCGGTGTACTCGGGCTCCAGGCCTGCCTGCCAGCTCCAGGTGCCGACGCCGCACCAGCAGTGCCTCCAGGTGCCTAGGAACAATCCGGACGCCCTCGGCGACGTGGAAGGGGTCCCCTACTCGGTTCTTGAACCCGTTCTGGAAGGGTGGACGCCCGATCAGCTGTACCGCACAGAGAAAGACAATCCCGCACTCTCTCGAGACACAGATGAATTATGGAGGATTCATTGTCTCCAGGACTTCAAGGAAGAAAAGCCACAGGAGCACGAGTCTTGGCGGGAGCTCTACCTGCGGCTTCGGGATGCCCGAGAGCAGCGGCTGCGAGTAGTGACCACGAAAATCCGATCCGCACGTGAAAACAAACCCAGCGGCCGACAGACAAAGATGATCTGTTTCAACTCTGTGGCCAAGACGCCTTATGATGCTTCCAGGAGGCAAGAGAAGTCTGCAGGAGCCGCTGACCCCGGAGACGGAGAGATCGAGCCAGCCCCCAAGCCCGCAGGAAGCAGCCAGACTCCCCCCGGCCTCGGGGACTGCGGCGGCGGCGGCGGCGGCGGCGGCGGCAGCATTAGCGGGGGCAGCAGCAACGAGCATGCGGCGCCCGCGGACAAAACCCGAAAACAGGCTGTCAAGAAAGTGGCCCCGCTGATGGCCAAGGCAATTCGAGACTACAAGGGAAGATTCTCCCGACGATAATCTCAGGACTTGCCTTACAGATAAAATCTGGGGGGAGGAGGGCCAATGCAAAGTCAGTGCGGGTTGGGGAACGAAACTTCCGATGGACACCAGAACCTTTGGCTTGGAGCAAAGTTGAGCCTCCGAATCCTGCAGGCGTCAAGTGCTGGCCCTGTGATTTCTGCCTCCCACACCCAGCCACTGCCTCCCTGCTTGGAGGACACCTCAGAATTCACAAGATATTGTGAACGCATTCAGATCAATTCTACTTTGGTGGTTCACTGATGGTCTTTTAAATAACGCCCTAGTTGCAATCATAAATCAGGTACAAGATGTGAGATTCCCTTTTGTCATTTTTCCTTTCTTTTGAAATCATCGAGTACATAAGGAAGGACTTCTTACACACAAACTCTCAATCCATCAGTTGACACTGATAACTCCGACTATGCAAAATGTTTTGTTGTCCTTGGTGTTTTCGTTTAGAGAAAAGGCCGGGCATGATCCTGTAATCGTCAGCCATCCTCCTCTGGGAGGCCGAGGAAAGCAGATCGCTTCAGCCCAGGAGGTGGAGAACAGGCTGGGACAAACGGAGAAACCCCGTCTCCACAAAAGATACCGAGATGGGCCCGGCGTGGTGGCACGGCCCCTGTGGTCCCAGCTTCTTAGAGGGCTGAGGTGGCAGGATCGCCTGAACTGGGCAAGCGGAGGCTGCAGTGACCCTTCCTCATTCCACCACACTCCAGCCTGGGTGACACAAGCGGAGCACATCTCAAAGAAACCTGCTGTTTATTTGAAGGAACTCTTGGATTTCATACATAAATGCTAACAACTGCTACGTTCCTTAAGTCAAAATACTTTTACTAAGCACCGCAAGGAATCAATCCCAATCTTTTCACCCAGAACCCCCGTGAAAGAATGGCGACACCTTAATCAGCTTATTTAGGTTCTCGATCAGGAAGTCTAAACCGGCCAATCAGAGTTTCTAATTACCATGAGATGACCGGGTTAACTACCTTGAGTTCACCTCCTACGAGCTCCTGCAAGCTTTGGTGAAAGTTTGCATTCTAACTCAGGGCATTTGTTGGCTTCACACGGGCTGGTAATCACAGATCCGTGTGCCAGATACGACACACACACACATACACACAAAGAAAGACACACACACACACACACACACACACACACACGCACACATAAGCACGCACAGGCACGTGCGCGCGCGCGCACACACACACACACACACACACACACACACACAAACACACACCATTAAGTAAACTTGGTTCGCAGGCGTCACCGACAGTGAGGGATAGAGAGAGAAATAGAAAGACCTAAGCCGCAAGGCAGAACCCAGCAAGGGCAGCAGAAGAGATCAAAGTCCTGTGCCCTTGGCTGTCAGCAGAGTGGGTGCTGGGAAGCTTCTGGAAGCAGGCACCTGAGCGGATGCCGGTGCACGTCAAAAGAGGCCTTCAAGCCTGAAGAACACGTAAGGAGCCAGAACAGGGTGCCACAGAGATACTACCCTTAAGGAAGACAGAAAAGCATTCGTTCCGGGGAAGGGGACATAATCCAATCAGCGACCCTGTGAAACTCAGACATGTCCGGGCACGGTGACCCACGCCTCTATTCCCATGGCTTTGGGAGGTCGAGGCCGGCGGACCCCCTGAGGTCCGGAGTTGCAGACCAGCCTGACCAACATGAGGAAATCCCGTCTCTTCTAAAAAGACGAAACTCGGTTGGGCTTGCTGGCAAGCGCCTGTAGTCCCAGCTACTCAGGGGGCTGAGACAGGAGAATCGCTTGAACCCGGGAGGCCGAGTTTGCAGTGAGCCCAGATCCCAGCATTGCACTCCAGCCTGGACAACAAAAGCCAAACTCCGTCTCAAGTTAAAAAAAACAAAACCTCAGAAAAGCTTCCCCAGCAAGGGCCAGAGACAACGCCGGTCTCTATTTCTTGACAGCAATTCAAGAGAGAATCTCGGGTGGCTTGCAAAACTCACAAGAGAGCAGAATATCCTCCCCAAGGCAGAGAAGCCACACGCTCTTTCTGGAGGTGGAGTAGCCACCGATCACCGTGCAGCCCCTCCCCACTCCCAGCCAGAAACCCCAGCCCCTCGGAACCAAATCCACTGGCAACAACCTTTCTTCCTGGAAAACGTTTCCCCTGCCAAAATGGAAAACAAACATGATACAAGCAAACGCATCTCAAAACACAAACACAAGGAAACAATCCGAGCAAGCTCTAGCCCCTCATAGCTCATCCATGCCCCCACTGGCATGCTACTGAAAACAGCGGCTGCACCCATTAAACTCATTCATTACTGGAGAACGAGACAAACCTTAGCGGATCCCTGCCCCCACAGCGACAATCCCGCTCGAAAACACAGAAAGGAAACAACCCCCGCACAAAATATAAATCTACCCCAGATAGAATTCAGCATCAACCTAAGGATCCTGCTGTAACATTACTACACTGACCCAGGACAGCTCAATTCCCTTCCCACCTATTTACAAGATAATCCTCATTCAGGGAGCTCTGGAAGCATCGCCAGTATTGCACTAGGATCCTCTTCGTGAGGCAGCTGGAAATCTGAAAACACAGCAAATTTACTTATTTCTCTACACGACACGGAGGCTAATTCTCAGAAAAGGCTTAACGCCCTAATCCCCATGCCCCGATTCTCAGGCTATAACGATTATCTTTCTGCAGAAGAAACACACACACACACACACACACACACACACACACACACACACACACACACACACACACACACAGAGAGAGAGAGAGAGAGAGAGAGAAAAAGTCGTGCGAGAATGTAAACATTAAGCGAAATCACCGCCGACAGCAGAAACAATAGCCGACACCATAGACACTTCAAATGGTTCTGCTTTCCTCATTTGGACTGAAAGGTGAGAGTGGAACTCGTCTGCCCAAACCGTGGCACCGATATCAGCTGCAGGCCAGAGCAAGCCTTTCCGAGGAGATTTTAAGCAACCGGTGGGAGCAAGATCCTGAAGCATTTCTTCCAAGATTGGTCACAGGAGATGAAACCTGGCTCTACCGGCAGGATCCTGAAGACCAAGCACGAGGCCATGGCTACCAAGAGGTGGCAGTGCTCCAGTCGAAGCCGTGGAGGAGCAGTCAAGAGCAGAGGTCATGGCCACCGTTTGGGGGAGTGGGGGGATGCTAGAGGGATTCTGCTGGTTGACTTTCTGCAGGGCCAAACCCTGATCACATCTGCTCGCTAGCAGAGCGTTTTCAGAAAGTCAGCCAAAGCTGGAGCGAAGAAGGTCCCCACCAGAGAGTTCTTCTCCACCACGACAGTGTTCCTGATCATGGCTTTCTTCGAACAAGGGCAGCTGGGCAAGACCTGCCATGGGAAACCGTGAGGCGTCCACCTGACAGTCCTGATTTGGCGCCTGCTGACTTCTCTTTGTTTCCTCGTCTTGGAAAACCTGTAAAGGGCACCCAGTTTTCTTCAGTTAACAATGGAAAAAAGACTGCATGGAAATAGTTAAATTCCCAGGACCCTGGGGGCTTTAGGGATGGGCTAGACGGCGGGGAAAAGACACTGCTTCCAGAAGGGTCTTGAAGTTGATGGAGCCGAGGCTGAGAAGTAAAATACGCCTATTTCCTCTTTCTCCCTTAATCCCACTTTTCTACAAATGTTTCCAAGTCCCCTCACACAACGTCAATCCCAGGTAAAGAGTTGTCATCCTCTGTTGGTTCTTCTTCCTACGATTTTGTCTTGCGGTGTTGTTATTTTCGCTTTTACTCCCAAGAAGATTCTCTCTGTGTCTTTTGGAATCCACAGATGTGGAAGCTGGGAACATGGAGGGCCAACGGTAGACCTCAGTGGGGTGTGTCCAGGCTGCAATTAACCTAATGAACCTGCGGGGCACAGCAGTCCACCTGGCATGGACCGTCCCGATTGGCTGCATTGGGCTGACGGAATGAATTCCTATCGGGGCGGGGCAGCCCAGGGGCCAAGGGGGTCAGGGCTTGAGCCCTGGGTGGGCCCGGGGCTGGCTATATAAGGCCGGGCTCTGGCAGCGGAGCTTCACTCCGCCTTGGACGGCGCACCGCACAGGTCACTCCAGGCTGCGGCTGCACATCCCGAGGAACAGAAGCGGGCCTGCTCAGCTGTCTGCAAGGACCGGCGTTCCAGACCAAGTGGCCCGCTGCTCCGAGGGTCCAGCTCGCTCCAGGCTGTGACTCCACATCCCGAGGTCGCTGCCTGGCGACCGGGCAGCGAGGACCGGCCACCCCAGACTGCCTGTGCCGCCGCCCCGAGGACAGAGCCGCGACCGCGAGGACAGCGACGCCTGCACAGCTCTGGCGAGATGGCGGCAGGGTCCACTACGCTGCGCGCAGTGGAGAAGCTGCAGGTGCGTCTGGCCACTAAGACGGACCCGAGAAAGCTAGAGAAATATTTGCAGAAACTCTCCGCCTTGCCCATGACGGCAGACATCCTGGCGGAGACTGGAATCAGAAAGACGGTGAAGCGCCTGCGGAAGCACCAGCACGTGGGCGACTTTGCCAGAGACTTAGCGGCCCGGTGGAGGAAGCTGGTGCTCGTGGACCGAAACACCGGGCCTGACCCACAGGACCCTGAGGAGAGCGCTTCCCGACAGCGCTTCGGGGAGGCTCTTCAGGACCGGGAAAAGGCCTGGGGCTTCCCAGAAAACGCGACGGCCCCCAGGAGCCCATCTCACAGCCCTGAGCACAGACGGACAGCACGCAGAACACCTCCGGGGCAACAGAGACCTCACCCGAGGTCTCCCAGTCGCGAGCCCAGAGCCGAGAGAAAGCGCCCCAGAATGGCCCCAGCTGATTCCGGCCCCCATCGGGCCCCTCCAACGCGCACCGCTCCCCTCCCGATGCCCGAGGGCCCTGAGCCTGCTGTGCCCGGGAAGCAACGCGGAAGAGGCCATGCTCACGCCGCTCAGGGCGGGCCTCTGCTGGGTCAAGGCTGCCAGGGCCAACCCCAGGGGGAAGCGGTGGTGAGCCACAGCAAGGGGCACAAATCGTCCCGTGGGGCTTCGGCTCAGAAATCGCCTCCTGCCCAGGAAAGCCAGTCAGAGAGGCTGCAGGCGGCCGGCGCTGATTCGGCCGGGCTGAAAACGCTGCCCAGCCATGTCTTCTCAGAGCTCTGGGACCCCTCAGAGGCCTGGATGCAGGCCAACTACGATCTGCTGTCCGCTTTTGAGGCCATGACCTCCCAGGCAAACCCAGAAGCACTCTCCGCGCCAACGCTCCAGGAGGAAGCTGCTTTCCCTGGACGCAGAGTGAACGCTAAGATGCCGGTGTACTCGGGCTCCAGGCCTGCCTGCCAGCTCCAGGTGCCGACGCCGCGCCAGCAGTGCCTCCAGGTGCCTAGGAACAATCCGGACGCCCTCGGCGACGTGGAAGGGGTCCCCTACTCGGTTCTTGAACCCGTTCTGGAAGGGTGGACGCCCGATCAGCTGTACCGCACAGAGAAAGACAATCCCGCACTCTCTCGAGACACAGATGAATTATGGAGGATTCATTGTCTCCAGGACTTCAAGGAAGAAAAGCCACAGGAGCACGAGTCTTGGCGGGAGCTCTACCTGCGGCTTCGGGATGCCCGAGAGCAGCGGCTGCGAGTAGTGACCACGAAAATCCGATCCGCACGTGAAAACAAACCCAGCGGCCGACAGACAAAGATGATCTGTTTCAACTCTGTGGCCAAGACGCCTTATGATGCTTCCAGGAGGCAAGAGAAGTCTGCAGGAGCCGCTGACCCCGGAGACGGAGAGATCGAGCCAGCCCCCAAGCCCGCAGGAAGCAGCCAGACTCCCCCCGGCCTCGGGGACTGCGGCGGCGGCGGCGGCGGCGGCGGCGGCAGCATTAGCGGGGGCAGCAGCAACGAGCATGCGGCGCCCGCGGACAAAACCCGAAAACAGGCTGTCAAGAAAGTGGCCCCGCTGATGGCCAAGGCAATTCGAGACTACAAGGGAAGATTCTCCCGACGATAATCTCAGGACTTGCCTTACAGATAAAATCTGGGGGGAGGAGGGCCAATGCAAAGTCAGTGCGGGTTGGGGAACGAAACTTCCGATGGACACCAGAACCTTTGGCTTGGAGCAAAGTTGAGCCTCCGAATCCTGCAGGCGTCAAGTGCTGGCCCTGTGATTTCTGCCTCCCACACCCAGCCACTGCCTCCCTGCTTGGAGGACACCTCAGAATTCACAAGATATTGTGAACGCATTCAGATCAATTCTACTTTGGTGGTTCACTGATGGTCTTTTAAATAACGCCCTAGTTGCAATCATAAATCAGGTACAAGATGTGAGATTCCCTTTTGTCATTTTTCCTTTCTTTTGAAATCATCGAGTACATAAGGAAGGACTTCTTACACACAAACTCTCAATCCATCAGTTGACACTGATAACTCCGACTATGCAAAATGTTTTGTTGTCCTTGGTGTTTTCGTTTAGAGAAAAGGCCGGGCATGATCCTGTAATCGTCAGCCATCCTCCTCTGGGAGGCCGAGGAAAGCAGATCGCTTCAGCCCAGGAGGTGGAGAACAGGCTGGGACAAACGGAGAAACCCCGTCTCCACAAAAGATACCGAGATGGGCCCGGCGTGGTGGCACGGCCCCTGTGGTCCCAGCTTCTTAGAGGGCTGAGGTGGCAGGATCGCCTGAACTGGGCAAGCGGAGGCTGCAGTGACCCTTCCTCATTCCACCACACTCCAGCCTGGGTGACACAAGCGGAGCACATCTCAAAGAAACCTGCTGTTTATTTGAAGGAACTCTTGGATTTCATACATAAATGCTAACAACTGCTACGTTCCTTAAGTCAAAATACTTTTACTAAGCACCGCAAGGAATCAATCCCAATCTTTTCACCCAGAACCCCCGTGAAAGAATGGCGACACCTTAATCAGCTTATTTAGGTTCTCGATCAGGAAGTCTAAACCGGCCAATCAGAGTTTCTAATTACCATGAGATGACCGGGTTAACTACCTTGAGTTCACCTCCTACGAGCTCCTGCAAGCTTTGGTGAAAGTTTGCATTCTAACTCAGGGCATTTGTTGGCTTCACACGGGCTGGTAATCACAGATCCGTGTGCCAGATACGACACACACACACATACACACAAAGAAAGACACACACACACACACACACACACACACACGCACACATAAGCACGCACAGGCACGTGCGCGCGCGCGCACACACACACACACACACACACACACACACACACAAACACACACCATTAAGTAAACTTGGTTCGCAGGCGTCACCGACAGTGAGGGATAGAGAGAGAAATAGAAAGACCTAAGCCGCAAGGCAGAACCCAGCAAGGGCAGCAGAAGAGATCAAAGTCCTGTGCCCTTGGCTGTCAGCAGAGTGGGTGCTGGGAAGCTTCTGGAAGCAGGCACCTGAGCGGATGCCGGTGCACGTCAAAAGAGGCCTTCAAGCCTGAAGAACACGTAAGGAGCCAGAACAGGGTGCCACAGAGATACTACCCTTAAGGAAGACAGAAAAGCATTCGTTCCGGGGAAGGGGACATAATCCAATCAGCGACCCTGTGAAACTCAGACATGTCCGGGCACGGTGACCCACGCCTCTATTCCCATGGCTTTGGGAGGTCGAGGCCGGCGGACCCCCTGAGGTCCGGAGTTGCAGACCAGCCTGACCAACATGAGGAAATCCCGTCTCTTCTAAAAAGACGAAACTCGGTTGGGCTTGCTGGCAAGCGCCTGTAGTCCCAGCTACTCAGGGGGCTGAGACAGGAGAATCGCTTGAACCCGGGAGGCCGAGTTTGCAGTGAGCCCAGATCCCAGCATTGCACTCCAGCCTGGACAACAAAAGCCAAACTCCGTCTCAAGTTAAAAAAAACAAAACCTCAGAAAAGCTTCCCCAGCAAGGGCCAGAGACAACGCCGGTCTCTATTTCTTGACAGCAATTCAAGAGAGAATCTCGGGTGGCTTGCAAAACTCACAAGAGAGCAGAATATCCTCCCCAAGGCAGAGAAGCCACACGCTCTTTCTGGAGGTGGAGTAGCCACCGATCACCGTGCAGCCCCTCCCCACTCCCAGCCAGAAACCCCAGCCCCTCGGAACCAAATCCACTGGCAACAACCTTTCTTCCTGGAAAACGTTTCCCCTGCCAAAATGGAAAACAAACATGATACAAGCAAACGCATCTCAAAACACAAACACAAGGAAACAATCCGAGCAAGCTCTAGCCCCTCATAGCTCATCCATGCCCCCACTGGCATGCTACTGAAAACAGCGGCTGCACCCATTAAACTCATTCATTACTGGAGAACGAGACAAACCTTAGCGGATCCCTGCCCCCACAGCGACAATCCCGCTCGAAAACACAGAAAGGAAACAACCCCCGCACAAAATATAAATCTACCCCAGATAGAATTCAGCATCAACCTAAGGATCCTGCTGTAACATTACTACACTGACCCAGGACAGCTCAATTCCCTTCCCACCTATTTACAAGATAATCCTCATTCAGGGAGCTCTGGAAGCATCGCCAGTATTGCACTAGGATCCTCTTCGTGAGGCAGCTGGAAGTCTGAAAACACAGCAAATTTACTTATTTCTCTACACGACACGGAGGCTAATTCTCAGAAAAGGCTTAACGCCCTAATCCCCATGCCCCGATTCTCAGGCTATAACGATTATCTTTCTGCAGAAGAAACACACACACACACACACACACACACACACACACACACACACACACACACACACACACACACACACACAGAGAGAGAGAGAGAGAGAGAGAGAAAAAGTCGTGCGAGAATGTAAACATTAAGCGAAATCACCGCCGACAGCAGAAACAATAGCCGACACCATAGACACTTCAAATGGTTCTGCTTTCCTCATTTGGACTGAAAGGTGAGAGTGGAACTCGTCTGCCCAAACCGTGGCACCGATATCAGCTGCAGGCCAGAGCAAGCCTTTCCGAGGAGATTTTAAGCAACCGGTGGGAGCAAGATCCTGAAGCATTTCTTCCAAGATTGGTCACAGGAGATGAAACCTGGCTCTACCGGCAGGATCCTGAAGACCAAGCACGAGGCCATGGCTACCAAGAGGTGGCAGTGCTCCAGTCGAAGCCGTGGAGGAGCAGTCAAGAGCAGAGGTCATGGCCACCGTTTGGGGGAGTGGGGGGATGCTAGAGGGATTCTGCTGGTTGACTTTCTGCAGGGCCAAACCCTGATCACATCTGCTCGCTAGCAGAGCGTTTTCAGAAAGTCAGCCAAAGCTGGAGCGAAGAAGGTCCCCACCAGAGAGTTCTTCTCCACCACGACAGTGTTCCTGATCATGGCTTTCTTCGAACAAGGGCAGCTGGGCAAGACCTGCCATGGGAAACCGTGAGGCGTCCACCTGACAGTCCTGATTTGGCGCCTGCTGACTTCTCTTTGTTTCCTCGTCTTGGAAAACCTGTAAAGGGCACCCAGTTTTCTTCAGTTAACAATGGAAAAAAGACTGCATGGAAATAGTTAAATTCCCAGGACCCTGGGGGCTTTAGGGATGGGCTAGACGGCGGGGAAAAGACACTGCTTCCAGAAGGGTCTTGAAGTTGATGGAGCCGAGGCTGAGAAGTAAAATACGCCTATTTCCTCTTTCTCCCTTAATCCCACTTTTCTACAAATGTTTCCAAGTCCCCTCACACAACGTCAATCCCAGGTAAAGAGTTGTCATCCTCTGTTGGTTCTTCTTCCTACGATTTTGTCTTGCGGTGTTGTTATTTTCGCTTTTACTCCCAAGAAGATTCTCTCTGTGTCTTTTGGAATCCACAGATGTGGAAGCTGGGAACATGGAGGGCCAACGGTAGACCTCAGTGGGGTGTGTCCAGGCTGCAATTAACCTAATGAACCTGCGGGGCACAGCAGTCCACCTGGCATGGACCGTCCCGATTGGCTGCATTGGGCTGACGGAATGAATTCCTATCGGGGCGGGGCAGCCCAGGGGCCAAGGGGGTCAGGGCTTGAGCCCTGGGTGGGCCCGGGGCTGGCTATATAAGGCCGGGCTCTGGCAGCGGAGCTTCACTCCGCCTTGGACGGTGCACCGCACAGGTCACTCCAGGCTGCGGCTGCACATCCCGAGGAACAGAAGCGGGCCTGCTCAGCTGTCTGCAAGGACCGGCGTTCCAGACCAAGTGGCCCGCTGCTCCGAGGGTCCAGCTCGCTCCAGGCTGTGACTCCACATCCCGAGGTCGCTGCCTGGCGACCGGGCAGCGAGGACCGGCCACCCCAGACTGCCTGTGCCGCCGCCCCGAGGACAGAGCCGCGACCGCGAGGACAGCGACGCCTGCACAGCTCTGGCGAGATGGCGGCAGGGTCCACTACGCTGCGCGCAGTGGAGAAGCTGCAGGTGCGTCTGGCCACTAAGACGGACCCGAGAAAGCTAGAGAAATATTTGCAGAAACTCTCCGCCTTGCCCATGACGGCAGACATCCTGGCGGAGACTGGAATCAGAAAGACGGTGAAGCGCCTGCGGAAGCACCAGCACGTGGGCGACTTTGCCAGAGACTTAGCGGCCCGGTGGAGGAAGCTGGTGCTCGTGGACCGAAACACCGGGCCTGACCCACAGGACCCTGAGGAGAGCGCTTCCCGACAGCGCTTCGGGGAGGCTCTTCAGGACCGGGAAAAGGCCTGGGGCTTCCCAGAAAACGCGACGGCCCCCAGGAGCCCATCTCACAGCCCTGAGCACAGACGGACAGCACGCAGAACACCTCCGGGGCAACAGAGACCTCACCCGAGGTCTCCCAGTCGCGAGCCCAGAGCCGAGAGAAAGCGCCCCAGAATGGCCCCAGCTGATTCCGGCCCCCATCGGGCCCCTCCAACGCGCACCGCTCCCCTCCCGATGCCCGAGGGCCCTGAGCCTGCTGTGCCCGGGAAGCAACGCGGAAGAGGCCATGCTCACGCCGCTCAGGGCGGGCCTCTGCTGGGTCAAGGCTGCCAGGGCCAACCCCAGGGGGAAGCGGTGGTGAGCCACAGCAAGGGGCACAAATCGTCCCGTGGGGCTTCGGCTCAGAAATCGCCTCCTGCCCAGGAAAGCCAGTCAGAGAGGCTGCAGGCGGCCGGCGCTGATTCGGCCGGGCTGAAAACGCTGCCCAGCCATGTCTTCTCAGAGCTCTGGGACCCCTCAGAGGCCTGGATGCAGGCCAACTACGATCTGCTGTCCGCTTTTGAGGCCATGACCTCCCAGGCAAACCCAGAAGCACTCTCCGCGCCAACGCTCCAGGAGGAAGCTGCTTTCCCTGGACGCAGAGTGAACGCTAAGATGCCGGTGTACTCGGGCTCCAGGCCTGCCTGCCAGCTCCAGGTGCCGACGCCGCGCCAGCAGTGCCTCCAGGTGCCTAGGAACAATCCGGACGCCCTCGGCGACGTGGAAGGGGTCCCCTACTCGGTTCTTGAACCCGTTCTGGAAGGGTGGACGCCCGATCAGCTGTACCGCACAGAGAAAGACAATCCCGCACTCTCTCGAGACACAGATGAATTATGGAGGATTCATTGTCTCCAGGACTTCAAGGAAGAAAAGCCACAGGAGCACGAGTCTTGGCGGGAGCTCTACCTGCGGCTTCGGGATGCCCGAGAGCAGCGGCTGCGAGTAGTGACCACGAAAATCCGATCCGCACGTGAAAACAAACCCAGCGGCCGACAGACAAAGATGATCTGTTTCAACTCTGTGGCCAAGACGCCTTATGATGCTTCCAGGAGGCAAGAGAAGTCTGCAGGAGCCGCTGACCCCGGAGACGGAGAGATCGAGCCAGCCCCCAAGCCCGCAGGAAGCAGCCAGACTCCCCCCGGCCTCGGGGACTGCGGCGGCGGCGGCGGCGGCGGCGGCGGCGGCAGCATTAGCGGGGGCAGCAGCAACGAGCATGCGGCGCCCGCGGACAAAACCCGAAAACAGGCTGTCAAGAAAGTGGCCCCGCTGATGGCCAAGGCAATTCGAGACTACAAGGGAAGATTCTCCCGACGATAATCTCAGGACTTGCCTTACAGATAAAATCTGGGGGGAGGAGGGCCAATGCAAAGTCAGTGCGGGTTGGGGAACGAAACTTCCGATGGACACCAGAACCTTTGGCTTGGAGCAAAGTTGAGCCTCCGAATCCTGCAGGCGTCAAGTGCTGGCCCTGTGATTTCTGCCTCCCACACCCAGCCACTGCCTCCCTGCTTGGAGGACACCTCAGAATTCACAAGATATTGTGAACGCATTCAGATCAATTCTACTTTGGTGGTTCACTGATGGTCTTTTAAATAACGCCCTAGTTGCAATCATAAATCAGGTACAAGATGTGAGATTCCCTTTTGTCATTTTTCCTTTCTTTTGAAATCATCGAGTACATAAGGAAGGACTTCTTACACACAAACTCTCAATCCATCAGTTGACACTGATAACTCCGACTATGCAAAATGTTTTGTTGTCCTTGGTGTTTTCGTTTAGAGAAAAGGCCGGGCATGATCCTGTAATCGTCAGCCATCCTCCTCTGGGAGGCCGAGGAAAGCAGATCGCTTCAGCCCAGGAGGTGGAGAACAGGCTGGGACAAACGGAGAAACCCCGTCTCCACAAAAGATACCGAGATGGGCCCGGCGTGGTGGCACGGCCCCTGTGGTCCCAGCTTCTTAGAGGGCTGAGGTGGCAGGATCGCCTGAACTGGGCAAGCGGAGGCTGCAGTGACCCTTCCTCATTCCACCACACTCCAGCCTGGGTGACACAAGCGGAGCACATCTCAAAGAAACCTGCTGTTTATTTGAAGGAACTCTTGGATTTCATACATAAATGCTAACAACTGCTACGTTCCTTAAGTCAAAATACTTTTACTAAGCACCGCAAGGAATCAATCCCAATCTTTTCACCCAGAACCCCCGTGAAAGAATGGCGACACCTTAATCAGCTTATTTAGGTTCTCGATCAGGAAGTCTAAACCGGCCAATCAGAGTTTCTAATTACCATGAGATGACCGGGTTAACTACCTTGAGTTCACCTCCTACGAGCTCCTGCAAGCTTTGGTGAAAGTTTGCATTCTAACTCAGGGCATTTGTTGGCTTCACACGGGCTGGTAATCACAGATCCGTGTGCCAGATACGACACACACACACATACACACAAAGAAAGACACACACACACACACACACACACACACGCACACATAAGCACGCACAGGCACGTGCGCGCGCGCGCACACACACACACACACACACACACACACACACACAAACACACACCATTAAGTAAACTTGGTTCGCAGGCGTCACCGACAGTGAGGGATAGAGAGAGAAATAGAAAGACCTAAGCCGCAAGGCAGAACCCAGCAAGGGCAGCAGAAGAGATCAAAGTCCTGTGCCCTTGGCTGTCAGCAGAGTGGGTGCTGGGAAGCTTCTGGAAGCAGGCACCTGAGCGGATGCCGGTGCACGTCAAAAGAGGCCTTCAAGCCTGAAGAACACGTAAGGAGCCAGAACAGGGTGCCACAGAGATACTACCCTTAAGGAAGACAGAAAAGCATTCGTTCCGGGGAAGGGGACATAATCCAATCAGCGACCCTGTGAAACTCAGACATGTCCGGGCACGGTGACCCACGCCTCTATTCCCATGGCTTTGGGAGGTCGAGGCCGGCGGACCCCCTGAGGTCCGGAGTTGCAGACCAGCCTGACCAACATGAGGAAATCCCGTCTCTTCTAAAAAGACGAAACTCGGTTGGGCTTGCTGGCAAGCGCCTGTAGTCCCAGCTACTCAGGGGGCTGAGACAGGAGAATCGCTTGAACCCGGGAGGCCGAGTTTGCAGTGAGCCCAGATCCCAGCATTGCACTCCAGCCTGGACAACAAAAGCCAAACTCCGTCTCAAGTTAAAAAAAACAAAACCTCAGAAAAGCTTCCCCAGCAAGGGCCAGAGACAACGCCGGTCTCTATTTCTTGACAGCAATTCAAGAGAGAATCTCGGGTGGCTTGCAAAACTCACAAGAGAGCAGAATATCCTCCCCAAGGCAGAGAAGCCACACGCTCTTTCTGGAGGTGGAGTAGCCACCGATCACCGTGCAGCCCCTCCCCACTCCCAGCCAGAAACCCCAGCCCCTCGGAACCAAATCCACTGGCAACAACCTTTCTTCCTGGAAAACGTTTCCCCTGCCAAAATGGAAAACAAACATGATACAAGCAAACGCATCTCAAAACACAAACACAAGGAAACAATCCGAGCAAGCTCTAGCCCCTCATAGCTCATCCATGCCCCCACTGGCATGCTACTGAAAACAGCGGCTGCACCCATTAAACTCATTCATTACTGGAGAACGAGACAAACCTTAGCGGATCCCTGCCCCCACAGCGACAATCCCGCTCAAAAACACAGAAAGGAAACAACCCCCGCACAAAATATAAATCTACCCCAGATAGAATTCAGCATCAACCTAAGGATCCTGCTGTAACATTACTACACTGACCCAGGACAGCTCAATTCCCTTCCCACCTATTTACAAGATAATCCTCATTCAGGGAGCTCTGGAAGCATCGCCAGTATTGCACTAGGATCCTCTTCGTGAGGCAGCTGGAAGTCTGGAAACACAGCAAATTTACTTATTTCTCTACACGACACGGAGGCTAATTCTCAGAAAAGGCTTAACGCCCTAATCCCCATGCCCCGATTCTCAGGCTATAACGATTATCTTTCTGCAGAAGAAACACACACACACACACACACACACACACACACACACACACACACACACACACACAGAGAGAGAGAGAGAGAGAGAGAGAGAGAAAAAGTCGTGCGAGAATGTAAACATTAAGCGAAATCACCGCCGACAGCAGAAACAATAGCCGACACCATAGACACTTCAAATGGTTCTGCTTTCCTCATTTGGACTGAAAGGTGAGAGTGGAACTCGTCTGCCCAAACCGTGGCACCGATATCAGCTGCAGGCCAGAGCAAGCCTTTCCGAGGAGATTTTAAGCAACCGGTGGGAGCAAGATCCTGAAGCATTTCTTCCAAGATTGGTCACAGGAGATGAAACCTGGCTCTACCGGCAGGATCCTGAAGACCAAGCACGAGGCCATGGCTACCAAGAGGTGGCAGTGCTCCAGTCGAAGCCGTGGAGGAGCAGTCAAGAGCAGAGGTCATGGCCACCGTTTGGGGGAGTGGGGGGATGCTAGAGGGATTCTGCTGGTTGACTTTCTGCAGGGCCAAACCCTGATCACATCTGCTCGCTAGCAGAGCGTTTTCAGAAAGTCAGCCAAAGCTGGAGCGAAGAAGGTCCCCACCAGAGAGTTCTTCTCCACCACGACAGTGTTCCTGATCATGGCTTTCTTCGAACAAGGGCAGCTGGGCAAGACCTGCCATGGGAAACCGTGAGGCGTCCACCTGACAGTCCTGATTTGGCGCCTGCTGACTTCTCTTTGTTTCCTCGTCTTGGAAAACCTGTAAAGGGCACCCAGTTTTCTTCAGTTAACAATGGAAAAAAGACTGCATGGAAATAGTTAAATTCCCAGGACCCTGGGGGCTTTAGGGATGGGCTAGACGGCGGGGAAAAGACACTGCTTCCAGAAGGGTCTTGAAGTTGATGGAGCCGAGGCTGAGAAGTAAAATACGCCTATTTCCTCTTTCTCCCTTAATCCCACTTTTCTACAAATGTTTCCAAGTCCCCTCACACAACGTCAATCCCAGGTAAAGAGTTGTCATCCTCTGTTGGTTCTTCTTCCTACGATTTTGTCTTGCGGTGTTGTTATTTTCGCTTTTACTCCCAAGAAGATTCTCTCTGTGTCTTTTGGAATCCACAGATGTGGAAGCTGGGAACATGGAGGGCCAACGGTAGACCTCAGTGGGGTGTGTCCAGGCTGCAATTAACCTAATGAACCTGCGGGGCACAGCAGTCCACCTGGCATGGACCGTCCCGATTGGCTGCATTGGGCTGACGGAATGAATTCCTATCGGGGCGGGGCAGCCCAGGGGCCAAGGGGGTCAGGGCTTGAGCCCTGGGTGGGCCCGGGGCTGGCTATATAAGGCCGGGCTCTGGCAGCGGAGCTTCACTCCGCCTTGGACGGCGCACCGCACAGGTCACTCCAGGCTGCGGCTGCACATCCCGAGGAACAGAAGCGGGCCTGCTCAGCTGTCTGCAAGGACCGGCGTTCCAGACCAAGTGGCCCGCTGCTCCGAGGGTCCAGCTCGCTCCAGGCTGTGACTCCACATCCCGAGGTCGCTGCCTGGCGACCGGGCAGCGAGGACCGGCCACCCCAGACTGCCTGTGCCGCCGCCCCGAGGACAGAGCCGCGACCGCGAGGACAGCGACGCCTGCACAGCTCTGGCGAGATGGCGGCAGGGTCCACTACGCTGCGCGCAGTGGAGAAGCTGCAGGTGCGTCTGGCCACTAAGACGGACCCGAGAAAGCTAGAGAAATATTTGCAGAAACTCTCCGCCTTGCCCATGACGGCAGACATCCTGGCGGAGACTGGAATCAGAAAGACGGTGAAGCGCCTGCGGAAGCACCAGCACGTGGGCGACTTTGCCAGAGACTTAGCGGCCCGGTGGAGGAAGCTGGTGCTCGTGGACCGAAACACCGGGCCTGACCCACAGGACCCTGAGGAGAGCGCTTCCCGACAGCGCTTCGGGGAGGCTCTTCAGGACCGGGAAAAGGCCTGGGGCTTCCCAGAAAACGCGACGGCCCCCAGGAGCCCATCTCACAGCCCTGAGCACAGACGGACAGCACGCAGAACACCTCCGGGGCAACAGAGACCTCACCCGAGGTCTCCCAGTCGCGAGCCCAGAGCCGAGAGAAAGCGCCCCAGAATGGCCCCAGCTGATTCCGGCCCCCATCGGGCCCCTCCAACGCGCACCGCTCCCCTCCCGATGCCCGAGGGCCCTGAGCCTGCTGTGCCCGGGAAGCAACGCGGAAGAGGCCATGCTCACGCCGCTCAGGGCGGGCCTCTGCTGGGTCAAGGCTGCCAGGGCCAACCCCAGGGGGAAGCGGTGGTGAGCCACAGCAAGGGGCACAAATCGTCCCGTGGGGCTTCGGCTCAGAAATCGCCTCCTGCCCAGGAAAGCCAGTCAGAGAGGCTGCAGGCGGCCGGCGCTGATTCGGCCGGGCTGAAAACGCTGCCCAGCCATGTCTTCTCAGAGCTCTGGGACCCCTCAGAGGCCTGGATGCAGGCCAACTACGATCTGCTGTCCGCTTTTGAGGCCATGACCTCCCAGGCAAACCCAGAAGCACTCTCCGCGCCAACGCTCCAGGAGGAAGCTGCTTTCCCTGGACGCAGAGTGAACGCTAAGATGCCGGTGTACTCGGGCTCCAGGCCTGCCTGCCAGCTCCAGGTGCCGACGCCGCGCCAGCAGTGCCTCCAGGTGCCTAGGAACAATCCGGACGCCCTCGGCGACGTGGAAGGGGTCCCCTACTCGGTTCTTGAACCCGTTCTGAAAGGGTGGACGCCCGATCAGCTGTACCGCACAGAGAAAGACAATCCCGCACTCTCTCGAGACACAGATGAATTATGGAGGATTCATTGTCTCCAGGACTTCAAGGAAGAAAAGCCACAGGAGCACGAGTCTTGGCGGGAGCTCTACCTGCGGCTTCGGGATGCCCGAGAGCAGCGGCTGCGAGTAGTGACCACGAAAATCCGATCCGCACGTGAAAACAAACCCAGCGGCCGACAGACAAAGATGATCTGTTTCAACTCTGTGGCCAAGACGCCTTATGATGCTTCCAGGAGGCAAGAGAAGTCTGCAGGAGCCGCTGACCCCGGAGACGGAGAGATCGAGCCAGCCCCCAAGCCCGCAGGAAGCAGCCAGACTCCCCCCGGCCTCGGGGACTGCGGCGGCGGCGGCGGCGGCGGCGGCGGCAGCATTAGCGGGGGCAGCAGCAACGAGCATGCGGCGCCCGCGGACAAAACCCGAAAACAGGCTGTCAAGAAAGTGGCCCCGCTGATGGCCAAGGCAATTCGAGACTACAAGGGAAGATTCTCCCGACGATAATCTCAGGACTTGCCTTACAGATAAAATCTGGGGGGAGGAGGGCCAATGCAAAGTCAGTGCGGGTTGGGGAACGAAACTTCCGATGGACATCAGAACCTTTGGCTTGGAGCAAAGTTGAGCCTCCGAATCCTGCAGGCGTCAAGTGCTGGCCCTGTGATTTCTGCCTCCCACACCCAGCCACTGCCTCCCTGCTTGGAGGACACCTCAGAATTCACAAGATATTGTGAACGCATTCAGATCAATTCTACTTTGGTGGTTCACTGATGGTCTTTTAAATAACGCCCTAGTTGCAATCATAAATCAGGTACAAGATGTGAGATTCCCTTTTGTCATTTTTCCTTTCTTTTGAAATCATCGAGTACATAAGGAAGGACTTCTTACACACAAACTCTCAATCCATCAGTTGACACTGATAACTCCGACTATGCAAAATGTTTTGTTGTCCTTGGTGTTTTCGTTTAGAGAAAAGGCCGGGCATGATCCTGTAATCGTCAGCCATCCTCCTCTGGGAGGCCGAGGAAAGCAGATCGCTTCAGCCCAGGAGGTGGAGAACAGGCTGGGACAAACGGAGAAACCCCGTCTCCACAAAAGATACCGAGATGGGCCCGGCGTGGTGGCACGGCCCCTGTGGTCCCAGCTTCTTAGAGGGCTGAGGTGGCAGGATCGCCTGAACTGGGCAAGCGGAGGCTGCAGTGACCCTTCCTCATTCCACCACACTCCAGCCTGGGTGACACAAGCGGAGCACATCTCAAAGAAACCTGCTGTTTATTTGAAGGAACTCTTGGATTTCATACATAAATGCTAACAACTGCTACGTTCCTTAAGTCAAAATACTTTTACTAAGCACCGCAAGGAATCAATCCCAATCTTTTCACCCAGAACCCCCGTGAAAGAATGGCGACACCTTAATCAGCTTATTTAGGTTCTCGATCAGGAAGTCTAAACCGGCCAATCAGAGTTTCTAATTACCATGAGATGACCGGGTTAACTACCTTGAGTTCACCTCCTACGAGCTCCTGCAAGCTTTGGTGAAAGTTTGCATTCTAACTCAGGGCATTTGTTGGCTTCACACGGGCTGGTAATCACAGATCCGTGTGCCAGATACGACACACACACACATACACACAAAGAAAGACACACACACACACACACACACACACACGCACACATAAGCACGCACAGGCACGTGCGCGCGCGCGCGCACACACACACACACACACACACACACACACACAAACACACACCATTAAGTAAACTTGGTTCGCAGGCGTCACCGACAGTGAGGGATAGAGAGAGAAATAGAAAGACCTAAGCCGCAAGGCAGAACCCAGCAAGGGCAGCAGAAGAGATCAAAGTCCTGTGCCCTTGGCTGTCAGCAGAGTGGGTGCTGGGAAGCTTCTGGAAGCAGGCACCTGAGCGGATGCCGGTGCACGTCAAAAGAGGCCTTCAAGCCTGAAGAACACGTAAGGAGCCAGAACAGGGTGCCACAGAGATACTACCCTTAAGGAAGACAGAAAAGCATTCGTTCCGGGGAAGGGGACATAATCCAATCAGCGACCCTGTGAAACTCAGACATGTCCGGGCACGGTGACCCACGCCTCTATTCCCATGGCTTTGGGAGGTCGAGGCCGGCGGACCCCCTGAGGTCCGGAGTTGCAGACCAGCCTGACCAACATGAGGAAATCCCGTCTCTTCTAAAAAGACGAAACTCGGTTGGGCTTGCTGGCAAGCGCCTGTAGTCCCAGCTACTCAGGGGGCTGAGACAGGAGAATCGCTTGAACCCGGGAGGCCGAGTTTGCAGTGAGCCCAGATCCCAGCATTGCACTCCAGCCTGGACAACAAAAGCCAAACTCCGTCTCAAGTTAAAAAAAACAAAACCTCAGAAAAGCTTCCCCAGCAAGGGCCAGAGACAACGCCGGTCTCTATTTCTTGACAGCAATTCAAGAGAGAATCTCGGGTGGCTTGCAAAACTCACAAGAGAGCAGAATATCCTCCCCAAGGCAGAGAAGCCACACGCTCTTTCTGGAGGTGGAGTAGCCACCGATCACCGTGCAGCCCCTCCCCACTCCCAGCCAGAAACCCCAGCCCCTCGGAACCAAATCCACTGGCAACAACCTTTCTTCCTGGAAAACGTTTCCCCTGCCAAAATGGAAAACAAACATGATACAAGCAAACGCATCTCAAAACACAAACACAAGGAAACAATCCGAGCAAGCTCTAGCCCCTCATAGCTCATCCATGCCCCCACTGGCATGCTACTGAAAACAGCGGCTGCACCCATTAAACTCATTCATTACTGGAGAACGAGACAAACCTTAGCGGATCCCTGCCCCCACAGCGACAATCCCGCTCGAAAACACAGAAAGGAAACAACCCCCGCACAAAATATAAATCTACCCCAGATAGAATTCAGCATCAACCTAAGGATCCTGCTGTAACATTACTACACTGACCCAGGACAGCTCAATTCCCTTCCCACCTATTTACAAGATAATCCTCATTCAGGGAGCTCTGGAAGCATCGCCAGTATTGCACTAGGATCCTCTTCGTGAGGCAGCTGGAAGTCTGAAAACACAGCAAATTTACTTATTTCTCTACACGACACGGAGGCTAATTCTCAGAAAAGGCTTAACGCCCTAATCCCCATGCCCCGATTCTCAGGCTATAACGATTATCTTTCTGCAGAAGAAACACACACACACACACACACACACACACACACACACACACACACACAGAGAGAGAGAGAGAGAGAGAGAGAGAAAAAGTCGTGCGAGAATGTAAACATTAAGCGAAATCACCGCCGACAGCAGAAACAATAGCCGACACCATAGACACTTCAAATGGTTCTGCTTTCCTCATTTGGACTGAAAGGTGAGAGTGGAACTCGTCTGCCCAAACCGTGGCACCGATATCAGCTGCAGGCCAGAGCAAGCCTTTCCGAGGAGATTTTAAGCAACCGGTGGGAGCAAGATCCTGAAGCATTTCTTCCAAGATTGGTCACAGGAGATGAAACCTGGCTCTACCGGCAGGATCCTGAAGACCAAGCACGAGGCCATGGCTACCAAGAGGTGGCAGTGCTCCAGTCGAAGCCGTGGAGGAGCAGTCAAGAGCAGAGGTCATGGCCACCGTTTGGGGGAGTGGGGGGATGCTAGAGGGATTCTGCTGGTTGACTTTCTGCAGGGCCAAACCCTGATCACATCTGCTCGCTAGCAGAGCGTTTTCAGAAAGTCAGCCAAAGCTGGAGCGAAGAAGGTCCCCACCAGAGAGTTCTTCTCCACCACGACAGTGTTCCTGATCATGGCTTTCTTCGAACAAGGGCAGCTGGGCAAGACCTGCCATGGGAAACCGTGAGGCGTCCACCTGACAGTCCTGATTTGGCGCCTGCTGACTTCTCTTTGTTTCCTCGTCTTGGAAAACCTGTAAAGGGCACCCAGTTTTCTTCAGTTAACAATGGAAAAAAGACTGCATGGAAATAGTTAAATTCCCAGGACCCTGGGGGCTTTAGGGATGGGCTAGACGGCGGGGAAAAGACACTGCTTCCAGAAGGGTCTTGAAGTTGATGGAGCCGAGGCTGAGAAGTAAAATACGCCTATTTCCTCTTTCTCCCTTAATCCCACTTTTCTACAAATGTTTCCAAGTCCCCTCACACAACGTCAATCCCAGGTAAAGAGTTGTCATCCTCTGTTGGTTCTTCTTCCTACGATTTTGTCTTGCGGTGTTGTTATTTTCGCTTTTACTCCCAAGAAGATTCTCTCTGTGTCTTTTGGAATCCACAGATGTGGAAGCTGGGAACATGGAGGGCCAACGGTAGACCTCAGTGGGGTGTGTCCAGGCTGCAATTAACCTAATGAACCTGCGGGGCACAGCAGTCCACCTGGCATGGACCGTCCCGATTGGCTGCATTGGGCTGACGGAATGAATTCCTATCGGGGCGGGGCAGCCCAGGGGCCAAGGGGGTCAGGGCTTGAGCCCTGGGTGGGCCCGGGGCTGGCTATATAAGGCCGGGCTCTGGCAGCGGAGCTTCACTCCGCCTTGGACGGCGCACCGCACAGGTCACTCCAGGCTGCGGCTGCACATCCCGAGGAACAGAAGCGGGCCTGCTCAGCTGTCTGCAAGGACCGGCGTTCCAGACCAAGTGGCCCGCTGCTCCGAGGGTCCAGCTCGCTCCAGGCTGTGACTCCACATCCCGAGGTCGCTGCCTGGCGACCGGGCAGCGAGGACCGGCCACCCCAGACTGCCTGTGCCGCCGCCCCGAGGACAGAGCCGCGACCGCGAGGACAGCGACGCCTGCACAGCTCTGGCGAGATGGCGGCAGGGTCCACTACGCTGCGCGCAGTGGAGAAGCTGCAGGTGCGTCTGGCCACTAAGACGGACCCGAGAAAGCTAGAGAAATATTTGCAGAAACTCTCCGCCTTGCCCATGACGGCAGACATCCTGGCGGAGACTGGAATCAGAAAGACGGTGAAGCGCCTGCGGAAGCACCAGCACGTGGGCGACTTTGCCAGAGACTTAGCGGCCCGGTGGAGGAAGCTGGTGCTCGTGGACCGAAACACCGGGCCTGACCCACAGGACCCTGAGGAGAGCGCTTCCCGACAGCGCTTCGGGGAGGCTCTTCAGGACCGGGAAAAGGCCTGGGGCTTCCCAGAAAACGCGACGGCCCCCAGGAGCCCATCTCACAGCCCTGAGCACAGACGGACAGCACGCAGAACACCTCCGGGGCAACAGAGACCTCACCCGAGGTCTCCCAGTCGCGAGCCCAGAGCCGAGAGAAAGCGCCCCAGAATGGCCCCAGCTGATTCCGGCCCCCATCGGGCCCCTCCAACGCGCACCGCTCCCCTCCCGATGCCCGAGGGCCCTGAGCCTGCTGTGCCCGGGAAGCAACGCGGAAGAGGCCATGCTCACGCCGCTCAGGGCGGGCCTCTGCTGGGTCAAGGCTGCCAGGGCCAACCCCAGGGGGAAGCGGTGGTGAGCCACAGCAAGGGGCACAAATCGTCCCGTGGGGCTTCGGCTCAGAAATCGCCTCCTGCCCAGGAAAGCCAGTCAGAGAGGCTGCAGGCGGCCGGCGCTGATTCGGCCGGGCTGAAAACGCTGCCCAGCCATGTCTTCTCAGAGCTCTGGGACCCCTCAGAGGCCTGGATGCAGGCCAACTACGATCTGCTGTCCGCTTTTGAGGCCATGACCTCCCAGGCAAACCCAGAAGCACTCTCCGCGCCAACGCTCCAGGAGGAAGCTGCTTTCCCTGGACGCAGAGTGAACGCTAAGATGCCGGTGTACTCGGGCTCCAGGCCTGCCTGCCAGCTCCAGGTGCCGACGCCGCGCCAGCAGTGCCTCCAGGTGCCTAGGAACAATCTGGACGCCCTCGGCGACGTGGAAGGGGTCCCCTACTCGGTTCTTGAACCCGTTCTGGAAGGGTGGACGCCCGATCAGCTGTACCGCACAGAGAAAGACAATCCCGCACTCTCTCGAGACACAGATGAATTATGGAGGATTCATTGTCTCCAGGACTTCAAGGAAGAAAAGCCACAGGAGCACGAGTCTTGGCGGGAGCTCTACCTGCGGCTTCGGGATGCCCGAGAGCAGCGGCTGCGAGTAGTGACCACGAAAATCCGATCCGCACGTGAAAACAAACCCAGCGGCCGACAGACAAAGATGATCTGTTTCAACTCTGTGGCCAAGACGCCTTATGATGCTTCCAGGAGGCAAGAGAAGTCTGCAGGAGCCGCTGACCCCGGAGACGGAGAGATCGAGCCAGCCCCCAAGCCCGCAGGAAGCAGCCAGACTCCCCCCGGCCTCGGGGACTGCGGCGGCGGCGGCGGCGGCGGCGGCGGCAGCATTAGCGGGGGCAGCAGCAACGAGCATGCGGCGCCCGCGGACAAAACCCGAAAACAGGCTGTCAAGAAAGTGGCCCCGCTGATGGCCAAGGCAATTCGAGACTACAAGGGAAGATTCTCCCGACGATAATCTCAGGACTTGCCTTACAGATAAAATCTGGGGGGAGGAGGGCCAATGCAAAGTCAGTGCGGGTTGGGGAACGAAACTTCCGATGGACACCAGAACCTTTGGCTTGGAGCAAAGTTGAGCCTCCGAATCCTGCAGGCGTCAAGTGCTGGCCCTGTGATTTCTGCCTCCCACACCCAGCCACTGCCTCCCTGCTTGGAGGACACCTCAGAATTCACAAGATATTGTGAACGCATTCAGATCAATTCTACTTTGGTGGTTCACTGATGGTCTTTTAAATAACGCCCTAGTTGCAATCATAAATCAGGTACAAGATGTGAGATTCCCTTTTGTCATTTTTCCTTTCTTTTGAAATCATCGAGTACATAAGGAAGGACTTCTTACACACAAACTCTCAATCCATCAGTTGACACTGATAACTCCGACTATGCAAAATGTTTTGTTGTCCTTGGTGTTTTCGTTTAGAGAAAAGGCCGGGCATGATCCTGTAATCGTCAGCCATCCTCCTCTGGGAGGCCGAGGAAAGCAGATCGCTTCAGCCCAGGAGGTGGAGAACAGGCTGGGACAAACGGAGAAACCCCGTCTCCACAAAAGATACCGAGATGGGCCCGGCGTGGTGGCACGGCCCCTGTGGTCCCAGCTTCTTAGAGGGCTGAGGTGGCAGGATCGCCTGAACTGGGCAAGCGGAGGCTGCAGTGACCCTTCCTCATTCCACCACACTCCAGCCTGGGTGACACAAGCGGAGCACATCTCAAAGAAACCTGCTGTTTATTTGAAGGAACTCTTGGATTTCATACATAAATGCTAACAACTGCTACGTTCCTTAAGTCAAAATACTTTTACTAAGCACCGCAAGGAATCAATCCCAATCTTTTCACCCAGAACCCCCGTGAAAGAATGGCGACACCTTAATCAGCTTATTTAGGTTCTCGATCAGGAAGTCTAAACCGGCCAATCAGAGTTTCTAATTACCATGAGATGACCGGGTTAACTACCTTGAGTTCACCTCCTACGAGCTCCTGCAAGCTTTGGTGAAAGTTTGCATTCTAACTCAGGGCATTTGTTGGCTTCACACGGGCTGGTAATCACAGATCCGTGTGCCAGATACGACACACACACACATACACACAAAGAAAGACACACACACACACACACACACACACACACGCACACATAAGCACGCACAGGCACGTGCGCGCGCACGCACACACACACACACACACACACACACACACACACACAAACACACACCATTAAGTAAACTTGGTTCGCAGGCGTCACCGACAGTGAGGGATAGAGAGAGAAATAGAAAGACCTAAGCCGCAAGGCAGAACCCAGCAAGGGCAGCAGAAGAGATCAAAGTCCTGTGCCCTTGGCTGTCAGCAGAGTGGGTGCTGGGAAGCTTCTGGAAGCAGGCACCTGAGCGGATGCCGGTGCACGTCAAAAGAGGCCTTCAAGCCTGAAGAACACGTAAGGAGCCAGAACAGGGTGCCACAGAGATACTACCCTTAAGGAAGACAGAAAAGCATTCGTTCCGGGGAAGGGGACATAATCCAATCAGCGACCCTGTGAAACTCAGACATGTCCGGGCACGGTGACCCACGCCTCTATTCCCATGGCTTTGGGAGGTCGAGGCCGGCGGACCCCCTGAGGTCCGGAGTTGCAGACCAGCCTGACCAACATGAGGAAATCCCGTCTCTTCTAAAAAGACGAAACTCGGTTGGGCTTGCTGGCAAGCGCCTGTAGTCCCAGCTACTCAGGGGGCTGAGACAGGAGAATCGCTTGAACCCGGGAGGCCGAGTTTGCAGTGAGCCCAGATCCCAGCATTGCACTCCAGCCTGGACAACAAAAGCCAAACTCCGTCTCAAGTTAAAAAAAACAAAACCTCAGAAAAGCTTCCCCAGCAAGGGCCAGAGACAACGCCGGTCTCTATTTCTTGACAGCAATTCAAGAGAGAATCTCGGGTGGCTTGCAAAACTCACAAGAGAGCAGAATATCCTCCCCAAGGCAGAGAAGCCACACGCTCTTTCTGGAGGTGGAGTAGCCACCGATCACCGTGCAGCCCCTCCCCACTCCCAGCCAGAAACCCCAGCCCCTCGGAACCAAATCCACTGGCAACAACCTTTCTTCCTGGAAAACGTTTCCCCTGCCAAAATGGAAAACAAACATGATACAAGCAAACGCATCTCAAAACACAAACACAAGGAAACAATCCGAGCAAGCTCTAGCCCCTCATAGCTCATCCATGCCCCCACTGGCATGCTACTGAAAACAGCGGCTGCACCCATTAAACTCATTCATTACTGGAGAACGAGACAAACCTTAGCGGATCCCTGCCCCCACAGCGACAATCCCGCTCGAAAACACAGAAAGGAAACAACCCCCGCACAAAATATAAATCTACCCCAGATAGAATTCAGCATCAACCTAAGGATCCTGCTGTAACATTACTACACTGACCCAGGACAGCTCAATTCCCTTCCCACCTATTTACAAGATAATCCTCATTCAGGGAGCTCTGGAAGCATCGCCAGTATTGCACTAGGATCCTCTTCGTGAGGCAGCTGGAAGTCTGAAAACACAGCAAATTTACTTATTTCTCTACACGACACGGAGGCTAATTCTCAGAAAAGGCTTAACGCCCTAATCCCCATGCCCCGATTCTCAGGCTATAACGATTATCTTTCTGCAGAAGAAACACACACACACACACACACACACACACACACACACACACACACACAGAGAGAGAGAGAGAGAGAGAGAGAGAAAAAGTCGTGCGAGAATGTAAACATTAAGCGAAATCACCGCCGACAGCAGAAACAATAGCCGACACCATAGACACTTCAAATGGTTCTGCTTTCCTCATTTGGACTGAAAGGTGAGAGTGGAACTCGTCTGCCCAAACCGTGGCACCGATATCAGCTGCAGGCCAGAGCAAGCCTTTCCGAGGAGATTTTAAGCAACCGGTGGGAGCAAGATCCTGAAGCATTTCTTCCAAGATTGGTCACAGGAGATGAAACCTGGCTCTACCGGCAGGATCCTGAAGACCAAGCACGAGGCCATGGCTACCAAGAGGTGGCAGTGCTCCAGTCGAAGCCGTGGAGGAGCAGTCAAGAGCAGAGGTCATGGCCACCGTTTGGGGGAGTGGGGGGATGCTAGAGGGATTCTGCTGGTTGACTTTCTGCAGGGCCAAACCCTGATCACATCTGCTCGCTAGCAGAGCGTTTTCAGAAAGTCAGCCAAAGCTGGAGCGAAGAAGGTCCCCACCAGAGAGTTCTTCTCCACCACGACAGTGTTCCTGATCATGGCTTTCTTCGAACAAGGGCAGCTGGGCAAGACCTGCCATGGGAAACCGTGAGGCGTCCACCTGACAGTCCTGATTTGGCGCCTGCTGACTTCTCTTTGTTTCCTCGTCTTGGAAAACCTGTAAAGGGCACCCAGTTTTCTTCAGTTAACAATGGAAAAAAGACTGCATGGAAATAGTTAAATTCCCAGGACCCTGGGGGCTTTAGGGATGGGCTAGACGGCGGGGAAAAGACACTGCTTCCAGAAGGGTCTTGAAGTTGATGGAGCCGAGGCTGAGAAGTAAAATACGCCTATTTCCTCTTTCTCCCTTAATCCCACTTTTCTACAAATGTTTCCAAGTCCCCTCACACAACGTCAATCCCAGGTAAAGAGTTGTCATCCTCTGTTGGTTCTTCTTCCTACGATTTTGTCTTGCGGTGTTGTTATTTTCGCTTTTACTCCCAAGAAGATTCTCTCTGTGTCTTTTGGAATCCACAGATGTGGAAGCTGGGAACATGGAGGGCCAACGGTAGACCTCAGTGGGGTGTGTCCAGGCTGCAATTAACCTAATGAACCTGCGGGGCACAGCAGTCCACCTGGCATGGACCGTCCCGATTGGCTGCATTGGGCTGACGGAATGAATTCCTATCGGGGCGGGGCAGCCCAGGGGCCAAGGGGGTCAGGGCTTGAGCCCTGGGTGGGCCCGGGGCTGGCTATATAAGGCCGGGCTCTGGCAGCGGAGCTTCACTCCGCCTTGGACGGCGCACCGCACAGGTCACTCCAGGCTGCGGCTGCACATCCCGAGGAACAGAAGCGGGCCTGCTCAGCTGTCTGCAAGGACCGGCGTTCCAGACCAAGTGGCCCGCTGCTCCGAGGGTCCAGCTCGCTCCAGGCTGTGACTCCACATCCCGAGGTCGCTGCCTGGCGACCGGGCAGCGAGGACCGGCCACCCCAGACTGCCTGTGCCGCCGCCCCGAGGACAGAGCCGCGACCGCGAGGACAGCGACGCCTGCACAGCTCTGGCGAGATGGCGGCAGGGTCCACTACGCTGCGCGCAGTGGAGAAGCTGCAGGTGCGTCTGGCCACTAAGACGGACCCGAGAAAGCTAGAGAAATATTTGCAGAAACTCTCCGCCTTGCCCATGACGGCAGACATCCTGGCGGAGACTGGAATCAGAAAGACGGTGAAGCGCCTGCGGAAGCACCAGCACGTGGGCGACTTTGCCAGAGACTTAGCGGCCCGGTGGAGGAAGCTGGTGCTCGTGGACCGAAACACCGGGCCTGACCCACAGGACCCTGAGGAGAGCGCTTCCCGACAGCGCTTCGGGGAGGCTCTTCAGGACCGGGAAAAGGCCTGGGGCTTCCCAGAAAACGCGACGGCCCCCAGGAGCCCATCTCACAGCCCTGAGCACAGACGGACAGCACGCAGAACACCTCCGGGGCAACAGAGACCTCACCCGAGGTCTCCCAGTCGCGAGCCCAGAGCCGAGAGAAAGCGCCCCAGAATGGCCCCAGCTGATTCCGGCCCCCATCGGGCCCCTCCAACGCGCACCGCTCCCCTCCCGATGCCCGAGGGCCCTGAGCCTGCTGTGCCCGGGAAGCAACGCGGAAGAGGCCATGCTCACGCCGCTCAGGGCGGGCCTCTGCTGGGTCAAGGCTGCCAGGGCCAACCCCAGGGGGAAGCGGTGGTGAGCCACAGCAAGGGGCACAAATCGTCCCGTGGGGCTTCGGCTCAGAAATCGCCTCCTGCCCAGGAAAGCCAGTCAGAGAGGCTGCAGGCGGCCGGCGCTGATTCGGCCGGGCTGAAAACGCTGCCCAGCCATGTCTTCTCAGAGCTCTGGGACCCCTCAGAGGCCTGGATGCAGGCCAACTACGATCTGCTGTCCGCTTTTGAGGCCATGACCTCCCAGGCAAACCCAGAAGCACTCTCCGCGCCAACGCTCCAGGAGGAAGCTGCTTTCCCTGGACGCAGAGTGAACGCTAAGATGCCGGTGTACTCGGGCTCCAGGCCTGCCTGCCAGCTCCAGGTGCCGACGCCGCGCCAGCAGTGCCTCCAGGTGCCTAGGAACAATCCGGACGCCCTCGGCGACGTGGAAGGGGTCCCCTACTCGGTTCTTGAACCCGTTCTGGAAGGGTGGACGCCCGATCAGCTGTACCGCACAGAGAAAGACAATCCCGCACTCTCTCGAGACACAGATGAATTATGGAGGATTCATTGTCTCCAGGACTTCAAGGAAGAAAAGCCACAGGAGCACGAGTCTTGGCGGGAGCTCTACCTGCGGCTTCGGGATGCCCGAGAGCAGCGGCTGCGAGTAGTGACCACGAAAATCCGATCCGCACGTGAAAACAAACCCAGCGGCCGACAGACAAAGATGATCTGTTTCAACTCTGTGGCCAAGACGCCTTATGATGCTTCCAGGAGGCAAGAGAAGTCTGCAGGAGCCGCTGACCCCGGAGACGGAGAGATCGAGCCAGCCCCCAAGCCCGCAGGAAGCAGCCAGACTCCCCCCGGCCTCGGGGACTGCGGCGGCGGCGGCGGCGGCGGCGGCGGCAGCATTAGCGGGGGCAGCAGCAACGAGCATGCGGCGCCCGCGGACAAAACCCGAAAACAGGCTGTCAAGAAAGTGGCCCCGCTGATGGCCAAGGCAATTCGAGACTACAAGGGAAGATTCTCCCGACGATAATCTCAGGACTTGCCTTACAGATAAAATCTGGGGGGAGGAGGGCCAATGCAAAGTCAGTGCGGGTTGGGGAACGAAACTTCCGATGGACACCAGAACCTTTGGCTTGGAGCAAAGTTGAGCCTCCGAATCCTGCAGGCGTCAAGTGCTGGCCCTGTGATTTCTGCCTCCCACACCCAGCCACTGCCTCCCTGCTTGGAGGACACCTCAGAATTCACAAGATATTGTGAACGCATTCAGATCAATTCTACTTTGGTGGTTCACTGATGGTCTTTTAAATAACGCCCTAGTTGCAATCATAAATCAGGTACAAGATGTGAGATTCCCTTTTGTCATTTTTCCTTTCTTTTGAAATCATCGAGTACATAAGGAAGGACTTCTTACACACAAACTCTCAATCCATCAGTTGACACTGATAACTCCGACTATGCAAAATGTTTTGTTGTCCTTGGTGTTTTCGTTTAGAGAAAAGGCCGGGCATGATCCTGTAATCGTCAGCCATCCTCCTCTGGGAGGCCGAGGAAAGCAGATCGCTTCAGCCCAGGAGGTGGAGAACAGGCTGGGACAAACGGAGAAACCCCGTCTCCACAAAAGATACCGAGATGGGCCCGGCGTGGTGGCACGGCCCCTGTGGTCCCAGCTTCTTAGAGGGCTGAGGTGGCAGGATCGCCTGAACTGGGCAAGCGGAGGCTGCAGTGACCCTTCCTCATTCCACCACACTCCAGCCTGGGTGACACAAGCGGAGCACATCTCAAAGAAACCTGCTGTTTATTTGAAGGAACTCTTGGATTTCATACATAAATGCTAACAACTGCTACGTTCCTTAAGTCAAAATACTTTTACTAAGCACCGCAAGGAATCAATCCCAATCTTTTCACCCAGAACCCCCGTGAAAGAATGGCGACACCTTAATCAGCTTATTTAGGTTCTCGATCAGGAAGTCTAAACCGGCCAATCAGAGTTTCTAATTACCATGAGATGACCGGGTTAACTACCTTGAGTTCACCTCCTACGAGCTCCTGCAAGCTTTGGTGAAAGTTTGCATTCTAACTCAGGGCATTTGTTGGCTTCACACGGGCTGGTAATCACAGATCCGTGTGCCAGATACGACACACACACACATACACACAAAGAAAGACACACACACACACACACACACACACACACGCACACATAAGCACGCACAGGCACGTGCGCGCGCGCGCACACACACACACACACACACACACACACACACACACAAACACACACCATTAAGTAAACTTGGTTCGCAGGCGTCACCGACAGTGAGGGATAGAGAGAGAAATAGAAAGACCTAAGCCGCAAGGCAGAACCCAGCAAGGGCAGCAGAAGAGATCAAAGTCCTGTGCCCTTGGCTGTCAGCAGAGTGGGTGCTGGGAAGCTTCTGGAAGCAGGCACCTGAGCGGATGCCGGTGCACGTCAAAAGAGGCCTTCAAGCCTGAAGAACACGTAAGGAGCCAGAACAGGGTGCCACAGAGATACTACCCTTAAGGAAGACAGAAAAGCATTCGTTCCGGGGAAGGGGACATAATCCAATCAGCGACCCTGTGAAACTCAGACATGTCCGGGCACGGTGACCCACGCCTCTATTCCCATGGCTTTGGGAGGTCGAGGCCGGCGGACCCCCTGAGGTCCGGAGTTGCAGACCAGCCTGACCAACATGAGGAAATCCCGTCTCTTCTAAAAAGACGAAACTCGGTTGGGCTTGCTGGCAAGCGCCTGTAGTCCCAGCTACTCAGGGGGCTGAGACAGGAGAATCGCTTGAACCCGGGAGGCCGAGTTTGCAGTGAGCCCAGATCCCAGCATTGCACTCCAGCCTGGACAACAAAAGCCAAACTCCGTCTCAAGTTAAAAAAAACAAAACCTCAGAAAAGCTTCCCCAGCAAGGGCCAGAGACAACGCCGGTCTCTATTTCTTGACAGCAATTCAAGAGAGAATCTCGGGTGGCTTGCAAAACTCACAAGAGAGCAGAATATCCTCCCCAAGGCAGAGAAGCCACACGCTCTTTCTGGAGGTGGAGTAGCCACCGATCACCGTGCAGCCCCTCCCCACTCCCAGCCAGAAACCCCAGCCCCTCGGAACCAAATCCACTGGCAACAACCTTTCTTCCTGGAAAACGTTTCCCCTGCCAAAATGGAAAACAAACATGATACAAGCAAACGCATCTCAAAACACAAACACAAGGAAACAATCCGAGCAAGCTCTAGCCCCTCATAGCTCATCCATGCCCCCACTGGCATGCTACTGAAAACAGCGGCTGCACCCATTAAACTCATTCATTACTGGAGAACGAGACAAACCTTAGCGGATCCCTGCCCCCACAGCGACAATCCCGCTCGAAAACACAGAAAGGAAACAACCCCCGCACAAAATATAAATCTACCCCAGATAGAATTCAGCATCAACCTAAGGATCCTGCTGTAACATTACTACACTGACCCAGGACAGCTCAATTCCCTTCCCACCTATTTACAAGATAATCCTCATTCAGGGAGCTCTGGAAGCATCGCCAGTATTGCACTAGGATCCTCTTCGTGAGGCAGCTGGAAGTCTGAAAACACAGCAAATTTACTTATTTCTCTACACGACACGGAGGCTAATTCTCAGAAAAGGCTTAACGCCCTAATCCCCATGCCCCGATTCTCAGGCTATAACGATTATCTTTCTGCAGAAGAAACACACACACACACACACACACACACACACACACACACACACACACACACACACACACAGAGAGAGAGAGAGAGAGAGAGAGAAAAAGTCGTGCGAGAATGTAAACATTAAGCGAAATCACCGCCGACAGCAGAAACAATAGCCGACACCATAGACACTTCAAATGGTTCTGCTTTCCTCATTTGGACTGAAAGGTGAGAGTGGAACTCGTCTGCCCAAACCGTGGCACCGATATCAGCTGCAGGCCAGAGCAAGCCTTTCCGAGGAGATTTTAAGCAACCGGTGGGAGCAAGATCCTGAAGCATTTCTTCCAAGATTGGTCACAGGAGATGAAACCTGGCTCTACCGGCAGGATCCTGAAGACCAAGCACGAGGCCATGGCTACCAAGAGGTGGCAGTGCTCCAGTCGAAGCCGTGGAGGAGCAGTCAAGAGCAGAGGTCATGGCCACCGTTTGGGGGAGTGGGGGGATGCTAGAGGGATTCTGCTGGTTGACTTTCTGCAGGGCCAAACCCTGATCACATCTGCTCGCTAGCAGAGCGTTTTCAGAAAGTCAGCCAAAGCTGGAGCGAAGAAGGTCCCCACCAGAGAGTTCTTCTCCACCACGACAGTGTTCCTGATCATGGCTTTCTTCGAACAAGGGCAGCTGGGCAAGACCTGCCATGGGAAACCGTGAGGCGTCCACCTGACAGTCCTGATTTGGCGCCTGCTGACTTCTCTTTGTTTCCTCGTCTTGGAAAACCTGTAAAGGGCACCCAGTTTTCTTCAGTTAACAATGGAAAAAAGACTGCATGGAAATAGTTAAATTCCCAGGACCCTGGGGGCTTTAGGGATGGGCTAGACGGCGGGGAAAAGACACTGCTTCCAGAAGGGTCTTGAAGTTGATGGAGCCGAGGCTGAGAAGTAAAATACGCCTATTTCCTCTTTCTCCCTTAATCCCACTTTTCTACAAATGTTTCCAAGTCCCCTCACACAACGTCAATCCCAGGTAAAGAGTTGTCATCCTCTGTTGGTTCTTCTTCCTACGATTTTGTCTTGCGGTGTTGTTATTTTCGCTTTTACTCCCAAGAAGATTCTCTCTGTGTCTTTTGGAATCCACAGATGTGGAAGCTGGGAACATGGAGGGCCAACGGTAGACCTCAGTGGGGTGTGTCCAGGCTGCAATTAACCTAATGAACCTGCGGGGCACAGCAGTCCACCTGGCATGGACCGTCCCGATTGGCTGCATTGGGCTGACGGAATGAATTCCTATCGGGGCGGGGCAGCCCAGGGGCCAAGGGGGTCAGGGCTTGAGCCCTGGGTGGGCCCGGGGCTGGCTATATAAGGCCGGGCTCTGGCAGCGGAGCTTCACTCCGCCTTGGACGGCGCACCGCACAGGTCACTCCAGGCTGCGGCTGCACATCCCGAGGAACAGAAGCGGGCCTGCTCAGCTGTCTGCAAGGACCGGCGTTCCAGACCAAGTGGCCCGCTGCTCCGAGGGTCCAGCTCGCTCCAGGCTGTGACTCCACATCCCGAGGTCGCTGCCTGGCGACCGGGCAGCGAGGACCGGCCACCCCAGACTGCCTGTGCCGCCGCCCCGAGGACAGAGCCGCGACCGCGAGGACAGCGACGCCTGCACAGCTCTGGCGAGATGGCGGCAGGGTCCACTACGCTGCGCGCAGTGGAGAAGCTGCAGGTGCGTCTGGCCACTAAGACGGACCCGAGAAAGCTAGAGAAATATTTGCAGAAACTCTCCGCCTTGCCCATGACGGCAGACATCCTGGCGGAGACTGGAATCAGAAAGACGGTGAAGCGCCTGCGGAAGCACCAGCACGTGGGCGACTTTGCCAGAGACTTAGCGGCCCGGTGGAGGAAGCTGGTGCTCGTGGACCGAAACACCGGGCCTGACCCACAGGACCCTGAGGAGAGCGCTTCCCGACAGCGCTTCGGGGAGGCTCTTCAGGACCGGGAAAAGGCCTGGGGCTTCCCAGAAAACGCGACGGCCCCCAGGAGCCCATCTCACAGCCCTGAGCACAGACGGACAGCACGCAGAACACCTCCGGGGCAACAGAGACCTCACCCGAGGTCTCCCAGTCGCGAGCCCAGAGCCGAGAGAAAGCGCCCCAGAATGGCCCCAGCTGATTCCGGCCCCCATCGGGCCCCTCCAACGCGCACCGCTCCCCTCCCGATGCCCGAGGGCCCTGAGCCTGCTGTGCCCGGGAAGCAACGCGGAAGAGGCCATGCTCACGCCGCTCAGGGCGGGCCTCTGCTGGGTCAAGGCTGCCAGGGCCAACCCCAGGGGGAAGCGGTGGTGAGCCACAGCAAGGGGCACAAATCGTCCCGTGGGGCTTCGGCTCAGAAATCGCCTCCTGCCCAGGAAAGCCAGTCAGAGAGGCTGCAGGCGGCCGGCGCTGATTCGGCCGGGCTGAAAACGCTGCCCAGCCATGTCTTCTCAGAGCTCTGGGACCCCTCAGAGGCCTGGATGCAGGCCAACTACGATCTGCTGTCCGCTTTTGAGGCCATGACCTCCCAGGCAAACCCAGAAGCACTCTCCGCGCCAACGCTCCAGGAGGAAGCTGCTTTCCCTGGACGCAGAGTGAACGCTAAGATGCCGGTGTACTCGGGCTCCAGGCCTGCCTGCCAGCTCCAGGTGCCGACGCCGCGCCAGCAGTGCCTCCAGGTGCCTAGGAACAATCTGGACGCCCTCGGCGACGTGGAAGGGGTCCCCTACTCGGTTCTTGAACCCGTTCTGGAAGGGTGGACGCCCGATCAGCTGTACCGCACAGAGAAAGACAATCCCGCACTCTCTCGAGACACAGATGAATTATGGAGGATTCATTGTCTCCAGGACTTCAAGGAAGAAAAGCCACAGGAGCACGAGTCTTGGCGGGAGCTCTACCTGCGGCTTCGGGATGCCCGAGAGCAGCGGCTGCGAGTAGTGACCACGAAAATCCGATCCGCACGTGAAAACAAACCCAGCGGCCGACAGACAAAGATGATCTGTTTCAACTCTGTGGCCAAGACGCCTTATGATGCTTCCAGGAGGCAAGAGAAGTCTGCAGGAGCCGCTGACCCCGGAGACGGAGAGATCGAGCCAGCCCCCAAGCCCGCAGGAAGCAGCCAGACTCCCCCCGGCCTCGGGGACTGCGGCGGCGGCGGCGGCGGCGGCGGCGGCAGCATTAGCGGGGGCAGCAGCAACGAGCATGCGGCGCCCGCGGACAAAACCCGAAAACAGGCTGTCAAGAAAGTGGCCCCGCTGATGGCCAAGGCAATTCGAGACTACAAGGGAAGATTCTCCCGACGATAATCTCAGGACTTGCCTTACAGATAAAATCTGGGGGGAGGAGGGCCAATGCAAAGTCAGTGCGGGTTGGGGAACGAAACTTCCGATGGACACCAGAACCTTTGGCTTGGAGCAAAGTTGAGCCTCCGAATCCTGCAGGCGTCAAGTGCTGGCCCTGTGATTTCTGCCTCCCACACCCAGCCACTGCCTCCCTGCTTGGAGGACACCTCAGAATTCACAAGATATTGTGAACGCATTCAGATCAATTCTACTTTGGTGGTTCACTGATGGTCTTTTAAATAACGCCCTAGTTGCAATCATAAATCAGGTACAAGATGTGAGATTCCCTTTTGTCATTTTTCCTTTCTTTTGAAATCATCGAGTACATAAGGAAGGACTTCTTACACACAAACTCTCAATCCATCAGTTGACACTGATAACTCCGACTATGCAAAATGTTTTGTTGTCCTTGGTGTTTTCGTTTAGAGAAAAGGCCGGGCATGATCCTGTAATCGTCAGCCATCCTCCTCTGGGAGGCCGAGGAAAGCAGATCGCTTCAGCCCAGGAGGTGGAGAACAGGCTGGGACAAACGGAGAAACCCCGTCTCCACAAAAGATACCGAGATGGGCCCGGCGTGGTGGCACGGCCCCTGTGGTCCCAGCTTCTTAGAGGGCTGAGGTGGCAGGATCGCCTGAACTGGGCAAGCGGAGGCTGCAGTGACCCTTCCTCATTCCACCACACTCCAGCCTGGGTGACACAAGCGGAGCACATCTCAAAGAAACCTGCTGTTTATTTGAAGGAACTCTTGGATTTCATACATAAATGCTAACAACTGCTACGTTCCTTAAGTCAAAATACTTTTACTAAGCACCGCAAGGAATCAATCCCAATCTTTTCACCCAGAACCCCCGTGAAAGAATGGCGACACCTTAATCAGCTTATTTAGGTTCTCGATCAGGAAGTCTAAACCGGCCAATCAGAGTTTCTAATTACCATGAGATGACCGGGTTAACTACCTTGAGTTCACCTCCTACGAGCTCCTGCAAGCTTTGGTGAAAGTTTGCATTCTAACTCAGGGCATTTGTTGGCTTCACACGGGCTGGTAATCACAGATCCGTGTGCCAGATACGACACACACACACATACACACAAAGAAAGACACACACACACACACACACACACACACACGCACACATAAGCACGCACAGGCACGTGCGCGCGCGCGCACACACACACACACACACACACACACACACACACACAAACACACACCATTAAGTAAACTTGGTTCGCAGGCGTCACCGACAGTGAGGGATAGAGAGAGAAATAGAAAGACCTAAGCCGCAAGGCAGAACCCAGCAAGGGCAGCAGAAGAGATCAAAGTCCTGTGCCCTTGGCTGTCAGCAGAGTGGGTGCTGGGAAGCTTCTGGAAGCAGGCACCTGAGCGGATGCCGGTGCACGTCAAAAGAGGCCTTCAAGCCTGAAGAACACGTAAGGAGCCAGAACAGGGTGCCACAGAGATACTACCCTTAAGGAAGACAGAAAAGCATTCGTTCCGGGGAAGGGGACATAATCCAATCAGCGACCCTGTGAAACTCAGACATGTCCGGGCACGGTGACCCACGCCTCTATTCCCATGGCTTTGGGAGGTCGAGGCCGGCGGACCCCCTGAGGTCCGGAGTTGCAGACCAGCCTGACCAACATGAGGAAATCCCGTCTCTTCTAAAAAGACGAAACTCGGTTGGGCTTGCTGGCAAGCGCCTGTAGTCCCAGCTACTCAGGGGGCTGAGACAGGAGAATCGCTTGAACCCGGGAGGCCGAGTTTGCAGTGAGCCCAGATCCCAGCATTGCACTCCAGCCTGGACAACAAAAGCCAAACTCCGTCTCAAGTTAAAAAAAACAAAACCTCAGAAAAGCTTCCCCAGCAAGGGCCAGAGACAACGCCGGTCTCTATTTCTTGACAGCAATTCAAGAGAGAATCTCGGGTGGCTTGCAAAACTCACAAGAGAGCAGAATATCCTCCCCAAGGCAGAGAAGCCACACGCTCTTTCTGGAGGTGGAGTAGCCACCGATCACCGTGCAGCCCCTCCCCACTCCCAGCCAGAAACCCCAGCCCCTCGGAACCAAATCCACTGGCAACAACCTTTCTTCCTGGAAAACGTTTCCCCTGCCAAAATGGAAAACAAACATGATACAAGCAAATGCATCTCAAAACACAAACACAAGGAAACAATCCGAGCAAGCTCTAGCCCCTCATAGCTCATCCATGCCCCCACTGGCATGCTACTGAAAACAGCGGCTGCACCCATTAAACTCATTCATTACTGGAGAACGAGACAAACCTTAGCGGATCCCTGCCCCCACAGCGACAATCCCGCTCGAAAACACAGAAAGGAAACAACCCCCGCACAAAATATAAATCTACCCCAGATAGAATTCAGCATCAACCTAAGGATCCTGCTGTAACATTACTACACTGACCCAGGACAGCTCAATTCCCTTCCCACCTATTTACAAGATAATCCTCATTCAGGGAGCTCTGGAAGCATCGCCAGTATTGCACTAGGATCCTCTTCGTGAGGCAGCTGGAAGTCTGGAAACACAGCAAATTTACTTATTTCTCTACACGACACGGAGGCTAATTCTCAGAAAAGGCTTAACGCCCTAATCCCCATGCCCCGATTCTCAGGCTATAACGATTATCTTTCTGCAGAAGAAACACACACACACACACACACACACACACACACACACACACACACACACACACACACACACAGAGAGAGAGAGAGAGAGAGAGAGAAAAAGTCGTGCGAGAATGTAAACATTAAGCGAAATCACCGCCGACAGCAGAAACAATAGCCGACACCATAGACACTTCAAATGGTTCTGCTTTCCTCATTTGGACTGAAAGGTGAGAGTGGAACTCGTCTGCCCAAACCGTGGCACCGATATCAGCTGCAGGCCAGAGCAAGCCTTTCCGAGGAGATTTTAAGCAACCGGTGGGAGCAAGATCCTGAAGCATTTCTTCCAAGATTGGTCACAGGAGATGAAACCTGGCTCTACCGGCAGGATCCTGAAGACCAAGCACGAGGCCATGGCTACCAAGAGGTGGCAGTGCTCCAGTCGAAGCCGTGGAGGAGCAGTCAAGAGCAGAGGTCATGGCCACCGTTTGGGGGAGTGGGGGGATGCTAGAGGGATTCTGCTGGTTGACTTTCTGCAGGGCCAAACCCTGATCACATCTGCTCGCTAGCAGAGCGTTTTCAGAAAGTCAGCCAAAGCTGGAGCGAAGAAGGTCCCCACCAGAGAGTTCTTCTCCACCACGACAGTGTTCCTGATCATGGCTTTCTTCGAACAAGGGCAGCTGGGCAAGACCTGCCATGGGAAACCGTGAGGCGTCCACCTGACAGTCCTGATTTGGCGCCTGCTGACTTCTCTTTGTTTCCTCGTCTTGGAAAACCTGTAAAGGGCACCCAGTTTTCTTCAGTTAACAATGGAAAAAAGACTGCATGGAAATAGTTAAATTCCCAGGACCCTGGGGGCTTTAGGGATGGGCTAGACGGCGGGGAAAAGACACTGCTTCCAGAAGGGTCTTGAAGTTGATGGAGCCGAGGCTGAGAAGTAAAATACGCCTATTTCCTCTTTCTCCCTTAATCCCACTTTTCTACAAATGTTTCCAAGTCCCCTCACACAACGTCAATCCCAGGTAAAGAGTTGTCATCCTCTGTTGGTTCTTCTTCCTACGATTTTGTCTTGCGGTGTTGTTATTTTCGCTTTTACTCCCAAGAAGATTCTCTCTGTGTCTTTTGGAATCCACAGATGTGGAAGCTGGGAACATGGAGGGCCAACGGTAGACCTCAGTGGGGTGTGTCCAGGCTGCAATTAACCTAATGAACCTGCGGGGCACAGCAGTCCACCTGGCATGGACCGTCCCGATTGGCTGCATTGGGCTGACGGAATGAATTCCTATCGGGGCGGGGCAGCCCAGGGGCCAAGGGGGTCAGGGCTTGAGCCCTGGGTGGGCCCGGGGCTGGCTATATAAGGCCGGGCTCTGGCAGCGGAGCTTCACTCCGCCTTGGACGGCGCACCGCACAGGTCACTCCAGGCTGCGGCTGCACATCCCGAGGAACAGAAGCGGGCCTGCTCAGCTGTCTGCAAGGACCGGCGTTCCAGACCAAGTGGCCCGCTGCTCCGAGGGTCCAGCTCGCTCCAGGCTGTGACTCCACATCCCGAGGTCGCTGCCTGGCGACCGGGCAGCGAGGACCGGCCACCCCAGACTGCCTGTGCCGCCGCCCCGAGGACAGAGCCGCGACCGCGAGGACAGCGACGCCTGCACAGCTCTGGCGAGATGGCGGCAGGGTCCACTACGCTGCGCGCAGTGGAGAAGCTGCAGGTGCGTCTGGCCACTAAGACGGACCCGAGAAAGCTAGAGAAATATTTGCAGAAACTCTCCGCCTTGCCCATGACGGCAGACATCCTGGCGGAGACTGGAATCAGAAAGACGGTGAAGCGCCTGCGGAAGCACCAGCACGTGGGCGACTTTGCCAGAGACTTAGCGGCCCGGTGGAGGAAGCTGGTGCTCGTGGACCGAAACACCGGGCCTGACCCACAGGACCCTGAGGAGAGCGCTTCCCGACAGCGCTTCGGGGAGGCTCTTCAGGACCGGGAAAAGGCCTGGGGCTTCCCAGAAAACGCGACGGCCCCCAGGAGCCCATCTCACAGCCCTGAGCACAGACGGACAGCACGCAGAACACCTCCGGGGCAACAGAGACCTCACCCGAGGTCTCCCAGTCGCGAGCCCAGAGCCGAGAGAAAGCGCCCCAGAATGGCCCCAGCTGATTCCGGCCCCCATCGGGCCCCTCCAACGCGCACCGCTCCCCTCCCGATGCCCGAGGGCCCTGAGCCTGCTGTGCCCGGGAAGCAACGCGGAAGAGGCCATGCTCACGCCGCTCAGGGCGGGCCTCTGCTGGGTCAAGGCTGCCAGGGCCAACCCCAGGGGGAAGCGGTGGTGAGCCACAGCAAGGGGCACAAATCGTCCCGTGGGGCTTCGGCTCAGAAATCGCCTCCTGCCCAGGAAAGCCAGTCAGAGAGGCTGCAGGCGGCCGGCGCTGATTCGGCCGGGCTGAAAACGCTGCCCAGCCATGTCTTCTCAGAGCTCTGGGACCCCTCAGAGGCCTGGATGCAGGCCAACTACGATCTGCTGTCCGCTTTTGAGGCCATGACCTCCCAGGCAAACCCAGAAGCACTCTCCGCGCCAACGCTCCAGGAGGAAGCTGCTTTCCCTGGACGCAGAGTGAACGCTAAGATGCCGGTGTACTCGGGCTCCAGGCCTGCCTGCCAGCTCCAGGTGCCGACGCCGCGCCAGCAGTGCCTCCAGGTGCCTAGGAACAATCCGGACGCCCTCGGCGACGTGGAAGGGGTCCCCTACTCGGTTCTTGAACCCGTTCTGGAAGGGTGGACGCCCGATCAGCTGTACCGCACAGAGAAAGACAATCCCGCACTCTCTCGAGACACAGATGAATTATGGAGGATTCATTGTCTCCAGGACTTCAAGGAAGAAAAGCCACAGGAGCACGAGTCTTGGCGGGAGCTCTACCTGCGGCTTCGGGATGCCCGAGAGCAGCGGCTGCGAGTAGTGACCACGAAAATCCGATCCGCACGTGAAAACAAACCCAGCGGCCGACAGACAAAGATGATCTGTTTCAACTCTGTGGCCAAGACGCCTTATGATGCTTCCAGGAGGCAAGAGAAGTCTGCAGGAGCCGCTGACCCCGGAGACGGAGAGATCGAGCCAGCCCCCAAGCCCGCAGGAAGCAGCCAGACTCCCCCCGGCCTCGGGGACTGCGGCGGCGGCGGCGGCGGCGGCGGCGGCAGCATTAGCGGGGGCAGCAGCAACGAGCATGCGGCGCCCGCGGACAAAACCCGAAAACAGGCTGTCAAGAAAGTGGCCCCGCTGATGGCCAAGGCAATTCGAGACTACAAGGGAAGATTCTCCCGACGATAATCTCAGGACTTGCCTTACAGATAAAATCTGGGGGGAGGAGGGCCAATGCAAAGTCAGTGCGGGTTGGGGAACGAAACTTCCGATGGACACCAGAACCTTTGGCTTGGAGCAAAGTTGAGCCTCCGAATCCTGCAGGCGTCAAGTGCTGGCCCTGTGATTTCTGCCTCCCACACCCAGCCACTGCCTCCCTGCTTGGAGGACACCTCAGAATTCACAAGATATTGTGAACGCATTCAGATCAATTCTACTTTGGTGGTTCACTGATGGTCTTTTAAATAACGCCCTAGTTGCAATCATAAATCAGGTACAAGATGTGAGATTCCCTTTTGTCATTTTTCCTTTCTTTTGAAATCATCGAGTACATAAGGAAGGACTTCTTACACACAAACTCTCAATCCATCAGTTGACACTGATAACTCCGACTATGCAAAATGTTTTGTTGTCCTTGGTGTTTTCGTTTAGAGAAAAGGCCGGGCATGATCCTGTAATCGTCAGCCATCCTCCTCTGGGAGGCCGAGGAAAGCAGATCGCTTCAGCCCAGGAGGTGGAGAACAGGCTGGGACAAACGGAGAAACCCCGTCTCCACAAAAGATACCGAGATGGGCCCGGCGTGGTGGCACGGCCCCTGTGGTCCCAGCTTCTTAGAGGGCTGAGGTGGCAGGATCGCCTGAACTGGGCAAGCGGAGGCTGCAGTGACCCTTCCTCATTCCACCACACTCCAGCCTGGGTGACACAAGCGGAGCACATCTCAAAGAAACCTGCTGTTTATTTGAAGGAACTCTTGGATTTCATACATAAATGCTAACAACTGCTACGTTCCTTAAGTCAAAATACTTTTACTAAGCACCGCAAGGAATCAATCCCAATCTTTTCACCCAGAACCCCCGTGAAAGAATGGCGACACCTTAATCAGCTTATTTAGGTTCTCGATCAGGAAGTCTAAACCGGCCAATCAGAGTTTCTAATTACCATGAGATGACCGGGTTAACTACCTTGAGTTCACCTCCTACGAGCTCCTGCAAGCTTTGGTGAAAGTTTGCATTCTAACTCAGGGCATTTGTTGGCTTCACACGGGCTGGTAATCACAGATCCGTGTGCCAGATACGACACACACACACATACACACAAAGAAAGACACACACACACACACACACACACACACACGCACACATAAGCACGCACAGGCACGTGCGCGCGCGCGCACACACACACACACACACACACACACACACACACACACAAACACACACCATTAAGTAAACTTGGTTCGCAGGCGTCACCGACAGTGAGGGATAGAGAGAGAAATAGAAAGACCTAAGCCGCAAGGCAGAACCCAGCAAGGGCAGCAGAAGAGATCAAAGTCCTGTGCCCTTGGCTGTCAGCAGAGTGGGTGCTGGGAAGCTTCTGGAAGCAGGCACCTGAGCGGATGCCGGTGCACGTCAAAAGAGGCCTTCAAGCCTGAAGAACACGTAAGGAGCCAGAACAGGGTGCCACAGAGATACTACCCTTAAGGAAGACAGAAAAGCATTCGTTCCGGGGAAGGGGACATAATCCAATCAGCGACCCTGTGAAACTCAGACATGTCCGGGCACGGTGACCCACGCCTCTATTCCCATGGCTTTGGGAGGTCGAGGCCGGCGGACCCCCTGAGGTCCGGAGTTGCAGACCAGCCTGACCAACATGAGGAAATCCCGTCTCTTCTAAAAAGACGAAACTCGGTTGGGCTTGCTGGCAAGCGCCTGTAGTCCCAGCTACTCAGGGGGCTGAGACAGGAGAATCGCTTGAACCCGGGAGGCCGAGTTTGCAGTGAGCCCAGATCCCAGCATTGCACTCCAGCCTGGACAACAAAAGCCAAACTCCGTCTCAAGTTAAAAAAAACAAAACCTCAGAAAAGCTTCCCCAGCAAGGGCCAGAGACAACGCCGGTCTCTATTTCTTGACAGCAATTCAAGAGAGAATCTCGGGTGGCTTGCAAAACTCACAAGAGAGCAGAATATCCTCCCCAAGGCAGAGAAGCCACACGCTCTTTCTGGAGGTGGAGTAGCCACCGATCACCGTGCAGCCCCTCCCCACTCCCAGCCAGAAACCCCAGCCCCTCGGAACCAAATCCACTGGCAACAACCTTTCTTCCTGGAAAACGTTTCCCCTGCCAAAATGGAAAACAAACATGATACAAGCAAACGCATCTCAAAACACAAACACAAGGAAACAATCCGAGCAAGCTCTAGCCCCTCATAGCTCATCCATGCCCCCACTGGCATGCTACTGAAAACAGCGGCTGCACCCATTAAACTCATTCATTACTGGAGAACGAGACAAACCTTAGCGGATCCCTGCCCCCACAGCGACAATCCCGCTCGAAAACACAGAAAGGAAACAACCCCCGCACAAAATATAAATCTACCCCAGATAGAATTCAGCATCAACCTAAGGATCCTGCTGTAACATTACTACACTGACCCAGGACAGCTCAATTCCCTTCCCACCTATTTACAAGATAATCCTCATTCAGGGAGCTCTGGAAGCATCGCCAGTATTGCACTAGGATCCTCTTCGTGAGGCAGCTGGAAGTCTGAAAACACAGCAAATTTACTTATTTCTCTACACGACACGGAGGCTAATTCTCAGAAAAGGCTTAACGCCCTAATCCCCATGCCCCGATTCTCAGGCTATAACGATTATCTTTCTGCAGAAGAAACACACACACACACACACACACACACACACACACACACACACACACACACAGAGAGAGAGAGAGAGAGAGAGAGAGAAAAAGTCGTGCGAGAATGTAAACATTAAGCGAAATCACCGCCGACAGCAGAAACAATAGCCGACACCATAGACACTTCAAATGGTTCTGCTTTCCTCATTTGGACTGAAAGGTGAGAGTAGAACTCGTCTGCCCAAACCGTGGCACCGATATCAGCTGCAGGCCAGAGCAAGCCTTTCCGAGGAGATTTTAAGCAACCGGTGGGAGCAAGATCCTGAAGCATTTCTTCCAAGATTGGTCACAGGAGATGAAACCTGGCTCTACCGGCAGGATCCTGAAGACCAAGCACGAGGCCATGGCTACCAAGAGGTGGCAGTGCTCCAGTCGAAGCCGTGGAGGAGCAGTCAAGAGCAGAGGTCATGGCCACCGTTTGGGGGAGTGGGGGGATGCTAGAGGGATTCTGCTGGTTGACTTTCTGCAGGGCCAAACCCTGATCACATCTGCTCGCTAGCAGAGCGTTTTCAGAAAGTCAGCCAAAGCTGGAGCGAAGAAGGTCCCCACCAGAGAGTTCTTCTCCACCACGACAGTGTTCCTGATCATGGCTTTCTTCGAACAAGGGCAGCTGGGCAAGACCTGCCATGGGAAACCGTGAGGCGTCCACCTGACAGTCCTGATTTGGCGCCTGCTGACTTCTCTTTGTTTCCTCGTCTTGGAAAACCTGTAAAGGGCACCCAGTTTTCTTCAGTTAACAATGGAAAAAAGACTGCATGGAAATAGTTAAATTCCCAGGACCCTGGGGGCTTTAGGGATGGGCTAGACGGCGGGGAAAAGACACTGCTTCCAGAAGGGTCTTGAAGTTGATGGAGCCGAGGCTGAGAAGTAAAATACGCCTATTTCTTCTTTCTCCCTTAATCCCACTTTTCTACAAATGTTTCCAAGTCCCCTCACACAACGTCAATCCCAGGTAAAGAGTTGTCATCCTCTGTTGGTTCTTCTTCCTACGATTTTGTCTTGCGGTGTTGTTATTTTCGCTTTTACTCCCAAGAAGATTCTCTCTGTGTCTTTTGGAATCCACAGATGTGGAAGCTGGGAACATGGAGGGCCAACGGTAGACCTCAGTGGGGTGTGTCCAGGCTGCAATTAACCTAATGAACCTGCGGGGCACAGCAGTCCACCTGGCATGGACCGTCCCGATTGGCTGCATTGGGCTGACGGAATGAATTCCTATCGGGGCGGGGCAGCCCAGGGGCCAAGGGGGTCAGGGCTTGAGCCCTGGGTGGGCCCGGGGCTGGCTATATAAGGCCGGGCTCTGGCAGCGGAGCTTCACTCCGCCTTGGACGGCGCACCGCACAGGTCACTCCAGGCTGCGGCTGCACATCCCGAGGAACAGAAGCGGGCCTGCTCAGCTGTCTGCAAGGACCGGCGTTCCAGACCAAGTGGCCCGCTGCTCCGAGGGTCCAGCTCGCTCCAGGCTGTGACTCCACATCCCGAGGTCGCTGCCTGGCGACCGGGCAGCGAGGACCGGCCACCCCAGACTGCCTGTGCCGCCGCCCCGAGGACAGAGCCGCGACCGCGAGGACAGCGACGCCTGCACAGCTCTGGCGAGATGGCGGCAGGGTCCACTACGCTGCGCGCAGTGGAGAAGCTGCAGGTGCGTCTGGCCACTAAGACGGACCCGAGAAAGCTAGAGAAATATTTGCAGAAACTCTCCGCCTTGCCCATGACGGCAGACATCCTGGCGGAGACTGGAATCAGAAAGACGGTGAAGCGCCTGCGGAAGCACCAGCACGTGGGCGACTTTGCCAGAGACTTAGCGGCCCGGTGGAGGAAGCTGGTGCTCGTGGACCGAAACACCGGGCCTGACCCACAGGACCCTGAGGAGAGCGCTTCCCGACAGCGCTTCGGGGAGGCTCTTCAGGACCGGGAAAAGGCCTGGGGCTTCCCAGAAAACGCGACGGCCCCCAGGAGCCCATCTCACAGCCCTGAGCACAGACGGACAGCACGCAGAACACCTCCGGGGCAACAGAGACCTCACCCGAGGTCTCCCAGTCGCGAGCCCAGAGCCGAGAGAAAGCGCCCCAGAATGGCCCCAGCTGATTCCGGCCCCCATCGGGCCCCTCCAACGCGCACCGCTCCCCTCCCGATGCCCGAGGGCCCTGAGCCTGCTGTGCCCGGGAAGCAACGCGGAAGAGGCCATGCTCACGCCGCTCAGGGCGGGCCTCTGCTGGGTCAAGGCTGCCAGGGCCAACCCCAGGGGGAAGCGGTGGTGAGCCACAGCAAGGGGCACAAATCGTCCCGTGGGGCTTCGGCTCAGAAATCGCCTCCTGCCCAGGAAAGCCAGTCAGAGAGGCTGCAGGCGGCCGGCGCTGATTCGGCCGGGCTGAAAACGCTGCCCAGCCATGTCTTCTCAGAGCTCTGGGACCCCTCAGAGGCCTGGATGCAGGCCAACTACGATCTGCTGTCCGCTTTTGAGGCCATGACCTCCCAGGCAAACCCAGAAGCACTCTCCGCGCCAACGCTCCAGGAGGAAGCTGCTTTCCCTGGACGCAGAGTGAACGCTAAGATGCCGGTGTACTCGGGCTCCAGGCCTGCCTGCCAGCTCCAGGTGCCGACGCCGCGCCAGCAGTGCCTCCAGGTGCCTAGGAACAATCCGGACGCCCTCGGCGACGTGGAAGGGGTCCCCTACTCGGTTCTTGAACCCGTTCTGGAAGGGTGGACGCCCGATCAGCTGTACCGCACAGAGAAAGACAATCCCGCACTCTCTCGAGACACAGATGAATTATGGAGGATTCATTGTCTCCAGGACTTCAAGGAAGAAAAGCCACAGGAGCACGAGTCTTGGCGGGAGCTCTACCTGCGGCTTCGGGATGCCCGAGAGCAGCGGCTGCGAGTAGTGACCACGAAAATCCGATCCGCACGTGAAAACAAACCCAGCGGCCGACAGACAAAGATGATCTGTTTCAACTCTGTGGCCAAGACGCCTTATGATGCTTCCAGGAGGCAAGAGAAGTCTGCAGGAGCCGCTGACCCCGGAGACGGAGAGATCGAGCCAGCCCCCAAGCCCGCAGGAAGCAGCCAGACTCCCCCCGGCCTCGGGGACTGCGGCGGCGGCGGCGGCGGCGGCGGCGGCGGCAGCATTAGCGGGGGCAGCAGCAACGAGCATGCGGCGCCCGCGGACAAAACCCGAAAACAGGCTGTCAAGAAAGTGGCCCCGCTGATGGCCAAGGCAATTCGAGACTACAAGGGAAGATTCTCCCGACGATAATCTCAGGACTTGCCTTACAGATAAAATCTGGGGGGAGGAGGGCCAATGCAAAGTCAGTGCGGGTTGGGGAACGAAACTTCCGATGGACACCAGAACCTTTGGCTTGGAGCAAAGTTGAGCCTCCGAATCCTGCAGGCGTCAAGTGCTGGCCCTGTGATTTCTGCCTCCCACACCCAGCCACTGCCTCCCTGCTTGGAGGACACCTCAGAATTCACAAGATATTGTGAACGCATTCAGATCAATTCTACTTTGGTGGTTCACTGATGGTCTTTTAAATAACGCCCTAGTTGCAATCATAAATCAGGTACAAGATGTGAGATTCCCTTTTGTCATTTTTCCTTTCTTTTGAAATCATCGAGTACATAAGGAAGGACTTCTTACACACAAACTCTCAATCCATCAGTTGACACTGATAACTCCGACTATGCAAAATGTTTTGTTGTCCTTGGTGTTTTCGTTTAGAGAAAAGGCCGGGCATGATCCTGTAATCGTCAGCCATCCTCCTCTGGGAGGCCGAGGAAAGCAGATCGCTTCAGCCCAGGAGGTGGAGAACAGGCTGGGACAAACGGAGAAACCCCGTCTCCACAAAAGATACCGAGATGGGCCCGGCGTGGTGGCACGGCCCCTGTGGTCCCAGCTTCTTAGAGGGCTGAGGTGGCAGGATCGCCTGAACTGGGCAAGCGGAGGCTGCAGTGACCCTTCCTCATTCCACCACACTCCAGCCTGGGTGACACAAGCGGAGCACATCTCAAAGAAACCTGCTGTTTATTTGAAGGAACTCTTGGATTTCATACATAAATGCTAACAACTGCTACGTTCCTTAAGTCAAAATACTTTTACTAAGCACCGCAAGGAATCAATCCCAATCTTTTCACCCAGAACCCCCGTGAAAGAATGGCGACACCTTAATCAGCTTATTTAGGTTCTCGATCAGGAAGTCTAAACCGGCCAATCAGAGTTTCTAATTACCATGAGATGACCGGGTTAACTACCTTGAGTTCACCTCCTACGAGCTCCTGCAAGCTTTGGTGAAAGTTTGCATTCTAACTCAGGGCATTTGTTGGCTTCACACGGGCTGGTAATCACAGATCCGTGTGCCAGATACGACACACACACACATACACACAAAGAAAGACACACACACACACACACACACACACACACGCACACATAAGCACGCACAGGCACGTGCGCGCGCGCGCACACACACACACACACACACACACACACACACACACACAAACACACACCATTAAGTAAACTTGGTTCGCAGGCGTCACCGACAGTGAGGGATAGAGAGAGAAATAGAAAGACCTAAGCCGCAAGGCAGAACCCAGCAAGGGCAGCAGAAGAGATCAAAGTCCTGTGCCCTTGGCTGTCAGCAGAGTGGGTGCTGGGAAGCTTCTGGAAGCAGGCACCTGAGCGGATGCCGGTGCACGTCAAAAGAGGCCTTCAAGCCTGAAGAACACGTAAGGAGCCAGAACAGGGTGCCACAGAGATACTACCCTTAAGGAAGACAGAAAAGCATTCGTTCCGGGGAAGGGGACATAATCCAATCAGCGACCCTGTGAAACTCAGACATGTCCGGGCACGGTGACCCACGCCTCTATTCCCATGGCTTTGGGAGGTCGAGGCCGGCGGACCCCCTGAGGTCCGGAGTTGCAGACCAGCCTGACCAACATGAGGAAATCCCGTCTCTTCTAAAAAGACGAAACTCGGTTGGGCTTGCTGGCAAGCGCCTGTAGTCCCAGCTACTCAGGGGGCTGAGACAGGAGAATCGCTTGAACCCGGGAGGCCGAGTTTGCAGTGAGCCCAGATCCCAGCATTGCACTCCAGCCTGGACAACAAAAGCCAAACTCCGTCTCAAGTTAAAAAAAACAAAACCTCAGAAAAGCTTCCCCAGCAAGGGCCAGAGACAACGCCGGTCTCTATTTCTTGACAGCAATTCAAGAGAGAATCTCGGGTGGCTTGCAAAACTCACAAGAGAGCAGAATATCCTCCCCAAGGCAGAGAAGCCACACGCTCTTTCTGGAGGTGGAGTAGCCACCGATCACCGTGCAGCCCCTCCCCACTCCCAGCCAGAAACCCCAGCCCCTGGGAACCAAATCCACTGGCAACAACCTTTCTTCCTGGAAAACGTTTCCCCTGCCAAAATGGAAAACAAACATGATACAAGCAAACGCATCTCAAAACACAAACACAAGGAAACAATCCGAGCAAGCTCTAGCCCCTCATAGCTCATCCATGCCCCCACTGGCATGCTACTGAAAACAGCGGCTGCACCCATTAAACTCATTCATTACTGGAGAACGAGACAAACCTTAGCGGATCCCTGCCCCCACAGCGACAATCCCGCTCGAAAACACAGAAAGGAAACAACCCCCGCACAAAATATAAATCTACCCCAGATAGAATTCAGCATCAACCTAAGGATCCTGCTGTAACATTACTACACTGACCCAGGACAGCTCAATTCCCTTCCCACCTATTTACAAGATAATCCTCATTCAGGGAGCTCTGGAAGCATCGCCAGTATTGCACTAGGATCCTCTTCGTGAGGCAGCTGGAAGTCTGGAAACACAGCAAATTTACTTATTTCTCTACACGACACGGAGGCTAATTCTCAGAAAAGGCTTAACGCCCTAATCCCCATGCCCCGATTCTCAGGCTATAACGATTATCTTTCTGCAGAAGAAACACACACACACACACACACACACACACACACACACACACACACACACACACACACACACAGAGAGAGAGAGAGAGAGAGAGAGAAAAAGTCGTGCGAGAATGTAAACATTAAGCGAAATCACCGCCGACAGCAGAAACAATAGCCGACACCATAGACACTTCAAATGGTTCTGCTTTCCTCATTTGGACTGAAAGGTGAGAGTGGAACTCGTCTGCCCAAACCGTGGCACTGATATCAGCTGCAGGCCAGAGCAAGCCTTTCCGAGGAGATTTTAAGCAACCGGTGGGAGCAAGATCCTGAAGCATTTCTTCCAAGATTGGTCACAGGAGATGAAACCTGGCTCTACCGGCAGGATCCTGAAGACCAAGCACGAGGCCATGGCTACCAAGAGGTGGCAGTGCTCCAGTCGAAGCCGTGGAGGAGCAGTCAAGAGCAGAGGTCATGGCCACCGTTTGGGGGAGTGGGGGGATGCTAGAGGGATTCTGCTGGTTGACTTTCTGCAGGGCCAAACCCTGATCACATCTGCTCGCTAGCAGAGCGTTTTCAGAAAGTCAGCCAAAGCTGGAGCGAAGAAGGTCCCCACCAGAGAGTTCTTCTCCACCACGACAGTGTTCCTGATCATGGCTTTCTTCGAACAAGGGCAGCTGGGCAAGACCTGCCATGGGAAACCGTGAGGCGTCCACCTGACAGTCCTGATTTGGCGCCTGCTGACTTCTCTTTGTTTCCTCGTCTTGGAAAACCTGTAAAGGGCACCCAGTTTTCTTCAGTTAACAATGGAAAAAAGACTGCATGGAAATAGTTAAATTCCCAGGACCCTGGGGGCTTTAGGGATGGGCTAGACGGCGGGGAAAAGACACTGCTTCCAGAAGGGTCTTGAAGTTGATGGAGCCGAGGCTGAGAAGTAAAATACGCCTATTTCCTCTTTCTCCCTTAATCCCACTTTTCTACAAATGTTTCCAAGTCCCCTCACACAACGTCAATCCCAGGTAAAGAGTTGTCATCCTCTGTTGGTTCTTCTTCCTACGATTTTGTCTTGCGGTGTTGTTATTTTCGCTTTTACTCCCAAGAAGATTCTCTCTGTGTCTTTTGGAATCCACAGATGTGGAAGCTGGGAACATGGAGGGCCAACGGTAGACCTCAGTGGGGTGTGTCCAGGCTGCAATTAACCTAATGAACCTGCGGGGCACAGCAGTCCACCTGGCATGGACCGTCCCGATTGGCTGCATTGGGCTGACGGAATGAATTCCTATCGGGGCGGGGCAGCCCAGGGGCCAAGGGGGTCAGGGCTTGAGCCCTGGGTGGGCCCGGGGCTGGCTATATAAGGCCGGGCTCTGGCAGCGGAGCTTCACTCCGCCTTGGACGGCGCACCGCACAGGTCACTCCAGGCTGCGGCTGCACATCCCGAGGAACAGAAGCGGGCCTGCTCAGCTGTCTGCAAGGACCGGCGTTCCAGACCAAGTGGCCCGCTGCTCCGAGGGTCCAGCTCGCTCCAGGCTGTGACTCCACATCCCGAGGTCGCTGCCTGGCGACCGGGCAGCGAGGACCGGCCACCCCAGACTGCCTGTGCCGCCGCCCCGAGGACAGAGCCACGACCGCGAGGACAGCGACGCCTGCACAGCTCTGGCGAGATGGCGGCAGGGTCCACTACGCTGCGCGCAGTGGAGAAGCTGCAGGTGCGTCTGGCCACTAAGACGGACCCGAGAAAGCTAGAGAAATATTTGCAGAAACTCTCCGCCTTGCCCATGACGGCAGACATCCTGGCGGAGACTGGAATCAGAAAGACGGTGAAGCGCCTGCGGAAGCACCAGCACGTGGGCGACTTTGCCAGAGACTTAGCGGCCCGGTGGAGGAAGCTGGTGCTCGTGGACCGAAACACCGGGCCTGACCCACAGGACCCTGAGGAGAGCGCTTCCCGACAGCGCTTCGGGGAGGCTCTTCAGGACCGGGAAAAGGCCTGGGGCTTCCCAGAAAACGCGACGGCCCCCAGGAGCCCATCTCACAGCCCTGAGCACAGACGGACAGCACGCAGAACACCTCCGGGGCAACAGAGACCTCACCCGAGGTCTCCCAGTCGCGAGCCCAGAGCCGAGAGAAAGCGCCCCAGAATGGCCCCAGCTGATTCCGGCCCCCATCGGGCCCCTCCAACGCGCACCGCTCCCCTCCCGATGCCCGAGGGCCCTGAGCCTGCTGTGCCCGGGAAGCAACGCGGAAGAGGCCATGCTCACGCCGCTCAGGGCGGGCCTCTGCTGGGTCAAGGCTGCCAGGGCCAACCCCAGGGGGAAGCGGTGGTGAGCCACAGCAAGGGGCACAAATCGTCCCGTGGGGCTTCGGCTCAGAAATCGCCTCCTGCCCAGGAAAGCCAGTCAGAGAGGCTGCAGGCGGCCGGCGCTGATTCGGCCGGGCTGAAAACGCTGCCCAGCCATGTCTTCTCAGAGCTCTGGGACCCCTCAGAGGCCTGGATGCAGGCCAACTACGATCTGCTGTCCGCTTTTGAGGCCATGACCTCCCAGGCAAACCCAGAAGCACTCTCCGCGCCAACGCTCCAGGAGGAAGCTGCTTTCCCTGGACGCAGAGTGAACGCTAAGATGCCGGTGTACTCGGGCTCCAGGCCTGCCTGCCAGCTCCAGGTGCCGACGCCGCGCCAGCAGTGCCTCCAGGTGCCTAGGAACAATCCGGACGCCCTCGGCGACGTGGAAGGGGTCCCCTACTCGGTTCTTGAACCCGTTCTGGAAGGGTGGACGCCCGATCAGCTGTACCGCACAGAGAAAGACAATCCCGCACTCTCTCGAGACACAGATGAATTATGGAGGATTCATTGTCTCCAGGACTTCAAGGAAGAAAAGCCACAGGAGCACGAGTCTTGGCGGGAGCTCTACCTGCGGCTTCGGGATGCCCGAGAGCAGCGGCTGCGAGTAGTGACCACGAAAATCCGATCCGCACGTGAAAACAAACCCAGCGGCCGACAGACAAAGATGATCTGTTTCAACTCTGTGGCCAAGACGCCTTATGATGCTTCCAGGAGGCAAGAGAAGTCTGCAGGAGCCGCTGACCCCGGAGACGGAGAGATCGAGCCAGCCCCCAAGCCCGCAGGAAGCAGCCAGACTCCCCCCGGCCTCGGGGACTGCGGCGGCGGCGGCGGCGGCGGCGGCGGCGGCAGCATTAGCGGGGGCAGCAGCAACGAGCATGCGGCGCCCGCGGACAAAACCCGAAAACAGGCTGTCAAGAAAGTGGCCCCGCTGATGGCCAAGGCAATTCGAGACTACAAGGGAAGATTCTCCCGACGATAATCTCAGGACTTGCCTTACAGATAAAATCTGGGGGGAGGAGGGCCAATGCAAAGTCAGTGCGGGTTGGGGAACGAAACTTCCGATGGACACCAGAACCTTTGGCTTGGAGCAAAGTTGAGCCTCCGAATCCTGCAGGCGTCAAGTGCTGGCCCTGTGATTTCTGCCTCCCACACCCAGCCACTGCCTCCCTGCTTGGAGGACACCTCAGAATTCACAAGATATTGTGAACGCATTCAGATCAATTCTACTTTGGTGGTTCACTGATGGTCTTTTAAATAACGCCCTAGTTGCAATCATAAATCAGGTACAAGATGTGAGATTCCCTTTTGTCATTTTTCCTTTCTTTTGAAATCATCGAGTACATAAGGAAGGACTTCTTACACACAAACTCTCAATCCATCAGTTGACACTGATAACTCCGACTATGCAAAATGTTTTGTTGTCCTTGGTGTTTTCGTTTAGAGAAAAGGCCGGGCATGATCCTGTAATCGTCAGCCATCCTCCTCTGGGAGGCCGAGGAAAGCAGATCGCTTCAGCCCAGGAGGTGGAGAACAGGCTGGGACAAACGGAGAAACCCCGTCTCCACAAAAGATACCGAGATGGGCCCGGCGTGGTGGCACGGCCCCTGTGGTCCCAGCTTCTTAGAGGGCTGAGGTGGCAGGATCGCCTGAACTGGGCAAGCGGAGGCTGCAGTGACCCTTCCTCATTCCACCACACTCCAGCCTGGGTGACACAAGCGGAGCACATCTCAAAGAAACCTGCTGTTTATTTGAAGGAACTCTTGGATTTCATACATAAATGCTAACAACTGCTACGTTCCTTAAGTCAAAATACTTTTACTAAGCACCGCAAGGAATCAATCCCAATCTTTTCACCCAGAACCCCCGTGAAAGAATGGCGACACCTTAATCAGCTTATTTAGGTTCTCGATCAGGAAGTCTAAACCGGCCAATCAGAGTTTCTAATTACCATGAGATGACCGGGTTAACTACCTTGAGTTCACCTCCTACGAGCTCCTGCAAGCTTTGGTGAAAGTTTGCATTCTAACTCAGGGCATTTGTTGGCTTCACACGGGCTGGTAATCACAGATCCGTGTGCCAGATACGACACACACACACATACACACAAAGAAAGACACACACACACACACACACACACACACACGCACACATAAGCACGCACAGGCACGTGCGCGCGCGCGCGCACACACACACACACACACACACACACACACACAAACACACACCATTAAGTAAACTTGGTTCGCAGGCGTCACCGACAGTGAGGGATAGAGAGAGAAATAGAAAGACCTAAGCCGCAAGGCAGAACCCAGCAAGGGCAGCAGAAGAGATCAAAGTCCTGTGCCCTTGGCTGTCAGCAGAGTGGGTGCTGGGAAGCTTCTGGAAGCAGGCACCTGAGCGGATGCCGGTGCACGTCAAAAGAGGCCTTCAAGCCTGAAGAACACGTAAGGAGCCAGAACAGGGTGCCACAGAGATACTACCCTTAAGGAAGACAGAAAAGCATTCGTTCCGGGGAAGGGGACATAATCCAATCAGCGACCCTGTGAAACTCAGACATGTCCGGGCACGGTGACCCACGCCTCTATTCCCATGGCTTTGGGAGGTCGAGGCCGGCGGACCCCCTGAGGTCCGGAGTTGCAGACCAGCCTGACCAACATGAGGAAATCCCGTCTCTTCTAAAAAGACGAAACTCGGTTGGGCTTGCTGGCAAGCGCCTGTAGTCCCAGCTACTCAGGGGGCTGAGACAGGAGAATCGCTTGAACCCGGGAGGCCGAGTTTGCAGTGAGCCCAGATCCCAGCATTGCACTCCAGCCTGGACAACAAAAGCCAAACTCCGTCTCAAGTTAAAAAAAACAAAACCTCAGAAAAGCTTCCCCAGCAAGGGCCAGAGACAACGCCGGTCTCTATTTCTTGACAGCAATTCAAGAGAGAATCTCGGGTGGCTTGCAAAACTCACAAGAGAGCAGAATATCCTCCCCAAGGCAGAGAAGCCACACGCTCTTTCTGGAGGTGGAGTAGCCACCGATCACCGTGCAGCCCCTCCCCACTCCCAGCCAGAAACCCCAGCCCCTCGGAACCAAATCCACTGGCAACAACCTTTCTTCCTGGAAAACGTTTCCCCTGCCAAAATGGAAAACAAACATGATACAAGCAAACGCATCTCAAAACACAAACACAAGGAAACAATCCGAGCAAGCTCTAGCCCCTCATAGCTCATCCATGCCCCCACTGGCATGCTACTGAAAACAGCGGCTGCACCCATTAAACTCATTCATTACTGGAGAACGAGACAAACCTTAGCGGATCCCTGCCCCCACAGCGACAATCCCGCTCGAAAACACAGAAAGGAAACAACCCCCGCACAAAATATAAATCTACCCCAGATAGAATTCAGCATCAACCTAAGGATCCTGCTGTAACATTACTACACTGACCCAGGACAGCTCAATTCCCTTCCCACCTATTTACAAGATAATCCTCATTCAGGGAGCTCTGGAAGCATCGCCAGTATTGCACTAGGATCCTCTTCGTGAGGCAGCTGGAAGTCTGGAAACACAGCAAATTTACTTATTTCTCTACACGACACGGAGGCTAATTCTCAGAAAAGGCTTAACGCCCTAATCCCCATGCCCCGATTCTCAGGCTATAACGATTATCTTTCTGCAGAAGAAACACACACACACACACACACACACACACACACACACACACACACACACACACACAGAGAGAGAGAGAGAGAGAGAGAGAAAAAGTCGTGCGAGAATGTAAACATTAAGCGAAATCACCGCCGACAGCAGAAACAATAGCCGACACCATAGACACTTCAAATGGTTCTGCTTTCCTCATTTGGACTGAAAGGTGAGAGTGGAACTCGTCTGCCCAAACCGTGGCACCGATATCAGCTGCAGGCCAGAGCAAGCCTTTCCGAGGAGATTTTAAGCAACCGGTGGGAGCAAGATCCTGAAGCATTTCTTCCAAGATTGGTCACAGGAGATGAAACCTGGCTCTACCGGCAGGATCCTGAAGACCAAGCACGAGGCCATGGCTACCAAGAGGTGGCAGTGCTCCAGTCGAAGCCGTGGAGGAGCAGTCAAGAGCAGAGGTCATGGCCACCGTTTGGGGGAGTGGGGGGATGCTAGAGGGATTCTGCTGGTTGACTTTCTGCAGGGCCAAACCCTGATCACATCTGCTCGCTAGCAGAGCGTTTTCAGAAAGTCAGCCAAAGCTGGAGCGAAGAAGGTCCCCACCAGAGAGTTCTTCTCCACCACGACAGTGTTCCTGATCATGGCTTTCTTCGAACAAGGGCAGCTGGGCAAGACCTGCCATGGGAAACCGTGAGGCGTCCACCTGACAGTCCTGATTTGGCGCCTGCTGACTTCTCTTTGTTTCCTCGTCTTGGAAAACCTGTAAAGGGCACCCAGTTTTCTTCAGTTAACAATGGAAAAAAGACTGCATGGAAATAGTTAAATTCCCAGGACCCTGGGGGCTTTAGGGATGGGCTAGACGGCGGGGAAAAGACACTGCTTCCAGAAGGGTCTTGAAGTTGATGGAGCCGAGGCTGAGAAGTAAAATACGCCTATTTCCTCTTTCTCCCTTAATCCCACTTTTCTACAAATGTTTCCAAGTCCCCTCACACAACGTCAATCCCAGGTAAAGAGTTGTCATCCTCTGTTGGTTCTTCTTCCTACGATTTTGTCTTGCGGTGTTGTTATTTTCGCTTTTACTCCCAAGAAGATTCTCTCTGTGTCTTTTGGAATCCACAGATGTGGAAGCTGGGAACATGGAGGGCCAACGGTAGACCTCAGTGGGGTGTGTCCAGGCTGCAATTAACCTAATGAACCTGCGGGGCACAGCAGTCCACCTGGCATGGACCGTCCCGATTGGCTGCATTGGGCTGACGGAATGAATTCCTATCGGGGCGGGGCAGCCCAGGGGCCAAGGGGGTCAGGGCTTGAGCCCTGGGTGGGCCCGGGGCTGGCTATATAAGGCCGGGCTCTGGCAGCGGAGCTTCACTCCGCCTTGGACGGCGCACCGCACAGGTCACTCCAGGCTGCGGCTGCACATCCCGAGGAACAGAAGCGGGCCTGCTCAGCTGTCTGCAAGGACCGGCGTTCCAGACCAAGTGGCCCGCTGCTCCGAGGGTCCAGCTCGCTCCAGGCTGTGACTCCACATCCCGAGGTCGCTGCCTGGCGACCGGGCAGCGAGGACCGGCCACCCCAGACTGCCTGTGCCGCCGCCCCGAGGACAGAGCCACGACCGCGAGGACAGCGACGCCTGCACAGCTCTGGCGAGATGGCGGCAGGGTCCACTACGCTGCGCGCAGTGGAGAAGCTGCAGGTGCGTCTGGCCACTAAGACGGACCCGAGAAAGCTAGAGAAATATTTGCAGAAACTCTCCGCCTTGCCCATGACGGCAGACATCCTGGCGGAGACTGGAATCAGAAAGACGGTGAAGCGCCTGCGGAAGCACCAGCACGTGGGCGACTTTGCCAGAGACTTAGCGGCCCGGTGGAGGAAGCTGGTGCTCGTGGACCGAAACACCGGGCCTGACCCACAGGACCCTGAGGAGAGCGCTTCCCGACAGCGCTTCGGGGAGGCTCTTCAGGACCGGGAAAAGGCCTGGGGCTTCCCAGAAAACGCGACGGCCCCCAGGAGCCCATCTCACAGCCCTGAGCACAGACGGACAGCACGCAGAACACCTCCGGGGCAACAGAGACCTCACCCGAGGTCTCCCAGTCGCGAGCCCAGAGCCGAGAGAAAGCGCCCCAGAATGGCCCCAGCTGATTCCGGCCCCCATCGGGCCCCTCCAACGCGCACCGCTCCCCTCCCGATGCCCGAGGGCCCTGAGCCTGCTGTGCCCGGGAAGCAACGCGGAAGAGGCCATGCTCACGCCGCTCAGGGCGGGCCTCTGCTGGGTCAAGGCTGCCAGGGCCAACCCCAGGGGGAAGCGGTGGTGAGCCACAGCAAGGGGCACAAATCGTCCCGTGGGGCTTCGGCTCAGAAATCGCCTCCTGCCCAGGAAAGCCAGTCAGAGAGGCTGCAGGCGGCCGGCGCTGATTCGGCCGGGCTGAAAACGCTGCCCAGCCATGTCTTCTCAGAGCTCTGGGACCCCTCAGAGGCCTGGATGCAGGCCAACTACGATCTGCTGTCCGCTTTTGAGGCCATGACCTCCCAGGCAAACCCAGAAGCACTCTCCGCGCCAACGCTCCAGGAGGAAGCTGCTTTCCCTGGACGCAGAGTGAACGCTAAGATGCCGGTGTACTCGGGCTCCAGGCCTGCCTGCCAGCTCCAGGTGCCGACGCCGCGCCAGCAGTGCCTCCAGGTGCCTAGGAACAATCCGGACGCCCTCGGCGACGTGGAAGGGGTCCCCTACTCGGTTCTTGAACCCGTTCTGGAAGGGTGGACGCCCGATCAGCTGTACCGCACAGAGAAAGACAATCCCGCACTCTCTCGAGACACAGATGAATTATGGAGGATTCATTGTCTCCAGGACTTCAAGGAAGAAAAGCCACAGGAGCACGAGTCTTGGCGGGAGCTCTACCTGCGGCTTCGGGATGCCCGAGAGCAGCGGCTGCGAGTAGTGACCACGAAAATCCGATCCGCACGTGAAAACAAACCCAGCGGCCGACAGACAAAGATGATCTGTTTCAACTCTGTGGCCAAGACGCCTTATGATGCTTCCAGGAGGCAAGAGAAGTCTGCAGGAGCCGCTGACCCCGGAGACGGAGAGATCGAGCCAGCCCCCAAGCCCGCAGGAAGCAGCCAGACTCCCCCCGGCCTCGGGGACTGCGGCGGCGGCGGCGGCGGCGGCGGCGGCGGCAGCATTAGCGGGGGCAGCAGCAACGAGCATGCGGCGCCCGCGGACAAAACCCGAAAACAGGCTGTCAAGAAAGTGGCCCCGCTGATGGCCAAGGCAATTCGAGACTACAAGGGAAGATTCTCCCGACGATAATCTCAGGACTTGCCTTACAGATAAAATCTGGGGGGAGGAGGGCCAATGCAAAGTCAGTGCGGGTTGGGGAACGAAACTTCCGATGGACACCAGAACCTTTGGCTTGGAGCAAAGTTGAGCCTCCGAATCCTGCAGGCGTCAAGTGCTGGCCCTGTGATTTCTGCCTCCCACACCCAGCCACTGCCTCCCTGCTTGGAGGACACCTCAGAATTCACAAGATATTGTGAACGCATTCAGATCAATTCTACTTTGGTGGTTCACTGATGGTCTTTTAAATAACGCCCTAGTTGCAATCATAAATCAGGTACAAGATGTGAGATTCCCTTTTGTCATTTTTCCTTTCTTTTGAAATCATCGAGTACATAAGGAAGGACTTCTTACACACAAACTCTCAATCCATCAGTTGACACTGATAACTCCGACTATGCAAAATGTTTTGTTGTCCTTGGTGTTTTCGTTTAGAGAAAAGGCCGGGCATGATCCTGTAATCGTCAGCCATCCTCCTCTGGGAGGCCGAGGAAAGCAGATCGCTTCAGCCCAGGAGGTGGAGAACAGGCTGGGACAAACGGAGAAACCCCGTCTCCACAAAAGATACCGAGATGGGCCCGGCGTGGTGGCACGGCCCCTGTGGTCCCAGCTTCTTAGAGGGCTGAGGTGGCAGGATCGCCTGAACTGGGCAAGCGGAGGCTGCAGTGACCCTTCCTCATTCCACCACACTCCAGCCTGGGTGACACAAGCGGAGCACATCTCAAAGAAACCTGCTGTTTATTTGAAGGAACTCTTGGATTTCATACATAAATGCTAACAACTGCTACGTTCCTTAAGTCAAAATACTTTTACTAAGCACCGCAAGGAATCAATCCCAATCTTTTCACCCAGAACCCCCGTGAAAGAATGGCGACACCTTAATCAGCTTATTTAGGTTCTCGATCAGGAAGTCTAAACCGGCCAATCAGAGTTTCTAATTACCATGAGATGACCGGGTTAACTACCTTGAGTTCACCTCCTACGAGCTCCTGCAAGCTTTGGTGAAAGTTTGCATTCTAACTCAGGGCATTTGTTGGCTTCACACGGGCTGGTAATCACAGATCCGTGTGCCAGATACGACACACACACACATACACACAAAGAAAGACACACACACACACACACACACACACACACGCACACATAAGCACGCACAGGCACGTGCGCGCGCGCGCACACACACACACACACACACACACACACACACACAAACACACACCATTAAGTAAACTTGGTTCGCAGGCGTCACCGACAGTGAGGGATAGAGAGAGAAATAGAAAGACCTAAGCCGCAAGGCAGAACCCAGCAAGGGCAGCAGAAGAGATCAAAGTCCTGTGCCCTTGGCTGTCAGCAGAGTGGGTGCTGGGAAGCTTCTGGAAGCAGGCACCTGAGCGGATGCCGGTGCACGTCAAAAGAGGCCTTCAAGCCTGAAGAACACGTAAGGAGCCAGAACAGGGTGCCACAGAGATACTACCCTTAAGGAAGACAGAAAAGCATTCGTTCCGGGGAAGGGGACATAATCCAATCAGCGACCCTGTGAAACTCAGACATGTCCGGGCACGGTGACCCACGCCTCTATTCCCATGGCTTTGGGAGGTCGAGGCCGGCGGACCCCCTGAGGTCCGGAGTTGCAGACCAGCCTGACCAACATGAGGAAATCCCGTCTCTTCTAAAAAGACGAAACTCGGTTGGGCTTGCTGGCAAGCGCCTGTAGTCCCAGCTACTCAGGGGGCTGAGACAGGAGAATCGCTTGAACCCGGGAGGCCGAGTTTGCAGTGAGCCCAGATCCCAGCATTGCACTCCAGCCTGGACAACAAAAGCCAAACTCCGTCTCAAGTTAAAAAAAACAAAACCTCAGAAAAGCTTCCCCAGCAAGGGCCAGAGACAACGCCGGTCTCTATTTCTTGACAGCAATTCAAGAGAGAATCTCGGGTGGCTTGCAAAACTCACAAGAGAGCAGAATATCCTCCCCAAGGCAGAGAAGCCACACGCTCTTTCTGGAGGTGGAGTAGCCACCGATCACCGTGCAGCCCCTCCCCACTCCCAGCCAGAAACCCCAGCCCCTCGGAACCAAATCCACTGGCAACAACCTTTCTTCCTGGAAAACGTTTCCCCTGCCAAAATGGAAAACAAACATGATACAAGCAAACGCATCTCAAAACACAAACACAAGGAAACAATCCGAGCAAGCTCTAGCCCCTCATAGCTCATCCATGCCCCCACTGGCATGCTACTGAAAACAGCGGCTGCACCCATTAAACTCATTCATTACTGGAGAACGAGACAAACCTTAGCGGATCCCTGCCCCCACAGCGACAATCCCGCTCGAAAACACAGAAAGGAAACAACCCCCGCACAAAATATAAATCTACCCCAGATAGAATTCAGCATCAACCTAAGGATCCTGCTGTAACATTACTACACTGACCCAGGACAGCTCAATTCCCTTCCCACCTATTTACAAGATAATCCTCATTCAGGGAGCTCTGGAAGCATCGCCAGTATTGCACTAGGATCCTCTTCGTGAGGCAGCTGGAAGTCTGGAAACACAGCAAATTTACTTATTTCTCTACACGACACGGAGGCTAATTCTCAGAAAAGGCTTAACGCCCTAATCCCCATGCCCCGATTCTCAGGCTATAACGATTATCTTTCTGCAGAAGAAACACACACACACACACACACACACACACACACACACACACACACACACACACACACACACAGAGAGAGAGAGAGAGAGAGAGAGAAAAAGTCGTGCGAGAATGTAAACATTAAGCGAAATCACCGCCGACAGCAGAAACAATAGCCGACACCATAGACACTTCAAATGGTTCTGCTTTCCTCATTTGGACTGAAAGGTGAGAGTGGAACTCGTCTGCCCAAACCGTGGCACCGATATCAGCTGCAGGCCAGAGCAAGCCTTTCCGAGGAGATTTTAAGCAACCGGTGGGAGCAAGATCCTGAAGCATTTCTTCCAAGATTGGTCACAGGAGATGAAACCTGGCTCTACCGGCAGGATCCTGAAGACCAAGCACGAGGCCATGGCTACCAAGAGGTGGCAGTGCTCCAGTCGAAGCCGTGGAGGAGCAGTCAAGAGCAGAGGTCATGGCCACGGTTTGGGGGAGTGGGGGGATGCTAGAGGGATTCTGCTGGTTGACTTTCTGCAGGGCCAAACCCTGATCACATCTGCTCGCTAGCAGAGCGTTTTCAGAAAGTCAGCCAAAGCTGGAGCGAAGAAGGTCCCCACCAGAGAGTTCTTCTCCACCACGACAGTGTTCCTGATCATGCCTTTCTTCGAACAAGGGCAGCTGGGCAAGACCTGCCATGGGAAACCGTGAGGCATCCACCTGACAGTCCTGATTTGGCGCCTGCTGACTTCTCTTTGTTTCCTCGTCTTGGAAAACCTGTAAAGGGCACCCAGTTTTCTTCAGTTAACAATGGAAAAAAGACTGCATGGAAATAGTTAAATTCCCAGGACCCTGGGGGCTTTAGGGATGGGCTAGACGGCGGGGAAAAGACACTGCTTCCAGAAGGGTCTTGAAGTTGATGGAGCCGAGGCTGAGAAGTAAAATACGCCTATTTCCTCTTTCTCCCTTAATCCCACTTTTCTACAAATGTTTCCAAGTCCCCTCACACAACGTCAATCCCAGGTAAAGAGTTGTCATCCTCTGTTGGTTCTTCTTCCTACGATTTTGTCTTGCGGTGTTGTTATTTTCGCTTTTACTCCCAAGAAGATTCTCTCTGTGTCTTTTGGAATCCACAGATGTGGAAGCTGGGAACATGGAGGGCCAACGGTAGACCTCAGTGGGGTGTGTCCAGGCTGCAATTAACCTAATGAACCTGCGGGGCACAGCAGTCCACCTGGCATGGACCGTCCCGATTGGCTGCATTGGGCTGACGGAATGAATTCCTATCGGGGCGGGGCAGCCCAGGGGCCAAGGGGGTCAGGGCTTGAGCCCTGGGTGGGCCCGGGGCTGGCTATATAAGGCCGGGCTCTGGCAGCGGAGCTTCACTCCGCCTTGGACGGCGCACCGCACAGGTCACTCCAGGCTGCGGCTGCACATCCCGAGGAACAGAAGCGGGCCTGCTCAGCTGTCTGCAAGGACCGGCGTTCCAGACCAAGTGGCCCGCTGCTCCGAGGGTCCAGCTCGCTCCAGGCTGTGACTCCACATCCCGAGGTCGCTGCCTGGCGACCGGGCAGCGAGGACCGGCCACCCCAGACTGCCTGTGCCGCCGCCCCGAGGACAGAGCCGCGACCGCGAGGACAGCGACGCCTGCACAGCTCTGGCGAGATGGCGGCAGGGTCCACTACGCTGCGCGCAGTGGAGAAGCTGCAGGTGCGTCTGGCCACTAAGACGGACCCGAGAAAGCTAGAGAAATATTTGCAGAAACTCTCCGCCTTGCCCATGACGGCAGACATCCTGGCGGAGACTGGAATCAGAAAGACGGTGAAGCGCCTGCGGAAGCACCAGCACGTGGGCGACTTTGCCAGAGACTTAGCGGCCCGGTGGAGGAAGCTGGTGCTCGTGGACCGAAACACCGGGCCTGACCCACAGGACCCTGAGGAGAGCGCTTCCCGACAGCGCTTCGGGGAGGCTCTTCAGGACCGGGAAAAGGCCTGGGGCTTCCCAGAAAACGCGACGGCCCCCAGGAGCCCATCTCACAGCCCTGAGCACAGACGGACAGCACGCAGAACACCTCCGGGGCAACAGAGACCTCACCCGAGGTCTCCCAGTCGCGAGCCCAGAGCCGAGAGAAAGCGCCCCAGAATGGCCCCAGCTGATTCCGGCCCCCATCGGGCCCCTCCAACGCGCACCGCTCCCCTCCCGATGCCCGAGGGCCCTGAGCCTGCTGTGCCCGGGAAGCAACGCGGAAGAGGCCATGCTCACGCCGCTCAGGGCGGGCCTCTGCTGGGTCAAGGCTGCCAGGGCCAACCCCAGGGGGAAGCGGTGGTGAGCCACAGCAAGGGGCACAAATCGTCCCGTGGGGCTTCGGCTCAGAAATCGCCTCCTGCCCAGGAAAGCCAGTCAGAGAGGCTGCAGGCGGCCGGCGCTGATTCGGCCGGGCTGAAAACGCTGCCCAGCCATGTCTTCTCAGAGCTCTGGGACCCCTCAGAGGCCTGGATGCAGGCCAACTACGATCTGCTGTCCGCTTTTGAGGCCATGACCTCCCAGGCAAACCCAGAAGCACTCTCCGCGCCAACGCTCCAGGAGGAAGCTGCTTTCCCTGGACGCAGAGTGAACGCTAAGATGCCGGTGTACTCGGGCTCCAGGCCTGCCTGCCAGCTCCAGGTGCCGACGCCGCGCCAGCAGTGCCTCCAGGTGCCTAGGAACAATCCGGACGCCCTCGGCGACGTGGAAGGGGTCCCCTACTCGGTTCTTGAACCCGTTCTGGAAGGGTGGACGCCCGATCAGCTGTACCGCACAGAGAAAGACAATCCCGCACTCTCTCGAGACACAGATGAATTATGGAGGATTCATTGTCTCCAGGACTTCAAGGAAGAAAAGCCACAGGAGCACGAGTCTTGGCGGGAGCTCTACCTGCGGCTTCGGGATGCCCGAGAGCAGCGGCTGCGAGTAGTGACCACGAAAATCCGATCCGCACGTGAAAACAAACCCAGCGGCCGACAGACAAAGATGATCTGTTTCAACTCTGTGGCCAAGACGCCTTATGATGCTTCCAGGAGGCAAGAGAAGTCTGCAGGAGCCGCTGACCCCGGAGACGGAGAGATCGAGCCAGCCCCCAAGCCCGCAGGAAGCAGCCAGACTCCCCCCGGCCTCGGGGACTGCGGCGGCGGCGGCGGCGGCGGCGGCGGCAGCATTAGCGGGGGCAGCAGCAACGAGCATGCGGCGCCCGCGGACAAAACCCGAAAACAGGCTGTCAAGAAAGTGGCCCCGCTGATGGCCAAGGCAATTCGAGACTACAAGGGAAGATTCTCCCGACGATAATCTCAGGACTTGCCTTACAGATAAAATCTGGGGGGAGGAGGGCCAATGCAAAGTCAGTGCGGGTTGGGGAACGAAACTTCCGATGGACACCAGAACCTTTGGCTTGGAGCAAAGTTGAGCCTCCGAATCCTGCAGGCGTCAAGTGCTGGCCCTGTGATTTCTGCCTCCCACACCCAGCCACTGCCTCCCTGCTTGGAGGACACCTCAGAATTCACAAGATATTGTGAACGCATTCAGATCAATTCTACTTTGGTGGTTCACTGATGGTCTTTTAAATAACGCCCTAGTTGCAATCATAAATCAGGTACAAGATGTGAGATTCCCTTTTGTCATTTTTCCTTTCTTTTGAAATCATCGAGTACATAAGGAAGGACTTCTTACACACAAACTCTCAATCCATCAGTTGACACTGATAACTCCGACTATGCAAAATGTTTTGTTGTCCTTGGTGTTTTCGTTTAGAGAAAAGGCCGGGCATGATCCTGTAATCGTCAGCCATCCTCCTCTGGGAGGCCGAGGAAAGCAGATCGCTTCAGCCCAGGAGGTGGAGAACAGGCTGGGACAAACGGAGAAACCCCGTCTCCACAAAAGATACCGAGATGGGCCCGGCGTGGTGGCACGGCCCCTGTGGTCCCAGCTTCTTAGAGGGCTGAGGTGGCAGGATCGCCTGAACTGGGCAAGCGGAGGCTGCAGTGACCCTTCCTCATTCCACCACACTCCAGCCTGGGTGACACAAGCGGAGCACATCTCAAAGAAACCTGCTGTTTATTTGAAGGAACTCTTGGATTTCATACATAAATGCTAACAACTGCTACGTTCCTTAAGTCAAAATACTTTTACTAAGCACCGCAAGGAATCAATCCCAATCTTTTCACCCAGAACCCCCGTGAAAGAATGGCGACACCTTAATCAGCTTATTTAGGTTCTCGATCAGGAAGTCTAAACCGGCCAATCAGAGTTTCTAATTACCATGAGATGACCGGGTTAACTACCTTGAGTTCACCTCCTACGAGCTCCTGCAAGCTTTGGTGAAAGTTTGCATTCTAACTCAGGGCATTTGTTGGCTTCACACGGGCTGGTAATCACAGATCCGTGTGCCAGATACGACACACACACACATACACACAAAGAAAGACACACACACACACACACACACACACACGCACACATAAGCACGCACAGGCACGTGCGCGCGCGCGCACACACACACACACACACACACACACACACACACACAAACACACACCATTAAGTAAACTTGGTTCGCAGGCGTCACCGACAGTGAGGGATAGAGAGAGAAATAGAAAGACCTAAGCCGCAAGGCAGAACCCAGCAAGGGCAGCAGAAGAGATCAAAGTCCTGTGCCCTTGGCTGTCAGCAGAGTGGGTGCTGGGAAGCTTCTGGAAGCAGGCACCTGAGCGGATGCCGGTGCACGTCAAAAGAGGCCTTCAAGCCTGAAGAACACGTAAGGAGCCAGAACAGGGTGCCACAGAGATACTACCCTTAAGGAAGACAGAAAAGCATTCGTTCCGGGGAAGGGGACATAATCCAATCAGCGACCCTGTGAAACTCAGACATGTCCGGGCACGGTGACCCACGCCTCTATTCCCATGGCTTTGGGAGGTCGAGGCCGGCGGACCCCCTGAGGTCCGGAGTTGCAGACCAGCCTGACCAACATGAGGAAATCCCGTCTCTTCTAAAAAGACGAAACTCGGTTGGGCTTGCTGGCAAGCGCCTGTAGTCCCAGCTACTCAGGGGGCTGAGACAGGAGAATCGCTTGAACCCGGGAGGCCGAGTTTGCAGTGAGCCCAGATCCCAGCATTGCACTCCAGCCTGGACAACAAAAGCCAAACTCCGTCTCAAGTTAAAAAAAACAAAACCTCAGAAAAGCTTCCCCAGCAAGGGCCAGAGACAACGCCGGTCTCTATTTCTTGACAGCAATTCAAGAGAGAATCTCGGGTGGCTTGCAAAACTCACAAGAGAGCAGAATATCCTCCCCAAGGCAGAGAAGCCACACGCTCTTTCTGGAGGTGGAGTAGCCACCGATCACCGTGCAGCCCCTCCCCACTCCCAGCCAGAAACCCCAGCCCCTCGGAACCAAATCCACTGGCAACAACCTTTCTTCCTGGAAAACGTTTCCCCTGCCAAAATGGAAAACAAACATGATACAAGCAAACGCATCTCAAAACACAAACACAAGGAAACAATCCGAGCAAGCTCTAGCCCCTCATAGCTCATCCATGCCCCCACTGGCATGCTACTGAAAACAGCGGCTGCACCCATTAAACTCATTCATTACTGGAGAACGAGACAAACCTTAGCGGATCCCTGCCCCCACAGCGACAATCCCGCTCGAAAACACAGAAAGGAAACAACCCCCGCACAAAATATAAATCTACCCCAGATAGAATTCAGCATCAACCTAAGGATCCTGCTGTAACATTACTACACTGACCCAGGACAGCTCAATTCCCTTCCCACCTATTTACAAGATAATCCTCATTCAGGGAGCTCTGGAAGCATCGCCAGTATTGCACTAGGATCCTCTTCGTGAGGCAGCTGGAAGTCTGAAAACACAGCAAATTTACTTATTTCTCTACACGACACGGAGGCTAATTCTCAGAAAAGGCTTAACGCCCTAATCCCCATGCCCCGATTCTCAGGCTATAACGATTATCTTTCTGCAGAAGAAACACACACACACACACACACACACACACACACACACACACACACACACAGAGAGAGAGAGAGAGAGAGAGAGAAAAAGTCGTGCGAGAATGTAAACATTAAGCGAAATCACCGCCGACAGCAGAAACAATAGCCGACACCATAGACACTTCAAATGGTTCTGCTTTCCTCATTTGGACTGAAAGGTGAGAGTGGAACTCGTCTGCCCAAACCGTGGCACCGATATCAGCTGCAGGCCAGAGCAAGCCTTTCCGAGGAGATTTTAAGCAACCGGTGGGAGCAAGATCCTGAAGCATTTCTTCCAAGATTGGTCACAGGAGATGAAACCTGGCTCTACCGGCAGGATCCTGAAGACCAAGCACGAGGCCATGGCTACCAAGAGGTGGCAGTGCTCCAGTCGAAGCCGTGGAGGAGCAGTCAAGAGCAGAGGTCATGGCCACCGTTTGGGGGAGTGGGGGGATGCTAGAGGGATTCTGCTGGTTGACTTTCTGCAGGGCCAAACCCTGATCACATCTGCTCGCTAGCAGAGCGTTTTCAGAAAGTCAGCCAAAGCTGGAGCGAAGAAGGTCCCCACCAGAGAGTTCTTCTCCACCACGACAGTGTTCCTGATCATGGCTTTCTTCGAACAAGGGCAGCTGGGCAAGACCTGCCATGGGAAACCGTGAGGCGTCCACCTGACAGTCCTGATTTGGCGCCTGCTGACTTCTCTTTGTTTCCTCGTCTTGGAAAACCTGTAAAGGGCACCCAGTTTTCTTCAGTTAACAATGGAAAAAAGACTGCATGGAAATAGTTAAATTCCCAGGACCCTGGGGGCTTTAGGGATGGGCTAGACGGCGGGGAAAAGACACTGCTTCCAGAAGGGTCTTGAAGTTGATGGAGCCGAGGCTGAGAAGTAAAATACGCCTATTTCTTCTTTCTCCCTTAATCCCACTTTTCTACAAATGTTTCCAAGTCCCCTCACACAACGTCAATCCCAGGTAAAGAGTTGTCATCCTCTGTTGGTTCTTCTTCCTACGATTTTGTCTTGCGGTGTTGTTATTTTCGCTTTTACTCCCAAGAAGATTCTCTCTGTGTCTTTTGGAATCCACAGATGTGGAAGCTGGGAACATGGAGGGCCAACGGTAGACCTCAGTGGGGTGTGTCCAGGCTGCAATTAACCTAATGAACCTGCGGGGCACAGCAGTCCACCTGGCATGGACCGTCCCGATTGGCTGCATTGGGCTGACGGAATGAATTCCTATCGGGGCGGGGCAGCCCAGGGGCCAAGGGGGTCAGGGCTTGAGCCCTGGGTGGGCCCGGGGCTGGCTATATAAGGCCGGGCTCTGGCAGCGGAGCTTCACTCCGCCTTGGACGGCGCACCGCACAGGTCACTCCAGGCTGCGGCTGCACATCCCGAGGAACAGAAGCGGGCCTGCTCAGCTGTCTGCAAGGACCGGCGTTCCAGACCAAGTGGCCCGCTGCTCCGAGGGTCCAGCTCGCTCCAGGCTGTGACTCCACATCCCGAGGTCGCTGCCTGGCGACCGGGCAGCGAGGACCGGCCACCCCAGACTGCCTGTGCCGCCGCCCCGAGGACAGAGCCGCGACCGCGAGGACAGCGACGCCTGCACAGCTCTGGCGAGATGGCGGCAGGGTCCACTACGCTGCGCACAGTGGAGAAGCTGCAGGTGCGTCTGGCCACTAAGACGGACCCGAGAAAGCTAGAGAAATATTTGCAGAAACTCTCCGCCTTGCCCATGACGGCAGACATCCTGGCGGAGACTGGAATCAGAAAGACGGTGAAGCGCCTGCGGAAGCACCAGCACGTGGGCGACTTTGCCAGAGACTTAGCGGCCCGGTGGAGGAAGCTGGTGCTCGTGGACCGAAACACCGGGCCTGACCCACAGGACCCTGAGGAGAGCGCTTCCCGACAGCGCTTCGGGGAGGCTCTTCAGGACCGGGAAAAGGCCTGGGGCTTCCCAGAAAACGCGACGGCCCCCAGGAGCCCATCTCACAGCCCTGAGCACAGACGGACAGCACGCAGAACACCTCCGGGGCAACAGAGACCTCACCCGAGGTCTCCCAGTCGCGAGCCCAGAGCCGAGAGAAAGCGCCCCAGAATGGCCCCAGCTGATTCCGGCCCCCATCGGGCCCCTCCAACGCGCACCGCTCCCCTCCCGATGCCCGAGGGCCCTGAGCCTGCTGTGCCCGGGAAGCAACGCGGAAGAGGCCATGCTCACGCCGCTCAGGGCGGGCCTCTGCTGGGTCAAGGCTGCCAGGGCCAACCCCAGGGGGAAGCGGTGGTGAGCCACAGCAAGGGGCACAAATCGTCCCGTGGGGCTTCGGCTCAGAAATCGCCTCCTGCCCAGGAAAGCCAGTCAGAGAGGCTGCAGGCGGCCGGCGCTGATTCGGCCGGGCTGAAAACGCTGCCCAGCCATGTCTTCTCAGAGCTCTGGGACCCCTCAGAGGCCTGGATGCAGGCCAACTACGATCTGCTGTCCGCTTTTGAGGCCATGACCTCCCAGGCAAACCCAGAAGCACTCTCCGCGCCAACGCTCCAGGAGGAAGCTGCTTTCCCTGGACGCAGAGTGAACGCTAAGATGCCGGTGTACTCGGGCTCCAGGCCTGCCTGCCAGCTCCAGGTGCCGACGCCGCGCCAGCAGTGCCTCCAGGTGCCTAGGAACAATCCGGACGCCCTCGGCGACGTGGAAGGGGTCCCCTACTCGGTTCTTGAACCCGTTCTGGAAGGGTGGACGCCCGATCAGCTGTACCGCACAGAGAAAGACAATCCCGCACTCTCTCGAGACACAGATGAATTATGGAGGATTCATTGTCTCCAGGACTTCAAGGAAGAAAAGCCACAGGAGCACGAGTCTTGGCGGGAGCTCTACCTGCGGCTTCGGGATGCCCGAGAGCAGCGGCTGCGAGTAGTGACCACGAAAATCCGATCCGCACGTGAAAACAAACCCAGCGGCCGACAGACAAAGATGATCTGTTTCAACTCTGTGGCCAAGACGCCTTATGATGCTTCCAGGAGGCAAGAGAAGTCTGCAGGAGCCGCTGACCCCGGAGACGGAGAGATCGAGCCAGCCCCCAAGCCCGCAGGAAGCAGCCAGACTCCCCCCGGCCTCGGGGACTGCGGCGGCGGCGGCGGCGGCGGCGGCGGCGGCAGCATTAGCGGGGGCAGCAGCAACGAGCATGCGGCGCCCGCGGACAAAACCCGAAAACAGGCTGTCAAGAAAGTGGCCCCGCTGATGGCCAAGGCAATTCGAGACTACAAGGGAAGATTCTCCCGACGATAATCTCAGGACTTGCCTTACAGATAAAATCTGGGGGGAGGAGGGCCAATGCAAAGTCAGTGCGGGTTGGGGAACGAAACTTCCGATGGACACCAGAACCTTTGGCTTGGAGCAAAGTTGAGCCTCCGAATCCTGCAGGCGTCAAGTGCTGGCCCTGTGATTTCTGCCTCCCACACCCAGCCACTGCCTCCCTGCTTGGAGGACACCTCAGAATTCACAAGATATTGTGAACGCATTCAGATCAATTCTACTTTGGTGGTTCACTGATGGTCTTTTAAATAACGCCCTAGTTGCAATCATAAATCAGGTACAAGATGTGAGATTCCCTTTTGTCATTTTTCCTTTCTTTTGAAATCATCGAGTACATAAGGAAGGACTTCTTACACACAAACTCTCAATCCATCAGTTGACACTGATAACTCCGACTATGCAAAATGTTTTGTTGTCCTTGGTGTTTTCGTTTAGAGAAAAGGCCGGGCATGATCCTGTAATCGTCAGCCATCCTCCTCTGGGAGGCCGAGGAAAGCAGATCGCTTCAGCCCAGGAGGTGGAGAACAGGCTGGGACAAACGGAGAAACCCCGTCTCCACAAAAGATACCGAGATGGGCCCGGCGTGGTGGCACGGCCCCTGTGGTCCCAGCTTCTTAGAGGGCTGAGGTGGCAGGATCGCCTGAACTGGGCAAGCGGAGGCTGCAGTGACCCTTCCTCATTCCACCACACTCCAGCCTGGGTGACACAAGCGGAGCACATCTCAAAGAAACCTGCTGTTTATTTGAAGGAACTCTTGGATTTCATACATAAATGCTAACAACTGCTACGTTCCTTAAGTCAAAATACTTTTACTAAGCACCGCAAGGAATCAATCCCAATCTTTTCACCCAGAACCCCCGTGAAAGAATGGCGACACCTTAATCAGCTTATTTAGGTTCTCGATCAGGAAGTCTAAACCGGCCAATCAGAGTTTCTAATTACCATGAGATGACCGGGTTAACTACCTTGAGTTCACCTCCTACGAGCTCCTGCAAGCTTTGGTGAAAGTTTGCATTCTAACTCAGGGCATTTGTTGGCTTCACACGGGCTGGTAATCACAGATCCGTGTGCCAGATACGACACACACACACATACACACAAAGAAAGACACACACACACACACACACACACACACACGCACACATAAGCACGCACAGGCACGTGCGCGCGCGCGCACACACACACACACACACACACACACACACACACACACAAACACACACCATTAAGTAAACTTGGTTCGCAGGCGTCACCGACAGTGAGGGATAGAGAGAGAAATAGAAAGACCTAAGCCGCAAGGCAGAACCCAGCAAGGGCAGCAGAAGAGATCAAAGTCCTGTGCCCTTGGCTGTCAGCAGAGTGGGTGCTGGGAAGCTTCTGGAAGCAGGCACCTGAGCGGATGCCGGTGCACGTCAAAAGAGGCCTTCAAGCCTGAAGAACACGTAAGGAGCCAGAACAGGGTGCCACAGAGATACTACCCTTAAGGAAGACAGAAAAGCATTCGTTCCGGGGAAGGGGACATAATCCAATCAGCGACCCTGTGAAACTCAGACATGTCCGGGCACGGTGACCCACGCCTCTATTCCCATGGCTTTGGGAGGTCGAGGCCGGCGGACCCCCTGAGGTCCGGAGTTGCAGACCAGCCTGACCAACATGAGGAAATCCCGTCTCTTCTAAAAAGACGAAACTCGGTTGGGCTTGCTGGCAAGCGCCTGTAGTCCCAGCTACTCAGGGGGCTGAGACAGGAGAATCGCTTGAACCCGGGAGGCCGAGTTTGCAGTGAGCCCAGATCCCAGCATTGCACTCCAGCCTGGACAACAAAAGCCAAACTCCGTCTCAAGTTAAAAAAAACAAAACCTCAGAAAAGCTTCCCCAGCAAGGGCCAGAGACAACGCCGGTCTCTATTTCTTGACAGCAATTCAAGAGAGAATCTCGGGTGGCTTGCAAAACTCACAAGAGAGCAGAATATCCTCCCCAAGGCAGAGAAGCCACACGCTCTTTCTGGAGGTGGAGTAGCCACCGATCACCGTGCAGCCCCTCCCCACTCCCAGCCAGAAACCCCAGCCCCTGGGAACCAAATCCACTGGCAACAACCTTTCTTCCTGGAAAACGTTTCCCCTGCCAAAATGGAAAACAAACATGATACAAGCAAACGCATCTCAAAACACAAACACAAGGAAACAATCCGAGCAAGCTCTAGCCCCTCATAGCTCATCCATGCCCCCACTGGCATGCTACTGAAAACAGCGGCTGCACCCATTAAACTCATTCATTACTGGAGAACGAGACAAACCTTAGCGGATCCCTGCCCCCACAGCGACAATCCCGCTCGAAAACACAGAAAGGAAACAACCCCCGCACAAAATATAAATCTACCCCAGATAGAATTCAGCATCAACCTAAGGATCCTGCTGTAACATTACTACACTGACCCAGGACAGCTCAATTCCCTTCCCACCTATTTACAAGATAATCCTCATTCAGGGAGCTCTGGAAGCATCGCCAGTATTGCACTAGGATCCTCTTCGTGAGGCAGCTGGAAGTCTGGAAACACAGCAAATTTACTTATTTCTCTACACGACACGGAGGCTAATTCTCAGAAAAGGCTTAACGCCCTAATCCCCATGCCCCGATTCTCAGGCTATAACGATTATCTTTCTGCAGAAGAAACACACACACACACACACACACACACACACACACACACACACACACACACACAGAGAGAGAGAGAGAGAGAGAGAGAAAAAGTCGTGCGAGAATGTAAACATTAAGCGAAATCACCGCCGACAGCAGAAACAATAGCCGACACCATAGACACTTCAAATGGTTCTGCTTTCCTCATTTGGACTGAAAGGTGAGAGTGGAACTCGTCTGCCCAAACCGTGGCACCGATATCAGCTGCAGGCCAGAGCAAGCCTTTCCGAGGAGATTTTAAGCAACCGGTGGGAGCAAGATCCTGAAGCATTTCTTCCAAGATTGGTCACAGGAGATGAAACCTGGCTCTACCGGCAGGATCCTGAAGACCAAGCACGAGGCCATGGCTACCAAGAGGTGGCAGTGCTCCAGTCGAAGCCGTGGAGGAGCAGTCAAGAGCAGAGGTCATGGCCACCGTTTGGGGGAGTGGGGGGATGCTAGAGGGATTCTGCTGGTTGACTTTCTGCAGGGCCAAACCCTGATCACATCTGCTCGCTAGCAGAGCGTTTTCAGAAAGTCAGCCAAAGCTGGAGCGAAGAAGGTCCCCACCAGAGAGTTCTTCTCCACCACGACAGTGTTCCTGATCATGGCTTTCTTCGAACAAGGGCAGCTGGGCAAGACCTGCCATGGGAAACCGTGAGGCGTCCACCTGACAGTCCTGATTTGGCGCCTGCTGACTTCTCTTTGTTTCCTCGTCTTGGAAAACCTGTAAAGGGCACCCAGTTTTCTTCAGTTAACAATGGAAAAAAGACTGCATGGAAATAGTTAAATTCCCAGGACCCTGGGGGCTTTAGGGATGGGCTAGACGGCGGGGAAAAGACACTGCTTCCAGAAGGGTCTTGAAGTTGATGGAGCCGAGGCTGAGAAGTAAAATACGCCTATTTCCTCTTTCTCCCTTAATCCCACTTTTCTACAAATGTTTCCAAGTCCCCTCACACAACGTCAATCCCAGGTAAAGAGTTGTCATCCTCTGTTGGTTCTTCTTCCTACGATTTTGTCTTGCGGTGTTGTTATTTTCGCTTTTACTCCCAAGAAGATTCTCTCTGTGTCTTTTGGAATCCACAGATGTGGAAGCTGGGAACATGGAGGGCCAACGGTAGACCTCAGTGGGGTGTGTCCAGGCTGCAATTAACCTAATGAACCTGCGGGGCACAGCAGTCCACCTGGCATGGACCGTCCCGATTGGCTGCATTGGGCTGACGGAATGAATTCCTATCGGGGCGGGGCAGCCCAGGGGCCAAGGGGGTCAGGGCTTGAGCCCTGGGTGGGCCCGGGGCTGGCTATATAAGGCCGGGCTCTGGCAGCGGAGCTTCACTCCGCCTTGGACGGCGCACCGCACAGGTCACTCCAGGCTGCGGCTGCACATCCCGAGGAACAGAAGCGGGCCTGCTCAGCTGTCTGCAAGGACCGGCGTTCCAGACCAAGTGGCCCGCTGCTCCGAGGGTCCAGCTCGCTCCAGGCTGTGACTCCACATCCCGAGGTCGCTGCCTGGCGACCGGGCAGCGAGGACCGGCCACCCCAGACTGCCTGTGCCGCCGCCCCGAGGACAGAGCCGCGACCGCGAGGACAGCGACGCCTGCACAGCTCTGGCGAGATGGCGGCAGGGTCCACTACGCTGCGCGCAGTGGAGAAGCTGCAGGTGCGTCTGGCCACTAAGACGGACCCGAGAAAGCTAGAGAAATATTTGCAGAAACTCTCCGCCTTGCCCATGACGGCAGACATCCTGGCGGAGACTGGAATCAGAAAGACGGTGAAGCGCCTGCGGAAGCACCAGCACGTGGGCGACTTTGCCAGAGACTTAGCGGCCCGGTGGAGGAAGCTGGTGCTCGTGGACCGAAACACCGGGCCTGACCCACAGGACCCTGAGGAGAGCGCTTCCCGACAGCGCTTCGGGGAGGCTCTTCAGGACCGGGAAAAGGCCTGGGGCTTCCCAGAAAACGCGACGGCCCCCAGGAGCCCATCTCACAGCCCTGAGCACAGACGGACAGCACGCAGAACACCTCCGGGGCAACAGAGACCTCACCCGAGGTCTCCCAGTCGCGAGCCCAGAGCCGAGAGAAAGCGCCCCAGAATGGCCCCAGCTGATTCCGGCCCCCATCGGGCCCCTCCAACGCGCACCGCTCCCCTCCCGATGCCCGAGGGCCCTGAGCCTGCTGTGCCCGGGAAGCAACGCGGAAGAGGCCATGCTCACGCCGCTCAGGGCGGGCCTCTGCTGGGTCAAGGCTGCCAGGGCCAACCCCAGGGGGAAGCGGTGGTGAGCCACAGCAAGGGGCACAAATCGTCCCGTGGGGCTTCGGCTCAGAAATCGCCTCCTGCCCAGGAAAGCCAGTCAGAGAGGCTGCAGGCGGCCGGCGCTGATTCGGCCGGGCTGAAAACGCTGCCCAGCCATGTCTTCTCAGAGCTCTGGGACCCCTCAGAGGCCTGGATGCAGGCCAACTACGATCTGCTGTCCGCTTTTGAGGCCATGACCTCCCAGGCAAACCCAGAAGCACTCTCCGCGCCAACGCTCCAGGAGGAAGCTGCTTTCCCTGGACGCAGAGTGAACGCTAAGATGCCGGTGTACTCGGGCTCCAGGCCTGCCTGCCAGCTCCAGGTGCCGACGCCGCGCCAGCAGTGCCTCCAGGTGCCTAGGAACAATCCGGACGCCCTCGGCGACGTGGAAGGGGTCCCCTACTCGGTTCTTGAACCCGTTCTGGAAGGGTGGACGCCCGATCAGCTGTACCGCACAGAGAAAGACAATCCCGCACTCTCTCGAGACACAGATGAATTATGGAGGATTCATTGTCTCCAGGACTTCAAGGAAGAAAAGCCACAGGAGCACGAGTCTTGGCGGGAGCTCTACCTGCGGCTTCGGGATGCCCGAGAGCAGCGGCTGCGAGTAGTGACCACGAAAATCCGATCCGCACGTGAAAACAAACCCAGCGGCCGACAGACAAAGATGATCTGTTTCAACTCTGTGGCCAAGACGCCTTATGATGCTTCCAGGAGGCAAGAGAAGTCTGCAGGAGCCGCTGACCCCGGAGACGGAGAGATCGAGCCAGCCCCCAAGCCCGCAGGAAGCAGCCAGACTCCCCCCGGCCTCGGGGACTGCGGCGGCGGCGGCGGCGGCGGCGGCGGCGGCAGCATTAGCGGGGGCAGCAGCAACGAGCATGCGGCGCCCGCGGACAAAACCCGAAAACAGGCTGTCAAGAAAGTGGCCCCGCTGATGGCCAAGGCAATTCGAGACTACAAGGGAAGATTCTCCCGACGATAATCTCAGGACTTGCCTTACAGATAAAATCTGGGGGGAGGAGGGCCAATGCAAAGTCAGTGCGGGTTGGGGAACGAAACTTCCGATGGACACCAGAACCTTTGGCTTGGAGCAAAGTTGAGCCTCCGAATCCTGCAGGCGTCAAGTGCTGGCCCTGTGATTTCTGCCTCCCACACCCAGCCACTGCCTCCCTGCTTGGAGGACACCTCAGAATTCACAAGATATTGTGAACGCATTCAGATCAAATCTACTTTGGTGGTTCACTGATGGTCTTTTAAATAACGCCCTAGTTGCAATCATAAATCAGGTACAAGATGTGAGATTCCCTTTTGTCATTTTTCCTTTCTTTTGAAATCATCGAGTACATAAGGAAGGACTTCTTACACACAAACTCTCAATCCATCAGTTGACACTGATAACTCCGACTATGCAAAATGTTTTGTTGTCCTTGGTGTTTTCGTTTAGAGAAAAGGCCGGGCATGATCCTGTAATCGTCAGCCATCCTCCTCTGGGAGGCCGAGGAAAGCAGATCGCTTCAGCCCAGGAGGTGGAGAACAGGCTGGGACAAACGGAGAAACCCCGTCTCCACAAAAGATACCGAGATGGGCCCGGCGTGGTGGCACGGCCCCTGTGGTCCCAGCTTCTTAGAGGGCTGAGGTGGCAGGATCGCCTGAACTGGGCAAGCGGAGGCTGCAGTGACCCTTCCTCATTCCACCACACTCCAGCCTGGGTGACACAAGCGGAGCACATCTCAAAGAAACCTGCTGTTTATTTGAAGGAACTCTTGGATTTCATACATAAATGCTAACAACTGCTACGTTCCTTAAGTCAAAATACTTTTACTAAGCACCGCAAGGAATCAATCCCAATCTTTTCACCCAGAACCCCCGTGAAAGAATGGCGACACCTTAATCAGCTTATTTAGGTTCTCGATCAGGAAGTCTAAACCGGCCAATCAGAGTTTCTAATTACCATGAGATGACCGGGTTAACTACCTTGAGTTCACCTCCTACGAGCTCCTGCAAGCTTTGGTGAAAGTTTGCATTCTAACTCAGGGCATTTGTTGGCTTCACACGGGCTGGTAATCACAGATCCGTGTGCCAGATACGACACACACACACATACACACAAAGAAAGACACACACACACACACACACACACACACACGCACACATAAGCACGCACAGGCACGTGCGCGCGCGCGCACACACACACACACACACACACACACACACACACAAACACACACCATTAAGTAAACTTGGTTCGCAGGCGTCACCGACAGTGAGGGATAGAGAGAGAAATAGAAAGACCTAAGCCGCAAGGCAGAACCCAGCAAGGGCAGCAGAAGAGATCAAAGTCCTGTGCCCTTGGCTGTCAGCAGAGTGGGTGCTGGGAAGCTTCTGGAAGCAGGCACCTGAGCGGATGCCGGTGCACGTCAAAAGAGGCCTTCAAGCCTGAAGAACACGTAAGGAGCCAGAACAGGGTGCCACAGAGATACTACCCTTAAGGAAGACAGAAAAGCATTCGTTCCGGGGAAGGGGACATAATCCAATCAGCGACCCTGTGAAACTCAGACATGTCCGGGCACGGTGACCCACGCCTCTATTCCCATGGCTTTGGGAGGTCGAGGCCGGCGGACCCCCTGAGGTCCGGAGTTGCAGACCAGCCTGACCAACATGAGGAAATCCCGTCTCTTCTAAAAAGACGAAACTCGGTTGGGCTTGCTGGCAAGCGCCTGTAGTCCCAGCTACTCAGGGGGCTGAGACAGGAGAATCGCTTGAACCCGGGAGGCCGAGTTTGCAGTGAGCCCAGATCCCAGCATTGCACTCCAGCCTGGACAACAAAAGCCAAACTCCGTCTCAAGTTAAAAAAAACAAAACCTCAGAAAAGCTTCCCCAGCAAGGGCCAGAGACAACGCCGGTCTCTATTTCTTGACAGCAATTCAAGAGAGAATCTCGGGTGGCTTGCAAAACTCACAAGAGAGCAGAATATCCTCCCCAAGGCAGAGAAGCCACACGCTCTTTCTGGAGGTGGAGTAGCCACCGATCACCGTGCAGCCCCTCCCCACTCCCAGCCAGAAACCCCAGCCCCTCGGAACCAAATCCACTGGCAACAACCTTTCTTCCTGGAAAACGTTTCCCCTGCCAAAATGGAAAACAAACATGATACAAGCAAATGCATCTCAAAACACAAACACAAGGAAACAATCCGAGCAAGCTCTAGCCCCTCATAGCTCATCCATGCCCCCACTGGCATGCTACTGAAAACAGCGGCTGCACCCATTAAACTCATTCATTACTGGAGAACGAGACAAACCTTAGCGGATCCCTGCCCCCACAGCGACAATCCCGCTCGAAAACACAGAAAGGAAACAACCCCCGCACAAAATATAAATCTACCCCAGATAGAATTCAGCATCAACCTAAGGATCCTGCTGTAACATTACTACACTGACCCAGGACAGCTCAATTCCCTTCCCACCTATTTACAAGATAATCCTCATTCAGGGAGCTCTGGAAGCATCGCCAGTATTGCACTAGGATCCTCTTCGTGAGGCAGCTGGAAGTCTGGAAACACAGCAAATTTACTTATTTCTCTACACGACACGGAGGCTAATTCTCAGAAAAGGCTTAACGCCCTAATCCCCATGCCCCGATTCTCAGGCTATAACGATTATCTTTCTGCAGAAGAAACACACACACACACACACACACACACACACACACACACACACACACACACACACACACACAGAGAGAGAGAGAGAGAGAGAGAGAAAAAGTCGTGCGAGAATGTAAACATTAAGCGAAATCACCGCCGACAGCAGAAACAATAGCCGACACCATAGACACTTCAAATGGTTCTGCTTTCCTCATTTGGACTGAAAGGTGAGAGTGGAACTCGTCTGCCCAAACCGTGGCACCGATATCAGCTGCAGGCCAGAGCAAGCCTTTCCGAGGAGATTTTAAGCAACCGGTGGGAGCAAGATCCTGAAGCATTTCTTCCAAGATTGGTCACAGGAGATGAAACCTGGCTCTACCGGCAGGATCCTGAAGACCAAGCACGAGGCCATGGCTACCAAGAGGTGGCAGTGCTCCAGTCGAAGCCGTGGAGGAGCAGTCAAGAGCAGAGGTCATGGCCACCGTTTGGGGGAGTGGGGGGATGCTAGAGGGATTCTGCTGGTTGACTTTCTGCAGGGCCAAACCCTGATCACATCTGCTCGCTAGCAGAGCGTTTTCAGAAAGTCAGCCAAAGCTGGAGCGAAGAAGGTCCCCACCAGAGAGTTCTTCTCCACCACGACAGTGTTCCTGATCATGGCTTTCTTCGAACAAGGGCAGCTGGGCAAGACCTGCCATGGGAAACCGTGAGGCGTCCACCTGACAGTCCTGATTTGGCGCCTGCTGACTTCTCTTTGTTTCCTCGTCTTGGAAAACCTGTAAAGGGCACCCAGTTTTCTTCAGTTAACAATGGAAAAAAGACTGCATGGAAATAGTTAAATTCCCAGGACCCTGGGGGCTTTAGGGATGGGCTAGACGGCGGGGAAAAGACACTGCTTCCAGAAGGGTCTTGAAGTTGATGGAGCCGAGGCTGAGAAGTAAAATACGCCTATTTCCTCTTTCTCCCTTAATCCCACTTTTCTACAAATGTTTCCAAGTCCCCTCACACAACGTCAATCCCAGGTAAAGAGTTGTCATCCTCTGTTGGTTCTTCTTCCTACGATTTTGTCTTGCGGTGTTGTTATTTTCGCTTTTACTCCCAAGAAGATTCTCTCTGTGTCTTTTGGAATCCACAGATGTGGAAGCTGGGAACATGGAGGGCCAACGGTAGACCTCAGTGGGGTGTGTCCAGGCTGCAATTAACCTAATGAACCTGCGGGGCACAGCAGTCCACCTGGCATGGACCGTCCCGATTGGCTGCATTGGGCTGACGGAATGAATTCCTATCGGGGCGGGGCAGCCCAGGGGCCAAGGGGGTCAGGGCTTGAGCCCTGGGTGGGCCCGGGGCTGGCTATATAAGGCCGGGCTCTGGCAGCGGAGCTTCACTCCGCCTTGGACGGCGCACCGCACAGGTCACTCCAGGCTGCGGCTGCACATCCCGAGGAACAGAAGCGGGCCTGCTCAGCTGTCTGCAAGGACCGGCGTTCCAGACCAAGTGGCCCGCTGCTCCGAGGGTCCAGCTCGCTCCAGGCTGTGACTCCACATCCCGAGGTCGCTGCCTGGCGACCGGGCAGCGAGGACCGGCCACCCCAGACTGCCTGTGCCGCCGCCCCGAGGACAGAGCCGCGACCGCGAGGACAGCGACGCCTGCACAGCTCTGGCGAGATGGCGGCAGGGTCCACTACGCTGCGCGCAGTGGAGAAGCTGCAGGTGCGTCTGGCCACTAAGACGGACCCGAGAAAGCTAGAGAAATATTTGCAGAAACTCTCCGCCTTGCCCATGACGGCAGACATCCTGGCGGAGACTGGAATCAGAAAGACGGTGAAGCGCCTGCGGAAGCACCAGCACGTGGGCGACTTTGCCAGAGACTTAGCGGCCCGGTGGAGGAAGCTGGTGCTCGTGGACCGAAACACCGGGCCTGACCCACAGGACCCTGAGGAGAGCGCTTCCCGACAGCGCTTCGGGGAGGCTCTTCAGGACCGGGAAAAGGCCTGGGGCTTCCCAGAAAACGCGACGGCCCCCAGGAGCCCATCTCACAGCCCTGAGCACAGACGGACAGCACGCAGAACACCTCCGGGGCAACAGAGACCTCACCCGAGGTCTCCCAGTCGCGAGCCCAGAGCCGAGAGAAAGCGCCCCAGAATGGCCCCAGCTGATTCCGGCCCCCATCGGGCCCCTCCAACGCGCACCGCTCCCCTCCCGATGCCCGAGGGCCCTGAGCCTGCTGTGCCCGGGAAGCAACGCGGAAGAGGCCATGCTCACGCCGCTCAGGGCGGGCCTCTGCTGGGTCAAGGCTGCCAGGGCCAACCCCAGGGGGAAGCGGTGGTGAGCCACAGCAAGGGGCACAAATCGTCCCGTGGGGCTTCGGCTCAGAAATCGCCTCCTGCCCAGGAAAGCCAGTCAGAGAGGCTGCAGGCGGCCGGCGCTGATTCGGCCGGGCTGAAAACGCTGCCCAGCCATGTCTTCTCAGAGCTCTGGGACCCCTCAGAGGCCTGGATGCAGGCCAACTACGATCTGCTGTCCGCTTTTGAGGCCATGACCTCCCAGGCAAACCCAGAAGCACTCTCCGCGCCAACGCTCCAGGAGGAAGCTGCTTTCCCTGGACGCAGAGTGAACGCTAAGATGCCGGTGTACTCGGGCTCCAGGCCTGCCTGCCAGCTCCAGGTGCCGACGCCGCGCCAGCAGTGCCTCCAGGTGCCTAGGAACAATCCGGACGCCCTCGGCGACGTGGAAGGGGTCCCCTACTCGGTTCTTGAACCCGTTCTGGAAGGGTGGACGCCCGATCAGCTGTACCGCACAGAGAAAGACAATCCCGCACTCTCTCGAGACACAGATGAATTATGGAGGATTCATTGTCTCCAGGACTTCAAGGAAGAAAAGCCACAGGAGCACGAGTCTTGGCGGGAGCTCTACCTGCGGCTTCGGGATGCCCGAGAGCAGCGGCTGCGAGTAGTGACCACGAAAATCCGATCCGCACGTGAAAACAAACCCAGCGGCCGACAGACAAAGATGATCTGTTTCAACTCTGTGGCCAAGACGCCTTATGATGCTTCCAGGAGGCAAGAGAAGTCTGCAGGAGCCGCTGACCCCGGAGACGGAGAGATCGAGCCAGCCCCCAAGCCCGCAGGAAGCAGCCAGACTCCCCCCGGCCTCGGGGACTGCGGCGGCGGCGGCGGCGGCGGCGGCGGCGGCAGCATTAGCGGGGGCAGCAGCAACGAGCATGCGGCGCCCGCGGACAAAACCCGAAAACAGGCTGTCAAGAAAGTGGCCCCGCTGATGGCCAAGGCAATTCGAGACTACAAGGGAAGATTCTCCCGACGATAATCTCAGGACTTGCCTTACAGATAAAATCTGGGGGGAGGAGGGCCAATGCAAAGTCAGTGCGGGTTGGGGAACGAAACTTCCGATGGACACCAGAACCTTTGGCTTGGAGCAAAGTTGAGCCTCCGAATCCTGCAGGCGTCAAGTGCTGGCCCTGTGATTTCTGCCTCCCACACCCAGCCACTGCCTCCCTGCTTGGAGGACACCTCAGAATTCACAAGATATTGTGAACGCATTCAGATCAATTCTACTTTGGTGGTTCACTGATGGTCTTTTAAATAACGCCCTAGTTGCAATCATAAATCAGGTACAAGATGTGAGATTCCCTTTTGTCATTTTTCCTTTCTTTTGAAATCATCGAGTACATAAGGAAGGACTTCTTACACACAAACTCTCAATCCATCAGTTGACACTGATAACTCCGACTATGCAAAATGTTTTGTTGTCCTTGGTGTTTTCGTTTAGAGAAAAGGCCGGGCATGATCCTGTAATCGTCAGCCATCCTCCTCTGGGAGGCCGAGGAAAGCAGATCGCTTCAGCCCAGGAGGTGGAGAACAGGCTGGGACAAACGGAGAAACCCCGTCTCCACAAAAGATACCGAGATGGGCCCGGCGTGGTGGCACGGCCCCTGTGGTCCCAGCTTCTTAGAGGGCTGAGGTGGCAGGATCGCCTGAACTGGGCAAGCGGAGGCTGCAGTGACCCTTCCTCATTCCACCACACTCCAGCCTGGGTGACACAAGCGGAGCACATCTCAAAGAAACCTGCTGTTTATTTGAAGGAACTCTTGGATTTCATACATAAATGCTAACAACTGCTACGTTCCTTAAGTCAAAATACTTTTACTAAGCACCGCAAGGAATCAATCCCAATCTTTTCACCCAGAACCCCCGTGAAAGAATGGCGACACCTTAATCAGCTTATTTAGGTTCTCGATCAGGAAGTCTAAACCGGCCAATCAGAGTTTCTAATTACCATGAGATGACCGGGTTAACTACCTTGAGTTCACCTCCTACGAGCTCCTGCAAGCTTTGGTGAAAGTTTGCATTCTAACTCAGGGCATTTGTTGGCTTCACACGGGCTGGTAATCACAGATCCGTGTGCCAGATACGACACACACACACATACACACAAAGAAAGACACACACACACACACACACACACACACACGCACACATAAGCACGCACAGGCACGTGCGCGCGCGCGCACACACACACACACACACACACACACACACACACACACACAAACACACACCATTAAGTAAACTTGGTTCGCAGGCGTCACCGACAGTGAGGGATAGAGAGAGAAATAGAAAGACCTAAGCCGCAAGGCAGAACCCAGCAAGGGCAGCAGAAGAGATCAAAGTCCTGTGCCCTTGGCTGTCAGCAGAGTGGGTGCTGGGAAGCTTCTGGAAGCAGGCACCTGAGCGGATGCCGGTGCACGTCAAAAGAGGCCTTCAAGCCTGAAGAACACGTAAGGAGCCAGAACAGGGTGCCACAGAGATACTACCCTTAAGGAAGACAGAAAAGCATTCGTTCCGGGGAAGGGGACATAATCCAATCAGCGACCCTGTGAAACTCAGACATGTCCGGGCACGGTGACCCACGCCTCTATTCCCATGGCTTTGGGAGGTCGAGGCCGGCGGACCCCCTGAGGTCCGGAGTTGCAGACCAGCCTGACCAACATGAGGAAATCCCGTCTCTTCTAAAAAGACGAAACTCGGTTGGGCTTGCTGGCAAGCGCCTGTAGTCCCAGCTACTCAGGGGGCTGAGACAGGAGAATCGCTTGAACCCGGGAGGCCGAGTTTGCAGTGAGCCCAGATCCCAGCATTGCACTCCAGCCTGGACAACAAAAGCCAAACTCCGTCTCAAGTTAAAAAAAACAAAACCTCAGAAAAGCTTCCCCAGCAAGGGCCAGAGACAACGCCGGTCTCTATTTCTTGACAGCAATTCAAGAGAGAATCTCGGGTGGCTTGCAAAACTCACAAGAGAGCAGAATATCCTCCCCAAGGCAGAGAAGCCACACGCTCTTTCTGGAGGTGGAGTAGCCACCGATCACCGTGCAGCCCCTCCCCACTCCCAGCCAGAAACCCCAGCCCCTCGGAACCAAATCCACTGGCAACAACCTTTCTTCCTGGAAAACGTTTCCCCTGCCAAAATGGAAAACAAACATGATACAAGCAAACGCATCTCAAAACACAAACACAAGGAAACAATCCGAGCAAGCTCTAGCCCCTCATAGCTCATCCATGCCCCCACTGGCATGCTACTGAAAACAGCGGCTGCACCCATTAAACTCATTCATTACTGGAGAACGAGACAAACCTTAGCGGATCCCTGCCCCCACAGCGACAATCCCGCTCGAAAACACAGAAAGGAAACAACCCCCGCACAAAATATAAATCTACCCCAGATAGAATTCAGCATCAACCTAAGGATCCTGCTGTAACATTACTACACTGACCCAGGACAGCTCAATTCCCTTCCCACCTATTTACAAGATAATCCTCATTCAGGGAGCTCTGGAAGCATCGCCAGTATTGCACTAGGATCCTCTTCGTGAGGCAGCTGGAAGTCTGGAAACACAGCAAATTTACTTATTTCTCTACACGACACGGAGGCTAATTCTCAGAAAAGGCTTAACGCCCTAATCCCCATGCCCCGATTCTCAGGCTATAACGATTATCTTTCTGCAGAAGAAACACACACACACACACACACACACACACACACACACACACACACACACACACACACACACAGAGAGAGAGAGAGAGAGAGAGAGAGAAAAAGTCGTGCGAGAATGTAAACATTAAGCGAAATCACCGCCGACAGCAGAAACAATAGCCGACACCATAGACACTTCAAATGGTTCTGCTTTCCTCATTTGGACTGAAAGGTGAGAGTGGAACTCGTCTGCCCAAACCGTGGCACCGATATCAGCTGCAGGCCAGAGCAAGCCTTTCCGAGGAGATTTTAAGCAACCGGTGGGAGCAAGATCCTGAAGCATTTCTTCCAAGATTGGTCACAGGAGATGAAACCTGGCTCTACCGGCAGGATCCTGAAGACCAAGCACGAGGCCATGGCTACCAAGAGGTGGCAGTGCTCCAGTCGAAGCCGTGGAGGAGCAGTCAAGAGCAGAGGTCATGGCCACGGTTTGGGGGAGTGGGGGGATGCTAGAGGGATTCTGCTGGTTGACTTTCTGCAGGGCCAAACCCTGATCACATCTGCTCGCTAGCAGAGCGTTTTCAGAAAGTCAGCCAAAGCTGGAGCGAAGAAGGTCCCCACCAGAGAGTTCTTCTCCACCACGACAGTGTTCCTGATCATGGCTTTCTTCGAACAAGGGCAGCTGGGCAAGACCTGCCATGGGAAACCGTGAGGCGTCCACCTGACAGTCCTGATTTGGCGCCTGCTGACTTCTCTTTGTTTCCTCGTCTTGGAAAACCTGTAAAGGGCACCCAGTTTTCTTCAGTTAACAATGGAAAAAAGACTGCATGGAAATAGTTAAATTCCCAGGACCCTGGGGGCTTTAGGGATGGGCTAGACGGCGGGGAAAAGACACTGCTTCCAGAAGGGTCTTGAAGTTGATGGAGCCGAGGCTGAGAAGTAAAATACGCCTATTTCCTCTTTCTCCCTTAATCCCACTTTTCTACAAATGTTTCCAAGTCCCCTCACACAACGTCAATCCCAGGTAAAGAGTTGTCATCCTCTGTTGGTTCTTCTTCCTACGATTTTGTCTTGCGGTGTTGTTATTTTCGCTTTTACTCCCAAGAAGATTCTCTCTGTGTCTTTTGGAATCCACAGATGTGGAAGCTGGGAACATGGAGGGCCAACGGTAGACCTCAGTGGGGTGTGTCCAGGCTGCAATTAACCTAATGAACCTGCGGGGCACAGCAGTCCACCTGGCATGGACCGTCCCGATTGGCTGCATTGGGCTGACGGAATGAATTCCTATCGGGGCGGGGCAGCCCAGGGGCCAAGGGGGTCAGGGCTTGAGCCCTGGGTGGGCCCGGGGCTGGCTATATAAGGCCGGGCTCTGGCAGCGGAGCTTCACTCCGCCTTGGACGGCGCACCGCACAGGTCACTCCAGGCTGCGGCTGCACATCCCGAGGAACAGAAGCGGGCCTGCTCAGCTGTCTGCAAGGACCGGCGTTCCAGACCAAGTGGCCCGCTGCTCCGAGGGTCCAGCTCGCTCCAGGCTGTGACTCCACATCCCGAGGTCGCTGCCTGGCGACCGGGCAGCGAGGACCGGCCACCCCAGACTGCCTGTGCCGCCGCCCCGAGGACAGAGCCGCGACCGCGAGGACAGCGACGCCTGCACAGCTCTGGCGAGATGGCGGCAGGGTCCACTACGCTGCGCGCAGTGGAGAAGCTGCAGGTGCGTCTGGCCACTAAGACGGACCCGAGAAAGCTAGAGAAATATTTGCAGAAACTCTCCGCCTTGCCCATGACGGCAGACATCCTGGCGGAGACTGGAATCAGAAAGACGGTGAAGCGCCTGCGGAAGCACCAGCACGTGGGCGACTTTGCCAGAGACTTAGCGGCCCGGTGGAGGAAGCTGGTGCTCGTGGACCGAAACACCGGGCCTGACCCACAGGACCCTGAGGAGAGCGCTTCCCGACAGCGCTTCGGGGAGGCTCTTCAGGACCGGGAAAAGGCCTGGGGCTTCCCAGAAAACGCGACGGCCCCCAGGAGCCCATCTCACAGCCCTGAGCACAGACGGACAGCACGCAGAACACCTCCGGGGCAACAGAGACCTCACCCGAGGTCTCCCAGTCGCGAGCCCAGAGCCGAGAGAAAGCGCCCCAGAATGGCCCCAGCTGATTCCGGCCCCCATCGGGCCCCTCCAACGCGCACCGCTCCCCTCCCGATGCCCGAGGGCCCTGAGCCTGCTGTGCCCGGGAAGCAACGCGGAAGAGGCCATGCTCACGCCGCTCAGGGCGGGCCTCTGCTGGGTCAAGGCTGCCAGGGCCAACCCCAGGGGGAAGCGGTGGTGAGCCACAGCAAGGGGCACAAATCGTCCCGTGGGGCTTCGGCTCAGAAATCGCCTCCTGCCCAGGAAAGCCAGTCAGAGAGGCTGCAGGCGGCCGGCGCTGATTCGGCCGGGCTGAAAACGCTGCCCAGCCATGTCTTCTCAGAGCTCTGGGACCCCTCAGAGGCCTGGATGCAGGCCAACTACGATCTGCTGTCCGCTTTTGAGGCCATGACCTCCCAGGCAAACCCAGAAGCACTCTCCGCGCCAACGCTCCAGGAGGAAGCTGCTTTCCCTGGACGCAGAGTGAACGCTAAGATGCCGGTGTACTCGGGCTCCAGGCCTGCCTGCCAGCTCCAGGTGCCGACGCCGCGCCAGCAGTGCCTCCAGGTGCCTAGGAACAATCCGGACGCCCTCGGCGACGTGGAAGGGGTCCCCTACTCGGTTCTTGAACCCGTTCTGGAAGGGTGGACGCCCGATCAGCTGTACCGCACAGAGAAAGACAATCCCGCACTCTCTCGAGACACAGATGAATTATGGAGGATTCATTGTCTCCAGGACTTCAAGGAAGAAAAGCCACAGGAGCACGAGTCTTGGCGGGAGCTCTACCTGCGGCTTCGGGATGCCCGAGAGCAGCGGCTGCGAGTAGTGACCACGAAAATCCGATCCGCACGTGAAAACAAACCCAGCGGCCGACAGACAAAGATGATCTGTTTCAACTCTGTGGCCAAGACGCCTTATGATGCTTCCAGGAGGCAAGAGAAGTCTGCAGGAGCCGCTGACCCCGGAGACGGAGAGATCGAGCCAGCCCCCAAGCCCGCAGGAAGCAGCCAGACTCCCCCCGGCCTCGGGGACTGCGGCGGCGGCGGCGGCGGCGGCGGCGGCGGCAGCATTAGCGGGGGCAGCAGCAACGAGCATGCGGCGCCCGCGGACAAAACCCGAAAACAGGCTGTCAAGAAAGTGGCCCCGCTGATGGCCAAGGCAATTCGAGACTACAAGGGAAGATTCTCCCGACGATAATCTCAGGACTTGCCTTACAGATAAAATCTGGGGGGAGGAGGGCCAATGCAAAGTCAGTGCGGGTTGGGGAACGAAACTTCCGATGGACACCAGAACCTTTGGCTTGGAGCAAAGTTGAGCCTCCGAATCCTGCAGGCGTCAAGTGCTGGCCCTGTGATTTCTGCCTCCCACACCCAGCCACTGCCTCCCTGCTTGGAGGACACCTCAGAATTCACAAGATATTGTGAACGCATTCAGATCAATTCTACTTTGGTGGTTCACTGATGGTCTTTTAAATAACGCCCTAGTTGCAATCATAAATCAGGTACAAGATGTGAGATTCCCTTTTGTCATTTTTCCTTTCTTTTGAAATCATCGAGTACATAAGGAAGGACTTCTTACACACAAACTCTCAATCCATCAGTTGACACTGATAACTCCGACTATGCAAAATGTTTTGTTGTCCTTGGTGTTTTCGTTTAGAGAAAAGGCCGGGCATGATCCTGTAATCGTCAGCCATCCTCCTCTGGGAGGCCGAGGAAAGCAGATCGCTTCAGCCCAGGAGGTGGAGAACAGGCTGGGACAAACGGAGAAACCCCGTCTCCACAAAAGATACCGAGATGGGCCCGGCGTGGTGGCACGGCCCCTGTGGTCCCAGCTTCTTAGAGGGCTGAGGTGGCAGGATCGCCTGAACTGGGCAAGCGGAGGCTGCAGTGACCCTTCCTCATTCCACCACACTCCAGCCTGGGTGACACAAGCGGAGCACATCTCAAAGAAACCTGCTGTTTATTTGAAGGAACTCTTGGATTTCATACATAAATGCTAACAACTGCTACGTTCCTTAAGTCAAAATACTTTTACTAAGCACCGCAAGGAATCAATCCCAATCTTTTCACCCAGAACCCCCGTGAAAGAATGGCGACACCTTAATCAGCTTATTTAGGTTCTCGATCAGGAAGTCTAAACCGGCCAATCAGAGTTTCTAATTACCATGAGATGACCGGGTTAACTACCTTGAGTTCACCTCCTACGAGCTCCTGCAAGCTTTGGTGAAAGTTTGCATTCTAACTCAGGGCATTTGTTGGCTTCACACGGGCTGGTAATCACAGATCCGTGTGCCAGATACGACACACACACACATACACACAAAGAAAGACACACACACACACACACACACACACACACGCACACATAAGCACGCACAGGCACGTGCGCGCGCGCGCACACACACACACACACACACACACACACACACACAAACACACACCATTAAGTAAACTTGGTTCGCAGGCGTCACCGACAGTGAGGGATAGAGAGAGAAATAGAAAGACCTAAGCCGCAAGGCAGAACCCAGCAAGGGCAGCAGAAGAGATCAAAGTCCTGTGCCCTTGGCTGTCAGCAGAGTGGGTGCTGGGAAGCTTCTGGAAGCAGGCACCTGAGCGGATGCCGGTGCACGTCAAAAGAGGCCTTCAAGCCTGAAGAACACGTAAGGAGCCAGAACAGGGTGCCACAGAGATACTACCCTTAAGGAAGACAGAAAAGCATTCGTTCCGGGGAAGGGGACATAATCCAATCAGCGACCCTGTGAAACTCAGACATGTCCGGGCACGGTGACCCACGCCTCTATTCCCATGGCTTTGGGAGGTCGAGGCCGGCGGACCCCCTGAGGTCCGGAGTTGCAGACCAGCCTGACCAACATGAGGAAATCCCGTCTCTTCTAAAAAGACGAAACTCGGTTGGGCTTGCTGGCAAGCGCCTGTAGTCCCAGCTACTCAGGGGGCTGAGACAGGAGAATCGCTTGAACCCGGGAGGCCGAGTTTGCAGTGAGCCCAGATCCCAGCATTGCACTCCAGCCTGGACAACAAAAGCCAAACTCCGTCTCAAGTTAAAAAAAACAAAACCTCAGAAAAGCTTCCCCAGCAAGGGCCAGAGACAACGCCGGTCTCTATTTCTTGACAGCAATTCAAGAGAGAATCTCGGGTGGCTTGCAAAACTCACAAGAGAGCAGAATATCCTCCCCAAGGCAGAGAAGCCACACGCTCTTTCTGGAGGTGGAGTAGCCACCGATCACCGTGCAGCCCCTCCCCACTCCCAGCCAGAAACCCCAGCCCCTCGGAACCAAATCCACTGGCAACAACCTTTCTTCCTGGAAAACGTTTCCCCTGCCAAAATGGAAAACAAACATGATACAAGCAAACGCATCTCAAAACACAAACACAAGGAAACAATCCGAGCAAGCTCTAGCCCCTCATAGCTCATCCATGCCCCCACTGGCATGCTACTGAAAACAGCGGCTGCACCCATTAAACTCATTCATTACTGGAGAACGAGACAAACCTTAGCGGATCCCTGCCCCCACAGCGACAATCCCGCTCGAAAACACAGAAAGGAAACAACCCCCGCACAAAATATAAATCTACCCCAGATAGAATTCAGCATCAACCTAAGGATCCTGCTGTAACATTACTACACTGACCCAGGACAGCTCAATTCCCTTCCCACCTATTTACAAGATAATCCTCATTCAGGGAGCTCTGGAAGCATCGCCAGTATTGCACTAGGATCCTCTTCGTGAGGCAGCTGGAAGTCTGAAAACACAGCAAATTTACTTATTTCTCTACACGACACGGAGGCTAATTCTCAGAAAAGGCTTAACGCCCTAATCCCCATGCCCCGATTCTCAGGCTATAACGATTATCTTTCTGCAGAAGAAACACACACACACACACACACACACACACACACACACACACACACACACACAGAGAGAGAGAGAGAGAGAGAGAGAAAAAGTCGTGCGAGAATGTAAACATTAAGCGAAATCACCGCCGACAGCAGAAACAATAGCCGACACCATAGACACTTCAAATGGTTCTGCTTTCCTCATTTGGACTGAAAGGTGAGAGTGGAACTCGTCTGCCCAAACCGTGGCACCGATATCAGCTGCAGGCCAGAGCAAGCCTTTCCGAGGAGATTTTAAGCAACCGGTGGGAGCAAGATCCTGAAGCATTTCTTCCAAGATTGGTCACAGGAGATGAAACCTGGCTCTACCGGCAGGATCCTGAAGACCAAGCACGAGGCCATGGCTACCAAGAGGTGGCAGTGCTCCAGTCGAAGCCGTGGAGGAGCAGTCAAGAGCAGAGGTCATGGCCACCGTTTGGGGGAGTGGGGGGATGCTAGAGGGATTCTGCTGGTTGACTTTCTGCAGGGCCAAACCCTGATCACATCTGCTCGCTAGCAGAGCGTTTTCAGAAAGTCAGCCAAAGCTGGAGCGAAGAAGGTCCCCACCAGAGAGTTCTTCTCCACCACGACAGTGTTCCTGATCATGGCTTTCTTCGAACAAGGGCAGCTGGGCAAGACCTGCCATGGGAAACCGTGAGGCGTCCACCTGACAGTCCTGATTTGGCGCCTGCTGACTTCTCTTTGTTTCCTCGTCTTGGAAAACCTGTAAAGGGCACCCAGTTTTCTTCAGTTAACAATGGAAAAAAGACTGCATGGAAATAGTTAAATTCCCAGGACCCTGGGGGCTTTAGGGATGGGCTAGACGGCGGGGAAAAGACACTGCTTCCAGAAGGGTCTTGAAGTTGATGGAGCCGAGGCTGAGAAGTAAAATACGCCTATTTCCTCTTTCTCCCTTAATCCCACTTTTCTACAAATGTTTCCAAGTCCCCTCACACAACGTCAATCCCAGGTAAAGAGTTGTCATCCTCTGTTGGTTCTTCTTCCTACGATTTTGTCTTGCGGTGTTGTTATTTTCGCTTTTACTCCCAAGAAGATTCTCTCTGTGTCTTTTGGAATCCACAGATGTGGAAGCTGGGAACATGGAGGGCCAACGGTAGACCTCAGTGGGGTGTGTCCAGGCTGCAATTAACCTAATGAACCTGCGGGGCACAGCAGTCCACCTGGCATGGACCGTCCCGATTGGCTGCATTGGGCTGACGGAATGAATTCCTATCGGGGCGGGGCAGCCCAGGGGCCAAGGGGGTCAGGGCTTGAGCCCTGGGTGGGCCCGGGGCTGGCTATATAAGGCCGGGCTCTGGCAGCGGAGCTTCACTCCGCCTTGGACGGCGCACCGCACAGGTCACTCCAGGCTGCGGCTGCACATCCCGAGGAACAGAAGCGGGCCTGCTCAGCTGTCTGCAAGGACCGGCGTTCCAGACCAAGTGGCCCGCTGCTCCGAGGGTCCAGCTCGCTCCAGGCTGTGACTCCACATCCCGAGGTCGCTGCCTGGCGACCGGGCAGCGAGGACCGGCCACCCCAGACTGCCTGTGCCGCCGCCCCGAGGACAGAGCCGCGACCGCGAGGACAGCGACGCCTGCACAGCTCTGGCGAGATGGCGGCAGGGTCCACTACGCTGCGCGCAGTGGAGAAGCTGCAGGTGCGTCTGGCCACTAAGACGGACCCGAGAAAGCTAGAGAAATATTTGCAGAAACTCTCCGCCTTGCCCATGACGGCAGACATCCTGGCGGAGACTGGAATCAGAAAGACGGTGAAGCGCCTGCGGAAGCACCAGCACGTGGGCGACTTTGCCAGAGACTTAGCGGCCCGGTGGAGGAAGCTGGTGCTCGTGGACCGAAACACCGGGCCTGACCCACAGGACCCTGAGGAGAGCGCTTCCCGACAGCGCTTCGGGGAGGCTCTTCAGGACCGGGAAAAGGCCTGGGGCTTCCCAGAAAACGCGACGGCCCCCAGGAGCCCATCTCACAGCCCTGAGCACAGACGGACAGCACGCAGAACACCTCCGGGGCAACAGAGACCTCACCCGAGGTCTCCCAGTCGCGAGCCCAGAGCCGAGAGAAAGCGCCCCAGAATGGCCCCAGCTGATTCCGGCCCCCATCGGGCCCCTCCAACGCGCACCGCTCCCCTCCCGATGCCCGAGGGCCCTGAGCCTGCTGTGCCCGGGAAGCAACGCGGAAGAGGCCATGCTCACGCCGCTCAGGGCGGGCCTCTGCTGGGTCAAGGCTGCCAGGGCCAACCCCAGGGGGAAGCGGTGGTGAGCCACAGCAAGGGGCACAAATCGTCCCGTGGGGCTTCGGCTCAGAAATCGCCTCCTGCCCAGGAAAGCCAGTCAGAGAGGCTGCAGGCGGCCGGCGCTGATTCGGCCGGGCTGAAAACGCTGCCCAGCCATGTCTTCTCAGAGCTCTGGGACCCCTCAGAGGCCTGGATGCAGGCCAACTACGATCTGCTGTCCGCTTTTGAGGCCATGACCTCCCAGGCAAACCCAGAAGCACTCTCCGCGCCAACGCTCCAGGAGGAAGCTGCTTTCCCTGGACGCAGAGTGAACGCTAAGATGCCGGTGTACTCGGGCTCCAGGCCTGCCTGCCAGCTCCAGGTGCCGACGCCGCGCCAGCAGTGCCTCCAGGTGCCTAGGAACAATCCGGACGCCCTCGGCGACGTGGAAGGGGTCCCCTACTCGGTTCTTGAACCCGTTCTGGAAGGGTGGACGCCCGATCAGCTGTACCGCACAGAGAAAGACAATCCCGCACTCTCTCGAGACACAGATGAATTATGGAGGATTCATTGTCTCCAGGACTTCAAGGAAGAAAAGCCACAGGAGCACGAGTCTTGGCGGGAGCTCTACCTGCGGCTTCGGGATGCCCGAGAGCAGCGGCTGCGAGTAGTGACCACGAAAATCCGATCCGCACGTGAAAACAAACCCAGCGGCCGACAGACAAAGATGATCTGTTTCAACTCTGTGGCCAAGACGCCTTATGATGCTTCCAGGAGGCAAGAGAAGTCTGCAGGAGCCGCTGACCCCGGAGACGGAGAGATCGAGCCAGCCCCCAAGCCCGCAGGAAGCAGCCAGACTCCCCCCGGCCTCGGGGACTGCGGCGGCGGCGGCGGCGGCGGCGGCGGCGGCAGCATTAGCGGGGGCAGCAGCAACGAGCATGCGGCGCCCGCGGACAAAACCCGAAAACAGGCTGTCAAGAAAGTGGCCCCGCTGATGGCCAAGGCAATTCGAGACTACAAGGGAAGATTCTCCCGACGATAATCTCAGGACTTGCCTTACAGATAAAATCTGGGGGGAGGAGGGCCAATGCAAAGTCAGTGCGGGTTGGGGAACGAAACTTCCGATGGACACCAGAACCTTTGGCTTGGAGCAAAGTTGAGCCTCCGAATCCTGCAGGCGTCAAGTGCTGGCCCTGTGATTTCTGCCTCCCACACCCAGCCACTGCCTCCCTGCTTGGAGGACACCTCAGAATTCACAAGATATTGTGAACGCATTCAGATCAATTCTACTTTGGTGGTTCACTGATGGTCTTTTAAATAACGCCCTAGTTGCAATCATAAATCAGGTACAAGATGTGAGATTCCCTTTTGTCATTTTTCCTTTCTTTTGAAATCATCGAGTACATAAGGAAGGACTTCTTACACACAAACTCTCAATCCATCAGTTGACACTGATAACTCCGACTATGCAAAATGTTTTGTTGTCCTTGGTGTTTTCGTTTAGAGAAAAGGCCGGGCATGATCCTGTAATCGTCAGCCATCCTCCTCTGGGAGGCCGAGGAAAGCAGATCGCTTCAGCCCAGGAGGTGGAGAACAGGCTGGGACAAACGGAGAAACCCCGTCTCCACAAAAGATACCGAGATGGGCCCGGCGTGGTGGCACGGCCCCTGTGGTCCCAGCTTCTTAGAGGGCTGAGGTGGCAGGATCGCCTGAACTGGGCAAGCGGAGGCTGCAGTGACCCTTCCTCATTCCACCACACTCCAGCCTGGGTGACACAAGCGGAGCACATCTCAAAGAAACCTGCTGTTTATTTGAAGGAACTCTTGGATTTCATACATAAATGCTAACAACTGCTACGTTCCTTAAGTCAAAATACTTTTACTAAGCACCGCAAGGAATCAATCCCAATCTTTTCACCCAGAACCCCCGTGAAAGAATGGCGACACCTTAATCAGCTTATTTAGGTTCTCGATCAGGAAGTCTAAACCGGCCAATCAGAGTTTCTAATTACCATGAGATGACCGGGTTAACTACCTTGAGTTCACCTCCTACGAGCTCCTGCAAGCTTTGGTGAAAGTTTGCATTCTAACTCAGGGCATTTGTTGGCTTCACACGGGCTGGTAATCACAGATCCGTGTGCCAGATACGACACACACACACATACACACAAAGAAAGACACACACACACACACACACACACACACACGCACACATAAGCACGCACAGGCACGTGCGCGCGCGCGCACACACACACACACACACACACACACACACACAAACACACACCATTAAGTAAACTTGGTTCGCAGGCGTCACCGACAGTGAGGGATAGAGAGAGAAATAGAAAGACCTAAGCCGCAAGGCAGAACCCAGCAAGGGCAGCAGAAGAGATCAAAGTCCTGTGCCCTTGGCTGTCAGCAGAGTGGGTGCTGGGAAGCTTCTGGAAGCAGGCACCTGAGCGGATGCCGGTGCACGTCAAAAGAGGCCTTCAAGCCTGAAGAACACGTAAGGAGCCAGAACAGGGTGCCACAGAGATACTACCCTTAAGGAAGACAGAAAAGCATTCGTTCCGGGGAAGGGGACATAATCCAATCAGCGACCCTGTGAAACTCAGACATGTCCGGGCACGGTGACCCACGCCTCTATTCCCATGGCTTTGGGAGGTCGAGGCCGGCGGACCCCCTGAGGTCCGGAGTTGCAGACCAGCCTGACCAACATGAGGAAATCCCGTCTCTTCTAAAAAGACGAAACTCGGTTGGGCTTGCTGGCAAGCGCCTGTAGTCCCAGCTACTCAGGGGGCTGAGACAGGAGAATCGCTTGAACCCGGGAGGCCGAGTTTGCAGTGAGCCCAGATCCCAGCATTGCACTCCAGCCTGGACAACAAAAGCCAAACTCCGTCTCAAGTTAAAAAAAACAAAACCTCAGAAAAGCTTCCCCAGCAAGGGCCAGAGACAACGCCGGTCTCTATTTCTTGACAGCAATTCAAGAGAGAATCTCGGGTGGCTTGCAAAACTCACAAGAGAGCAGAATATCCTCCCCAAGGCAGAGAAGCCACACGCTCTTTCTGGAGGTGGAGTAGCCACCGATCACCGTGCAGCCCCTCCCCACTCCCAGCCAGAAACCCCAGCCCCTCGGAACCAAATCCACTGGCAACAACCTTTCTTCCTGGAAAACGTTTCCCCTGCCAAAATGGAAAACAAACATGATACAAGCAAACGCATCTCAAAACACAAACACAAGGAAACAATCCGAGCAAGCTCTAGCCCCTCATAGCTCATCCATGCCCCCACTGGCATGCTACTGAAAACAGCGGCTGCACCCATTAAACTCATTCATTACTGGAGAACGAGACAAACCTTAGCGGATCCCTGCCCCCACAGCGACAATCCCGCTCGAAAACACAGAAAGGAAACAACCCCCGCACAAAATATAAATCTACCCCAGATAGAATTCAGCATCAACCTAAGGATCCTGCTGTAACATTACTACACTGACCCAGGACAGCTCAATTCCCTTCCCACCTATTTACAAGATAATCCTCATTCAGGGAGCTCTGGAAGCATCGCCAGTATTGCACTAGGATCCTCTTCGTGAGGCAGCTGGAAGTCTGAAAACACAGCAAATTTACTTATTTCTCTACACGACACGGAGGCTAATTCTCAGAAAAGGCTTAACGCCCTAATCCCCATGCCCCGATTCTCAGGCTATAACGATTATCTTTCTGCAGAAGAAACACACACACACACACACACACACACACACACACACACACACACACAGAGAGAGAGAGAGAGAGAGAGAGAAAAAGTCGTGCGAGAATGTAAACATTAAGCGAAATCACCGCCGACAGCAGAAACAATAGCCGACACCATAGACACTTCAAATGGTTCTGCTTTCCTCATTTGGACTGAAAGGTGAGAGTGGAACTCGTCTGCCCAAACCGTGGCACCGATATCAGCTGCAGGCCAGAGCAAGCCTTTCCGAGGAGATTTTAAGCAACCGGTGGGAGCAAGATCCTGAAGCATTTCTTCCAAGATTGGTCACAGGAGATGAAACCTGGCTCTACCGGCAGGATCCTGAAGACCAAGCACGAGGCCATGGCTACCAAGAGGTGGCAGTGCTCCAGTCGAAGCCGTGGAGGAGCAGTCAAGAGCAGAGGTCATGGCCACCGTTTGGGGGAGTGGGGGGATGCTAGAGGGATTCTGCTGGTTGACTTTCTGCAGGGCCAAACCCTGATCACATCTGCTCGCTAGCAGAGCGTTTTCAGAAAGTCAGCCAAAGCTGGAGCGAAGAAGGTCCCCACCAGAGAGTTCTTCTCCACCACGACAGTGTTCCTGATCATGGCTTTCTTCGAACAAGGGCAGCTGGGCAAGACCTGCCATGGGAAACCGTGAGGCGTCCACCTGACAGTCCTGATTTGGCGCCTGCTGACTTCTCTTTGTTTCCTCGTCTTGGAAAACCTGTAAAGGGCACCCAGTTTTCTTCAGTTAACAATGGAAAAAAGACTGCATGGAAATAGTTAAATTCCCAGGACCCTGGGGGCTTTAGGGATGGGCTAGACGGCGGGGAAAAGACACTGCTTCCAGAAGGGTCTTGAAGTTGATGGAGCCGAGGCTGAGAAGTAAAATACGCCTATTTCTTCTTTCTCCCTTAATCCCACTTTTCTACAAATGTTTCCAAGTCCCCTCACACAACGTCAATCCCAGGTAAAGAGTTGTCATCCTCTGTTGGTTCTTCTTCCTACGATTTTGTCTTGCGGTGTTGTTATTTTCGCTTTTACTCCCAAGAAGATTCTCTCTGTGTCTTTTGGAATCCACAGATGTGGAAGCTGGGAACATGGAGGGCCAACGGTAGACCTCAGTGGGGTGTGTCCAGGCTGCAATTAACCTAATGAACCTGCGGGGCACAGCAGTCCACCTGGCATGGACCGTCCCGATTGGCTGCATTGGGCTGACGGAATGAATTCCTATCGGGGCGGGGCAGCCCAGGGGCCAAGGGGGTCAGGGCTTGAGCCCTGGGTGGGCCCGGGGCTGGCTATATAAGGCCGGGCTCTGGCAGCGGAGCTTCACTCCGCCTTGGACGGCGCACCGCACAGGTCACTCCAGGCTGCGGCTGCACATCCCGAGGAACAGAAGCGGGCCTGCTCAGCTGTCTGCAAGGACCGGCGTTCCAGACCAAGTGGCCCGCTGCTCCGAGGGTCCAGCTCGCTCCAGGCTGTGACTCCACATCCCGAGGTCGCTGCCTGGCGACCGGGCAGCGAGGACCGGCCACCCCAGACTGCCTGTGCCGCCGCCCCGAGGACAGAGCCGCGACCGCGAGGACAGCGACGCCTGCACAGCTCTGGCGAGATGGCGGCAGGGTCCACTACGCTGCGCGCAGTGGAGAAGCTGCAGGTGCGTCTGGCCACTAAGACGGACCCGAGAAAGCTAGAGAAATATTTGCAGAAACTCTCCGCCTTGCCCATGACGGCAGACATCCTGGCGGAGACTGGAATCAGAAAGACGGTGAAGCGCCTGCGGAAGCACCAGCACGTGGGCGACTTTGCCAGAGACTTAGCGGCCCGGTGGAGGAAGCTGGTGCTCGTGGACCGAAACACCGGGCCTGACCCACAGGACCCTGAGGAGAGCGCTTCCCGACAGCGCTTCGGGGAGGCTCTTCAGGACCGGGAAAAGGCCTGGGGCTTCCCAGAAAACGCGACGGCCCCCAGGAGCCCATCTCACAGCCCTGAGCACAGACGGACAGCACGCAGAACACCTCCGGGGCAACAGAGACCTCACCCGAGGTCTCCCAGTCGCGAGCCCAGAGCCGAGAGAAAGCGCCCCAGAATGGCCCCAGCTGATTCCGGCCCCCATCGGGCCCCTCCAACGCGCACCGCTCCCCTCCCGATGCCCGAGGGCCCTGAGCCTGCTGTGCCCGGGAAGCAACGCGGAAGAGGCCATGCTCACGCCGCTCAGGGCGGGCCTCTGCTGGGTCAAGGCTGCCAGGGCCAACCCCAGGGGGAAGCGGTGGTGAGCCACAGCAAGGGGCACAAATCGTCCCGTGGGGCTTCGGCTCAGAAATCGCCTCCTGCCCAGGAAAGCCAGTCAGAGAGGCTGCAGGCGGCCGGCGCTGATTCGGCCGGGCTGAAAACGCTGCCCAGCCATGTCTTCTCAGAGCTCTGGGACCCCTCAGAGGCCTGGATGCAGGCCAACTACGATCTGCTGTCCGCTTTTGAGGCCATGACCTCCCAGGCAAACCCAGAAGCACTCTCCGCGCCAACGCTCCAGGAGGAAGCTGCTTTCCCTGGACGCAGAGTGAACGCTAAGATGCCGGTGTACTCGGGCTCCAGGCCTGCCTGCCAGCTCCAGGTGCCGACGCCGCGCCAGCAGTGCCTCCAGGTGCCTAGGAACAATCCGGACGCCCTCGGCGACGTGGAAGGGGTCCCCTACTCGGTTCTTGAACCCGTTCTGGAAGGGTGGACGCCCGATCAGCTGTACCGCACAGAGAAAGACAATCCCGCACTCTCTCGAGACACAGATGAATTATGGAGGATTCATTGTCTCCAGGACTTCAAGGAAGAAAAGCCACAGGAGCACGAGTCTTGGCGGGAGCTCTACCTGCGGCTTCGGGATGCCCGAGAGCAGCGGCTGCGAGTAGTGACCACGAAAATCCGATCCGCACGTGAAAACAAACCCAGCGGCCGACAGACAAAGATGATCTGTTTCAACTCTGTGGCCAAGACGCCTTATGATGCTTCCAGGAGGCAAGAGAAGTCTGCAGGAGCCGCTGACCCCGGAGACGGAGAGATCGAGCCAGCCCCCAAGCCCGCAGGAAGCAGCCAGACTCCCCCCGGCCTCGGGGACTGCGGCGGCGGCGGCGGCGGCGGCGGCGGCGGCAGCATTAGCGGGGGCAGCAGCAACGAGCATGCGGCGCCCGCGGACAAAACCCGAAAACAGGCTGTCAAGAAAGTGGCCCCGCTGATGGCCAAGGCAATTCGAGACTACAAGGGAAGATTCTCCCGACGATAATCTCAGGACTTGCCTTACAGATAAAATCTGGGGGGAGGAGGGCCAATGCAAAGTCAGTGCGGGTTGGGGAACGAAACTTCCGATGGACACCAGAACCTTTGGCTTGGAGCAAAGTTGAGCCTCCGAATCCTGCAGGCGTCAAGTGCTGGCCCTGTGATTTCTGCCTCCCACACCCAGCCACTGCCTCCCTGCTTGGAGGACACCTCAGAATTCACAAGATATTGTGAACGCATTCAGATCAATTCTACTTTGGTGGTTCACTGATGGTCTTTTAAATAACGCCCTAGTTGCAATCATAAATCAGGTACAAGATGTGAGATTCCCTTTTGTCATTTTTCCTTTCTTTTGAAATCATCGAGTACATAAGGAAGGACTTCTTACACACAAACTCTCAATCCATCAGTTGACACTGATAACTCCGACTATGCAAAATGTTTTGTTGTCCTTGGTGTTTTCGTTTAGAGAAAAGGCCGGGCATGATCCTGTAATCGTCAGCCATCCTCCTCTGGGAGGCCGAGGAAAGCAGATCGCTTCAGCCCAGGAGGTGGAGAACAGGCTGGGACAAACGGAGAAACCCCGTCTCCACAAAAGATACCGAGATGGGCCCGGCGTGGTGGCACGGCCCCTGTGGTCCCAGCTTCTTAGAGGGCTGAGGTGGCAGGATCGCCTGAACTGGGCAAGCGGAGGCTGCAGTGACCCTTCCTCATTCCACCACACTCCAGCCTGGGTGACACAAGCGGAGCACATCTCAAAGAAACCTGCTGTTTATTTGAAGGAACTCTTGGATTTCATACATAAATGCTAACAACTGCTACGTTCCTTAAGTCAAAATACTTTTACTAAGCACCGCAAGGAATCAATCCCAATCTTTTCACCCAGAACCCCCGTGAAAGAATGGCGACACCTTAATCAGCTTATTTAGGTTCTCGATCAGGAAGTCTAAACCGGCCAATCAGAGTTTCTAATTACCATGAGATGACCGGGTTAACTACCTTGAGTTCACCTCCTACGAGCTCCTGCAAGCTTTGGTGAAAGTTTGCATTCTAACTCAGGGCATTTGTTGGCTTCACACGGGCTGGTAATCACAGATCCGTGTGCCAGATACGACACACACACACATACACACAAAGAAAGACACACACACACACACACACACACACACACGCACACATAAGCACGCACAGGCACGTGCGCGCACGCACACACACACACACACACACACACACACACACAAACACACACCATTAAGTAAACTTGGTTCGCAGGCGTTACCGACAGTGAGGGATAGAGAGAGAAATAGAAAGACCTAAGCCGCAAGGCAGAACCCAGCAAGGGCAGCAGAAGAGATCAAAGTCCTGTGCCCTTGGCTGTCAGCAGAGTGGGTGCTGGGAAGCTTCTGGAAGCAGGCACCTGAGCGGATGCCGGTGCACGTCAAAAGAGGCCTTCAAGCCTGAAGAACACGTAAGGAGCCAGAACAGGGTGCCACAGAGATACTACCCTTAAGGAAGACAGAAAAGCATTCGTTCCGGGGAAGGGGACATAATCCAATCAGCGACCCTGTGAAACTCAGACATGTCCGGGCACGGTGACCCACGCCTCTATTCCCATGGCTTTGGGAGGTCGAGGCCGGCGGACCCCCTGAGGTCCGGAGTTGCAGACCAGCCTGACCAACATGAGGAAATCCCGTCTCTTCTAAAAAGACGAAACTCGGTTGGGCTTGCTGGCAAGCGCCTGTAGTCCCAGCTACTCAGGGGGCTGAGACAGGAGAATCGCTTGAACCCGGGAGGCCGAGTTTGCAGTGAGCCCAGATCCCAGCATTGCACTCCAGCCTGGACAACAAAAGCCAAACTCCGTCTCAAGTTAAAAAAAACAAAACCTCAGAAAAGCTTCCCCAGCAAGGGCCAGAGACAACGCCGGTCTCTATTTCTTGACAGCAATTCAAGAGAGAATCTCGGGTGGCTTGCAAAACTCACAAGAGAGCAGAATATCCTCCCCAAGGCAGAGAAGCCACACGCTCTTTCTGGAGGTGGAGTAGCCACCGATCACCGTGCAGCCCCTCCCCACTCCCAGCCAGAAACCCCAGCCCCTGGGAACCAAATCCACTGGCAACAACCTTTCTTCCTGGAAAACGTTTCCCCTGCCAAAATGGAAAACAAACATGATACAAGCAAACGCATCTCAAAACACAAACACAAGGAAACAATCCGAGCAAGCTCTAGCCCCTCATAGCTCATCCATGCCCCCACTGGCATGCTACTGAAAACAGCGGCTGCACCCATTAAACTCATTCATTACTGGAGAACGAGACAAACCTTAGCGGATCCCTGCCCCCACAGCGACAATCCCGCTCGAAAACACAGAAAGGAAACAACCCCCGCACAAAATATAAATCTACCCCAGATAGAATTCAGCATCAACCTAAGGATCCTGCTGTAACATTACTACACTGACCCAGGACAGCTCAATTCCCTTCCCACCTATTTACAAGATAATCCTCATTCAGGGAGCTCTGGAAGCATCGCCAGTATTGCACTAGGATCCTCTTCGTGAGGCAGCTGGAAGTCTGAAAACACAGCAAATTTACTTATTTCTCTACACGACACGGAGGCTAATTCTCAGAAAAGGCTTAACGCCCTAATCCCCATGCCCCGATTCTCAGGCTATAACGATTATCTTTCTGCAGAAGAAACACACACACACACACACACACACACACACACACACACACACACACACACACAGAGAGAGAGAGAGAAAAAGTCGTGCGAGAATGTAAACATTAAGCGAAATCACCGCCGACAGCAGAAACAATAGCCGACACCATAGACACTTCAAATGGTTCTGCTTTCCTCATTTGGACTGAAAGGTGAGAGTGGAACTCGTCTGCCCAAACCGTGGCACCGATATCAGCTGCAGGCCAGAGCAAGCCTTTCCGAGGAGATTTTAAGCAACCGGTGGGAGCAAGATCCTGAAGCATTTCTTCCAAGATTGGTCACAGGAGATGAAACCTGGCTCTACCGGCAGGATCCTGAAGACCAAGCACGAGGCCATGGCTACCAAGAGGTGGCAGTGCTCCAGTCGAAGCCGTGGAGGAGCAGTCAAGAGCAGAGGTCATGGCCACCGTTTGGGGGAGTGGGGGGATGCTAGAGGGATTCTGCTGGTTGACTTTCTGCAGGGCCAAACCCTGATCACATCTGCTCGCTAGCAGAGCGTTTTCAGAAAGTCAGCCAAAGCTGGAGCGAAGAAGGTCCCCACCAGAGAGTTCTTCTCCACCACGACAGTGTTCCTGATCATGGCTTTCTTCGAACAAGGGCAGCTGGGCAAGACCTGCCATGGGAAACCGTGAGGCGTCCACCTGACAGTCCTGATTTGGCGCCTGCTGACTTCTCTTTGTTTCCTCGTCTTGGAAAACCTGTAAAGGGCACCCAGTTTTCTTCAGTTAACAATGGAAAAAAGACTGCATGGAAATAGTTAAATTCCCAGGACCCTGGGGGCTTTAGGGATGGGCTAGACGGCGGGGAAAAGACACTGCTTCCAGAAGGGTCTTGAAGTTGATGGAGCCGAGGCTGAGAAGTAAAATACGCCTATTTCCTCTTTCTCCCTTAATCCCACTTTTCTACAAATGTTTCCAAGTCCCCTCACACAACGTCAATCCCAGGTAAAGAGTTGTCATCCTCTGTTGGTTCTTCTTCCTACGATTTTGTCTTGCGGTGTTGTTATTTTCGCTTTTACTCCCAAGAAGATTCTCTCTGTGTCTTTTGGAATCCACAGATGTGGAAGCTGGGAACATGGAGGGCCAACGGTAGACCTCAGTGGGGTGTGTCCAGGCTGCAATTAACCTAATGAACCTGCGGGGCACAGCAGTCCACCTGGCATGGACCGTCCCGATTGGCTGCATTGGGCTGACGGAATGAATTCCTATCGGGGCGGGGCAGCCCAGGGGCCAAGGGGGTCAGGGCTTGAGCCCTGGGTGGGCCCGGGGCTGGCTATATAAGGCCGGGCTCTGGCAGCGGAGCTTCACTCCGCCTTGGACGGCGCACCGCACAGGTCACTCCAGGCTGCGGCTGCACATCCCGAGGAACAGAAGCGGGCCTGCTCAGCTGTCTGCAAGGACCGGCGTTCCAGACCAAGTGGCCCGCTGCTCCGAGGGTCCAGCTCGCTCCAGGCTGTGACTCCACATCCCGAGGTCGCTGCCTGGCGACCGGGCAGCGAGGACCGGCCACCCCAGACTGCCTGTGCCGCCGCCCCGAGGACAGAGCCGCGACCGCGAGGACAGCGACGCCTGCACAGCTCTGGCGAGATGGCGGCAGGGTCCACTACGCTGCGCGCAGTGGAGAAGCTGCAGGTGCGTCTGGCCACTAAGACGGACCCGAGAAAGCTAGAGAAATATTTGCAGAAACTCTCCGCCTTGCCCATGACGGCAGACATCCTGGCGGAGACTGGAATCAGAAAGACGGTGAAGCGCCTGCGGAAGCACCAGCACGTGGGCGACTTTGCCAGAGACTTAGCGGCCCGGTGGAGGAAGCTGGTGCTCGTGGACCGAAACACCGGGCCTGACCCACAGGACCCTGAGGAGAGCGCTTCCCGACAGCGCTTCGGGGAGGCTCTTCAGGACTGGGAAAAGGCCTGGGGCTTCCCAGAAAACGCGACGGCCCCCAGGAGCCCATCTCACAGCCCTGAGCACAGACGGACAGCACGCAGAACACCTCCGGGGCAACAGAGACCTCACCCGAGGTCTCCCAGTCGCGAGCCCAGAGCCGAGAGAAAGCGCCCCAGAATGGCCCCAGCTGATTCCGGCCCCCATCGGGCCCCTCCAACGCGCACCGCTCCCCTCCCGATGCCCGAGGGCCCTGAGCCTGCTGTGCCCGGGAAGCAACGCGGAAGAGGCCATGCTCACGCCGCTCAGGGCGGGCCTCTGCTGGGTCAAGGCTGCCAGGGCCAACCCCAGGGGGAAGCGGTGGTGAGCCACAGCAAGGGGCACAAATCGTCCCGTGGGGCTTCGGCTCAGAAATCGCCTCCTGCCCAGGAAAGCCAGTCAGAGAGGCTGCAGGCGGCCGGCGCTGATTCGGCCGGGCTGAAAACGCTGCCCAGCCATGTCTTCTCAGAGCTCTGGGACCCCTCAGAGGCCTGGATGCAGGCCAACTACGATCTGCTGTCCGCTTTTGAGGCCATGACCTCCCAGGCAAACCCAGAAGCACTCTCCGCGCCAACGCTCCAGGAGGAAGCTGCTTTCCCTGGACGCAGAGTGAATGCTAAGATGCCGGTGTACTCGGGCTCCAGGCCTGCCTGCCAGCTCCAGGTGCCGACGCCGCGCCAGCAGTGCCTCCAGGTGCCTAGGAACAATCCGGACGCCCTCGGTGACGTGGAAGGGGTCCCCTACTCGGTTCTTGAACCCGTTCTGGAAGGGTGGACGCCCGATCAGCTGTACCGCACAGAGAAAGACAATCCCGCACTCTCTCGAGACACAGATGAATTATGGAGGATTCATTGTCTCCAGGACTTCAAGGAAGAAAAGCCACAGGAGCACGAGTCTTGGCGGGAGCTCTACCTGCGGCTTCGGGATGCCCGAGAGCAGCGGCTGCGAGTAGTGACCACGAAAATCCGATCCGCACGTGAAAACAAACCCAGCGGCCGACAGACAAAGATGATCTGTTTCAACTCTGTGGCCAAGACGCCTTATGATGCTTCCAGGAGGCAAGAGAAGTCTGCAGGAGCCGCTGACCCCGGAGACGGAGAGATCGAGCCAGCCCCCAAGCCCGCAGGAAGCAGCCAGACTCCCCCCGGCCTCGGGGACTGCGGCGGCGGCGGCGGCGGCGGCGGCAGCAGCATTAGCGGGGGCAGCAGCAACGAGCATGCGGCGCCCGCGGACAAAACCCGAAAACAGGCTGTCAAGAAAGTGGCCCCGCTGATGGCCAAGGCAATTCGAGACTACAAGGGAAGATTCTCCCGACGATAATCTCAGGACTTGCCTTACAGATAAAATCTGGGGGGAGGAGGGCCAATGCAAAGTCAGTGCGGGTTGGGGAACGAAACTTCCGATGGACACCAGAACCTTTGGCTTGGAGCAAAGTTGAGCCTCCGAATCCTGCAGGCGTCAAGTGCTGGCCCTGTGATTTCTGCCTCCCACACCCAGCCACTGCCTCCCTGCTTGGAGGACACCTCAGAATTCACAAGATATTGTGAACGCATTCAGATCAATTCTACTTTGGTGGTTCACTGATGGTCTTTTAAATAACGCCCTAGTTGCAATCATAAATCAGGTACAAGATGTGAGATTCCCTTTTGTCATTTTTCCTTTCTTTTGAAATCATCGAGTACATAAGGAAGGACTTCTTACACACAAACTCTCAATCCATCAGTTGACACTGATAACTCCGACTATGCAAAATGTTTTGTTGTCCTTGGTGTTTTCGTTTAGAGAAAAGGCCGGGCATGATCCTGTAATCGTCAGCCATCCTCCTCTGGGAGGCCGAGGAAAGCAGATCGCTTCAGCCCAGGAGGTGGAGAACAGGCTGGGACAAACGGAGAAACCCCGTCTCCACAAAAGATACCGAGATGGGCCCGGCGTGGTGGCACGGCCCCTGTGGTCCCAGCTTCTTAGAGGGCTGAGGTGGCAGGATCGCCTGAACTGGGCAAGCGGAGGCTGCAGTGACCCTTCCTCATTCCACCACACTCCAGCCTGGGTGACACAAGCGGAGCACATCTCAAAGAAACCTGCTGTTTATTTGAAGGAACTCTTGGATTTCATACATAAATGCTAACAACTGCTACGTTCCTTAAGTCAAAATACTTTTACTAAGCACCGCAAGGAATCAATCCCAATCTTTTCACCCAGAACCCCCGTGAAAGAATGGCGACACCTTAATCAGCTTATTTAGGTTCTCGATCAGGAAGTCTAAACCGGCCAATCAGAGTTTCTAATTACCATGAGATGACCGGGTTAACTACCTTGAGTTCACCTCCTACGAGCTCCTGCAAGCTTTGGTGAAAGTTTGCATTCTAACTCAGGGCATTTGTTGGCTTCACACGGGCTGGTAATCACAGATCCGTGTGCCAGATACGACACACACACACATACACACAAAGAAAGACACACACACACACACACACACACACACACGCACACATAAGCACGCACAGGCACGTGCGCGCACGCACACACACACACACACACACACACACACACACAAACACACACCATTAAGTAAACTTGGTTCGCAGGCGTTACCGACAGTGAGGGATAGAGAGAGAAATAGAAAGACCTAAGCCGCAAGGCAGAACCCAGCAAGGGCAGCAGAAGAGATCAAAGTCCTGTGCCCTTGGCTGTCAGCAGAGTGGGTGCTGGGAAGCTTCTGGAAGCAGGCACCTGAGCGGATGCCGGTGCACGTCAAAAGAGGCCTTCAAGCCTGAAGAACACGTAAGGAGCCAGAACAGGGTGCCACAGAGATACTACCCTTAAGGAAGACAGAAAAGCATTCGTTCCGGGGAAGGGGACATAATCCAATCAGCGACCCTGTGAAACTCAGACATGTCCGGGCACGGTGACCCACGCCTCTATTCCCATGGCTTTGGGAGGTCGAGGCCGGCGGACCCCCTGAGGTCCGGAGTTGCAGACCAGCCTGACCAACATGAGGAAATCCCGTCTCTTCTAAAAAGACGAAACTCGGTTGGGCTTGCTGGCAAGCGCCTGTAGTCCCAGCTACTCAGGGGGCTGAGACAGGAGAATCGCTTGAACCCGGGAGGCCGAGTTTGCAGTGAGCCCAGATCCCAGCATTGCACTCCAGCCTGGACAACAAAAGCCAAACTCCGTCTCAAGTTAAAAAAAACAAAACCTCAGAAAAGCTTCCCCAGCAAGGGCCAGAGACAACGCCGGTCTCTATTTCTTGACAGCAATTCAAGAGAGAATCTCGGGTGGCTTGCAAAACTCACAAGAGAGCAGAATATCCTCCCCAAGGCAGAGAAGCCACACGCTCTTTCTGGAGGTGGAGTAGCCACCGATCACCGTGCAGCCCCTCCCCACTCCCAGCCAGAAACCCCAGCCCCTGGGAACCAAATCCACTGGCAACAACCTTTCTTCCTGGAAAACGTTTCCCCTGCCAAAATGGAAAACAAACATGATACAAGCAAACGCATCTCAAAACACAAACACAAGGAAACAATCCGAGCAAGCTCTAGCCCCTCATAGCTCATCCATGCCCCCACTGGCATGCTACTGAAAACAGCGGCTGCACCCATTAAACTCATTCATTACTGGAGAACGAGACAAACCTTAGCGGATCCCTGCCCCCACAGCGACAATCCCGCTCGAAAACACAGAAAGGAAACAACCCCCGCACAAAATATAAATCTACCCCAGATAGAATTCAGCATCAACCTAAGGATCCTGCTGTAACATTACTACACTGACCCAGGACAGCTCAATTCCCTTCCCACCTATTTACAAGATAATCCTCATTCAGGGAGCTCTGGAAGCATCGCCAGTATTGCACTAGGATCCTCTTCGTGAGGCAGCTGGAAGTCTGAAAACACAGCAAATTTACTTATTTCTCTACACGACACGGAGGCTAATTCTCAGAAAAGGCTTAACGCCCTAATCCCCATGCCCCGATTCTCAGGCTATAACGATTATCTTTCTGCAGAAGAAACACACACACACACACACACACACACACACACACACACACACACACACACACACAGAGAGAGAGAGAGAAAAAGTCGTGCGAGAATGTAAACATTAAGCGAAATCACCGCCGACAGCAGAAACAATAGCCGACACCATAGACACTTCAAATGGTTCTGCTTTCCTCATTTGGACTGAAAGGTGAGAGTGGAACTCGTCTGCCCAAACCGTGGCACCGATATCAGCTGCAGGCCAGAGCAAGCCTTTCCGAGGAGATTTTAAGCAACCGGTGGGAGCAAGATCCTGAAGCATTTCTTCCAAGATTGGTCACAGGAGATGAAACCTGGCTCTACCGGCAGGATCCTGAAGACCAAGCACGAGGCCATGGCTACCAAGAGGTGGCAGTGCTCCAGTCGAAGCCGTGGAGGAGCAGTCAAGAGCAGAGGTCATGGCCACCGTTTGGGGGAGTGGGGGGATGCTAGAGGGATTCTGCTGGTTGACTTTCTGCAGGGCCAAACCCTGATCACATCTGCTCGCTAGCAGAGCGTTTTCAGAAAGTCAGCCAAAGCTGGAGCGAAGAAGGTCCCCACCAGAGAGTTCTTCTCCACCACGACAGTGTTCCTGATCATGGCTTTCTTCGAACAAGGGCAGCTGGGCAAGACCTGCCATGGGAAACCGTGAGGCGTCCACCTGACAGTCCTGATTTGGCGCCTGCTGACTTCTCTTTGTTTCCTCGTCTTGGAAAACCTGTAAAGGGCACCCAGTTTTCTTCAGTTAACAATGGAAAAAAGACTGCATGGAAATAGTTAAATTCCCAGGACCCTGGGGGCTTTAGGGATGGGCTAGACGGCGGGGAAAAGACACTGCTTCCAGAAGGGTCTTGAAGTTGATGGAGCCGAGGCTGAGAAGTAAAATACGCCTATTTCCTCTTTCTCCCTTAATCCCACTTTTCTACAAATGTTTCCAAGTCCCCTCACACAACGTCAATCCCAGGTAAAGAGTTGTCATCCTCTGTTGGTTCTTCTTCCTATGATTTTGTCTTGCGGTGTTGTTATTTTCGCTTTTACTCCCAAGAAGATTCTCTCTGTGTCTTTTGGAATCCACAGATGTGGAAGCTGGGAACATGGAGGGCCAACGGTAGACCTCAGTGGGGTGTGTCCAGGCTGCAATTAACCTAATGAACCTGCGGGGCACAGCAGTCCACCTGGCATGGACCGTCCCGATTGGCTGCATTGGGCTGACGGAATGAATTCCTATCGGGGCGGGGCAGCCCAGGGGCCAAGGGGGTCAGGGCTTGAGCCCTGGGTGGGCCCGGGGCTGGCTATATAAGGCCGGGCTCTGGCAGCGGAGCTTCACTCCGCCTTGGACGGCGCACCGCACAGGTCACTCCAGGCTGCGGCTGCACATCCCGAGGAACAGAAGCGGGCCTGCTCAGCTGTCTGCAAGGACCGGCGTTCCAGACCAAGTGGCCCGCTGCTCCGAGGGTCCAGCTCGCTCCAGGCTGTGACTCCACATCCCGAGGTCGCTGCCTGGCGACCGGGCAGCGAGGACCGGCCACCCCAGACTGCCTGTGCCGCCGCCCCGAGGACAGAGCCGCGACCGCGAGGACAGCGACGCCTGCACAGCTCTGGCGAGATGGCGGCAGGGTCCACTACGCTGCGCGCAGTGGAGAAGCTGCAGGTGCGTCTGGCCACTAAGACGGACCCGAGAAAGCTAGAGAAATATTTGCAGAAACTCTCCGCCTTGCCCATGACGGCAGACATCCTGGCGGAGACTGGAATCAGAAAGACGGTGAAGCGCCTGCGGAAGCACCAGCACGTGGGCGACTTTGCCAGAGACTTAGCGGCCCGGTGGAGGAAGCTGGTGCTCGTGGACCGAAACACCGGGCCTGACCCACAGGACCCTGAGGAGAGCGCTTCCCGACAGCGCTTCGGGGAGGCTCTTCAGGACCGGGAAAAGGCCTGGGGCTTCCCAGAAAACGCGACGGCCCCCAGGAGCCCATCTCACAGCCCTGAGCACAGACGGACAGCACGCAGAACACCTCCGGGGCAACAGAGACCTCACCCGAGGTCTCCCAGTCGCGAGCCCAGAGCCGAGAGAAAGCGCCCCAGAATGGCCCCAGCTGATTCCGGCCCCCATCGGGCCCCTCCAACGCGCACCGCTCCCCTCCCGATGCCCGAGGGCCCTGAGCCTGCTGTGCCCGGGAAGCAACGCGGAAGAGGCCATGCTCACGCCGCTCAGGGCGGGCCTCTGCTGGGTCAAGGCTGCCAGGGCCAACCCCAGGGGGAAGCGGTGGTGAGCCACAGCAAGGGGCACAAATCGTCCCGTGGGGCTTCGGCTCAGAAATCGCCTCCTGCCCAGGAAAGCCAGTCAGAGAGGCTGCAGGCGGCCGGCGCTGATTCGGCCGGGCTGAAAACGCTGCCCAGCCATGTCTTCTCAGAGCTCTGGGACCCCTCAGAGGCCTGGATGCAGGCCAACTACGATCTGCTGTCCGCTTTTGAGGCCATGACCTCCCAGGCAAACCCAGAAGCACTCTCCGCGCCAACGCTCCAGGAGGAAGCTGCTTTCCCTGGACGCAGAGTGAACGCTAAGATGCCGGTGTACTCGGGCTCCAGGCCTGCCTGCCAGCTCCAGGTGCCGACGCCGCGCCAGCAGTGCCTCCAGGTGCCTAGGAACAATCCGGACGCCCTCGGCGACGTGGAAGGGGTCCCCTACTCGGTTCTTGAACCCGTTCTGGAAGGGTGGACGCCCGATCAGCTGTACCGCACAGAGAAAGACAATCCCGCACTCTCTCGAGACACAGATGAATTATGGAGGATTCATTGTCTCCAGGACTTCAAGGAAGAAAAGCCACAGGAGCACGAGTCTTGGCGGGAGCTCTACCTGCGGCTTCGGGATGCCCGAGAGCAGCGGCTGCGAGTAGTGACCACGAAAATCCGATCCGCACGTGAAAACAAACCCAGCGGCCGACAGACAAAGATGATCTGTTTCAACTCTGTGGCCAAGACGCCTTATGATGCTTCCAGGAGGCAAGAGAAGTCTGCAGGAGCCGCTGACCCCGGAGACGGAGAGATCGAGCCAGCCCCCAAGCCCGCAGGAAGCAGCCAGACTCCCCCCGGCCTCGGGGACTGCGGCGGCGGCGGCGGCGGCGGCGGCGGCGGCAGCATTAGCGGGGGCAGCAGCAACGAGCATGCGGCGCCCGCGGACAAAACCCGAAAACAGGCTGTCAAGAAAGTGGCCCCGCTGATGGCCAAGGCAATTCGAGACTACAAGGGAAGATTCTCCCGACGATAATCTCAGGACTTGCCTTACAGATAAAATCTGGGGGGAGGAGGGCCAATGCAAAGTCAGTGCGGGTTGGGGAACGAAACTTCCGATGGACACCAGAACCTTTGGCTTGGAGCAAAGTTGAGCCTCCGAATCCTGCAGGCGTCAAGTGCTGGCCCTGTGATTTCTGCCTCCCACACCCAGCCACTGCCTCCCTGCTTGGAGGACACCTCAGAATTCACAAGATATTGTGAACGCATTCAGATCAATTCTACTTTGGTGGTTCACTGATGGTCTTTTAAATAACGCCCTAGTTGCAATCATAAATCAGGTACAAGATGTGAGATTCCCTTTTGTCATTTTTCCTTTCTTTTGAAATCATCGAGTACATAAGGAAGGACTTCTTACACACAAACTCTCAATCCATCAGTTGACACTGATAACTCCGACTATGCAAAATGTTTTGTTGTCCTTGGTGTTTTCGTTTAGAGAAAAGGCCGGGCATGATCCTGTAATCGTCAGCCATCCTCCTCTGGGAGGCCGAGGAAAGCAGATCGCTTCAGCCCAGGAGGTGGAGAACAGGCTGGGACAAACGGAGAAACCCCGTCTCCACAAAAGATACCGAGATGGGCCCGGCGTGGTGGCACGGCCCCTGTGGTCCCAGCTTCTTAGAGGGCTGAGGTGGCAGGATCGCCTGAACTGGGCAAGCGGAGGCTGCAGTGACCCTTCCTCATTCCACCACACTCCAGCCTGGGTGACACAAGCGGAGCACATCTCAAAGAAACCTGCTGTTTATTTGAAGGAACTCTTGGATTTCATACATAAATGCTAACAACTGCTACGTTCCTTAAGTCAAAATACTTTTACTAAGCACCGCAAGGAATCAATCCCAATCTTTTCACCCAGAACCCCCGTGAAAGAATGGCGACACCTTAATCAGCTTATTTAGGTTCTCGATCAGGAAGTCTAAACCGGCCAATCAGAGTTTCTAATTACCATGAGATGACCGGGTTAACTACCTTGAGTTCACCTCCTACGAGCTCCTGCAAGCTTTGGTGAAAGTTTGCATTCTAACTCAGGGCATTTGTTGGCTTCACACGGGCTGGTAATCACAGATCCGTGTGCCAGATACGACACACACACACATACACACAAAGAAAGACACACACACACACACACACACACACACGCACACATAAGCACGCACAGGCACGTGCGCGCGCGCGCACACACACACACACACACACACACACAAACACACACCATTAAGTAAACTTGGTTCGCAGGCGTTACCGACAGTGAGGGATAGAGAGAGAAATAGAAAGACCTAAGCCGCAAGGCAGAACCCAGCAAGGGCAGCAGAAGAGATCAAAGTCCTGTGCCCTTGGCTGTCAGCAGAGTGGGTGCTGGGAAGCTTCTGGAAGCAGGCACCTGAGCGGATGCCGGTGCACGTCAAAAGAGGCCTTCAAGCCTGAAGAACACGTAAGGAGCCAGAACAGGGTGCCACAGAGATACTACCCTTAAGGAAGACAGAAAAGCATTCGTTCCGGGGAAGGGGACATAATCCAATCAGCGACCCTGTGAAACTCAGACATGTCCGGGCACGGTGACCCACGCCTCTATTCCCATGGCTTTGGGAGGTCGAGGCCGGCGGACCCCCTGAGGTCCGGAGTTGCAGACCAGCCTGACCAACATGAGGAAATCCCGTCTCTTCTAAAAAGACGAAACTCGGTTGGGCTTGCTGGCAAGCGCCTGTAGTCCCAGCTACTCAGGGGGCTGAGACAGGAGAATCGCTTGAACCCGGGAGGCCGAGTTTGCAGTGAGCCCAGATCCCAGCATTGCACTCCAGCCTGGACAACAAAAGCCAAACTCCGTCTCAAGTTAAAAAAAACAAAACCTCAGAAAAGCTTCCCCAGCAAGGGCCAGAGACAACGCCGGTCTCTATTTCTTGACAGCAATTCAAGAGAGAATCTCGGGTGGCTTGCAAAACTCACAAGAGAGCAGAATATCCTCCCCAAGGCAGAGAAGCCACACGCTCTTTCTGGAGGTGGAGTAGCCACCGATCACCGTGCAGCCCCTCCCCACTCCCAGCCAGAAACCCCAGCCCCTCGGAACCAAATCCACTGGCAACAACCTTTCTTCCTGGAAAACGTTTCCCCTGCCAAAATGGAAAACAAACATGATACAAGCAAACGCATCTCAAAACACAAACACAAGGAAACAATCCGAGCAAGCTCTAGCCCCTCATAGCTCATCCATGCCCCCACTGGCATGCTACTGAAAACAGCGGCTGCACCCATTAAACTCATTCATTACTGGAGAACGAGACAAACCTTAGCGGATCCCTGCCCCCACAGCGACAATCCCGCTCGAAAACACAGAAAGGAAACAACCCCCGCACAAAATATAAATCTACCCCAGATAGAATTCAGCATCAACCTAAGGATCCTGCTGTAACATTACTACACTGACCCAGGACAGCTCAATTCCCTTCCCACCTATTTACAAGATAATCCTCATTCAGGGAGCTCTGGAAGCATCGCCAGTATTGCACTAGGATCCTCTTCGTGAGGCAGCTGGAAGTCTGAAAACACAGCAAATTTACTTATTTCTCTACACGACACGGAGGCTAATTCTCAGAAAAGGCTTAACGCCCTAATCCCCATGCCCCGATTCTCAGGCTATAACGATTATCTTTCTGCAGAAGAAACACACACACACACACACACACACACACACACACAGAGAGAGAGAGAGAGAGAGAGAGAAAAAGTCGTGCGAGAATGTAAACATTAAGCGAAATCACCGCCAACAGCAGAAACAATAGCCGACACCATAGACACTTCAAATGGTTCTGCTTTCCTCATTTGGACTGAAAGGTGAGAGTGGAACTCGTCTGCCCAAACCGTGGCACCGATATCAGCTGCAGGCCAGAGCAAGCCTTTCCGAGGAGATTTTAAGCAACCGGTGGGAGCAAGATCCTGAAGCATTTCTTCCAAGATTGGTCACAGGAGATGAAACCTGGCTCTACCGGCAGGATCCTGAAGACCAAGCACGAGGCCATGGCTACCAAGAGGTGGCAGTGCTCCAGTCGAAGCCGTGGAGGAGCAGTCAAGAGCAGAGGTCATGGCCACGGTTTGGGGGAGTGGGGGGATGCTAGAGGGATTCTGCTGGTTGACTTTCTGCAGGGCCAAACCCTGATCACATCTGCTCGCTAGCAGAGCGTTTTCAGAAAGTCAGCCAAAGCTGGAGCGAAGAAGGTCCCCACCAGAGAGTTCTTCTCCACCACGACAGTGTTCCTGATCATGGCTTTCTTCGAACAAGGGCAGCTGGGCAAGACCTGCCATGGGAAACCGTGAGGCGTCCACCTGACAGTCCTGATTTGGCGCCTGCTGACTTCTCTTTGTTTCCTCGTCTTGGAAAACCTGTAAAGGGCACCCAGTTTTCTTCAGTTAACAATGGAAAAAAGACTGCATGGAAATAGTTAAATTCCCAGGACCCTGGGGGCTTTAGGGATGGGCTAGACGGCGGGGAAAAGACACTGCTTCCAGAAGGGTCTTGAAGTTGATGGAGCCGAGGCTGAGAAGTAAAATACGCCTATTTCCTCTTTCTCCCTTAATCCCACTTTTCTACAAATGTTTCCAAGTCCCCTCACACAACGTCAATCCCAGGTAAAGAGTTGTCATCCTCTGTTGGTTCTTCTTCCTACGATTTTGTCTTGCGGTGTTGTTATTTTCGCTTTTACTCCCAAGAAGATTCTCTCTGTGTCTTTTGGAATCCACAGATGTGGAAGCTGGGAACATGGAGGGCCAACGGTAGACCTCAGTGGGGTGTGTCCAGGCTGCAATTAACCTAATGAACCTGCGGGGCACAGCAGTCCACCTGGCATGGACCGTCCCGATTGGCTGCATTGGGCTGACGGAATGAATTCCTATCGGGGCGGGGCAGCCCAGGGGCCAAGGGGGTCAGGGCTTGAGCCCTGGGTGGGCCCGGGGCTGGCTATATAAGGCCGGGCTCTGGCAGCGGAGCTTCACTCCGCCTTGGACGGCGCACCGCACAGGTCACTCCAGGCTGCGGCTGCACATCCCGAGGAACAGAAGCGGGCCTGCTCAGCTGTCTGCAAGGACCGGCGTTCCAGACCAAGTGGCCCGCTGCTCCGAGGGTCCAGCTCGCTCCAGGCTGTGACTCCACATCCCGAGGTCGCTGCCTGGCGACCGGGCAGCGAGGACCGGCCACCCCAGACTGCCTGTGCCGCCGCCCCGAGGACAGAGCCGCGACCGCGAGGACAGCGACGCCTGCACAGCTCTGGCGAGATGGCGGCAGGGTCCACTACGCTGCGCGCAGTGGAGAAGCTGCAGGTGCGTCTGGCCACTAAGACGGACCCGAGAAAGCTAGAGAAATATTTGCAGAAACTCTCCGCCTTGCCCATGACGGCAGACATCCTGGCAGAGACTGGAATCAGAAAGACGGTGAAGCGCCTGCGGAAGCACCAGCACGTGGGCGACTTTGCCAGAGACTTAGCGGCCCGGTGGAGGAAGCTGGTGCTCGTGGACCGAAACACCGGGCCTGACCCACAGGACCCTGAGGAGAGCGCTTCCCGACAGCGCTTCGGGGAGGCTCTTCAGGACCGGGAAAAGGCCTGGGGCTTCCCAGAAAACGCGACGGCCCCCAGGAGCCCATCTCACAGCCCTGAGCACAGACGGACAGCACGCAGAACACCTCCGGGGCAACAGAGACCTCACCCGAGGTCTCCCAGTCGCGAGCCCAGAGCTGAGAGAAAGCGCCCCAGAATGGCCCCAGCTGATTCCGGCCCCCATCGGGCCCCTCCAACGCGCACCGCTCCCCTCCCGATGCCCGAGGGCCCTGAGCCTGCTGTGCCCGGGAAGCAACGCGGAAGAGGCCATGCTCACGCCGCTCAGGGCGGGCCTCTGCTGGGTCAAGGCTGCCAGGGCCAACCCCAGGGGGAAGCGGTGGTGAGCCACAGCAAGGGGCACAAATCGTCCCGTGGGGCTTCGGCTCAGAAATCGCCTCCTGCCCAGGAAAGCCAGTCAGAGAGGCTGCAGGCGGCCGGCGCTGATTCGGCCGGGCTGAAAACGCTGCCCAGCCATGTCTTCTCAGAGCTCTGGGACCCCTCAGAGGCCTGGATGCAGGCCAACTACGATCTGCTGTCCGCTTTTGAGGCCATGACCTCCCAGGCAAACCCAGAAGCACTCTCCGCGCCAACGCTCCAGGAGGAAGCTGCTTTCCCTGGACGCAGAGTGAACGCTAAGATGCCGGTGTACTCGGGCTCCAGGCCTGCCTGCCAGCTCCAGGTGCCGACGCCGCGCCAGCAGTGCCTCCAGGTGCCTAGGAACAATCCGGACGCCCTCGGCGACGTGGAAGGGGTCCCCTACTCGGTTCTTGAACCCGTTCTGGAAGGGTGGACGCCCGATCAGCTGTACCGCACAGAGAAAGACAATCCCGCACTCTCTCGAGACACAGATGAATTATGGAGGATTCATTGTCTCCAGGACTTCAAGGAAGAAAAGCCACAGGAGCACGAGTCTTGGCGGGAGCTCTACCTGCGGCTTCGGGATGCCCGAGAGCAGCGGCTGCGAGTAGTGACCACGAAAATCCGATCCGCACGTGAAAACAAACCCAGCGGCCGACAGACAAAGATGATCTGTTTCAACTCTGTGGCCAAGACGCCTTATGATGCTTCCAGGAGGCAAGAGAAGTCTGCAGGAGCCGCTGACCCCGGAGACGGAGAGATCGAGCCAGCCCCCAAGCCCGCAGGAAGCAGCCAGACTCCCCCCGGCCTCGGGGACTGCGGCGGCGGCGGCGGCGGCGGCGGCGGCGGCAGCATTAGCGGGGGCAGCAGCAACGAGCATGCGGCGCCCGCGGACAAAACCCGAAAACAGGCTGTCAAGAAAGTGGCCCCGCTGATGGCCAAGGCAATTCGAGACTACAAGGGAAGATTCTCCCGACGATAATCTCAGGACTTGCCTTACAGATAAAATCTGGGGGGAGGAGGGCCAATGCAAAGTCAGTGCGGGTTGGGGAACGAAACTTCCGATGGACACCAGAACCTTTGGCTTGGAGCAAAGTTGAGCCTCCGAATCCTGCAGGCGTCAAGTGCTGGCCCTGTGATTTCTGCCTCCCACACCCAGCCACTGCCTCCCTGCTTGGAGGACACCTCAGAATTCACAAGATATTGTGAACGCATTCAGATCAATTCTACTTTGGTGGTTCACTGATGGTCTTTTAAATAACGCCCTAGTTGCAATCATAAATCAGGTACAAGATGTGAGATTCCCTTTTGTCATTTTTCCTTTCTTTTGAAATCATCGAGTACATAAGGAAGGACTTCTTACACACAAACTCTCAATCCATCAGTTGACACTGATAACTCCGACTATGCAAAATGTTTTGTTGTCCTTGGTGTTTTCGTTTAGAGAAAAGGCCGGGCATGATCCTGTAATCGTCAGCCATCCTCCTCTGGGAGGCCGAGGAAAGCAGATCGCTTCAGCCCAGGAGGTGGAGAACAGGCTGGGACAAACGGAGAAACCCCGTCTCCACAAAAGATACCGAGATGGGCCCGGCGTGGTGGCACGGCCCCTGTGGTCCCAGCTTCTTAGAGGGCTGAGGTGGCAGGATCGCCTGAACTGGGCAAGCGGAGGCTGCAGTGACCCTTCCTCATTCCACCACACTCCAGCCTGGGTGACACAAGCGGAGCACATCTCAAAGAAACCTGCTGTTTATTTGAAGGAACTCTTGGATTTCATACATAAATGCTAACAACTGCTACGTTCCTTAAGTCAAAATACTTTTACTAAGCACCGCAAGGAATCAATCCCAATCTTTTCACCCAGAACCCCCGTGAAAGAATGGCGACACCTTAATCAGCTTATTTAGGTTCTCGATCAGGAAGTCTAAACCGGCCAATCAGAGTTTCTAATTACCATGAGATGACCGGGTTAACTACCTTGAGTTCACCTCCTACGAGCTCCTGCAAGCTTTGGTGAAAGTTTGCATTCTAACTCAGGGCATTTGTTGGCTTCACACGGGCTGGTAATCACAGATCCGTGTGCCAGATACGACACACACACACATACACACAAAGAAAGACACACACACACACACACACACACACACGCACACATAAGCACGCACAGGCACGTGCGCGCGCGCGCACACACACACACACACACACACACACAAACACACACCATTAAGTAAACTTGGTTCGCAGGCGTTACCGACAGTGAGGGATAGAGAGAGAAATAGAAAGACCTAAGCCGCAAGGCAGAACCCAGCAAGGGCAGCAGAAGAGATCAAAGTCCTGTGCCCTTGGCTGTCAGCAGAGTGGGTGCTGGGAAGCTTCTGGAAGCAGGCACCTGAGCGGATGCCGGTGCACGTCAAAAGAGGCCTTCAAGCCTGAAGAACACGTAAGGAGCCAGAACAGGGTGCCACAGAGATACTACCCTTAAGGAAGACAGAAAAGCATTCGTTCCGGGGAAGGGGACATAATCCAATCAGCGACCCTGTGAAACTCAGACATGTCCGGGCACGGTGACCCACGCCTCTATTCCCATGGCTTTGGGAGGTCGAGGCCGGCGGACCCCCTGAGGTCCGGAGTTGCAGACCAGCCTGACCAACATGAGGAAATCCCGTCTCTTCTAAAAAGACGAAACTCGGTTGGGCTTGCTGGCAAGCGCCTGTAGTCCCAGCTACTCAGGGGGCTGAGACAGGAGAATCGCTTGAACCCGGGAGGCCGAGTTTGCAGTGAGCCCAGATCCCAGCATTGCACTCCAGCCTGGACAACAAAAGCCAAACTCCGTCTCAAGTTAAAAAAAACAAAACCTCAGAAAAGCTTCCCCAGCAAGGGCCAGAGACAACGCCGGTCTCTATTTCTTGACAGCAATTCAAGAGAGAATCTCGGGTGGCTTGCAAAACTCACAAGAGAGCAGAATATCCTCCCCAAGGCAGAGAAGCCACACGCTCTTTCTGGAGGTGGAGTAGCCACCGATCACCGTGCAGCCCCTCCCCACTCCCAGCCAGAAACCCCAGCCCCTCGGAACCAAATCCACTGGCAACAACCTTTCTTCCTGGAAAACGTTTCCCCTGCCAAAATGGAAAACAAACATGATACAAGCAAACGCATCTCAAAACACAAACACAAGGAAACAATCCGAGCAAGCTCTAGCCCCTCATAGCTCATCCATGCCCCCACTGGCATGCTACTGAAAACAGCGGCTGCACCCATTAAACTCATTCATTACTGGAGAACGAGACAAACCTTAGCGGATCCCTGCCCCCACAGCGACAATCCCGCTCGAAAACACAGAAAGGAAACAACCCCCGCACAAAATATAAATCTACCCCAGATAGAATTCAGCATCAACCTAAGGATCCTGCTGTAACATTACTACACTGACCCAGGACAGCTCAATTCCCTTCCCACCTATTTACAAGATAATCCTCATTCAGGGAGCTCTGGAAGCATCGCCAGTATTGCACTAGGATCCTCTTCGTGAGGCAGCTGGAAGTCTGAAAACACAGCAAATTTACTTATTTCTCTACACGACACGGAGGCTAATTCTCAGAAAAGGCTTAACGCCCTAATCCCCATGCCCCGATTCTCAGGCTATAACGATTATCTTTCTGCAGAAGAAACACACACACACACACACACACACACACACACACACACAGAGAGAGAGAGAGAGAGAGAGAAAATGTCGTGCGAGAATGTAAACATTAAGCGAAATCACCGCCAACAGCAGAAACAATAGCCGACACCATAGACACTTCAAATGGTTCTGCTTTCCTCATTTGGACTGAAAGGTGAGAGTGGAACTCGTCTGCCCAAACCGTGGCACCGATATCAGCTGCAGGCCAGAGCAAGCCTTTCCGAGGAGATTTTAAGCAACCGGTGGGAGCAAGATCCTGAAGCATTTCTTCCAAGATTGGTCACAGGAGATGAAACCTGGCTCTACCGGCAGGATCCTGAAGACCAAGCACGAGGCCATGGCTACCAAGAGGTGGCAGTGCTCCAGTCGAAGCCGTGGAGGAGCAGTCAAGAGCAGAGGTCATGGCCACGGTTTGGGGGAGTGGGGGGATGCTAGAGGGATTCTGCTGGTTGACTTTCTGCAGGGCCAAACCCTGATCACATCTGCTCGCTAGCAGAGCGTTTTCAGAAAGTCAGCCAAAGCTGGAGCGAAGAAGGTCCCCACCAGAGAGTTCTTCTCCACCACGACAGTGTTCCTGATCATGGCTTTCTTCGAACAAGGGCAGCTGGGCAAGACCTGCCATGGGAAACCGTGAGGCGTCCACCTGACAGTCCTGATTTGGCGCCTGCTGACTTCTCTTTGTTTCCTCGTCTTGGAAAACCTGTAAAGGGCACCCAGTTTTCTTCAGTTAACAATGGAAAAAAGACTGCATGGAAATAGTTAAATTCCCAGGACCCTGGGGGCTTTAGGGATGGGCTAGACGGCGGGGAAAAGACACTGCTTCCAGAAGGGTCTTGAAGTTGATGGAGCCGAGGCTGAGAAGTAAAATACGCCTATTTCCTCTTTCTCCCTTAATCCCACTTTTCTACAAATGTTTCCAAGTCCCCTCACACAACGTCAATCCCAGGTAAAGAGTTGTCATCCTCTGTTGGTTCTTCTTCCTACGATTTTGTCTTGCGGTGTTGTTATTTTCGCTTTTACTCCCAAGAAGATTCTCTCTGTGTCTTTTGGAATCCACAGATGTGGAAGCTGGGAACATGGAGGGCCAACGGTAGACCTCAGTGGGGTGTGTCCAGGCTGCAATTAACCTAATGAACCTGCGGGGCACAGCAGTCCACCTGGCATGGACCGTCCCGATTGGCTGCATTGGGCTGACGGAATGAATTCCTATCGGGGCGGGGCAGCCCAGGGGCCAAGGGGGTCAGGGCTTGAGCCCTGGGTGGGCCCGGGGCTGGCTATATAAGGCCGGGCTCTGGCAGCGGAGCTTCACTCCGCCTTGGACGGCGCACCGCACAGGTCACTCCAGGCTGCGGCTGCACATCCCGAGGAACAGAAGCGGGCCTGCTCAGCTGTCTGCAAGGACCGGCGTTCCAGACCAAGTGGCCCGCTGCTCCGAGGGTCCAGCTCGCTCCAGGCTGTGACTCCACATCCCGAGGTCGCTGCCTGGCGACCGGGCAGCGAGGACCGGCCACCCCAGACTGCCTGTGCCGCCGCCCCGAGGACAGAGCCGCGACCGCGAGGACAGCGACGCCTGCACAGCTCTGGCGAGATGGCGGCAGGGTCCACTACGCTGCGCGCAGTGGAGAAGCTGCAGGTGCGTCTGGCCACTAAGACGGACCCGAGAAAGCTAGAGAAATATTTGCAGAAACTCTCCGCCTTGCCCATGACGGCAGACATCCTGGCGGAGACTGGAATCAGAAAGACGGTGAAGCGCCTGCGGAAGCACCAGCACGTGGGCGACTTTGCCAGAGACTTAGCGGCCCGGTGGAGGAAGCTGGTGCTCGTGGACCGAAACACCGGGCCTGACCCACAGGACCCTGAGGAGAGCGCTTCCCGACAGCGCTTCGGGGAGGCTCTTCAGGACCGGGAAAAGGCCTGGGGCTTCCCAGAAAACGCGACGGCCCCCAGGAGCCCATCTCACAGCCCTGAGCACAGACGGACAGCACGCAGAACACCTCCGGGGCAACAGAGACCTCACCCGAGGTCTCCCAGTCGCGAGCCCAGAGCTGAGAGAAAGCGCCCCAGAATGGCCCCAGCTGATTCCGGCCCCCATCGGGCCCCTCCAACGCGCACCGCTCCCCTCCCGATGCCCGAGGGCCCTGAGCCTGCTGTGCCCGGGAAGCAACGCGGAAGAGGCCATGCTCACGCCGCTCAGGGCGGGCCTCTGCTGGGTCAAGGCTGCCAGGGCCAACCCCAGGGGGAAGCGGTGGTGAGCCACAGCAAGGGGCACAAATCGTCCCGTGGGGCTTCGGCTCAGAAATCGCCTCCTGCCCAGGAAAGCCAGTCAGAGAGGCTGCAGGCGGCCGGCGCTGATTCGGCCGGGCTGAAAACGCTGCCCAGCCATGTCTTCTCAGAGCTCTGGGACCCCTCAGAGGCCTGGATGCAGGCCAACTACGATCTGCTGTCCGCTTTTGAGGCCATGACCTCCCAGGCAAACCCAGAAGCACTCTCCGCGCCAACGCTCCAGGAGGAAGCTGCTTTCCCTGGACGCAGAGTGAACGCTAAGATGCCGGTGTACTCGGGCTCCAGGCCTGCCTGCCAGCTCCAGGTGCCGACGCCGCGCCAGCAGTGCCTCCAGGTGCCTAGGAACAATCCGGACGCCCTCGGCGACGTGGAAGGGGTCCCCTACTCGGTTCTTGAACCCGTTCTGGAAGGGTGGACGCCCGATCAGCTGTACCGCACAGAGAAAGACAATCCCGCACTCTCTCGAGACACAGATGAATTATGGAGGATTCATTGTCTCCAGGACTTCAAGGAAGAAAAGCCACAGGAGCACGAGTCTTGGCGGGAGCTCTACCTGCGGCTTCGGGATGCCCGAGAGCAGCGGCTGCGAGTAGTGACCACGAAAATCCGATCCGCACGTGAAAACAAACCCAGCGGCCGACAGACAAAGATGATCTGTTTCAACTCTGTGGCCAAGACGCCTTATGATGCTTCCAGGAGGCAAGAGAAGTCTGCAGGAGCCGCTGACCCCGGAGACGGAGAGATCGAGCCAGCCCCCAAGCCCGCAGGAAGCAGCCAGACTCCCCCCGGCCTCGGGGACTGCGGCGGCGGCGGCGGCGGCGGCGGCGGCGGCAGCATTAGCGGGGGCAGCAGCAACGAGCATGCGGCGCCCGCGGACAAAACCCGAAAACAGGCTGTCAAGAAAGTGGCCCCGCTGATGGCCAAGGCAATTCGAGACTACAAGGGAAGATTCTCCCGACGATAATCTCAGGACTTGCCTTACAGATAAAATCTGGGGGGAGGAGGGCCAATGCAAAGTCAGTGCGGGTTGGGGAACGAAACTTCCGATGGACACCAGAACCTTTGGCTTGGAGCAAAGTTGAGCCTCCGAATCCTGCAGGCGTCAAGTGCTGGCCCTGTGATTTCTGCCTCCCACACCCAGCCACTGCCTCCCTGCTTGGAGGACACCTCAGAATTCACAAGATATTGTGAACGCATTCAGATCAATTCTACTTTGGTGGTTCACTGATGGTCTTTTAAATAACGCCCTAGTTGCAATCATAAATCAGGTACAAGATGTGAGATTCCCTTTTGTCATTTTTCCTTTCTTTTGAAATCATCGAGTACATAAGGAAGGACTTCTTACACACAAACTCTCAATCCATCAGTTGACACTGATAACTCCGACTATGCAAAATGTTTTGTTGTCCTTGGTGTTTTCGTTTAGAGAAAAGGCCGGGCATGATCCTGTAATCGTCAGCCATCCTCCTCTGGGAGGCCGAGGAAAGCAGATCGCTTCAGCCCAGGAGGTGGAGAACAGGCTGGGACAAACGGAGAAACCCCGTCTCCACAAAAGATACCGAGATGGGCCCGGCGTGGTGGCACGGCCCCTGTGGTCCCAGCTTCTTAGAGGGCTGAGGTGGCAGGATCGCCTGAACTGGGCAAGCGGAGGCTGCAGTGACCCTTCCTCATTCCACCACACTCCAGCCTGGGTGACACAAGCGGAGCACATCTCAAAGAAACCTGCTGTTTATTTGAAGGAACTCTTGGATTTCATACATAAATGCTAACAACTGCTACGTTCCTTAAGTCAAAATACTTTTACTAAGCACCGCAAGGAATCAATCCCAATCTTTTCACCCAGAACCCCCGTGAAAGAATGGCGACACCTTAATCAGCTTATTTAGGTTCTCGATCAGGAAGTCTAAACCGGCCAATCAGAGTTTCTAATTACCATGAGATGACCGGGTTAACTACCTTGAGTTCACCTCCTACGAGCTCCTGCAAGCTTTGGTGAAAGTTTGCATTCTAACTCAGGGTATTTGTTGGCTTCACACGGGCTGGTAATCACAGATCCGTGTGCCAGATACGACACACACACACATACACACAAAGAAAGACACACACACACACACACACACACACACACACACACACAAACACACACCATTAAGTAAACTTGGTTCGCAGGCGTTACCGACAGTGAGGGATAGAGAGAGAAATAGAAAGACCTAAGCCGCAAGGCAGAACCCAGCAAGGGCAGCAGAAGAGATCAAAGTCCTGTGCCCTTGGCTGTCAGCAGAGTGGGTGCTGGGAAGCTTCTGGAAGCAGGCACCTGAGCGGATGCCGGTGCACGTCAAAAGAGGCCTTCAAGCCTGAAGAACACGTAAGGAGCCAGAACAGGGTGCCACAGAGATACTACCCTTAAGGAAGACAGAAAAGCATTCATTCCGGGGAAGGGGACATAATCCAATCAGCGACCCTGTGAAACTCAGACATGTCCGGGCACGGTGACCCACGCCTCTATTCCCATGGCTTTGGGAGGTCGAGGCCGGCGGACCCCCTGAGGTCCGGAGTTGCAGACCAGCCTGACCAACATGAGGAAATCCCGTCTCTTCTAAAAAGACGAAACTCGGTTGGGCTTGCTGGCAAGCGCCTGTAGTCCCAGCTACTCAGGGGGCTGAGACAGGAGAATCGCTTGAACCCGGGAGGCCGAGTTTGCAGTGAGCCCAGATCCCAGCATTGCACTCCAGCCTGGACAACAAAAGCCAAACTCCGTCTCAAGTTAAAAAAAACAAAACCTCAGAAAAGCTTCCCCAGCAAGGGCCAGAGACAACGCCGGTCTCTATTTCTTGACAGCAATTCAAGAGAGAATCTCGGGTGGCTTGCAAAACTCACAAGAGAGCAGAATATCCTCCCCAAGGCAGAGAAGCCACACGCTCTTTCTGGAGGTGGAGTAGCCACCGATCACCGTGCAGCCCCTCCCCACTCCCAGCCAGAAACCCCAGCCCCTCGGAACCAAATCCACTGGCAACAACCTTTCTTCCTGGAAAACGTTTCCCCTGCCAAAATGGAAAACAAACATGATACAAGCAAACGCATCTCAAAACACAAACACAAGGAAACAATCCGAGCAAGCTCTAGCCCCTCATAGCTCATCCATGCCCCCACTGGCATGCTACTGAAAACAGCGGCTGCACCCATTAAACTCATTCATTACTGGAGAACGAGACAAACCTTAGCGGATCCCTGCCCCCACAGCGACAATCCCGCTCGAAAACACAGAAAGGAAACAACCCCCGCACAAAATATAAATCTACCCCAGATAGAATTCAGCATCAACCTAAGGATCCTGCTGTAACATTACTACACTGACCCAGGACAGCTCAATTCCCTTCCCACCTATTTACAAGATAATCCTCATTCAGGGAGCTCTGGAAGCATCGCCAGTATTGCACTAGGATCCTCTTCGTGAGGCAGCTGGAAGTCTGAAAACACAGCAAATTTACTTATTTCTCTACACGACACGGAGGCTAATTCTCAGAAAAGGCTTAACGCCCTAATCCCCATGCCCCGATTCTCAGGCTATAACGATTATCTTTCTGCAGAAGAAACACACACACACACACACACACACACACACACACACACACACACACACACACAGAGAGAGAGAGAGAGAGAAAAAAAGTCGTGCGAGAATGTAAACATTAAGCGAAATCACCGCCGACAGCAGAAACAATAGCCGACACCATAGACACTTCAAATGGTTCTGCTTTCCTCATTTGGACTGAAAGGTGAGAGTGGAACTCGTCTGCCCAAACCGTGGCACCGATATCAGCTGCAGGCCAGAGCAAGCCTTTCCGAGGAGATTTTAAGCAACCGGTGGGAGCAAGATCCTGAAGCATTTCTTCCAAGATTGGTCACAGGAGATGAAACCTGGCTCTACCGGCAGGATCCTGAAGACCAAGCACGAGGCCATGGCTACCAAGAGGTGGCAGTGCTCCAGTCGAAGCCGTGGAGGAGCAGTCAAGAGCAGAGGTCATGGCCACCGTTTGGGGGAGTGGGGGGATGCTAGAGGGATTCTGCTGGTTGACTTTCTGCAGGGCCAAACCCTGATCACATCTGCTCGCTAGCAGAGCGTTTTCAGAAAGTCAGCCAAAGCTGGAGCGAAGAAGGTCCCCACCAGAGAGTTCTTCTCCACCACGACAGTGTTCCTGATCATGGCTTTCTTCGAACAAGGGCAGCTGGGCAAGACCTGCCATGGGAAACCGTGAGGCGTCCACCTGACAGTCCTGATTTGGCGCCTGCTGACTTCTCTTTGTTTCCTCGTCTTGGAAAACCTATAAAGGGCACCCAGTTTTCTTCAGTTAACAATGGAAAAAAGACTGCATGGAAATAGTTAAATTCCCAGGACCCTGGGGGCTTTAGGGATGGGCTAGACGGCGGGGAAAAGACACTGCTTCCAGAAGGGTCTTGAAGTTGATGGAGCCGAGGCTGAGAAGTAAAATACGCCTATTTCCTCTTTCTCCCTTAATCCCACTTTTCTACAAATGTTTCCAAGTCCCCTCACACAACGTCAATCCCAGGTAAAGAGTTGTCATCCTCTGTTGGTTCTTCTTCCTACGATTTTGTCTTGCGGTGTTGTTATTTTCGCTTTTACTCCCAAGAAGATTCTCTCTGTGTCTTTTGGAATCCACAGATGTGGAAGCTGGGAACATGGAGGGCCAACGGTAGACCTCAGTGGGGTGTGTCCAGGCTGCAATTAACCTAATGAACCTGCGGGGCACAGCAGTCCACCTGGCATGGACCGTCCCGATTGGCTGCATTGGGCTGACGGAATGAATTCCTATCGGGGCGGGGCAGCCCAGGGGCCAAGGGGGTCAGGGCTTGAGCCCTGGGTGGGCCCGGGGCTGGCTATATAAGGCCGGGCTCTGGCAGCGGAGCTTCACTCCGCCTTGGACGGCGCACCGCACAGGTCACTCCAGGCTGCGGCTGCACATCCCGAGGAACAGAAGCGGGCCTGCTCAGCTGTCTGCAAGGACCGGCGTTCCAGACCAAGTGGCCCGCTGCTCCGAGGGTCCAGCTCGCTCCAGGCTGTGACTCCACATCCCGAGGTCGCTGCCTGGCGACCGGGCAGCGAGGACCGGCCACCCCAGACTGCCTGTGCCGCCGCCCCGAGGACAGAGCCGCGACCGCGAGGACAGCGACGCCTGCACAGCTCTGGCGAGATGGCGGCAGGGTCCACTACGCTGCGCGCAGTGGAGAAGCTGCAGGTGCGTCTGGCCACTAAGACGGACCCGAGAAAGCTAGAGAAATATTTGCAGAAACTCTCCGCCTTGCCCATGACGGCAGACATCCTGGCGGAGACTGGAATCAGAAAGACGGTGAAGCGCCTGCGGAAGCACCAGCACGTGGGCGACTTTGCCAGAGACTTAGCGGCCCGGTGGAGGAAGCTGGTGCTCGTGGACCGAAACACCGGGCCTGACCCACAGGACCCTGAGGAGAGCGCTTCCCGACAGCGCTTCGGGGAGGCTCTTCAGGACCGGGAAAAGGCCTGGGGCTTCCCAGAAAACGCGACGGCCCCCAGGAGCCCATCTCACAGCCCTGAGCACAGACGGACAGCACGCAGAACACCTCCGGGGCAACAGAGACCTCACCCGAGGTCTCCCAGTCGCGAGCCCAGAGCCGAGAGAAAGCGCCCCAGAATGGCCCCAGCTGATTCCGGCCCCCATCGGGCCCCTCCAACGCGCACCGCTCCCCTCCCGATGCCCGAGGGCCCTGAGCCTGCTGTGCCCGGGAAGCAACGCGGAAGAGGCCATGCTCACGCCGCTCAGGGCGGGCCTCTGCTGGGTCAAGGCTGCCAGGGCCAACCCCAGGGGGAAGCGGTGGTGAGCCACAGCAAGGGGCACAAATCGTCCCGTGGGGCTTCGGCTCAGAAATCGCCTCCTGCCCAGGAAAGCCAGTCAGAGAGGCTGCAGGCGGCCGGCGCTGATTCGGCCGGGCTGAAAACGCTGCCCAGCCATGTCTTCTCAGAGCTCTGGGACCCCTCAGAGGCCTGGATGCAGGCCAACTACGATCTGCTGTCCGCTTTTGAGGCCATGACCTCCCAGGCAAACCCAGAAGCACTCTCCGCGCCAACGCTCCAGGAGGAAGCTGCTTTCCCTGGACGCAGAGTGAACGCTAAGATGCCGGTGTACTCGGGCTCCAGGCCTGCCTGCCAGCTCCAGGTGCCGACGCCGCGCCAGCAGTGCCTCCAGGTGCCTAGGAACAATCCGGACGCCCTCGGCGACGTGGAAGGGGTCCCCTACTCGGTTCTTGAACCCGTTCTGGAAGGGTGGACGCCCGATCAGCTGTACCGCACAGAGAAAGACAATCCCGCACTCTCTCGAGACACAGATGAATTATGGAGGATTCATTGTCTCCAGGACTTCAAGGAAGAAAAGCCACAGGAGCACGAGTCTTGGCGGGAGCTCTACCTGCGGCTTCGGGATGCCCCAGAGCAGCGGCTGCGAGTAGTGACCACGAAAATCCGATCCGCACGTGAAAACAAACCCAGCGGCCGACAGACAAAGATGATCTGTTTCAACTCTGTGGCCAAGACGCCTTATGATGCTTCCAGGCGGCAAGAGAAGTCTGCAGGAGCCGCTGACCCCGGAGATGGAGAGATCGAGCCAGCCCCCAAGCCCGCAGGAAGCAGCCAGACTCCCCCCGGCCTCGGGGACTGCGGCGGCGGCGGCGGCGGCGGCGGCAGCAGCATTAGCGGGGGCAGCAGCAACGAGCATGCGGCGACGGCAGACAAAACCCGAAAACAGGCTGTCAAGAAAGTGGCCACGCCCAGATTTCAGCGGGAGTCAGCCTCCCACACTCCGGAATCACCTACAGACTCACAGACTTCACTGAGGTCCTCCCTGTTCTCTCTCAGGTCTTTGCCCTCAGCCCACAGGGACTCTTGTGTCTCTTTCAGCTACTGTCAAAACTTCTCTAGATTCCAGCTGGAGTCAGTTCCAGGCGCCCACGATACACCACCGAACTCGCGAATTTCACTGACTTACTCCCCAGTCTCCCTCATGTTCTCACCCCCAGCCCTCAGGGACTCTTCTGTCTCTCTCAGCTACTCTCCAGCCATCTCCAGATTTCACCTGCAGTCAGCTTCCCACACCCAGGAATCACCTACAAACTCCGGGACCTTACTGCAACCCTCCCCCATTTCTTTCACCTCTTCACCCCCTGCCTTCAGGGACTCTCCTGTGTCTCCCAGCTTCTCTCCAGCCCTCCCCAGATTTCTGCCACAGTCAGCCCCAGGCACCCAGGACAACCCTAGACACCCACAGGCCTCACGAGCCTATCTCCCTATGACCTGGACTTATACAGGGATGGCTCCCACGCATCCCTCAGTGACCCCAAACCCATCTCCACTTACACTCAGACACTCCCAGGGCCTGACAGCTACTCCCCGTTATTGTCCTTCAGTTCGAAGCCCTGGCCAATCTACTAGCCCACGTGACGCAGTTACCTGGCCATTTCTCCACAGTTCCGGTGAGGGCCCCACACCCAGCCGCAGAAGAGCCCCTCCTGCATTCCGTCCTCACACGCAGGCCTGTCCCTCTACTTGCTACTGTCACACTCTTGCCAGCAGAAGAGGCCCCTGTCATGGCCGATATCACCACCCAGTCTATCCTCACCCCACAGCTGTGCAGCGGGACCCTCCTGCTGGCCCACGTGGCTGCCAGAGCCCATGCTGGCACGACGCTCCAGCATGTCGGCGTCCCTGCGGGCCACACTACCGGTGACATGGCTCGCATGACCCTCCTTCCTGGCAGTGACACTGTTGATGTGAACCCCAGTTTCACATCTGTCATTTGTAAATAGGACCATTTGCCCTTTTCGCTCTCCCTTCCATTCACAGGGCTTTTCATTCTCTCTGTTTCTGCCTCCGTTTCAGATATTTACTCACCTTTTTCTCTCTCACTATGTCTGCCGTGGTCTCCATGAGAGTGCGCCACATAAGATTCCCCCATTAAAAGTCATGAATTGAGTGGCTTTTAGTATACCTGTGGTTGTGCACATTCCCTTTTAATTCGCAACCCATTGTAGAACGTCTTATCACCCCCGACCAGAGAAAAACCCTGTAGACATTAGTCACTCCTCATTCTGTCTCAAACCCTCTCCCTGACCCTCAACCCTAGGTAGCAACTACATAGTGCGATCAACCCCATATGAATAGATTTCCATATTGTGGACAATTCCTATAAACGGAATTGCACAATAGGTGAGCTTTTATGACTGACATAACACGTAGCACAATATTTTCAAGATTCATCCACATTGTAGGCTTACCCACAGGGGGAAGCCAGTCTTTTTGGGGTTTTAGCAACACCGGGTGTTTTCTCCTTCCTTCCGTCCTTCTTTCCTTCTTTCCTTCCTTCCTTCCTTCCTTCCTTCCTTCCTTCCTTCCTTCCTTCCTACCTTCCTTCTTTCCTTCCTTCCTTCATTCCTTCCTCCTATTTCTCTCTTACTCCTTCTGCCCTCTCTCTTTCATATGCCTTAGGTGCATCCCACATTCTGCGTTTTTTTGGGGAAATCCTCCACAGGTGCAGGAAAATTGTGTTATTGAAACTATTTACCGCTATCTCTCTTTCACGGCTCTCCATCAGTTGTGAACATCTATTGATTTATCCCAAGTCACTAGGCGTATTTTAATTAGGTACACCTGTTTTTCTTTATACAGCTGTTTCTGGACTATTTAGGGTCGCATACTCCTAAACCCAGTGTAACTCAGAAACGCATCTAATATTCCAATAAACCCATCATAACGTTGAAAAATCATAAATCAAACCATCGTAAGTCACGGTTTGTCCGTGGATATGGGTGTCATCAATTCCATTGTATTCAATAATGCTGTACGCCATTAACAATGGCAGACTGATTGGGAGTGGAGATGGATAGCATTATGAAAATCAGTTATTAGAGGGATACTTCTTTAACCTGACTGAAGAACTGATCTAATGGCTTTAGTACAGTGCATGATTATGTGAGTTGTTTTGAGACAGAGTAGTACATTTGTGAATGAAATTGTATGGCTTTTTTTCACTTAGTAGGAACCATTGTGTGTGGAAACGTGAGAAAATTGCTTTCGGCTGTAGAGTCCGGCATTCATTGTAGATTTAAGCTTCGTTTTCTGTGAGCAAATCTTATTCAATGAAATACTACTCTTTAGAATAAAAAACAAAGGCACTGGTGATGTGAGGTCATTATCCTCAGCAAACTAATCCAGGGAAAGAAAACCAAACGCCACATTCTCACTTATAATGGGAGCTGAAAAATGGGATCACATGGACACAGGAAGGGGAACAACACACACTGGGTCCTTTCGGGAGGCAGAGCGTTAAGAAAAACAGCTACTGCACGCTGGGCTTAATACCTAGGTGATGGGTTGACAGGTGCAGCAAACCACCATGGCACACGTTTGTTTACCTCAGTAACAAATCTGCACATCCTGCACATATACCCCAGAACTTAGAAACAAAACGAAACAAAAGAAAACGAAAAAGCAATAGCAAAACGCTAAAGGCAAAATAAAGTTTCAAACTCAGAAAGTGACAGACCAATGTTTGCTTCCCATCATGGTTCTCAACCCAGGTGCCATAAGGTCAGGATAAAGAATTTGATTACATATTGTAAATAAGACGTGCAGCAAATGACCAGAAATATTATTCTCAACATATGTGTGTCTTCTAATTCAATGGTGACGCTATCTACCGGGACATAGCATTAGATTCCAAAGGGCCGAGTCCCGCCAGACAGGCCTCCCACACTAATAACAATGGGAAGCCCTACGTTGTTTTACCTGTGCTTCTCAGCAGCTGGCTAGAAATCAGGTTGCCACCACTCCCGGATTTAGTTGCATTCATTTGCTGGAAGAGCTCACAGCACGCAGGGAAACAGTTACATTTGCCGTTGTATTTTAGCGGATATTGCAAAAATTCAGAAATAAATTTGGGGCCCTGCATGTGGGGAGGGGCGCACTGCCTTCCAGGAAGTGTTATCCAGAAGCTCTCTGTACCCAGTCCTTTTGGGTTTTTATGGAGACCTCATTCTATAGGCATGATGGGTTAAACCATAGGCTATTGGTGATCAACTCCACCTGAGGCTCTCAGCCCTCCCTGCAAATTGGGGTTGAGGCTTTGCCATTCTCATTCTGACTGAAAGAATTTACACAAACGGAATTTTAAAACAGATAAGCACAACTGGAATCTTAATTAGATGATTGGATTACCTGGAGCCACACCTTGATATTCCTAACCCGAGCACCCTCATCCAACGAATGCTCCACCCAACTGGCTCCCAAGTCTCTACGTGGTTCCAGAGCAAAAGAATGTTTCTACAACGCATATCCCCACCTTTTCTTCCAAGTCTTTTCGCTTACACGGAAAGACTTCTTAAACTGCCATGCATCAGGGTCAGGGGGAGGTCTTGTTACAACGCAGATCTGTGGATCTCTGGGGTTTGATTGTTGCAAGGATGCTGCTGGTGTCAAAACCACAACGCGGGAACCACAGAACCACTAGTTGGTTTTCCGTGTTTCAGTGCATACAATTCCTAAGTTATCTGGCCAAGAAAACTTGTAAGTTCTTAGATTGTCCCAAAGGTGGCGCATGAAATCAAAGCAGGAGAACAGTTTCCTACGAGCTGTAGCCTGGGAAAGTTGGGGGTGACTGATGGAAAGGAGGAGTGAAGCTCCGCCCTTTCCGCTGCTAGGCTGCGCCCGAGGCTATTTAAACCCGCCCTGGCTGGCCTGTACTCAGATCCTCACGGAGCGGATCAGCGGCAGGAGCGTTTGGCGGACTCTGCGTGGACTTGGAGCTCACAGCGTCTTGCGACTTGGAAGCGGATTCAGAGGACAGGACAGAACACTTGGGCAAGTGAATCTCTGTCTGTCTGTCTGTCTGTCTGTCTGTCTGTCTCATTGGTTGCTTGATTTCCATTTTCTTAAGGGGCACATACCTCACACCGCACACACACAAACACACACACACACTCACACACACACACACACACAAACACACACACACACACACACACACACACTCCTTCCTTCTGCGAGTTAGAAAATTAGTAGGGGCCCCTGGGAGCTGCAGATTTCCTAATCATGTCTGCACCTAAGAACAGTAGGGTCTTGTCTGGCTCTTCTTATGAACGGTCCCCCAGCCCGGACTCCCCAAGGTCCATGCGAGCCTCACCCAGCTTCTCCCTCTCCCCTCTCAGAAACTCAGGCTTAAGGGGAAGCTCCTCACCAGGGATCCGGAGCTACCATTCACCATCCCCTAGGGCTTCACCACACTCACCTCTGTCATCACCAGAATCCCACAAGCTCCCATTTCCCTGTCCTCACTGTGATGGGCAATCAATGAAGCCATTGGGCTCTCCCGTGTCCTCCTCTGAGGATTCCTCAGAGTCCCCACGTTCATCAATAATATACCACATGTTCTTACTGCCATCACCCAGCAGCTCACCCCCAGCTCTCGGGGGGTCTCCTGTGTCTCCCAGCTACTCTCCAAACAACCCCAGATTTCAGCTGGAGTCAGCCCCCCACACCCAGGAATCACCAACAAACTCACGAGCCTCACAGTGCTCCACCCCTGTGTCTTTCATCTCTTCACCCCCAGGCCTCAGGGACTCTCCTGTGGCTCCCAGTTACTCTCCAGCCATCCCCAGTTTCCTGCGGGAGTCAGCCCCATGCACCCAGGAGTCCCCCAGACACTCACAGGTCTCGGGAGAATATGAGCGGTCCCCCAGCCCTGACTCCTCAAGATTCATGCCTGCCTCACCCAGCTTCTCCCTCTCCCCTCCCAGAAACTCACACCCAAGGGGCAGCTCCTCACCAGGGATGTGGAAGTACTCTACATCATCCCACAGGGCTTCACCACTCTCACATCCATCATCAGCAGAATTCCACAACTTTAAGTTTCCCTTTCCTAACCAAGCAGGACAGTCACTCATGTCATCGTGTTCTCCCGTGTCCTCCTCGGGAGATTCTTCACAGTCACCTCATTCATCAATAATATACCATATGTTCTTACTGCCGTCATCCAGCAGCTCACCCCCAGCCACCCATGACTCTCCTGTCTGTCCCAGCTACTCTCCAACTACGCCCAGATTTCAGCGGGAGTCTGTACCCCACACCCCAGAAACACCTACAATCCCACAGACCTCAGTGAGATCCTCGCCAGTCTCTCTCACGTCTTCACCCCCAGCCCTTACGGATCCTCCAGTCTGTCCCAGCTACTCTCCAACCACGCCCACATTTCAGCGCGGGTCAGTTCCAGGAACCCAGGGATCACCACCAAGCCCGCCACTTTCACTGAGTTACTCCCCAGTCTCTGGCACGTCTTTATCTCCAACCCTCAGGGACTCGCCTGTGTGTCCCAGCTACTCTCCAAACACGCCCACACTTCAGCGGGAGTCCGTTGCAGGCATCCAGAAATCACCACCAAACTCACCAATTTCACTGCGTTACTCCCCAGTCTCTCTCATGTCTTCACCGTCCCTCAGGGACTCTCCCGTCTGTCCCAGCTCCTCTCCAACCACGCCCACATTTCAGCTGGAGTCAGTTCCAGGCACCCCGGAATCACCACCAAACTCACCAGTTTCACTCAGTTACTCCCCAGTCTCTAGCACGTCTTTATCTCCAACCCTCAGGGACTCTCCTGTGTGTCCCAGCTACTCTCCAACCACGCCCACACTTCAGCGGGAGTCAGTTCCTGGCACCCAGGAATCACCACCAAACTCACCAATTTCACTCAATTACTCTCCAGTCTCTCTCATGTCTTCACCAGCCCTCAGGGACTCTCCTGTCTGTCCCAGCTACTCTCCAACCACGCCCACATTTCAGCTGGAGTCCGTTCCAGGCACCCCGCAGTCACCACCAAACTCACCAGTTTCACTGAGTTACTCCCCGGTCTCTCTCATGTCTTCACCCCCAGCCCTCAGGGACTCTCCTGTGTGTCCCAGCTACTCTCCAACCATGCCCAGATTTCAGCGGGAGTCAGTTCCAGGCTCCCAGGTATCACCTACAAACTCAGCAGTTTCACTGAGTTACTCCCCAGTCTCTCTCATGTCTTCACCCCCAGCCCCCTGGGACTCTCCTGTCTGTCCCAGCTACTCTCCCACCACGCCCAGATTTCAGCGGGAGTCAGCCTCCCACACTCCGGAATCACCTACAGACTCACAGACTTCACTGAGGTCCTCCCTGGTCTCTCTCAGGTCTTTGCCCTCAGCCCACAGGGACTCTTGTGTCTCTTTCAGCTACTGTCAAAACTTCTCTAGATTCCAGCTGGAGTCAGTTCCAGGCGCCCACGATACACCACCGAACTCGCGAATTTCACTGACTTACTCCCCAGTCTCCCTCATGTTCTCACCCCCAGCCCTCAGGGACTCTTCTGTCTCTCTCAGCTACTCTCCAGCCATCTCCAGATTTCACCTGCAGTCAGCTTCCCACACCCAGGAATCACCTACAAACTCCGGGACCTTACTGCAACCCTCCCCCATTTCTTTCACCTCTTCACCCCCTGCCTTCAGGGACTCTCCTGTGTCTCCCAGCTTCTCTCCAGCCCTCCCCAGATTTCTGCCACAGTCAGCCCCAGGCACCCAGGACAACCCTAGACACCCACAGGCCTCACGAGCCTATCTCCCTATGACCTGGACTTATACAGGGATGGCTCCCACGCATCCCTCAGTGACCCCAAACCCATCTCCACTTACACTCAGACACTCCCAGGGCCTGACAGCTACTCCCCGTTATTGTCCTTCAGTTCGAAGCCCTGGCCAATCTACTAGCCCACGTGACGCAGTTACCTGGCCATTTCTCCACAGTTCCGGTGAGGGCCCCACACCCAGCCGCAGAAGAGCCCCTCCTGCATTCCGTCCTCACACGCAGGCCTGTCCCTCTACTTGCTACTGTCACACTCTTGCCAGCAGAAGAGGCCCCTGTCATGGCCGATATCACCACCCAGTCTATCCTCACCCCACAGCTGTGCAGCGGGACCCTCCTGCTGGCCCACGTGGCTGCCAGAGCCCATGCTGGCACGACGCTCCAGCATGTCGGCGTCCCTGCGGGCCACACTACCGGTGACATGGCTCGCATGACCCTCCTTCCTGGCAGTGACACTGTTGATGTGAACCCCAGTTTCACATCTGTCATTTGTAAATAGGACCATTTGCCCTTTTCGCTCTCCCTTCCATTCACAGGGCTTTTCATTCTCTCTGTTTCTGCCTCCGTTTCAGATATTTACTCACCTTTTTCTCTCTCACTATGTCTGCCGTGGTCTCCATGAGAGTGCGCCACATAAGATTCCCCCATTAAAAGTCATGAATTGAGTGGCTTTTAGTATACCTGTGGTTGTGCACATTCCCTTTTAATTCGCAACCCATTGTAGAACGTCTTATCACCCCCGACCAGAGAAAAACCCTGTAGACATTAGTCACTCCTCATTCTGTCTCAAACCCTCTCCCTGACCCTCAACCCTAGGTAGCAACTACATAGTGCGATCAACCCCATATGAATAGATTTCCATATTGTGGACAATTCCTATAAACGGAATTGCACAATAGGTGAGCTTTTATGACTGACATAACACGTAGCACAATATTTTCAAGATTCATCCACATTGTAGGCTTACCCACAGGGGGAAACCAGTCTTTTTGGGGTTTTAGCAACACCGGGTGTTTTCTCCTTCCTTCCGTCCTTCTTTCCTTCTTTCCTTCCTTCCTTCCTTCCTTCCTTCCTTCCTTCCTTCCTTCCTACCTTCCTTCTTTCCTTCCTTCCTTCATTCCTTCCTCCTATTTCTCTCTTACTCCTTCTGCCCTCTCTCTTTCATATGCCTTAGGTGCATCCCACATTCTGCGTTTTTTTGGGGAAATCCTCCACAGGTGCAGGAAAATTGTGTTATTGAAACTATTTACCGCTATCTCTCTTTCACGGCTCTCCATCAGTTGTGAACATCTATTGATTTATCCCAAGTCACTAGGCGTATTTTAATTAGGTACACCTGTTTTTCTTTATACAGCTGTTTCTGGACTATTTAGGGTCGCATACTCCTAAACCCAGTGTAACTCAGAAACGCATCTAATATTCCAATAAATCCATCATAACGTTGAAAAATCATAAATCAAACCATCGTAAGTCACGGTTTGTCCGTGGATATGGGCGTCATCAATTCCATTGTATTCAATAATGCTGTACGCCATTAACAATGGCAGACTGATTGGGAGTGGAGATGGATAGCATTATAAAAATCAGTTATTAGAGGGATACTTCTTTAACCTGACTGAAGAACTGATCTAATGGCTTTAGTACAGTGCATGATTATGTGAGATGTTTTGAGACAGAGTAGTACATTTGTGAATGAAATTGTATGGCTTTTTTTCACTTAGTAGGAACCATTGTGTGTGGAAACGTGAGAAAATTGCTTTCGGCTGTAGAGTCCGGCATTCATTGTAGATTTAAGCTTCGTTTTCTGTGAGCAAATCTTATTCAATGAAATACTACTCTTTAGAATAAAAAACAAAGGCACTGGTGATGTGAGGTCATTATCCTCAGCAAACTAATCCAGGGAAAGAAAACCAAACGCCACATTCTCACTTATAATGGGAGCTGAAAAATGGGATCACATGGACACAGGAAGGGGAACAACACACACTGGGGCCTTTCGGGAGGCAGAGCGTTAAGAAAGACAGCTACTGCACGCTGGGCTTAATACCTAGGTGATGGGTTGACAGGTGCAGCAAACCACCATGGCACACGTTTGTTTACCTCAGTAACAAATCTGCACATCCTGCACATATACCCCAGAACTTAGAAACAAAACGAAACAAAAGAAAACGAAAAAGCAATAGCAAAACGCTAAAGGCAAAATAAAGTTTCAAACTCAGAAAGTGACAGACCAATGTTTGCTTCCCATCATGGTTCTCAACCCAGGTGCCATAAGGTCAGGATAAAGAATTTGATTACATATTGTAAATAAGACGTGCAGCAAATGACCAGAAATATTATTCTCAACATATGTGTGTCTTCTAATTCAATGGTGACGCTATCTACCGGGACATAGCATTAGATTCCAAAGGGCCGAGTCCCGCCAGACAGGCCTCCCACACTAATAACAATGGGAAGCCCTACGTTGTTTTACCTGTGCTTCTCAGCAGCTGGCTAGAAATCAGGTTGCCACCACTCCCGGATTTAGTTGCATTCATTTGCTGGAAGAGCTCACAGCACGCAGGGAAACAGTTACATTTGCCGTTGTATTTTAGCGGATATTGCAAAAATTCAGAAATAAATTTGGGGCCCTGCATGTGGGGAGGGGCGCACTGCCTTCCAGGAAGTGTTATCCAGAAGCTCTCTGTACCCAGTCCTTTTGGGTTTTTATGGAGACCTCATTCTATAGGCATGATGGGTTAAACCATAGGCTATTGGTGATCAACTCCACCTGAGGCTCTCAGCCCTCCCTGCAAATTGGGGTTGAGGCTTTGCCATTCTCATTCTGACTGAAAGAATTTACACAAACGGAATTTTAAAACAGATAAGCACAACTGGAATCTTAATTAGATGATTGGATTACCTGGAGCCACACCTTGATATTCCTAACCCGAGCACCCTCATCCAACGAATGCTCCACCCAACTGGCTCCCAAGTCTCTACGTGGTTCCAGAGCAAAAGAATGTTTCTACAACGCATATCCCCACCTTTTCTTCCAAGTCTTTTCGCTTACACGGAAAGACTTCTTAAACTGCCATGCATCAGGGTCAGGGGGAGGTCTTGTTACAACGCAGATCTGTGGATCTCTGGGGTTTGATTGTTGCAAGGATGCTGCTGGTGTCAAAACCACAACGCGGGAACCACAGAACCACTAGTTGGTTTTCCGTGTTTCAGTGCATACAATTCCTAAGTTATCTGGCCAAGAAAACTTGTAAGTTCTTAGATTGTCCCAAAGGTGGCGCATGAAATCAAAGCAGGAGAACAGTTTCCTACGAGCTGTAGCCTGGGAAAGTTGGGGGTGACTGATGGAAAGGAGGAGTGAAGCTCCGCCCTTTCCGCTGCTAGGCTGCGCCCGAGGCTATTTAAACCCGCCCTGGCTGGCCTGTACTCAGATCTTCGCGGAGCGGATCAGCGGCCGGAGCGTTTGGCGGACTCTGCGTGGACTTGGAGCTCACAGCGTCTTGCGACTTGGAAGCGGATTCAGAGGACAGGACAGAACACTTGGGCAAGTGAATCTCTGTCTGTCTGTCTGTCTGTCTGTCTCATTGGTTGCTTGATTTCCATTTTCTTAAGGGGCACATACCTCACACCGCACACACACAAACACACACACACAAACACACACACACACTCACACACACACACACACACGCACACGCACACACACACACACACACACACTCCTTCCTTCTGCGAGTTAGAAAATTAGTAGGGGCCCCTGGGAGCTGCAGATTTCCTAATCATGTCTGCACCTAAGAACAATAGGGTCTTTTCTGGCTCTTCTTATGAACGGTCCCCCAGCCCGGACTCCCCAAGGTCCATGCGAGCCTCACCCAGCTTCTCCCTCTCCCCTCTCAGAAACTCAGGCTTAAGGGGAAGCTCCTCACCAGGGATCCGGAGCTACCATTCACCATCCCCTAGGGCTTCACCACACTCACCTCTGTCATCACCAGAATCCCACAAGCTCCCATTTCCCTGTCCTCACCGTGATGGGCAATCAATGAAGCCATTGGGCTCTCCCGTGTCCTCCTCTGAGGATTCCTCAGAGTCCCCACGTTCATCAATAATATACCACATGTTCTTACTGCCATCACCCAGCAGCTCACCCCCAGCTCTCGGGGGGTCTCCTGTGTCTCCCAGCTACTCTCCAAACAACCCCAGATTTCAGCTGGAGTCAGCCCCCCACACCCAGGAATCACCAACAAACTCACGAGCCTCACAGTGCTCCACCCCTGTGTCTTTCATCTCTTCACCCCCAGGCCTCAGGGACTCTCCTGTGGCTCCCAGTTACTCTCCAGCCATCCCCAGTTTCCTGCGGGAGTCAGCCCCATGCACCCAGGAGTCCCCCAGACACTCACAGGTCTCGGGAGAATATGAGCGGTCCCCCAGCCCTGACTCCTCAAGATTCATGCCTGCCTCACCCAGCTTCTCCCTCTCCCCTCCCAGAAACTCACACCCAAGGGGCAGCTCCTCACCAGGGATGTGGAAGTACTCTACATCATCCCACAGGGCTTCACCACTCTCACATCCATCATCAGCAGAATTCCACAACTTTAAGTTTCCCTTTCCTAACCAAGCAGGACAGTCACTCATGTCATCGTGTTCTCCCGTGTCCTCCTCGGGAGATTCTTCACAGTCACCTCATTCATCAATAATATACCATATGTTCTTACTGCCGTCATCCAGCAGCTCACCCCCAGCCACCCATGACTCTCCTGTCTGTCCCAGCTACTCTCCAACTACGCCCAGATTTCAGCGGGAGTCTGTACCCCACACCCCAGAAACACCTACAATCCCACAGACCTCAGTGAGATCCTCGCCAGTCTCTCTCACGTCTTCACCCCCAGCCCTTACGGATCCTCCAGTCTGTCCCAGCTACTCTCCAACCACGCCCACATTTCAGCGCGGGTCAGTTCCAGGAACCCAGGGATCACCACCAAGCCCGCCACTTTCACTGAGTTACTCCCCAGTCTCTGGCACGTCTTTATCTCCAACCCTCAGGGACTCGCCTGTGTGTCCCAGCTACTCTCCAAACACGCCCACACTTCAGCGGGAGTCCGTTGCAGGCATCCAGAAATCACCACCAAACTCACCAATTTCACTGCGTTACTCCCCAGTCTCTCTCATGTCTTCACCGTCCCTCAGGGACTCTCCCGTCTGTCCCAGCTCCTCTCCAACCACGCCCACATTTCAGCTGGAGTCAGTTCCAGGCACCCCGGAATCACCACCAAACTCACCAGTTTCACTCAGTTACTCCCCAGTCTCTAGCACGTCTTTATCTCCAACCCTCAGGGACTCTCCTGTGTGTCCCAGCTACTCTCCAACCACGCCCACACTTCAGCGGGAGTCAGTTCCTGGCACCCAGGAATCACCACCAAACTCACCAATTTCACTCAATTACTCTCCAGTCTCTCTCATGTCTTCACCAGCCCTCAGGGACTCTCCTGTCTGTCCCAGCTACTCTCCAACCACGCCCACATTTCAGCTGGAGTCCGTTCCAGGCACCCCGCAGTCACCACCAAACTCACCAGTTTCACTGAGTTACTCCCCGGTCTCTCTCATGTCTTCACCCCCAGCCCTCAGGGACTCTCCTGTGTGTCCCAGCTACTCTCCAACCATGCCCAGATTTCAGCGGGAGTCAGTTCCAGGCTCCCAGGTATCACCTACAAACTCAGCAGTTTCACTGAGTTACTCCCCAGTCTCTCTCATGTCTTCACCCCCAGCCCCCTGGGACTCTCCTGTCTGTCCCAGCTACTCTCCCACCACGCCCAGATTTCAGCGGGAGTCAGCCTCCCACACTCCGGAATCACCTACAGACTCACAGACTTCACTGAGGTCCTCCCTGGTCTCTCTCAGGTCTTTGCCCTCAGCCCACAGGGACTCTTGTGTCTCTTTCAGCTACTGTCAAAACTTCTCTAGATTCCAGCTGGAGTCAGTTCCAGGCGCCCACGATACACCACCGAACTCGCGAATTTCACTGACTTACTCCCCAGTCTCCCTCATGTTCTCACCCCCAGCCCTCAGGGACTCTTCTGTCTCTCTCAGCTACTCTCCAGCCATCTCCAGATTTCACCTGCAGTCAGCTTCCCACACCCAGGAATCACCTACAAACTCCGGGACCTTACTGCAACCCTCCCCCATTTCTTTCACCTCTTCACCCCCTGCCTTCAGGGACTCTCCTGTGTCTCCCAGCTTCTCTCCAGCCCTCCCCAGATTTCTGCCACAGTCAGCCCCAGGCACCCAGGACAACCCTAGACACCCACAGGCCTCACGAGCCTATCTCCCTATGACCTGGACTTATACAGGGATGGCTCCCACGCATCCCTCAGTGACCCCAAACCCATCTCCACTTACACTCAGACACTCCCAGGGCCTGACAGCTACTCCCCGTTATTGTCCTTCAGTTCGAAGCCCTGGCCAATCTACTAGCCCACGTGACGCAGTTACCTGGCCATTTCTCCACAGTTCCGGTGAGGGCCCCACACCCAGCCGCAGAAGAGCCCCTCCTGCATTCCGTCCTCACACGCAGGCCTGTCCCTCTACTTGCTACTGTCACACTCTTGCCAGCAGAAGAGGCCCCTGTCATGGCCGATATCACCACCCAGTCTATCCTCACCCCACAGCTGTGCAGCGGGACCCTCCTGCTGGCCCACGTGGCTGCCAGAGCCCATGCTGGCACGACGCTCCAGCATGTCGGCGTCCCTGCGGGCCACACTACCGGTGACATGGCTCGCATGACCCTCCTTCCTGGCAGTGACACTGTTGATGTGAACCCCAGTTTCACATCTGTCATTTGTAAATAGGACCATTTGCCCTTTTCGCTCTCCCTTCCATTCACAGGGCTTTTCATTCTCTCTGTTTCTGCCTCCGTTTCAGATATTTACTCACCTTTTTCTCTCTCACTATGTCTGCCGTGGTCTCCATGAGAGTGCGCCACATAAGATTCCCCCATTAAAAGTCATGAATTGAGTGGCTTTTAGTATACCTGTGGTTGTGCACATTCCCTTTTAATTCGCAACCCATTGTAGAACGTCTTATCACCCCCGACCAGAGAAAAACCCTGTAGACATTAGTCACTCCTCATTCTGTCTCAAACCCTCTCCCTGACCCTCAACCCTAGGTAGCAACTACATAGTGCGATCAACCCCATATGAATAGATTTCCATATTGTGGACAATTCCTATAAACGGAATTGCACAATAGGTGAGCTTTTATGACTGACATAACACGTAGCACAATATTTTCAAGATTCATCCACATTGTAGGCTTACCCACAGGGGGAAACCAGTCTTTTTGGGGTTTTAGCAACACCGGGTGTTTTCTCCTTCCTTCCGTCCTTCTTTCCTTCTTTCCTTCCTTCCTTCCTTCCTTCCTTCCTTCCTTCCTTCCTACCCTCCTTCTTTCCTTCCTTCCTTCATTCCTTCCTCCTATTTCTCTCTTACTCCTTCTGCCCTCTCTCTTTCATATGCCTTAGGTGCATCCCACATTCTGCGTTTTTTTGGGGAAATCCTCCACAGGTGCAGGAAAATTGTGTTATTGAAACTATTTACCGCTATCTCTCTTTCACGGCTCTCCATCAGTTGTGAACATCTATTGATTTATCCCAAGTCACTAGGCGTATTTTAATTAGGTACACCTGTTTTTCTTTATACAGCTGTTTCTGGACTATTTAGGGTCGCATACTCCTAAACCCAGTGTAACTCAGAAACGCATCTAATATTCCAATAAACCCATCATAACGTTGAAAAATCATAAATCAAACCATCGTAAGTCACGGTTTGTCCGTGGATATGGGCGTCATCAATTCCATTGTATTCAATAATGCTGTACGCCATTAACAATGGCAGACTGATTGGGAGTGGAGATGGATAGCATTATAAAAATCAGTTATTAGAGGGATACTTCTTTAACCTGACTGAAGAACTGATCTAATGGCTTTAGTACAGTGCATGATTATGTGAGATGTTTTGAGACAGAGTAGCACATTTGTGAATGAAATTGTATGGCTTTTTTTCACTTAGTAGGAACCATTGTGTGTGGAAACGTGAGAAAATTGCTTTCGGCTGTAGAGTCCGGCATTCATTGTAGATTTAAGCTTCGTTTTCTGTGAGCAAATCTTATTCAATGAAATACTACTCTTTACAATAAAAAACAAAGGCACTGGTGATGTGAGGTCATTATCCTCAGCAAACTAATCCAGGGAAAGAAAACCAAACGCCACATTCTCACTTATAATGGGAGCTGAAAAATGGGATCACATGGACACAGGAAGGGGAACAACACACACTGGGGCCTTTCGGGAGGCAGAGCGTTAAGAAAGACAGCTACTGCACGCTGGGCTTAATACCTAGGTGATGGGTTGACAGGTGCAGCAAACCACCATGGCACACGTTTGTTTACCTCAGTAACAAATCTGCACATCCTGCACATATACCCCAGAACTTAGAAACAAAACGAAACAAAAGAAAACGAAAAAGCAATAGCAAAACGCTAAAGGCAAAATAAAGTTTCAAACTCAGAAAGTGACAGACCAATATTTGCTTCCCATCATGGTTCTCAACCCAGGTGCCATAAGGTCAGGATAAAGAATTTGATTACATATTGTAAATAAGACGTGCAGCAAATGACCAGAAATATTATTCTCAACATATGTGTGTCTTCTAATTCAATGGTGACGCTATCTACCGGGACATAGCATTAGATTCCAAAGGGCCGAGTCCCGCCAGACAGGCCTCCCACACTAATAACAATGGGAAGCCCTACGTTGTTTTACCTGTGCTTCTCAGCAGCTGGCTAGAAATCAGGTTGCCACCACTCCCGGATTTAGTTGCATTCATTTGCTGGAAGAGCTCACAGCACGCAGGGAAACAGTTACATTTGCCGTTGTATTTTAGCGGATATTGCAAAAATTCAGAAATAAATTTGGGGCCCTGCATGTGGGGAGGGGCGCACTGCCTTCCAGGAAGTGTTATCCAGAAGCTCTCTGTACCCAGTCCTTTTGGGTTTTTATGGAGACCTCATTCCATAGGCATGATGGGTTAAACCATAGGCTATTGGTGATCAACTCCACCTGAGGCTCTCAGCCCTCCCTGCAAATTGGGGTTGAGGCTTTGCCATTCTCATTCTGACTGAAAGAAGTTACACAAAAGGAATTTTAAAACAGATAAGCACAACTGGAATCTTAATTAGATGATTGGATTACCTGGAGCCACACCTTGATATTCCTAACCCGAGCACCCTCATCCAACGAATGCTCCACCCAACTGGCTCCCAAGTCTCTACGTGGTTCCAGAGCAAAAGAATGTTTCTACAACGCATATCCCCACCTTTTCTTCCAAGTCTTTTCGCTTACACGGAAAGACTTCTTAAACTGCCATGCATCAGGGTCAGGGGGAGGTCTTGTTACAACGCAGATCTGTGGATCTCTGGGGTTTGATTGTTGCAAGGATGCTGCTGGTGTCAAAACCACAACGCGGGAACCACAGAACCACTAGTTGGTTTTCCGTGTTTCAGTGCATACAATTCCTAAGTTATCTGGCCAAGAAAACTTGTAAGTTCTTAGATTGTCCCAAAGGTGGCGCATGAAATCAAAGCAGGAGAACAGTTTCCTACGAGCTGTAGCCTGGGAAAGTTGGGGGTGACTGATGGAAAGGAGGAGTGAAGCTCCGCCCTTTCCGCTGCTAGGCTGCGCCCGAGGCTATTTAAACCCGCCCTGGCTGGCCTGTACTCAGATCTTCGCGGAGCGGATCAGCGGCCGGAGCGTTTGGCGGACTCTGCGTGGACTTGGAGCTCACAGCGTCTTGCGACTTGGAAGCGGATTCAGAGGACAGGACAGAACACTTGGGCAAGTGAATCTCTGTCTGTCTGTCTGTCTGTCTGTCTCATTGGTTGCTTGATTTCCATTTTCTTAAGGGGCACATACCTCACACCGCACACACACAAACACACACACACACTCACACACACACACACACACACACACACACACACACACACACACACTCCTTCCTTCTGCGAGTTAGAAAATTAGTAGGGGCCCCTGGGAGCTGCAGATTTCCTAATCATGTCTGCACCTAAGAACAGTAGGGTCTTGTCTGGCTCTTCTTATGAACGGTCCCCCAGCCCGGACTCCCCAAGGTCCATGCGAGCCTCACCCAGCTTCTCCCTCTCCCCTCTCAGAAACTCAGGCTTAAGGGGAAGCTCCTCACCAGGGATCCGGAGCTACCATTCACCATCCCCTAGGGCTTCACCACACTCACCTCTGTCATCACCAGAATCCCACAAGCTCCCATTTCCCTGTCCTCACCGTGATGGGCAATCAATGAAGCCATTGGGCTCTCCCGTGTCCTCCTCTGAGGATTCCTCAGAGTCCCCACGTTCATCAATAATATACCACATGTTCTTACTGCCATCACCCAGCAGCTCACCCCCAGCTCTCGGGGGGTCTCCTGTGTCTCCCAGCTACTCTCCAAACAACCCCAGATTTCAGCTGGAGTCAGCCCCCCACACCCAGGAATCACCAACAAACTCACGAGCCTCACAGTGCTCCACCCCTGTGTCTTTCATCTCTTCACCCCCAGGCCTCAGGGACTCTCCTGTGGCTCCCAGTTACTCTCCAGCCATCCCCAGTTTCCTGCGGGAGTCAGCCCCATGCACCCAGGAGTCCCCCAGACACTCACAGGTCTCGGGAGAATATGAGCGGTCCCCCAGCCCTGACTCCTCAAGATTCATGCCTGCCTCACCCAGCTTCTCCCTCTCCCCTCCCAGAAACTCACACCCAAGGGGCAGCTCCTCACCAGGGATGTGGAAGTACTCTACAGCATCCCACAGGGCTTCACCACTCTCACATCCATCATCAGCAGAATTCCACAACTTTAAGTTTCCCTTTCCTAACCAAGCAGGACAGTCACTCATGTCATCGTGTTCTCCCGTGTCCTCCTCGGGAGATTCTTCACAGTCACCTCATTCATCAATAATATACCATATGTTCTTACTGCCATCATCCAGCAGCTCGCCCCCAGCCACCCATGACTCTCCTGTCTGTCCCAGCTACTCTCCAACTACGCCCAGATTTCAGCGGGAGTCTGTACCCCACACCCCAGAAACACCTACAAACTCACAGACCTCAGTGAGATCCTCGCCAGTCTCTCTCACGTCTTCACCCCCAGCCCTTACGGATCCTCCAGTCTGTCCCAGCTACTCTCCAACCACGCCCACATTTCAGCGCGGGTCAGTTCCAGGAACCCAGGGATCACCACCAAGCCCGCCACTTTCACTGAGTTACTCCCCAGTCTCTAGCACGTCTTTATCTCCAACCCTCAGGGACTCGCCTGTGTGTCCCAGCTACTCTCCAAACACGCCCACACTTCAGCGGGAGTCCGTTGCAGGCACCCAGAAATCACCACCAAACTCACCAATTTCACTGCGTTACTCCCCAGTCTCTCTCATGTCTTCACCGTCCCTCAGGGACTCTCCCGTCTGTCCCAGCTCCTCTCCAACCACGCCCACATTTCAGCTGGAGTCAGTTCCAGGCACCCCGGAATCACCACCAAACTCACCAGTTTCACTCAGTTACTCCCCAGTCTCTAGCACGTCTTTATCTCCAACCCTCAGGGACTCTCCTGTGTGTCCCAGCTACTCTCCAACCACGCCCACACTTCAGCGGGAGTCAGTTCCTGGCACCCAGGAATCACCACCAAACTCACCAATTTCACTCAATTACTCTCCAGTCTCTCTCATGTCTTCACCAGCCCTCAGGGACTCTCCTGTCTGTCCCAGCTACTCTCCAACCACGCCCACATTTCAGCTGGAGTCCGTTCCAGGCACCCCGCAGTCACCACCAAACTCACCAGTTTCACTGAGTTACTCCCCGGTCTCTCTCATGTCTTCACCCCCAGCCCTCAGGGACTCTCCTGTGTGTCCCAGCTACTCTCCAACCATGCCCAGATTTCAGCGGGAGTCAGTTCCAGGCTCCCAGGTATCACCTACAAACTCAGCAGTTTCACTGAGTTACTCCCCAGTCTCTCTCATGTCTTCACCCCCAGCCCCCTGGGACTCTCCTGTCTGTCCCAGCTACTCTCCCACCACGCCCAGATTTCAGCGGGAGTCAGCCTCCCACACTCCGGAATCACCTACAGACTCACAGACTTCACTGAGGTCCTCCCTGGTCTCTCTCAGGTCTTTGCCCTCAGCCCACAGGGACTCTTGTGTCTCTTTCAGCTACTGTCAAAACTTCTCTAGATTCCAGCTGGAGTCAGTTCCAGGCGCCCACGATACACCACCGAACTCGCGAATTTCACTGACTTACTCCCCAGTCTCCCTCATGTTCTCACCCCCAGCCCTCAGGGACTCTTCTGTCTCTCTCAGCTACTCTCCAGCCATCTCCAGATTTCACCTGCAGTCAGCTTCCCACACCCAGGAATCACCTACAAACTCCGGGACCTTACTGCAACCCTCCCCCATTTCTTTCACCTCTTCACCCCCTGCCTTCAGGGACTCTCCTGTGTCTCCCAGCTTCTCTCCAGCCCTCCCCAGATTTCTGCCACAGTCAGCCCCAGGCACCCAGGACAACCCTAGACACCCACAGGCCTCACGAGCCTATCTCCCTATGACCTGGACTTATACAGGGATGGCTCCCACGCATCCCTCAGTGACCCCAAACCCATCTCCACTTACACTCAGACACTCCCAGGGCCTGACAGCTACTCCCCGTTATTGTCCTTCAGTTCGAAGCCCTGGCCAATCTACTAGCCCACGTGACGCAGTTACCTGGCCATTTCTCCACAGTTCCGGTGAGGGCCCCACACCAAGCCACAGAAGAGCCCCTCCTGCATTCCGTCCTCACACGCAGGCCTGTCCCTCTACTTGCTACTGTCACACTCTTGCCAGCAGAAGAGGCCCCTGTCATGGCCGATATCACCACCCAGTCTATCCTCACCCCACAGCTGTGCAGCGGGACCCTCCTGCTGGCCCACGTGGCTGCCAGAGCCCATGCTGGCACGACGCTCCAGCATGTCGGCGTCCCTGCGGGCCACACTACCGGTGACATGGCTAGCATGACCCTCCTTCCTGGCAGTGACACTGTTGATGTGAACCCCAGTTTCACATCTGTCATTTGTAAATAGGACCATTTGCCCTTTTCGCTCTCCCTTCCATTCACAGGGCTTTTCATTCTCTCTGTTTCTGCCTCCGTTTCAGATATTTACTCACCTTTTTCTCTCTCACTATGTCTGCCGTGGTCTCCATGAGAGTGCGCCACATAAGATTCCCCCATTAAAAGTCATGAATTGAGTGGCTTTTAGTATACCTGTGGTTGTGCACATTCCCTTTTAATTCGCAACCCATTGTAGAACGTCTTATCACCCCCGACCAGAGAAAAACCCTGTAGACATTAGTCACTCCTCATTCTGTCTCAAACCCTCTCCCTGACCCTCAACCCTAGGTAGCAACTACATAGTGCGATCAACCCCATATGAATAGATTTCCATATTGTGGACAATTCCTATAAACGGAATTGCACAATAGGTGAGCTTTTATGACTGACATAACACGTAGCACAATATTTTCAAGATTCATCCACATTGTAGGCTTACCCACAGGGGGAAACCAGTCTTTTTGGGGTTTTAGCAACACCGGGTGTTTTCTCCTTCCTTCCGTCCTTCTTTCCTTCTTTCCTTCCTTCCTTCCTTCCTTCCTTCCTTCCTTCCTTCCTTCCTTCCTACCTTCCTTCTTTCCTTCCTTCCTTCATTCCTTCCTCCTATTTCTCTCTTACTCCTTCTGCCCTCTCTCTTTCATATGCCTTAGGTGCATCCCACATTCTGCGTTTTTTTGGGGAAATCCTCCACAGGTGCAGGAAAATTGTGTTATTGAAACTATTTACCGCTATCTCTCTTTCACGGCTCTCCATCAGTTGTGAACATCTATTGATTTATCCCAAGTCACTAGGCGTATTTTAATTAGGTACACCTGTTTTTCTTTATACAGCTGTTTCTGGACTATTTAGGGTCGCATACTCCTAAACCCAGTGTAACTCAGAAACGCATCTAATATTCCAATAAACCCATCATAACGTTGAAAAATCATAAATCAAACCATCGTAAGTCACGGTTTGTCCGTGGATATGGGCGTCATCAATTCCATTGTATTCAATAATGCTGTACGCCATTAACAATGGCAGACTGATTGGGAGTGGAGATGGATAGCATTATAAAAATCAGTTATTAGAGGGATACTTCTTTAACCTGACTGAAGAACTGATCTAATGGCTTTAGTACAGTGCATGATTATGTGAGATGTTTTGAGACAGAGTAGCACATTTGTGAATGAAATTGTATGGCTTTTTTTCACTTAGTAGGAACCATTGTGTGTGGAAACGTGAGAAAATTGCTTTCGGCTGTAGAGTCCGGCATTCATTGTAGATTTAAGCTTCGTTTTCTGTGAGCAAATCTTATTCAATGAAATACTACTCTTTAGAATAAAAAACAAAGGCACTGGTGATGTGAGGTCATTATCCTCAGCAAACTAATCCAGGGAAAGAAAACCAAACGCCACATTCTCACTTATAATGGGAGCTGAAAAATGGGATCACATGGACACAGGAAGGGGAACAACACACACTGGGGCCTTTCGGGAGGCAGAGCGTTAAGAAAGACAGCTACTGCACGCTGGGCTTAATACCTAGGTGATGGGTTGACAGGTGCAGCAAACCACCATGGCACACGTTTGTTTACCTCAGTAACAAATCTGCACATCCTGCACATATACCCCAGAACTTAGAAACAAAACGAAACAAAAGAAAACGAAAAAGCAATAGCAAAACGCTAAAGGCAAAATAAAGTTTCAAACTCAGAAAGTGACAGACCAATGTTTGCTTCCCATCATGGTTCTCAACCCAGGTGCCATAAGGTCAGGATAAAGAATTTGATTACATATTGTAAATAAGACGTGCAGCAAATGACCAGAAATATTATTCTCAACATATGTGTGTCTTCTAATTCAATGGTGACGCTATCTACCGGGACATAGCATTAGATTCCAAAGGGCCGAGTCCCGCCAGACAGGCCTCCCACACTAATAACAATGGGAAGCCCTACGTTGTTTTACCTGTGCTTCTCAGCAGCTGGCTAGAAATCAGGTTGCCACCACTCCCGGATTTAGTTGCATTCATTTGCTGGAAGAGCTCACAGCACGCAGGGAAACAGTTACATTTGCCGTTGTATTTTAGCGGATATTGCAAAAATTCAGAAATAAATTTGGGGCCCTGCATGTGGGGAGGGGCGCACTGCCTTCCAGGAAGTGTTATCCAGAAGCTCTCTGTACCCAGTCCTTTTGGGTTTTTATGGAGACCTCATTCCATAGGCATGATGGGTTAAACCATAGGCTATTGGTGATCAACTCCACCTGAGGCTCTCAGCCCTCCCTGCAAATTGGGGTTGAGGCTTTGCCATTCTCATTCTGACTGAAAGAATTTACACAAACGGAATTTTAAAACAGATAAGCACAACTGGAATCTTAATTAGATGATTGGATTACCTGGAGCCACACCTTGATATTCCTAACCCGAGCACACTCATCCAACGAATGCTCCACCCAACTGGCTCCCAAGTCTCTACGTGGTTCCAGAGCAAAAGAATGTTTCTACAACGCATATCCCCACCTTTTCTTCCAAGTCTTTTCGCTTACACGGAAAGACTTCTTAAACTGCCATGCATCAGGGTCAGGGGGAGGTCTTGTTACAACGCAGATCTGTGGATCTCTGGGGTTTGATTGTTGCAAGGATGCTGCTGGTGTCAAAACCACAACGCGGGAACCACAGAACCACTAGTTGGTTTTCCGTGTTTCAGTGCATACAATTCCTAAGTTATCTGGCCAAGAAAACTTGTAAGTTCTTAGATTGTCCCAAAGGTGGCGCATGAAATCAAAGCAGGAGAACAGTTTCCTACGAGCTGTAGCCTGGGAAAGTTGGGGGTGACTGATGTAAAGGAGGAGTGAAGCTCCGCCCTTTCCGCTGCTAGGCTGCGCCCGAGGCTATTTAAACCCGCCCTGGCTGGCCTGTACTCAGATCTTCGCGGAGCGGATCAGCGGCCGGAGCGTTTGGCGGACTCTGCGTGGACTTGGAGCTCACAGCGTCTTGCGACTTGGAAGCGGATTCAGAGGACAGGACAGAACACTTGGGCAAGTGAATCTCTGTCTGTCTGTCTGTCTGTCTGTCTCATTGGTTGCTTGATTTCCATTTTCTTAAGGGGCACATACCTCACACCGCACACACACAAACACACACACACACTCACACACACACACACACACACACACACACACACACACACACACACACACACACACTCCTTCCTTCTGCGAGTTAGAAAATTAGTAGGGGCCCCTGGGAGCTGCAGATTTCCTAATCATGTCTGCACCTAAGAACAGTAGGGTCTTGTCTGGCTCTTCTTATGAACGGTCCCCCAGCCCGGACTCCCCAAGGTCCATGCGAGCCTCACCCAGCTTCTCCCTCTCCCCTCTCAGAAACTCAGGCTTAAGGGGAAGCTCCTCACCAGGGATCCGGAGCTACCATTCACCATCCCCTAGGGCTTCACCACACTCACCTCTGTCATCACCAGAATCCCACAAGCTCCCATTTCCCTGTCCTCACCGTGATGGGCAATCAATGAAGCCATTGGGCTCTCCCGTGTCCTCCTCTGAGGATTCCTCAGAGTCCCCACGTTCATCAATAATATACCACATGTTCTTACTGCCATCACCCAGCAGCTCACCCCCAGCTCTCGGGGGGTCTCCTGTGTCTCCCAGCTACTCTCCAAACAACCCCAGATTTCAGCTGGAGTCAGCCCCCCACACCCAGGAATCACCAACAAACTCACGAGCCTCACAGTGCTCCACCCCTGTGTCTTTCATCTCTTCACCCCCAGGCCTCAGGGACTCTCCTGTGGCTCCCAGTTACTCTCCAGCCATCCCCAGTTTCCTGCGGGAGTCAGCCCCATGCACCCAGGAGTCCCCCAGACACTCACAGGTCTCGGGAGAATATGAGCGGTCCCCCAGCCCTGACTCCTCAAGATTCATGCCTGCCTCACCCAGCTTCTCCCTCTCCCCTCCCAGAAACTCACACCCAAGGGGCAGCTCCTCACCAGGGATGTGGAAGTACTCTACAGCATCCCACAGGGCTTCACCACTCTCACATCCATCATCAGCAGAATTCCACAACTTTAAGTTTCCCTTTCCTAACCAAGCAGGACAGTCACTCATGTCATCGTGTTCTCCCGTGTCCTCCTCGGGAGATTCTTCACAGTCACCTCATTCATCAATAATATACCATATGTTCTTACTGCCATCATCCAGCAGCTCGCCCCCAGCCACCCATGACTCTCCTGTCTGTCCCAGCTACTCTCCAACTACGCCCAGATTTCAGCGGGAGTCTGTACCCCACACCCCAGAAACACCTACAAACTCACAGACCTCAGTGAGATCCTCGCCAGTCTCTCTCACGTCTTCACCCCCAGCCCTTACGGATCCTCCAGTCTGTCCCAGCTACTCTCCAACCACGCCCACATTTCAGCGCGGGTCAGTTCCAGGAACCCAGGGATCACCACCAAGCCCGCCACTTTCACTGAGTTACTCCCCAGTCTCTAGCACGTCTTTATCTCCAACCCTCAGGGACTCGCCTGTGTGTCCCAGCTACTCTCCAAACACGCCCACACTTCAGCGGGAGTCCGTTGCAGGCACCCAGAAATCACCACCAAACTCACCAATTTCACTGCGTTACTCCCCAGTCTCTCTCATGTCTTCACCGTCCCTCAGGGACTCTCCCGTCTGTCCCAGCTCCTCTCCAACCACGCCCACATTTCAGCTGGAGTCAGTTCCAGGCACCCCGGAATCACCACCAAACTCACCGGTTTCACTCAGTTACTCCCCAGTCTCTAGCACGTCTTTATCTCCAACCCTCAGGGACTCTCCTGTGTGTCCCAGCTACTCTCCAACCACGCCCACACTTCAGCGGGAGTCAGTTCCTGGCACCCAGGAATCACCACCAAACTCACCAATTTCACTCAATTACTCTCCAGTCTCTCTCATGTCTTCACCAGCCCTCAGGGACTCTCCTGTCTGTCCCAGCTACTCTCCAACCACGCCCACATTTCAGCTGGAGTCCGTTCCAGGCACCCCGCAGTCACCACCAAACTCACCAGTTTCACTGAGTTACTCCCCGGTCTCTCTCATGTCTTCACCCCCAGCCCTCAGGGACTCTCCTGTGTGTCCCAGCTACTCTCCAACCATGCCCAGATTTCAGCGGGAGTCAGTTCCAGGCTCCCAGGTATCACCTACAAACTCAGCAGTTTCACTGAGTTACTCCCCAGTCTCTCTCATGTCTTCACCCCCAGCCCCCTGGGACTCTCCTGTCTGTCCCAGCTACTCTCCCACCACGCCCAGATTTCAGCGGGAGTCAGCCTCCCACACTCCGGAATCACCTACAGACTCACAGACTTCACTGAGGTCCTCCCTGGTCTCTCTCAGGTCTTTGCCCTCAGCCCACAGGGACTCTTGTGTCTCTTTCAGCTACTGTCAAAACTTCTCTAGATTCCAGCTGGAGTCAGTTCCAGGCGCCCACGATACACCACCGAACTCGCGAATTTCACTGACTTACTCCCCAGTCTCCCTCATGTTCTCACCCCCAGCCCTCAGGGACTCTTCTGTCTCTCTCAGCTACTCTCCAGCCATCTCCAGATTTCACCTGCAGTCAGCTTCCCACACCCAGGAATCACCTACAAACTCCGGGACCTTACTGCAACCCTCCCCCATTTCTTTCACCTCTTCACCCCCTGCCTTCAGGGACTCTCCTGTGTCTCCCAGCTTCTCTCCAGCCCTCCCCAGATTTCTGCCACAGTCAGCCCCAGGCACCCAGGACAACCCTAGACACCCACAGGCCTCACGAGCCTATCTCCCTATGACCTGGACTTATACAGGGATGGCTCCCACGCATCCCTCAGTGACCCCAAACCCATCTCCACTTACACTCAGACACTCCCAGGGCCTGACAGCTACTCCCCGTTATTGTCCTTCAGTTCGAAGCCCTGGCCAATCTACTAGCCCACGTGACGCAGTTACCTGGCCATTTCTCCACAGTTCCGGTGAGGGCCCCACACCAAGCCACAGAAGAGCCCCTCCTGCATTCCGTCCTCACACGCAGGCCTGTCCCTCTACTTGCTACTGTCACACTCTTGCCAGCAGAAGAGGCCCCTGTCATGGCCGATATCACCACCCAGTCTATCCTCACCCCACAGCTGTGCAGCGGGACCCTCCTGCTGGCCCACGTGGCTGCCAGAGCCCATGCTGGCACGACGCTCCAGCATGTCGGCGTCCCTGCGGGCCACACTACCGGTGACATGGCTAGCATGACCCTCCTTCCTGGCAGTGACACTGTTGATGTGAACCCCAGTTTCACATCTGTCATTTTTAAATAGGACCATTTGCCCTTTTCGCTCTCCCTTCCATTCACAGGGCTTTTCATTCTCTCTGTTTCTGCCTCCGTTTCAGATATTTACTCACCTTTTTCTCTCTCACTATGTCTGCCGTGGTCTCCATGAGAGTGCGCCACATAAGATTCCCCCATTAAAAGTCATGAATTGAGTGGCTTTTAGTATACCTGTGGTTGTGCACATTCCCTTTTAATTCGCAACCCATTGTAGAACGTCTTATCACCCCCGACCAGAGAAAAACCCTGTAGACATTAGTCACTCCTCATTCTGTCTCAAACCCTCTCCCTGACCCTCAACCCTAGGTAGCAACTACATAGTGCGATCAACCCCATATGAATAGATTTCCATATTGTGGACAATTCCTATAAACGGAATTGCACAATAGGTGAGCTTTTATGACTGACATAACACGTAGCACAATATTTTCAAGATTCATCCACATTGTAGGCTTACCCACAGGGGGAAACCAGTCTTTTTGGGGTTTTAGCAACACCGGGTGTTTTCTCCTTCCTTCCGTCCTTCTTTCCTTCTTTCCTTCCTTCCTTCCTTCCTTCCTTCCTTCCTTCCTTCCTTCCTTCCTACCTTCCTTCTTTCCTTCCTTCCTTCATTCCTTCCTCCTATTTCTCTCTTACTCCTTCTGCCCTCTCTCTTTCATATGCCTTAGGTGCATCCCACATTCTGCGTTTTTTTGGGGAAATCCTCCACAGGTGCAGGAAAATTGTGTTATTGAAACTATTTACCGCTATCTCTCTTTCACGGCTCTCCATCAGTTGTGAACATCTATTGATTTATCCCAAGTCACTAGGCGTATTTTAATTAGGTACACCTGTTTTTCTTTATACAGCTGTTTCTGGACTATTTAGGGTCGCATACTCCTAAACCCAGTGTAACTCAGAAACGCATCTAATATTCCAATAAACCCATCATAACGTTGAAAAATCATAAATCAAACCATCGTAAGTCACGGTTTGTCCGTGGATATGGGCGTCATCAATTCCATTGTATTCAATAATGCTGTACGCCATTAACAATGGCAGACTGATTGGGAGTGGAGATGGATAGCATTATAAAAATCAGTTATTAGAGGGATACTTCTTTAACCTGACTGAAGAACTGATCTAATGGCTTTAGTACAGTGCATGATTATGTGAGATGTTTTGAGACAGAGTAGCACATTTGTGAATGAAATTGTATGGCTTTTTTTCACTTAGTAGGAACCATTGTGTGTGGAAACGTGAGAAAATTGCTTTCGGCTGTAGAGTCCGGCATTCATTGTAGATTTAAGCTTCGTTTTCTGTGAGCAAATCTTATTCAATGAAATACTACTCTTTAGAATAAAAAACAAAGGCACTGGTGATGTGAGGTCATTATCCTCAGCAAACTAATCCAGGGAAAGAAAACCAAACGCCACATTCTCACTTATAATGGGAGCTGAAAAATGGGATCACATGGACACAGGAAGGGGAACAACACACACTGGGGCCTTTCGGGAGGCAGAGCGTTAAGAAAGACAGCTACTGCACGCTGGGCTTAATACCTAGGTGATGGGTTGACAGGTGCAGCAAACCACCATGGCACACGTTTGTTTACCTCAGTAACAAATCTGCACATCCTGCACATATACCCCAGAACTTAGAAACAAAACGAAACAAAAGAAAACGAAAAAGCAATAGCAAAACGCTAAAGGCAAAATAAAGTTTCAAACTCAGAAAGTGACAGACCAATATTTGCTTCCCATCATGGTTCTCAACCCAGGTGCCATAAGGTCAGGATAAAGAATTTGATTACATATTGTAAATAAGACGTGCAGCAAATGACCAGAAATATTATTCTCAACATATGTGTGTCTTCTAATTCAATGGTGACGCTATCTACCGGGACATAGCATTAGATTCCAAAGGGCCGAGTCCCGCCAGACAGGCCTCCCACACTAATAACAATGGGAAGCCCTACGTTGTTTTACCTGTGCTTCTCAGCAGCTGGCTAGAAATCAGGTAGCCACCACTCCCGGATTTAGTTGCATTCATTTGCTGGAAGAGCTCACAGCACGCAGGGAAACAGTTACATTTGCCGTTGTATTTTAGCGGATATTGCAAAAATTCAGAAATAAATTTGGGGCCCTGCATGTGGGGAGGGGCGCACTGCCTTCCAGGAAGTGTTATCCAGAAGCTCTCTGTACCCAGTCCTTTTGGGTTTTTATGGAGACCTCATTCCATAGGCATGATGGGTTAAACCATAGGCTATTGGTGATCAACTCCACCTGAGGCTCTCAGCCCTCCCTGCAAATTGGGGTTGAGGCTTTGCCATTCTCATTCTGACTGAAAGAAGTTACACAAAAGGAATTTTAAAACAGATAAGCACAACTGGAATCTTAATTAGATGATTGGATTACCTGGAGCCACACCTTGATATTCCTAACCCGAGCACCCTCATCCAACGAATGCTCCACCCAACTGGCTCCCAAGTCTCTACGTGGTTCCAGAGCAAAAGAATGTTTCTACAACGCATATCCCCACCTTTTCTTCCAAGTCTTTTCGCTTACACGGAAAGACTTCTTAAACTGCCATGCATCAGGGTCAGGGGGAGGTCTTGTTACAACGCAGATCTGTGGATCTCTGGGGTTTGATTGTTGCAAGGATGCTGCTGGTGTCAAAACCACAACGCGGGAACCACAGAACCACTAGTTGGTTTTCCGTGTTTCAGTGCATACAATTCCTAAGTTATCTGGCCAAGAAAACTTGTAAGTTCTTAGATTGTCCCAAAGGTGGCGCATGAAATCAAAGCAGGAGAACAGTTTCCTACGAGCTGTAGCCTGGGAAAGTTGGGGGTGACTGATGGAAAGGAGGAGTGAAGCTCCGCCCTTTCCGCTGCTAGGCTGCGCCCGAGGCTATTTAAACCCGCCCTGGCTGGCCTGTACTCAGATCTTCGCGGAGCGGATCAGCGGCCGGAGCGTTTGGCGGACTCTGCGTGGACTTGGAGCTCACAGCGTCTTGCGACTTGGAAGCGGATTCAGAGGACAGGACAGAACACTTGGGCAAGTGAATCTCTGTCTGTCTGTCTGTCTGTCTGTCTCATTGGTTGCTTGATTTCCATTTTCTTAAGGGGCACATACCTCACACCGCACACACACAAACACACACACACACTCACACACACACACACACACACACACACACACACACACACACACACACTCCTTCCTTCTGCGAGTTAGAAAATTAGTAGGGGCCCCTGGGAGCTGCAGATTTCCTAATCATGTCTGCACCTAAGAACAGTAGGGTCTTGTCTGGCTCTTCTTATGAACGGTCCCCCAGCCCGGACTCCCCAAGGTCCATGCGAGCCTCACCCAGCTTCTCCCTCTCCCCTCTCAGAAACTCAGGCTTAAGGGGAAGCTCCTCACCAGGGATCCGGAGCTACCATTCACCATCCCCTAGGGCTTCACCACACTCACCTCTGTCATCACCAGAATCCCACAAGCTCCCATTTCCCTGTCCTCACCGTGATGGGCAATCAATGAAGCCATTGGGCTCTCCCGTGTCCTCCTCTGAGGATTCCTCAGAGTCCCCACGTTCATCAATAATATACCACATGTTCTTACTGCCATCACCCAGCAGCTCACCCCCAGCTCTCGGGGGGTCTCCTGTGTCTCCCAGCTACTCTCCAAACAACCCCAGATTTCAGCTGGAGTCAGCCCCCCACACCCAGGAATCACCAACAAACTCACGAGCCTCACAGTGCTCCACCCCTGTGTCTTTCATCTCTTCACCCCCAGGCCTCAGGGACTCTCCTGTGGCTCCCAGTTACTCTCCAGCCATCCCCAGTTTCCTGCGGGAGTCAGCCCCATGCACCCAGGAGTCCCCCAGACACTCACAGGTCTCGGGAGAATATGAGCGGTCCCCCAGCCCTGACTCCTCAAGATTCATGCCTGCCTCACCCAGCTTCTCCCTCTCCCCTCCCAGAAACTCACACCCAAGGGGCAGCTCCTCACCAGGGATGTGGAAGTACTCTACATCATCCCACAGGGCTTCACCACTCTCACATCCATCATCAGCAGAATTCCACAACTTTAAGTTTCCCTTTCCTAACCAAGCAGGACAGTCACTCATGTCATCGTGTTCTCCCGTGTCCTCCTCGGGAGATTCTTCACAGTCACCTCATTCATCAATAATATACCATATGTTCTTACTGCCATCATCCAGCAGCTCACCCCCAGCCACCCATGACTCTCCTGTCTGTCCCAGCTACTCTCCAACTACGCCCAGATTTCAGCGGGAGTCTGTACCCCACACCCCAGAAACACCTACAAACTCACAGACCTCAGTGAGATCCTCACCAGTCTCTCTCACGTCTTCACCCCCAGCCCTTACGGATCCTCCAGTCTGTCCCAGCTACTCTCCAACCACGCCCACATTTCAGCGCGGGTCAGTTCCAGGAACCCAGGGATCACCACCAAGCCCGCCACTTTCACTGAGTTACTCCCCAGTCTCTAGCACGTCTTTATCTCCAACCCTCAGGGACTCTCCTGTGTGTCCCAGCTACTCTCCAACCATGCCCAGATTTCAGCGGGAGTCAGTTCCAGGCTCCCAGGTATCACCTACAAACTCAGCAGTTTCACTGAGTTACTCCCCAGTCTCTCTCATGTCTTCACCCCCAGCCCCCTGGGACTCTCCTGTCTGTCCCAGCTACTCTCCCACCACGCCCAGATTTCAGCGGGAGTCAGCCTCCCACACTCCGGAATCACCTACAGACTCACAGACTTCACTGAGGTCCTCCCTGGTCTCTCTCAGGTCTTTGCCCTCAGCCCACAGGGACTCTTGTGTCTCTTTCAGCTACTGTCAAAACTTCTCTAGATTCCAGCTGGAGTCAGTTCCAGGCGCCCACGATACACCACCGAACTCGCGAATTTCACTGACTTACTCCCCAGTCTCCCTCATGTTCTCACCCCCAGCCCTCAGGGACTCTTCTGTCTCTCTCAGCTACTCTCCAGCCATCTCCAGATTTCACCTGCAGTCAGCTTCCCACACCCAGGAATCACCTACAAACTCCGGGACCTTACTGCAACCCTCCCCCATTTCTTTCACCTCTTCACCCCCTGCCTTCAGGGACTCTCCTGTGTCTCCCAGCTTCTCTCCAGCCCTCCCCAGATTTCTGCCACAGTCAGCCCCAGGCACCCAGGACAACCCTAGACACCCACAGGCCTCACGAGCCTATCTCCCTATGACCTGGACTTATACAGGGATGGCTCCCACGCATCCCTCAGTGACCCCAAACCCATCTCCACTTACACTCAGACACTCCCAGGGCCTGACAGCTACTCCCCGTTATTGTCCTTCAGTTCGAAGCCCTGGCCAATCTACTAGCCCACGTGACGCAGTTACCTGGCCATTTCTCCACAGTTCCGGTGAGGGCCCCACACCCAGCCGCAGAAGAGCCCCTCCTGCATTCCGTCCTCACACGCAGGCCTGTCCCTCTACTTGCTACTGTCACACTCTTGCCAGCAGAAGAGGCCCCTGTCATGGCCGATATCACCACCCAGTCTATCCTCACCCCACAGCTGTGCAGCGGGACCCTCCTGCTGGCCCACGTGGCTGCCAGAGCCCATGCTGGCACGACGCTCCAGCATGTCGGCGTCCCTGCGGGCCACACTACCGGTGACATGGCTCGCATGACCCTCCTTCCTGGCAGTGACACTGTTGATGTGAACCCCAGTTTCACATCTGTCATTTGTAAATAGGACCATTTGCCCTTTTCGCTCTCCCTTCCATTCACAGGGCTTTTCATTCTCTCTGTTTCTGCCTCCGTTTCAGATATTTACTCACCTTTTTCTCTCTCACTATGTCTGCCGTGGTCTCCATGAGAGTGCGCCACATAAGATTCCCCCATTAAAAGTCATGAATTGAGTGGCTTTTAGTATACCTGTGGTTGTGCACATTCCCTTTTAATTCGCAACCCATTGTAGAACGTCTTATCACCCCCGACCAGAGAAAAACCCTGTAGACATTAGTCACTCCTCATTCTGTCTCAAACCCTCTCCCTGACCCTCAACCCTAGGTAGCAACTACATAGTGCGATCAACCCCATATGAATAGATTTCCATATTGTGGACAATTCCTATAAACGGAATTGCACAATAGGTGAGCTTTTATGACTGACATAACACGTAGCACAATATTTTCAAGATTCATCCACATTGTAGGCTTACCCACAGGGGGAAACCAGTCTTTTTGGGGTTTTAGCAACACCGGGTGTTTTCTCCTTCCTTCCGTCCTTCTTTCCTTCTTTCCTTCCTTCCTTCCTTCCTTCCTTCCTTCCTTCCTTCCTTCCTTCCTACCTTCCTTCTTTCCTTCCTTCCTTCATTCCTTCCTCCTATTTCTCTCTTACTCCTTCTGCCCTCTCTCTTTCATATGCCTTAGGTGCATCCCACATTCTGCGTTTTTTTGGGGAAATCCTCCACAGGTGCAGGAAAATTGTGTTATTGAAACTATTTACCGCTATCTCTCTTTCACGGCTCTCCATCAGTTGTGAACATCTATTGATTTATCCCAAGTCACTAGGCGTATTTTAATTAGGTACACCTGTTTTTCTTTATACAGCTGTTTCTGGACTATTTAGGGTCGCATACTCCTAAACCCAGTGTAACTCAGAAACGCATCTAATATTCCAATAAACCCATCATAACGTTGAAAAATCATAAATCAAACCATCGTAAGTCACGGTTTGTCCGTGGATATGGGCGTCATCAATTCCATTGTATTCAATAATGCTGTACGCCATTAACAATGGCAGACTGATTGGGAGTGGAGATGGATAGCATTATAAAAATCAGTTATTAGAGGGATACTTCTTTAACCTGACTGAAGAACTGATCTAATGGCTTTAGTACAGTGCATGATTATGTGAGATGTTTTGAGACAGAGTAGTACATTTGTGAATGAAATTGTATGGCTTTTTTTCACTTAGTAGGAACCATTGTGTGTGGAAACGTGAGAAAATTGCTTTCGGCTGTAGAGTCCGGCATTCATTGTAGATTTAAGCTTCGTTTTCTGTGAGCAAATCTTATTCAATGAAATACTACTCTTTAGAATAAAAAACAAAGGCACTGGTGATGTGAGGTCATTATCCTCAGCAAACTAATCCAGGGAAAGAAAACCAAACGCCACATTCTCACTTATAATGGGAGCTGAAAAATGGGATCACATGGACACAGGAAGGGGAACAACACACACTGGGGCCTTTCGGGAGGCAGAGCGTTAAGAAAGACAGCTACTGCACGCTGGGCTTAATACCTAGGTGATGGGTTGACCGGTGCAGCAAACCACCATGGCACACGTTTGTTTACCTCAGTAACAAATCTGCACATCCTGCACATATACCCCAGAACTTAGAAACAAAACGAAACAAAAGAAAACGAAAAAGCAATAGCAAAACGCTAAAGGCAAAATAAAGTTTCAAACTCAGAAAGTGACAGACCAATGTTTGCTTCCCATCATGGTTCTCAACCCAGGTGCCATAAGGTCAGGATAAAGAATTTGATTACATATTGTAAATAAGACGTGCAGCAAATGACCAGAAATATTATTCTCAACATATGTGTGTCTTCTAATTCAATGGTGACGCTATCTACCGGGACATAGCATTAGATTCCAAAGGGCCGAGTCCCGCCAGACAGGCCTCCCACACTAATAACAATGGGAAGCCCTACGTTGTTTTACCTGTGCTTCTCAGCAGCTGGCTAGAAATCAGGTTGCCACCACTCCCGGATTTAGTTGCATTCATTTGCTGGAAGAGCTCACAGCACGCAGGGAAACAGTTACATTTGCCGTTGTATTTTAGCGGATATTGCAAAAATTCAGAAATAAATTTGGGGCCCTGCATGTGGGGAGGGGCGCACTGCCTTCCAGGAAGTGTTATCCAGAAGCTCTCTGTACCCAGTCCTTTTGGGTTTTTATGGAGACCTCATTCCATAGGCATGATGGGTTAAACCATAGGCTATTGGTGATCAACTCCACCTGAGGCTCTCAGCCCTCCCTGCAAATTGGGGTTGAGGCTTTGCCATTCTCATTCTGACTGAAAGAATTTACACAAACGGAATTTTAAAACAGATAAGCACAACTGGAATCTTAATTAGATGATTGGATTACCTGGAGCCACACCTTGATATTCCTAACCCGAGCACCCTCATCCAACGAATGCTCCACCCAACTGGCTCCCAAGTCTCTACGTGGTTCCAGAGCAAAAGAATGTTTCTACAACGCATATCCCCACCTTTTCTTCCAAGTCTTTTCGCTTACACGGAAAGACTTCTTAAACTGCCATGCATCAGGGTCAGGGGGAGGTCTTGTTACAACGCAGATCTGTGGATCTCTGGGGTTTGATTGTTGCAAGGATGCTGCTGGTGTCAAAACCACAACGCGGGAACCACAGAACCACTAGTTGGTTTTCCGTGTTTCAGTGCATACAATTCCTAAGTTATCTGGCCAAGAAAACTTGTAAGTTCTTAGATTGTCCCAAAGGTGGCGCATGAAATCAAAGCAGGAGAACAGTTTCCTACGAGCTGTAGCCTGGGAAAGTTGGGGGTGACTGATGGAAAGGAGGAGTGAAGCTCCGCCCTTTCCGCTGCTAGGCTGCGCCCGAGGCTATTTAAACCCGCCCTGGCTGGCCTGTACTCAGATCCTCGCGGAGCGGATCAGTGGCCGGAGCGTTTGGCGGACTCTGCGTGGACTTGGAGCTCACAGCGTCTTGCGACTTGGAAGCGGATTCAGAGGACAGGACAGAACACTTGGGCAAGTGAATCTCTGTCTGTCTGTCTGTCTGTCTGTCTCATTGGTTGCTTGATTTCCATTTTCTTAAGGGGCACATACCTCACACCGCACACACACAAACACACACACACACTCACACACACACACACACACACACACACACACACACACACACACTCCTTCCTTCTGCGAGTTAGAAAATTAGTAGGGGCCCCTGGGAGCTGCAGATTTCCTAATCATGTCTGCACCTAAGAACAGTAGGGTCTTGTCTGGCTCTTCTTATGAACGGTCCCCCAGCCCGGACTCCCCAAGGTCCATGCGAGCCTCACCCAGCTTCTCCCTCTCCCCTCTCAGAAACTCAGGCTTAAGGGGAAGCTCCTCACCAGGGATCCGGAGCTACCATTCACCATCCCCTAGGGCTTCACCACACTCACCTCTGTCATCACCAGAATCCCACAAGCTCCCATTTCCCTGTCCTCACCGTGATGGGCAATCAATGAAGCCATTGGGCTCTCCCGTGTCCTCCTCTGAGGATTCCTCAGAGTCCCCACGTTCATCAATAATATACCACATGTTCTTACTGCCATCACCCAGCAGCTCACCCCCAGCTCTCGGGGGGTCTCCTGTGTCTCCCAGCTACTCTCCAAACAACCCCAGATTTCAGCTGGAGTCAGCCCCCCACACCCAGGAATCACCAACAAACTCACGAGCCTCACAGTGCTCCACCCCTGTGTCTTTCATCTCTTCACCCCCAGGCCTCAGGGACTCTCCTGTGGCTCCCAGTTACTCTCCAGCCATCCCCAGTTTCCTGCGGGAGTCAGCCCCATGCACCCAGGAGTCCCCCAGACACTCACAGGTCTCGGGAGAATATGAGCGGTCCCCCAGCCCTGACTCCTCAAGATTCATGCCTGCCTCACCCAGCTTCTCCCTCTCCCCTCCCAGAAACTCACACCCAAGGGGCAGCTCCTCACCAGGGATGTGGAAGTACTCTACAGCATCCCACAGGGCTTCACCACTCTCACATCCATCATCAGCAGAATTCCACAACTTTAAGTTTCCCTTTCCTAACCAAGCAGGACAGTCACTCATGTCATCGTGTTCTCCCGTGTCCTCCTCGGGAGATTCTTCACAGTCACCTCATTCATCAATAATATACCATATGTTCTTACTGCCATCATCCAGCAGCTCACCCCCAGCCACCCATGACTCTCCTGTCTGTCCCAGCTACTCTCCAACTACGCCCAGATTTCAGCGGGAGTCTGTACCCCACACCCCAGAAACACCTACAAACTCACAGACCTCAGTGAGATCCTCGCCAGTCTCTCTCACGTCTTCACCCCCAGCCCTTACGGATCCTCCAGTCTGTCCCAGCTACTCTCCAACCACGCCCACATTTCAGCGCGGGTCAGTTCCAGGAACCCAGGGATCACCACCAAGCCCGCCACTTTCACTGAGTTACTCCCCAGTCTCTAGCACGTCTTTATCTCCAACCCTCAGGGACTCGCCTGTGTGTCCCAGCTACTCTCCAAACACGCCCACACTTCAGCGGGAGTCCGTTGCAGGCACCCAGAAATCACCACCAAACTCACCAATTTCACTGCGTTACTCCCCAGTCTCTCTCATGTCTTCACCGTCCCTCAGGGACTCTCCCGTCTGTCCCAGCTCCTCTCCAACCACGCCCACATTTCAGCTGGAGTCAGTTCCAGGCACCCCGGAATCACCACCAAACTCACCAGTTTCACTCAGTTACTCCCCAGTCTCTAGCACGTCTTTATCTCCAACCCTCAGGGACTCTCCTGTGTGTCCCAGCTACTCTCCAACCACGCCCACACTTCAGCGGGAGTCAGTTCCTGGCACCCAGGAATCACCACCAAACTCACCAATTTCACTCAATTACTCTCCAGTCTCTCTCATGTCTTCACCAGCCCTCAGGGACTCTCCTGTCTGTCCCAGCTACTCTCCAACCACGCCCACATTTCAGCTGGAGTCCGTTCCAGGCACCCCGCAGTCACCACCAAACTCACCAGTTTCACTGAGTTACTCCCCGGTCTCTCTCATGTCTTCACCCCCAGCCCTCAGGGACTCTCCTGTGTGTCCCAGCTACTCTCCAACCATGCCCAGATTTCAGCGGGAGTCAGTTCCAGGCTCCCAGGTATCACCTACAAACTCAGCAGTTTCACTGAGTTACTCCCCAGTCTCTCTCATGTCTTCACCCCCAGCCCCCTGGGACTCTCCTGTCTGTCCCAGCTACTCTCCCACCACGCCCAGATTTCAGCGGGAGTCAGCCTCCCACACTCCGGAATCACCTACAGACTCACAGACTTCACTGAGGTCCTCCCTGGTCTCTCTCAGGTCTTTGCCCTCAGCCCACAGGGACTCTTGTGTCTCTTTCAGCTACTGTCAAAACTTCTCTAGATTCCAGCTGGAGTCAGTTCCAGGCGCCCACGATACACCACCGAACTCGCGAATTTCACTGACTTACTCCCCAGTCTCCCTCATGTTCTCACCCCCAGCCCTCAGGGACTCTTCTGTCTCTCTCAGCTACTCTCCAGCCATCTCCAGATTTCACCTGCAGTCAGCTTCCCACACCCAGGAATCACCTACAAACTCCGGGACCTTACTGCAACCCTCCCCCATTTCTTTCACCTCTTCACCCCCTGCCTTCAGGGACTCTCCTGTGTCTCCCAGCTTCTCTCCAGCCCTCCCCAGATTTCTGCCACAGTCAGCCCCAGGCACCCAGGACAACCCTAGACACCCACAGGCCTCACGAGCCTATCTCCCTATGACCTGGACTTATACAGGGATGGCTCCCACGCATCCCTCAGTGACCCCAAACCCATCTCCACTTACACTCAGACACTCCCAGGGCCTGACAGCTACTCCCCGTTATTGTCCTTCAGTTCGAAGCCCTGGCCAATCTACTAGCCCACGTGACGCAGTTACCTGGCCATTTCTCCACAGTTCCGGTGAGGGCCCCACACCCAGCCGCAGAAGAGCCCCTCCTGCATTCCGTCCTCACACGCAGGCCTGTCCCTCTACTTGCTACTGTCACACTCTTGCCAGCAGAAGAGGCCCCTGTCATGGCCGATATCACCACCCAGTCTATCCTCACCCCACAGCTGTGCAGCGGGACCCTCCTGCTGGCCCACGTGGCTGCCAGAGCCCATGCTGGCACGACGCTCCAGCATGTCGGCGTCCCTGCGGGCCACACTACCGGTGACATGGCTCGCATGACCCTCCTTCCTGGCAGTGACACTGTTGATGTGAACCCCAGTTTCACATCTGTCATTTGTAAATAGGACCATTTGCCCTTTTCGCTCTCCCTTCCATTCACAGGGCTTTTCATTCTCTCTGTTTCTGCCTCCGTTTCAGATATTTACTCACCTTTTTCTCTCTCACTATGTCTGCCGTGGTCTCCATGAGAGTGCGCCACATAAGATTCCCCCATTAAAAGTCATGAATTGAGTGGCTTTTAGTATACCTGTGGTTGTGCACATTCCCTTTTAATTCGCAACCCATTGTAGAACGTCTTATCACCCCCGACCAGAGAAAAACCCTGTAGACATTAGTCACTCCTCATTCTGTCTCAAACCCTCTCCCTGACCCTCAACCCTAGGTAGCAACTACATAGTGCGATCAACCCCATATGAATAGATTTCCATATTGTGGACAATTCCTATAAACGGAATTGCACAATAGGTGAGCTTTTATGACTGACATAACACGTAGCACAATATTTTCAAGATTCATCCACATTGTAGGCTTACCCACAGGGGGAAACCAGTCTTTTTGGGGTTTTAGCAACACCGGGTGTTTTCTCCTTCCTTCCGTCCTTCTTTCCTTCTTTCCTTCCTTCCTTCCTTCCTTCCTTCCTTCCTTCCTTCCTTCCTACCTTCCTTCTTTCCTTCCTTCCTTCATTCCTTCCTCCTATTTCTCTCTTACTCCTTCTGCCCTCTCTCTTTCATATGCCTTAGGTGCATCCCACATTCTGCGTTTTTTTGGGGAAATCCTCCACAGGTGCAGGAAAATTGTGTTATTGAAACTATTTACCGCTATCTCTCTTTCACGGCTCTCCATCAGTTGTGAACATCTATTGATTTATCCCAAGTCACTAGGCGTATTTTAATTAGGTACACCTGTTTTTCTTTATACAGCTGTTTCTGGACTATTTAGGGTCGCATACTCCTAAACCCAGTGTAACTCAGAAACGCATCTAATATTCCAATAAACCCATCATAACGTTGAAAAATCATAAATCAAACCATCGTAAGTCACGGTTTGTCCGTGGATATGGGCGTCATCAATTCCATTGTATTCAATAATGCTGTACGCCATTAACAATGGCAGACTGATTGGGAGTGGAGATGGATAGCATTATAAAAATCAGTTATTAGAGGGATACTTCTTTAACCTGACTGAAGAACTGATCTAATGGCTTTAGTACAGTGCATGATTATGTGAGATGTTTTGAGACAGAGTAGTAGATTTGTGAATGAAATTGTATGGCTTTTTTTCACTTAGTAGGAACCATTGTGTGTGGAAACGTGAGAAAATTGCTTTCGGCTGTAGAGTCCGGCATTCATTGTAGATTTAAGCTTCGTTTTCTGTGAGCAAATCTTATTCAATGAAATACTACTCTTTAGAATAAAAAACAAAGGCACTGGTGATGTGAGGTCATTATCCTCAGCAAACTAATCCAGGGAAAGAAAACCAAACGCCACATTCTCACTTATAATGGGAGCTGAAAAATGGGATCACATGGACACAGGAAGGGGAACAACACACACTGGGGCCTTTCGGGAGGCAGAGCGTTAAGAAAGACAGCTACTGCACGCTGGGCTTAATACCTAGGTGATGGGTTGACCGGTGCAGCAAACCACCATGGCACACGTTTGTTTACCTCAGTAACAAATCTGCACATCCTGCACATATACCCCAGAACTTAGAAACAAAACGAAACAAAAGAAAACGAAAAAGCAATAGCAAAACGCTAAAGGCAAAATAAAGTTTCAAACTCAGAAAGTGACAGACCAATGTTTGCTTCCCATCATGGTTCTCAACCCAGGTGCCATAAGGTCAGGATAAAGAATTTGATTACATATTGTAAATAAGACGTGCAGCAAATGACCAGAAATATTATTCTCAACATATGTGTGTCTTCTAATTCAATGGTGACGCTATCTACCGGGACATAGCATTAGATTCCAAAGGGCCGAGTCCCGCCAGACAGGCCTCCCACACTAATAACAATGGGAAGCCCTACGTTGTTTTACCTGTGCTTCTCAGCAGCTGGCTAGAAATCAGGTTGCCACCACTCCCGGATTTAGTTGCATTCATTTGCTGGAAGAGCTCACAGCACGCAGGGAAACAGTTACATTTGCCGTTGTATTTTAGCGGATATTGCAAAAATTCAGAAATAAATTTGGGGCCCTGCATGTGGGGAGGGGCGCACTGCCTTCCAGGAAGTGTTATCCAGAAGCTCTCTGTACCCAGTCCTTTTGGGTTTTTATGGAGACCTCATTCCATAGGCATGATGGGTTAAACCATAGGCTATTGGTGATCAACTCCACCTGAGGCTCTCAGCCCTCCCTGCAAATTGGGGTTGAGGCTTTGCCATTCTCATTCTGACTGAAAGAATTTACACAAACGGAATTTTAAAACAGATAAGCACAACTGGAATCTTAATTAGATGATTGGATTACCTGGAGCCACACCTTGATATTCCTAACCCGAGCACCCTCATCCAACGAATGCTCCACCCAACTGGCTCCCAAGTCTCTACGTGGTTCCAGAGCAAAAGAATGTTTCTACAACGCATATCCCCACCTTTTCTTCCAAGTCTTTTCGCTTACACGGAAAGACTTCTTAAACTGCCATGCATCAGGGTCAGGGGGAGGTCTTGTTACAACGCAGATCTGTGGATCTCTGGGGTTTGATTGTTGCAAGGATGCTGCTGGTGTCAAAACCACAACGCGGGAACCACAGAACCACTAGTTGGTTTTCCGTGTTTCAGTGCATACAATTCCTAAGTTATCTGGCCAAGAAAACTTGTAAGTTCTTAGATTGTCCCAAAGGTGGCGCATGAAATCAAAGCAGGAGAACAGTTTCCTACGAGCTGTAGCCTGGGAAAGTTGGGGGTGACTGATGGAAAGGAGGAGTGAAGCTCCGCCCTTTCCGCTGCTAGGCTGCGCCCGAGGCTATTTAAACCCGCCCTGGCTGGCCTGTACTCAGATCCTCGCGGAGCGGATCAGTAGCCGGAGCGTTTGGCGGACTCTGCGTGGACTTGGAGCTCACAGCGTCTTGCGACTTGGAAGCGGATTCAGAGGACAGGACAGAACACTTGGGCAAGTGAATCTCTGTCTGTCTGTCTGTCTGTCTGTCTCATTGGTTGCTTGATTTCCATTTTCTTAAGGGGCACATACCTCACACCGCACACACACAAACACACACACACACTCACACACACACACACACACACACACACACACACACACACACACACACTCCTTCCTTCTGCGAGTTAGAAAATTAGTAGGGGCCCCTGGGAGCTGCAGATTTCCTAATCATGTCTGCACCTAAGAACAGTAGGGTCTTGTCTGGCTCTTCTTATGAACGGTCCCCCAGCCCGGACTCCCCAAGGTCCATGCGAGCCTCACCCAGCTTCTCCCTCTCCCCTCTCAGAAACTCAGGCTTAAGGGGAAGCTCCTCACCAGGGATCCGGAGCTACCATTCACCATCCCCTAGGGCTTCACCACACTCACCTCTGTCATCACCAGAATCCCACAAGCTCCCATTTCCCTGTCCTCACCGTGATGGGCAATCAATGAAGCCATTGGGCTCTCCCGTGTCCTCCTCTGAGGATTCCTCAGAGTCCCCACGTTCATCAATAATATACCACATGTTCTTACTGCCATCACCCAGCAGCTCACCCCCAGCTCTCGGGGGGTCTCCTGTGTCTCCCAGCTACTCTCCAAACAACCCCAGATTTCAGCTGGAGTCAGCCCCCCACACCCAGGAATCACCAACAAACTCACGAGCCTCACAGTGCTCCACCCCTGTGTCTTTCATCTCTTCACCCCCAGGCCTCAGGGACTCTCCTGTGGCTCCCAGTTACTCTCCAGCCATCCCCAGTTTCCTGCGGGAGTCAGCCCCATGCACCCAGGAGTCCCCCAGACACTCACAGGTCTCGGGAGAATATGAGCGGTCCCCCAGCCCTGACTCCTCAAGATTCATGCCTGCCTCACCCAGCTTCTCCCTCTCCCCTCCCAGAAACTCACACCCAAGGGGCAGCTCCTCACCAGGGATGTGGAAGTACTCTACATCATCCCACAGGGCTTCACCACTCTCACATCCATCATCAGCAGAATTCCACAACTTTAAGTTTCCCTTTCCTAACCAAGCAGGACAGTCACTCATGTCATCGTGTTCTCCCGTGTCCTCCTCGGGAGATTCTTCACAGTCACCTCATTCATCAATAATATACCATATGTTCTTACTGCCATCATCCAGCAGCTCACCCCCAGCCACCCATGACTCTCCTGTCTGTCCCAGCTACTCTCCAACTACGCCCAGATTTCAGCGGGAGTCTGTACCCCACACCCCAGAAACACCTACAAACTCACAGACCTCAGTGAGATCCTCGCCAGTCTCTCTCACGTCTTCACCCCCAGCCCTTACGGATCCTCCAGTCTGTCCCAGCTACTCTCCAACCACGCCCACATTTCAGCGCGGGTCAGTTCCAGGAACCCAGGGATCACCACCAAGCCCGCCACTTTCACTGAGTTACTCCCCAGTCTCTAGCACGTCTTTATCTCCAACCCTCAGGGACTCGCCTGTGTGTCCCAGCTACTCTCCAAACACGCCCACACTTCAGCGGGAGTCCGTTGCAGGCACCCAGAAATCACCACCAAACTCACCAATTTCACTGCGTTACTCCCCAGTCTCTCTCATGTCTTCACCGTCCCTCAGGGACTCTCCCGTCTGTCCCAGCTCCTCTCCAACCACGCCCACATTTCAGCTGGAGTCAGTTCCAGGCACCCCGGAATCACCACCAAACTCACCAGTTTCACTCAGTTACTCCCCAGTCTCTAGCACGTCTTTATCTCCAACCCTCAGGGACTCTCCTGTGTGTCCCAGCTACTCTCCAACCACGCCCACACTTCAGCGGGAGTCAGTTCCTGGCACCCAGGAATCACCACCAAACTCACCAATTTCACTCAATTACTCTCCAGTCTCTCTCATGTCTTCACCAGCCCTCAGGGACTCTCCTGTCTGTCCCAGCTACTCTCCAACCACGCCCACATTTCAGCTGGAGTCCGTTCCAGGCACCCCGCAGTCACCACCAAACTCACCAGTTTCACTGAGTTACTCCCCGGTCTCTCTCATGTCTTCACCCCCAGCCCTCAGGGACTCTCCTGTGTGTCCCAGCTACTCTCCAACCATGCCCAGATTTCAGCGGGAGTCAGTTCCAGGCTCCCAGGTATCACCTACAAACTCAGCAGTTTCACTGAGTTACTCCCCAGTCTCTCTCATGTCTTCACCCCCAGCCCCCTGGGACTCTCCTGTCTGTCCCAGCTACTCTCCCACCACGCCCAGATTTCAGCGGGAGTCCGTTGCAGGCTCCCAGAAATCACCACCAAACTCACCAATTTCACTGCGTTACTCCCCAGTCTCTCTCATGTCTTCACCGTCCCTCAGGGACTCTCCCGTCTGTCCCAGCTCCTCTCCAACCACGCCCACATTTCAGCTGGAGTCAGTTCCAGGCACCCCGGAATCACCACCAAACTCACCAGTTTCACTCAGTTACTCCCCAGTCTCTAGCACGTCTTTATCTCCAACCCTCAGGGACTCTCCTGTGTGTCCCAGCTACTCTCCAACCACGCCCACACTTCAGCGGGAGTCAGTTCCTGGCACCCAGGAATCACCACCAAACTCACCAATTTCACTCAATTACTCTCCAGTCTCTCTCATGTCTTCACCAGCCCTCAGGGACTCTCCTGTCTGTCCCAGCTACTCTCCAACCACGCCCACATTTCAGCTGGAGTCCGTTCCAGGCACCCCGCAGTCACCACCAAACTCACCAGTTTCACTGAGTTACTCCCCGGTCTCTCTCATGTCTTCACCCCCAGCCCTCAGGGACTCTCCTGTGTGTCCCAGCTACTCTCCAACCATGCCCAGATTTCAGCGGGAGTCAGTTCCAGGCTCCCAGGTATCACCTACAAACTCAGCAGTTTCACTGAGTTACTCCCCAGTCTCTCTCATGTCTTCACCCCCAGCCCCCTGGGACTCTCCTGTCTGTCCCAGCTACTCTCCCACCACGCCCAGATTTCAGCGGGAGTCAGCCTCCCACACTCCGGAATCACCTACAGACTCACAGACTTCACTGAGGTCCTCCCTGGTCTCTCTCAGGTCTTTGCCCTCAGCCCACAGGGACTCTTGTGTCTCTTTCAGCTACTGTCAAAACTTCTCTAGATTCCAGCTGGAGTCAGTTCCAGGCGCCCACGATACACCACCGAACTCGCGAATTTCACTGACTTACTCCCCAGTCTCCCTCATGTTCTCACCCCCAGCCCTCAGGGACTCTTCTGTCTCTCTCAGCTACTCTCCAGCCATCTCCAGATTTCACCTGCAGTCAGCTTCCCACACCCAGGAATCACCTACAAACTCCGGGACCTTACTGCAACCCTCCCCCATTTCTTTCACCTCTTCACCCCCTGCCTTCAGGGACTCTCCTGTGTCTCCCAGCTTCTCTCCAGCCCTCCCCAGATTTCTGCCACAGTCAGCCCCAGGCACCCAGGACAACCCTAGACACCCACAGGCCTCACGAGCCTATCTCCCTATGACCTGGACTTATACAGGGATGGCTCCCACGCATCCCTCAGTGACCCCAAACCCATCTCCACTTACACTCAGACACTCCCAGGGCCTGACAGCTACTCCCCGTTATTGTCCTTCAGTTCGAAGCCCTGGCCAATCTACTAGCCCACGTGACGCAGTTACCTGGCCATTTCTCCACAGTTCCGGTGAGGGCCCCACACCCAGCCGCAGAAGAGCCCCTCCTGCATTCCGTCCTCACACGCAGGCCTGTCCCTCTACTTGCTACTGTCACACTCTTGCCAGCAGAAGAGGCCCCTGTCATGGCCGATATCACCACCCAGTCTATCCTCACCCCACAGCTGTGCAGCGGGACCCTCCTGCTGGCCCACGTGGCTGCCAGAGCCCATGCTGGCACGACGCTCCAGCATGTCGGCGTCCCTGCGGGCCACACTACCGGTGACATGGCTCGCATGACCCTCCTTCCTGGCAGTGACACTGTTGATGTGAACCCCAGTTTCACATCTGTCATTTGTAAATAGGACCATTTGCCCTTTTCGCTCTCCCTTCCATTCACAGGGCTTTTCATTCTCTCTGTTTCTGCCTCCGTTTCAGATATTTACTCACCTTTTTCTCTCTCACTATGTCTGCCGTGGTCTCCATGAGAGTGCGCCACATAAGATTCCCCCATTAAAAGTCATGAATTGAGTGGCTTTTAGTATACCTGTGGTTGTGCACATTCCCTTTTAATTCGCAACCCATTGTAGAATGTCTTATCACCCCCGACCAGAGAAAAACCCTGTAGACATTAGTCACTCCTCATTCTGTCTCAAACCCTCTCCCTGACCCTCAACCCTAGGTAGCAACTACATAGTGCGATCAACCCCATATGAATAGATTTCCATATTGTGGACAATTCCTATAAACGGAATTGCACAATAGGTGAGCTTTTATGACTGACATAACACGTAGCACAATATTTTCAAGATTCATCCACATTGTAGGCTTACCCACAGGGGGAAACCAGTCTTTTTGGGGTTTTAGCAACACCGGGTGTTTTCTCCTTCCTTCCGTCCTTCTTTCCTTCTTTCCTTCCTTCCTTCCTTCCTTCCTTCCTTCCTTCCTTCCTTCCTTCCTTCCTACCTTCCTTCTTTCCTTCCTTCCTTCATTCCTTCCTCCTATTTCTCTCTTACTCCTTCTGCCCTCTCTCTTTCATATGCCTTAGGTGCATCCCACATTCTGCGTTTTTTTGGGGAAATCCTCCACAGGTGCAGGAAAATTGTGTTATTGAAACTATTTACCGCTATCTCTCTTTCACGGCTCTCCATCAGTTGTGAACATCTATTGATTTATCCCAAGTCACTAGGCGTATTTTAATTAGGTACACCTGTTTTTCTTTATACAGCTGTTTCTGGACTATTTAGGGTCGCATACTCCTAAACCCAGTGTAACTCAGAAACGCATCTAATATTCCAATAAACCCATCATAACGTTGAAAAATCATAAATCAAACCATCGTAAGTCACGGTTTGTCCGTGGATATGGGCGTCATCAATTCCATTGTATTCAATAATGCTGTACGCCATTAACAATGGCAGACTGATTGGGAGTGGAGATGGATAGCATTATAAAAATCAGTTATTAGAGGGATACTTCTTTAACCTGACTGAAGAACTGATCTAATGGCTTTAGTACAGTGCATGATTATGTGAGATGTTTTGAGACAGAGTAGCACATTTGTGAATGAAATTGTATGGCTTTTTTTCACTTAGTAGGAACCATTGTGTGTGGAAACGTGAGAAAATTGCTTTCGGCTGTAGAGTCCGGCATTCATTGTAGATTTAAGCTTCGTTTTCTGTGAGCAAATCTTATTCAATGAAATACTACTCTTTACAATAAAAAACAAAGGCACTGGTGATGTGAGGTCATTATCCTCAGCAAACTAATCCAGGGAAAGAAAACCAAATGCCACATTCTCACTTATAATGGGAGCTGAAAAATGGGATCACATGGACACAGGAAGGGGAACAACACACACTGGGGCCTTTCGGGAGGCAGAGCGTTAAGAAAGACAGCTACTGCACGCTGGGCTTAATACCTAGGTGATGGGTTGACAGGTGCAGCAAACCACCATGGCACACGTTTGTTTACCTCAGTAACAAATCTGCACATCCTGCACATATACCCCAGAACTTAGAAACAAAACGAAACAAAAGAAAACGAAAAAGCAATAGCAAAACGCTAAAGGCAAAATAAAGTTTCAAACTCAGAAAGTGACAGACCAATGTTTGCTTCCCATCATGGTTCTCAACCCAGGTGCCATAAGGTCAGGATAAAGAATTTGATTACATATTGTAAATAAGACGTGCAGCAAATGACCAGAAATATTATTCTCAACATATGTGTGTCTTCTAATTCAATGGTGACGCTATCTACCGGGACATAGCATTAGATTCCAAAGGGCCGAGTCCCGCCAGACAGGCCTCCCACACTAATAACAATGGGAAGCCCTACGTTGTTTTACCTGTGCTTCTCAGCAGCTGGCTAGAAATCAGGTTGCCACCACTCCCGGATTTAGTTGCATTCATTTGCTGGAAGAGCTCACAGCACGCAGGGAAACAGTTACATTTGCCGTTGTATTTTAGCGGATATTGCAAAAATTCAGAAATAAATTTGGGGCCCTGCATGTGGGGAGGGGCGCACTGCCTTCCAGGAAGTGTTATCCAGAAGCTCTCTGTACCCAGTCCTTTTGGGTTTTTATGGAGACCTCATTCCATAGGCATGATGGGTTAAACCATAGGCTATTGGTGATCAACTCCACCTGAGGCTCTCAGCCCTCCCTGCAAATTGGGGTTGAGGCTTTGCCATTCTCATTCTGACTGAAAGAAGTTACACAAACGGAATTTTAAAACAGATAAGCACAACTGGAATCTTAATTAGATGATTGGATTACCTGGAGCCACACCTTGATATTCCTAACCCGAGCACCCTCATCCAACGAATGCTCCACCCAACTGGCTCCCAAGTCTCTACGTGGTTCCAGAGCAAAAGAATGTTTCTACAACGCATATCCCCACCTTTTCTTCCAAGTCTTTTCGCTTACACGGAAAGACTTCTTAAACTGCCATGCATCAGGGTCAGGGGGAGGTCTTGTTACAACGCAGATCTGTGGATCTCTGGGGTTTGATTGTTGCAAGGATGCTGCTGGTGTCAAAACCACAACGCGGGAACCACAGAACCACTAGTTGGTTTTCCGTGTTTCAGTGCATACAATTCCTAAGTTATCTGGCCAAGAAAACTTGTAAGTTCTTAGATTGTCCCAAAGGTGGCGCATGAAATCAAAGCAGGAGAACAGTTTCCTACGAGCTGTAGCCTGGGAAAGTTGGGGGTGACTGATGGAAAGGAGGAGTGAAGCTCCGCCCTTTCCGCTGCTAGGCTGCGCCCGAGGCTATTTAAACCCGCCCTGGCTGGCCTGTACTCAGATCTTCGCGGAGCGGATCAGCGGCCGGAGCGTTTGGCGGACTCTGCGTGGACTTGGAGCTCACAGCGTCTTGCGACTTGGAAGCGGATTCAGAGGACAGGACAGAACACTTGGGCAAGTGAATCTCTGTCTGTCTGTCTGTCTGTCTGTCTCATTGGTTGCTTGATTTCCATTTTCTTAAGGGGCACATACCTCACACCGCACACACACAAACACACACACACACTCACACACACACACACACACACACACACACACACACACACACACACACTCCTTCCTTCTGCGAGTTAGAAAATTAGTAGGGGCCCCTGGGAGCTGCAGATTTCCTAATCATGTCTGCACCTAAGAACAGTAGGGTCTTGTCTGGCTCTTCTTATGAACGGTCCCCCAGCCCGGACTCCCCAAGGTCCATGCGAGCCTCACCCAGCTTCTCCCTCTCCCCTCTCAGAAACTCAGGCTTAAGGGGAAGCTCCTCACCAGGGATCCGGAGCTACCATTCACCATCCCCTAGGGCTTCACCACACTCACCTCTGTCATCACCAGAATCCCACAAGCTCCCATTTCCCTGTCCTCACCGTGATGGGCAATCAATGAAGCCATTGGGCTCTCCCGTGTCCTCCTCTGAGGATTCCTCAGAGTCCCCACGTTCATCAATAATATACCACATGTTCTTACTGCCATCACCCAGCAGCTCACCCCCAGCTCTCGGGGGGTCTCCTGTGTCTCCCAGCTACTCTCCAAACAACCCCAGATTTCAGCTGGAGTCAGCCCCCCACACCCAGGAATCACCAACAAACTCACGAGCCTCACAGTGCTCCACCCCTGTGTCTTTCATCTCTTCACCCCCAGGCCTCAGGGACTCTCCTGTGGCTCCCAGTTACTCTCCAGCCATCCCCAGTTTCCTGCGGGAGTCAGCCCCATGCACCCAGGAGTCCCCCAGACACTCACAGGTCTCGGGAGAATATGAGCGGTCCCCCAGCCCTGACTCCTCAAGATTCATGCCTGCCTCACCCAGCTTCTCCCTCTCCCCTCCCAGAAACTCACACCCAAGGGGCAGCTCCTCACCAGGGATGTGGAAGTACTCTACATCATCCCACAGGGCTTCACCACTCTCACATCCATCATCAGCAGAATTCCACAACTTTAAGTTTCCCTTTCCTAACCAAGCAGGACAGTCACTCATGTCATCGTGTTCTCCCGTGTCCTCCTCGGGAGATTCTTCACAGTCACCTCATTCATCAATAATATACCATATGTTCTTACTGCCATCATCCAGCAGCTCACCCCCAGCCACCCATGACTCTCCTGTCTGTCCCAGCTACTCTCCAACTACGCCCAGATTTCAGCGGGAGTCTGTACCCCACACCCCAGAAACACCTACAAACTCACAGACCTCAGTGAGATCCTCGCCAGTCTCTCTCACGTCTTCACCCCCAGCCCTTACGGATCCTCCAGTCTGTCCCAGCTACTCTCCAACCACGCCCACATTTCAGCGCGGGTCAGTTCCAGGAACCCAGGGATCACCACCAAGCCCGCCACTTTCACTGAGTTACTCCCCAGTCTCTAGCACGTCTTTATCTCCAACCCTCAGGGACTCGCCTGTGTGTCCCAGCTACTCTCCAAACACGCCCACACTTCAGCGGGAGTCCGTTGCAGGCACCCAGAAATCACCACCAAACTCACCAATTTCACTGCGTTACTCCCCAGTCTCTCTCATGTCTTCACCGTCCCTCAGGGACTCTCCCGTCTGTCCCAGCTCCTCTCCAACCACGCCCACATTTCAGCTGGAGTCAGTTCCAGGCACCCCGGAATCACCACCAAACTCACCAGTTTCACTCAGTTACTCCCCAGTCTCTAGCACGTCTTTATCTCCAACCCTCAGGGACTCTCCTGTGTGTCCCAGCTACTCTCCAACCACGCCCACACTTCAGCGGGAGTCAGTTCCTGGCACCCAGGAATCACCACCAAACTCACCAATTTCACTCAATTACTCTCCAGTCTCTCTCATGTCTTCACCAGCCCTCAGGGACTCTCCTGTCTGTCCCAGCTACTCTCCAACCACGCCCACATTTCAGCTGGAGTCCGTTCCAGGCACCCCGCAGTCACCACCAAACTCACCAGTTTCACTGAGTTACTCCCCGGTCTCTCTCATGTCTTCACCCCCAGCCCTCAGGGACTCTCCTGTGTGTCCCAGCTACTCTCCAACCATGCCCAGATTTCAGCGGGAGTCAGTTCCAGGCTCCCAGGTATCACCTACAAACTCAGCAGTTTCACTGAGTTACTCCCCAGTCTCTCTCATGTCTTCACCCCCAGCCCCCTGGGACTCTCCTGTCTGTCCCAGCTACTCTCCCACCACGCCCAGATTTCAGCGGGAGTCAGCCTCCCACACTCCGGAATCACCTACAGACTCACAGACTTCACTGAGGTCCTCCCTGGTCTCTCTCAGGTCTTTGCCCTCAGCCCACAGGGACTCTTGTGTCTCTTTCAGCTACTGTCAAAACTTCTCTAGATTCCAGCTGGAGTCAGTTCCAGGCGCCCACGATACACCACCGAACTCGCGAATTTCACTGACTTACTCCCCAGTCTCCCTCATGTTCTCACCCCCAGCCCTCAGGGACTCTTCTGTCTCTCTCAGCTACTCTCCAGCCATCTCCAGATTTCACCTGCAGTCAGCTTCCCACACCCAGGAATCACCTACAAACTCCGGGACCTTACTGCAACCCTCCCCCATTTCTTTCACCTCTTCACCCCCTGCCTTCAGGGACTCTCCTGTGTCTCCCAGCTTCTCTCCAGCCCTCCCCAGATTTCTGCCACAGTCAGCCCCAGGCACCCAGGACAACCCTAGACACCCACAGGCCTCACGAGCCTATCTCCCTATGACCTGGACTTATACAGGGATGGCTCCCACGCATCCCTCAGTGACCCCAAACCCATCTCCACTTACACTCAGACACTCCCAGGGCCTGACAGCTACTCCCCGTTATTGTCCTTCAGTTCGAAGCCCTGGCCAATCTACTAGCCCACGTGACGCAGTTACCTGGCCATTTCTCCACAGTTCCGGTGAGGGCCCCACACCCAGCCGCAGAAGAGCCCCTCCTGCATTCCGTCCTCACACGCAGGCCTGTCCCTCTACTTGCTACTGTCACACTCTTGCCAGCAGAAGAGGCCCCTGTCATGGCCGATATCACCACCCAGTCTATCCTCACCCCACAGCTGTGCAGCGGGACCCTCCTGCTGGCCCACGTGGCTGCCAGAGCCCATGCTGGCACGACGCTCCAGCATGTCGGCGTCCCTGCGGGCCACACTACCGGTGACATGGCTCGCATGACCCTCCTTCCTGGCAGTGACACTGTTGATGTGAACCCCAGTTTCACATCTGTCATTTGTAAATAGGACCATTTGCCCTTTTCGCTCTCCCTTCCATTCACAGGGCTTTTCATTCTCTCTGTTTCTGCCTCCGTTTCAGATATTTACTCACCTTTTTCTCTCTCACTATGTCTGCCGTGGTCTCCATGAGAGTGCGCCACATAAGATTCCCCCATTAAAAGTCATGAATTGAGTGGCTTTTAGTATACCTGTGGTTGTGCACATTCCCTTTTAATTCGCAACCCATTGTAGAATGTCTTATCACCCCCGACCAGAGAAAAACCCTGTAGACATTAGTCACTCCTCATTCTGTCTCAAACCCTCTCCCTGACCCTCAACCCTAGGTAGCAACTACATAGTGCGATCAACCCCATATGAATAGATTTCCATATTGTGGACAATTCCTATAAACGGAATTGCACAATAGGTGAGCTTTTATGACTGACATAACACGTAGCACAATATTTTCAAGATTCATCCACATTGTAGGCTTACCCACAGGGGGAAACCAGTCTTTTTGGGGTTTTAGCAACACCGGGTGTTTTCTCCTTCCTTCCGTCCTTCTTTCCTTCTTTCCTTCCTTCCTTCCTTCCTTCCTTCCTTCCTTCCTTCCTTCCTACCTTCCTTCTTTCCTTCCTTCCTTCATTCCTTCCTCCTATTTCTCTCTTACTCCTTCTGCCCTCTCTCTTTCATATGCCTTAGGTGCATCCCACATTCTGCGTTTTTTTGGGGAAATCCTCCACAGGTGCAGGAAAATTGTGTTATTGAAACTATTTACCGCTATCTCTCTTTCACGGCTCTCCATCAGTTGTGAACATCTATTGATTTATCCCAAGTCACTAGGCGTATTTTAATTAGGTACACCTGTTTTTCTTTATACAGCTGTTTCTGGACTATTTAGGGTCGCATACTCCTAAACCCAGTGTAACTCAGAAACGCATCTAATATTCCAATAAACCCATCATAACGTTGAAAAATCATAAATCAAACCATCGTAAGTCACGGTTTGTCCGTGGATATGGGCGTCATCAATTCCATTGTATTCAATAATGCTGTACGCCATTAACAATGGCAGACTGATTGGGAGTGGAGATGGATAGCATTATAAAAATCAGTTATTAGAGGGATACTTCTTTAACCTGACTGAAGAACTGATCTAATGGCTTTAGTACAGTGCATGATTATGTGAGATGTTTTGAGACAGAGTAGCACATTTGTGAATGAAATTGTATGGCTTTTTTTCACTTAGTAGGAACCATTGTGTGTGGAAACGTGAGAAAATTGCTTTCGGCTGTAGAGTCCGGCATTCATTGTAGATTTAAGCTTCGTTTTCTGTGAGCAAATCTTATTCAATGAAATACTACTCTTTACAATAAAAAACAAAGGCACTGGTGATGTGAGGTCATTATCCTCAGCAAACTAATCCAGGGAAAGAAAACCAAACGCCACATTCTCACTTATAATGGGAGCTGAAAAATGGGATCACATGGACACAGGAAGGGGAACAACACACACTGGGGCCTTTCGGGAGGCAGAGCGTTAAGAAAGACAGCTACTGCACGCTGGGCTTAATACCTAGGTGATGGGTTGACAGGTGCAGCAAACCACCATGGCACACGTTTGTTTACCTCAGTAACAAATCTGCACATCCTGCACATATACCCCAGAACTTAGAAACAAATCGAAACAAAAGAAAACGAAAAAGCAATAGCAAAACGCTAAAGGCAAAATAAAGTTTCAAACTCAGAAAGTGACAGACCAATGTTTGCTTCCCATCATGGTTCTCAACCCAGGTGCCATAAGGTCAGGATAAAGAATTTGATTACATATTGTAAATAAGACGTGCAGCAAATGACCAGAAATATTATTCTCAACATATGTGTGTCTTCTAATTCAATGGTGACGCTATCTACCGGGACATAGCATTAGATTCCAAAGGGCCGAGTCCCGCCAGACAGGCCTCCCACACTAATAACAATGGGAAGCCCTACGTTGTTTTACCTGTGCTTCTCAGCAGCTGGCTAGAAATCAGGTTGCCACCACTCCCGGATTTAGTTGCATTCATTTGCTGGAAGAGCTCACAGCACGCAGGGAAACAGTTACATTTGCCGTTGTATTTTAGCGGATATTGCAAAAATTCAGAAATAAATTTGGGGCCCTGCATGTGGGGAGGGGCGCACTGCCTTCCAGGAAGTGTTATCCAGAAGCTCTCTGTACCCAGTCCTTTTGGGTTTTTATGGAGACCTCATTCCATAGGCATGATGGGTTAAACCATAGGCTATTGGTGATCAACTCCACCTGAGGCTCTCAGCCCTCCCTGCAAATTGGGGTTGAGGCTTTGCCATTCTCATTCTGACTGAAAGAAGTTACACAAACGGAATTTTAAAACAGATAAGCACAACTGGAATCTTAATTAGATGATTGGATTACCTGGAGCCACACCTTGATATTCCTAACCCGAGCACCCTCATCCAACGAATGCTCCACCCAACTGGCTCCCAAGTCTCTACGTGGTTCCAGAGCAAAAGAATGTTTCTACAACGCATATCCCCACCTTTTCTTCCAAGTCTTTTCGCTTACACGGAAAGACTTCTTAAACTGCCATGCATCAGGGTCAGGGGGAGGTCTTGTTACAACGCAGATCTGTGGATCTCTGGGGTTTGATTGTTGCAAGGATGCTGCTGGTGTCAAAACCACAACGCGGGAACCACAGAACCACTAGTTGGTTTTCCGTGTTTCAGTGCATACAATTCCTAAGTTATCTGGCCAAGAAAACTTGTAAGTTCTTAGATTGTCCCAAAGGTGGCGCATGAAATCAAAGCAGGAGAACAGTTTCCTACGAGCTGTAGCCTGGGAAAGTTGGGGGTGACTGATGGAAAGGAGGAGTGAAGCTCCGCCCTTTCCGCTGCTAGGCTGCGCCCGAGGCTATTTAAACCCGCCCTGGCTGGCCTGTACTCAGATCTTCGCGGAGCGGATCAGCGGCCGGAGCGTTTGGCGGACTCTGCGTGGACTTGGAGCTCACAGCGTCTTGCGACTTGGAAGCGGATTCAGAGGACAGGACAGAACACTTGGGCAAGTGAATCTCTGTCTGTCTGTCTGTCTGTCTGTCTCATTGGTTGCTTGATTTCCATTTTCTTAAGGGGCACATACCTCACACCGCACACACACAAACACACACACACACTCACACACACACACACACACACACACACACACACACACACACACACACACTCCTTCCTTCTGCGAGTTAGAAAATTAGTAGGGGCCCCTGGGAGCTGCAGATTTCCTAATCATGTCTGCACCTAAGAACAGTAGGGTCTTGTCTGGCTCTTCTTATGAACGGTCCCCCAGCCCGGACTCCCCAAGGTCCATGCGAGCCTCACCCAGCTTCTCCCTCTCCCCTCTCAGAAACTCAGGCTTAAGGGGAAGCTCCTCACCAGGGATCCGGAGCTACCATTCACCATCCCCTAGGGCTTCACCACACTCACCTCTGTCATCACCAGAATCCCACAAGCTCCCATTTCCCTGTCCTCACCGTGATGGGCAATCAATGAAGCCATTGGGCTCTCCCGTGTCCTCCTCTGAGGATTCCTCAGAGTCCCCACGTTCATCAATAATATACCACATGTTCTTACTGCCATCACCCAGCAGCTCACCCCCAGCTCTCGGGGGGTCTCCTGTGTCTCCCAGCTACTCTCCAAACAACCCCAGATTTCAGCTGGAGTCAGCCCCCCACACCCAGGAATCACCAACAAACTCACGAGCCTCACAGTGCTCCACCCCTGTGTCTTTCATCTCTTCACCCCCAGGCCTCAGGGACTCTCCTGTGGCTCCCAGTTACTCTCCAGCCATCCCCAGTTTCCTGCGGGAGTCAGCCCCATGCACCCAGGAGTCCCCCAGACACTCACAGGTCTCGGGAGAATATGAGCGGTCCCCCAGCCCTGACTCCTCAAGATTCATGCCTGCCTCACCCAGCTTCTCCCTCTCCCCTCCCAGAAACTCACACCCAAGGGGCAGCTCCTCACCAGGGATGTGGAAGTACTCTACATCATCCCACAGGGCTTCACCACTCTCACATCCATCATCAGCAGAATTCCACAACTTTAAGTTTCCCTTTCCTAACCAAGCAGGACAGTCACTCATGTCATCGTGTTCTCCCGTGTCCTCCTCGGGAGATTCTTCACAGTCACCTCATTCATCAATAATATACCATATGTTCTTACTGCCATCATCCAGCAGCTCACCCCCAGCCACCCATGACTCTCCTGTCTGTCCCAGCTACTCTCCAACTACGCCCAGATTTCAGCGGGAGTCTGTACCCCACACCCCAGAAACACCTACAAACTCACAGACCTCAGTGAGATCCTCGCCAGTCTCTCTCACGTCTTCACCCCCAGCCCTTACGGATCCTCCAGTCTGTCCCAGCTACTCTCCAACCACGCCCACATTTCAGCGCGGGTCAGTTCCAGGAACCCAGGGATCACCACCAAGCCCGCCACTTTCACTGAGTTACTCCCCAGTCTCTAGCACGTCTTTATCTCCAACCCTCAGGGACTCGCCTGTGTGTCCCAGCTACTCTCCAAACACGCCCACACTTCAGCGGGAGTCCGTTGCAGGCACCCAGAAATCACCACCAAACTCACCAATTTCACTGCGTTACTCCCCAGTCTCTCTCATGTCTTCACCGTCCCTCAGGGACTCTCCCGTCTGTCCCAGCTCCTCTCCAACCACGCCCACATTTCAGCTGGAGTCAGTTCCAGGCACCCCGGAATCACCACCAAACTCACCAGTTTCACTCAGTTACTCCCCAGTCTCTAGCACGTCTTTATCTCCAACCCTCAGGGACTCTCCTGTGTGTCCCAGCTACTCTCCAACCACGCCCACACTTCAGCGGGAGTCAGTTCCTGGCACCCAGGAATCACCACCAAACTCACCAATTTCACTCAATTACTCTCCAGTCTCTCTCATGTCTTCACCAGCCCTCAGGGACTCTCCTGTCTGTCCCAGCTACTCTCCAACCACGCCCACATTTCAGCTGGAGTCCGTTCCAGGCACCCCGCAGTCACCACCAAACTCACCAGTTTCACTGAGTTACTCCCCGGTCTCTCTCATGTCTTCACCCCCAGCCCTCAGGGACTCTCCTGTGTGTCCCAGCTACTCTCCAACCATGCCCAGATTTCAGCGGGAGTCAGTTCCAGGCTCCCAGGTATCACCTACAAACTCAGCAGTTTCACTGAGTTACTCCCCAGTCTCTCTCATGTCTTCACCCCCAGCCCCCTGGGACTCTCCTGTCTGTCCCAGCTACTCTCCCACCACGCCCAGATTTCAGCGGGAGTCAGCCTCCCACACTCCGGAATCACCTACAGACTCACAGACTTCACTGAGGTCCTCCCTGGTCTCTCTCAGGTCTTTGCCCTCAGCCCACAGGGACTCTTGTGTCTCTTTCAGCTACTGTCAAAACTTCTCTAGATTCCAGCTGGAGTCAGTTCCAGGCGCCCACGATACACCACCGAACTCGCGAATTTCACTGACTTACTCCCCAGTCTCCCTCATGTTCTCACCCCCAGCCCTCAGGGACTCTTCTGTCTCTCTCAGCTACTCTCCAGCCATCTCCAGATTTCACCTGCAGTCAGCTTCCCACACCCAGGAATCACCTACAAACTCCGGGACCTTACTGCAACCCTCCCCCATTTCTTTCACCTCTTCACCCCCTGCCTTCAGGGACTCTCCTGTGTCTCCCAGCTTCTCTCCAGCCCTCCCCAGATTTCTGCCACAGTCAGCCCCAGGCACCCAGGACAACCCTAGACACCCACAGGCCTCACGAGCCTATCTCCCTATGACCTGGACTTATACAGGGATGGCTCCCACGCATCCCTCAGTGACCCCAAACCCATCTCCACTTACACTCAGACACTCCCAGGGCCTGACAGCTACTCCCCGTTATTGTCCTTCAGTTCGAAGCCCTGGCCAATCTACTAGCCCACGTGACGCAGTTACCTGGCCATTTCTCCACAGTTCCGGTGAGGGCCCCACACCCAGCCGCAGAAGAGCCCCTCCTGCATTCCGTCCTCACACGCAGGCCTGTCCCTCTACTTGCTACTGTCACACTCTTGCCAGCAGAAGAGGCCCCTGTCATGGCCGATATCACCACCCAGTCTATCCTCACCCCACAGCTGTGCAGCGGGACCCTCCTGCTGGCCCACGTGGCTGCCAGAGCCCATGCTGGCACGACGCTCCAGCATGTCGGCGTCCCTGCGGGCCACACTACCGGTGACATGGCTCGCATGACCCTCCTTCCTGGCAGTGACACTGTTGATGTGAACCCCAGTTTCACATCTGTCATTTGTAAATAGGACCATTTGCCCTTTTCGCTCTCCCTTCCATTCACAGGGCTTTTCATTCTCTCTGTTTCTGCCTCCGTTTCAGATATTTACTCACCTTTTTCTCTCTCACTATGTCTGCCGTGGTCTCAATGAGAGTGCGCCACATAAGATTCCCCCATTAAAAGTCATGAATTGAGTGGCTTTTAGTATACCTGTGGTTGTGCACATTCCCTTTTAATTCGCAACCCATTGTAGAACGTCTTATCACCCCCGACCAGAGAAAAACCCTGTAGACATTAGTCACTCCTCATTCTGTCTCAAACCCTCTCCCTGACCCTCAACCCTAGGTAGCAACTACATAGTGCGATCAACCCCATATGAATAGATTTCCATATTGTGGACAATTCCTATAAACGGAATTGCACAATAGGTGAGCTTTTATGACTGACATAACACGTAGCACAATATTTTCAAGATTCATCCACATTGTAGGCTTACCCACAGGGGGAAACCAGTCTTTTTGGGGTTTTAGCAACACCGGGTGTTTTCTCCTTCCTTCCGTCCTTCTTTCCTTCTTTCCTTCCTTCCTTCCTTCCTTCTTTCCTTCCTTCCTTCCTTCCTACCTTCCTTCTTTCCTTCCTTCCTTCATTCCTTCCTCCTATTTCTCTCTTACTCCTTCTGCCCTCTCTCTTTCATATGCCTTAGGTGCATCCCACATTCTGCGTTTTTTTGGGGAAATCCTCCACAGGTGCAGGAAAATTGTGTTATTGAAACTATTTACCGCTATCTCTCTTTCACGGCTCTCCATCAGTTGTGAACATCTATTGATTTATCCCAAGTCACTAGGCGTATTTTAATTAGGTACACCTGTTTTTCTTTATACAGCTGTTTCTGGACTATTTAGGGTCGCATACTCCTAAACCCAGTGTAACTCAGAAACGCATCTAATATTCCAATAAACCCATCATAACGTTGAAAAATCATAAATCAAACCATCGTAAGTCACGGTTTGTCCGTGGATATGGGCGTCATCAATTCCATTGTATTCAATAATGCTGTACGCCATTAACAATGGCAGACTGATTGGGAGTGGAGATGGATAGCATTATAAAAATCAGTTATTAGAGGGATACTTCTTTAACCTGACTGAAGAACTGATCTAATGGCTTTAGTACAGTGCATGATTATGTGAGATGTTTTGAGACAGAGTAGCACATTTGTGAATGAAATTGTATGGCTTTTTTTCACTTAGTAGGAACCATTGTGTGTGGAAACGTGAGAAAATTGCTTTCGGCTGTAGAGTCCGGCATTCATTGTAGATTTAAGCTTCGTTTTCTGTGAGCAAATCTTATTCAATGAAATACTACTCTTTACAATAAAAAACAAAGGCACTGGTGATGTGAGGTCATTATCCTCAGCAAACTAATCCAGGGAAAGAAAACCAAACGCCACATTCTCACTTATAATGGGAGCTGAAAAATGGGATCACATGGACACAGGAAGGGGAACAACACACACTGGGGCCTTTCGGGAGGCAGAGCGTTAAGAAAGACAGCTACTGCACGCTGGGCTTAATACCTAGGTGATGGGTTGACAGGTGCAGCAAACCACCATGGCACACGTTTGTTTACCTCAGTAACAAATCTGCACATCCTGCACATATACCCCAGAACTTAGAAACAAAACGAAACAAAAGAAAACGAAAAAGCAATAGCAAAACGCTAAAGGCAAAATAAAGTTTCAAACTCAGAAAGTGACAGACCAATGTTTGCTTCCCATCATGGTTCTCAACCCAGGTGCCATAAGGTCAGGATAAAGAATTTGATTACATATTGTAAATAAGACGTGCAGCAAATGACCAGAAATATTATTCTCAACATATGTGTGTCTTCTAATTCAATGGTGACGCTATCTACCGGGACATAGCATTAGATTCCAAAGGGCCGAGTCCCGCCAGACAGGCCTCCCACACTAATAACAATGGGAAGCCCTACGTTGTTTTACCTGTGCTTCTCAGCAGCTGGCTAGAAATCAGGTTGCCACCACTCCCGGATTTAGTTGCATTCATTTGCTGGAAGAGCTCACAGCACGCAGGGAAACAGTTACATTTGCCGTTGTATTTTAGCGGATATTGCAAAAATTCAGAAATAAATTTGGGGCCCTGCATGTGGGGAGGGGCGCACTGCCTTCCAGGAAGTGTTATCCAGAAGCTCTCTGTACCCAGTCCTTTTGGGTTTTTATGGAGACCTCATTCCATAGGCATGATGGGTTAAACCATAGGCTATTGGTGATCAACTCCACCTGAGGCTCTCAGCCCTCCCTGCAAATTGGGGTTGAGGCTTTGCCATTCTCATTCTGACTGAAAGAAGTTACACAAACGGAATTTTAAAACAGATAAGCACAACTGGAATCTTAATTAGATGATTGGATTACCTGGAGCCACACCTTGATATTCCTAACCCGAGCACCCTCATCCAACGAATGCTCCACCCAACTGGCTCCCAAGTCTCTACGTGGTTCCAGAGCAAAAGAATGTTTCTACAACGCATATCCCCACCTTTTCTTCCAAGTCTTTTCGCTTACACGGAAAGACTTCTTAAACTGCCATGCATCAGGGTCAGGGGGAGGTCTTGTTACAACGCAGATCTGTGGATCTCTGGGGTTTGATTGTTGCAAGGATGCTGCTGGTGTCAAAACCACAACGCGGGAACCACAGAACCACTAGTTGGTTTTCCGTGTTTCAGTGCATACAATTCCTAAGTTATCTGGCCAAGAAAACTTGTAAGTTCTTAGATTGTCCCAAAGGTGGCGCATGAAATCAAAGCAGGAGAACAGTTTCCTACGAGCTGTAGCCTGGGAAAGTTGGGGGTGACTGATGGAAAGGAGGAGTGAAGCTCCGCCCTTTCCGCTGCTAGGCTGCGCCCGAGGCTATTTAAACCCGCCCTGGCTGGCCTGTACTCAGATCTTCGCGGAGCGGATCAGCGGCCGGAGCGTTTGGCGGACTCTGCGTGGACTTGGAGCTCACAGCGTCTTGCGACTTGGAAGCGGATTCAGAGGACAGGACAGAACACTTGGGCAAGTGAATCTCTGTCTGTCTGTCTGTCTGTCTGTCTCATTGGTTGCTTGATTTCCATTTTCTTAAGGGGCACATACCTCACACCGCACACACACAAACACACACACACACTCACACACACACACACACACACACACACACACACACACACACACACACTCCTTCCTTCTGCGAGTTAGAAAATTAGTAGGGGCCCCTGGGAGCTGCAGATTTCCTAATCATGTCTGCACCTAAGAACAGTAGGGTCTTGTCTGGCTCTTCTTATGAACGGTCCCCCAGCCCGGACTCCCCAAGGTCCATGCGAGCCTCACCCAGCTTCTCCCTCTCCCCTCTCAGAAACTCAGGCTTAAGGGGAAGCTCCTCACCAGGGATCCGGAGCTACCATTCACCATCCCCTAGGGCTTCACCACACTCACCTCTGTCATCACCAGAATCCCACAAGCTCCCATTTCCCTGTCCTCACCGTGATGGGCAATCAATGAAGCCATTGGGCTCTCCCGTGTCCTCCTCTGAGGATTCCTCAGAGTCCCCACGTTCATCAATAATATACCACATGTTCTTACTGCCATCACCCAGCAGCTCACCCCCAGCTCTCGGGGGGTCTCCTGTGTCTCCCAGCTACTCTCCAAACAACCCCAGATTTCAGCTGGAGTCAGCCCCCCACACCCAGGAATCACCAACAAACTCACGAGCCTCACAGTGCTCCACCCCTGTGTCTTTCATCTCTTCACCCCCAGGCCTCAGGGACTCTCCTGTGGCTCCCAGTTACTCTCCAGCCATCCCCAGTTTCCTGCGGGAGTCAGCCCCATGCACCCAGGAGTCCCCCAGACACTCACAGGTCTCGGGAGAATATGAGCGGTCCCCCAGCCCTGACTCCTCAAGATTCATGCCTGCCTCACCCAGCTTCTCCCTCTCCCCTCCCAGAAACTCACACCCAAGGGGCAGCTCCTCACCAGGGATGTGGAAGTACTCTACATCATCCCACAGGGCTTCACCACTCTCACATCCATCATCAGCAGAATTCCACAACTTTAAGTTTCCCTTTCCTAACCAAGCAGGACAGTCACTCATGTCATCGTGTTCTCCCGTGTCCTCCTCGGGAGATTCTTCACAGTCACCTCATTCATCAATAATATACCATATGTTCTTACTGCCATCATCCAGCAGCTCACCCCCAGCCACCCATGACTCTCCTGTCTGTCCCAGCTACTCTCCAACTACGCCCAGATTTCAGCGGGAGTCTGTACCCCACACCCCAGAAACACCTACAAACTCACAGACCTCAGTGAGATCCTCGCCAGTCTCTCTCACGTCTTCACCCCCAGCCCTTACGGATCCTCCAGTCTGTCCCAGCTACTCTCCAACCACGCCCACATTTCAGCGCGGGTCAGTTCCAGGAACCCAGGGATCACCACCAAGCCCGCCACTTTCACTGAGTTACTCCCCAGTCTCTAGCACGTCTTTATCTCCAACCCTCAGGGACTCGCCTGTGTGTCCCAGCTACTCTCCAAACACGCCCACACTTCAGCGGGAGTCCGTTGCAGGCACCCAGAAATCACCACCAAACTCACCAATTTCACTGCGTTACTCCCCAGTCTCTCTCATGTCTTCACCGTCCCTCAGGGACTCTCCCGTCTGTCCCAGCTCCTCTCCAACCACGCCCACATTTCAGCTGGAGTCAGTTCCAGGCACCCCGGAATCACCACCAAACTCACCAGTTTCACTCAGTTACTCCCCAGTCTCTAGCACGTCTTTATCTCCAACCCTCAGGGACTCTCCTGTGTGTCCCAGCTACTCTCCAACCACGCCCACACTTCAGCGGGAGTCAGTTCCTGGCACCCAGGAATCACCACCAAACTCACCAATTTCACTCAATTACTCTCCAGTCTCTCTCATGTCTTCACCAGCCCTCAGGGACTCTCCTGTCTGTCCCAGCTACTCTCCAACCACGCCCACATTTCAGCTGGAGTCCGTTCCAGGCACCCCGCAGTCACCACCAAACTCACCAGTTTCACTGAGTTACTCCCCGGTCTCTCTCATGTCTTCACCCCCAGCCCTCAGGGACTCTCCTGTGTGTCCCAGCTACTCTCCAACCATGCCCAGATTTCAGCGGGAGTCAGTTCCAGGCTCCCAGGTATCACCTACAAACTCAGCAGTTTCACTGAGTTACTCCCCAGTCTCTCTCATGTCTTCACCCCCAGCCCCCTGGGACTCTCCTGTCTGTCCCAGCTACTCTCCCACCACGCCCAGATTTCAGCGGGAGTCAGCCTCCCACACTCCGGAATCACCTACAGACTCACAGACTTCACTGAGGTCCTCCCTGGTCTCTCTCAGGTCTTTGCCCTCAGCCCACAGGGACTCTTGTGTCTCTTTCAGCTACTGTCAAAACTTCTCTAGATTCCAGCTGGAGTCAGTTCCAGGCGCCCACGATACACCACCGAACTCGCGAATTTCACTGACTTACTCCCCAGTCTCCCTCATGTTCTCACCCCCAGCCCTCAGGGACTCTTCTGTCTCTCTCAGCTACTCTCCAGCCATCTCCAGATTTCACCTGCAGTCAGCTTCCCACACCCAGGAATCACCTACAAACTCCGGGACCTTACTGCAACCCTCCCCCATTTCTTTCACCTCTTCACCCCCTGCCTTCAGGGACTCTCCTGTGTCTCCCAGCTTCTCTCCAGCCCTCCCCAGATTTCTGCCACAGTCAGCCCCAGGCACCCAGGACAACCCTAGACACCCACAGGCCTCACGAGCCTATCTCCCTATGACCTGGACTTATACAGGGATGGCTCCCACGCATCCCTCAGTGACCCCAAACCCATCTCCACTTACACTCAGACACTCCCAGGGCCTGACAGCTACTCCCCGTTATTGTCCTTCAGTTCGAAGCCCTGGCCAATCTACTAGCCCACGTGACGCAGTTACCTGGCCATTTCTCCACAGTTCCGGTGAGGGCCCCACACCCAGCCGCAGAAGAGCCCCTCCTGCATTCCGTCCTCACACGCAGGCCTGTCCCTCTACTTGCTACTGTCACACTCTTGCCAGCAGAAGAGGCCCCTGTCATGGCCGATATCACCACCCAGTCTATCCTCACCCCACAGCTGTGCAGCGGGACCCTCCTGCTGGCCCACGTGGCTGCCAGAGCCCATGCTGGCACGACGCTCCAGCATGTCGGCGTCCCTGCGGGCCACACTACCGGTGACATGGCTCGCATGACCCTCCTTCCTGGCAGTGACACTGTTGATGTGAACCCCAGTTTCACATCTGTCATTTGTAAATAGGACCATTTGCCCTTTTCGCTCTCCCTTCCATTCACAGGGCTTTTCATTCTCTCTGTTTCTGCCTCCGTTTCAGATATTTACTCACCTTTTTCTCTCTCACTATGTCTGCCGTGGTCTCCATGAGAGTGCGCCACATAAGATTCCCCCATTAAAAGTCATGAATTGAGTGGCTTTTAGTATACCTGTGGTTGTGCACATTCCCTTTTAATTCGCAACCCATTGTAGAATGTCTTATCACCCCCGACCAGAGAAAAACCCTGTAGACATTAGTCACTCCTCATTCTGTCTCAAACCCTCTCCCTGACCCTCAACCCTAGGTAGCAACTACATAGTGCGATCAACCCCATATGAATAGATTTCCATATTGTGGACAATTCCTATAAACGGAATTGCACAATAGGTGAGCTTTTATGACTGACATAACACGTAGCACAATATTTTCAAGATTCATCCACATTGTAGGCTTACCCACAGGGGGAAACCAGTCTTTTTGGGGTTTTAGCAACACCGGGTGTTTTCTCCTTCCTTCCGTCCTTCTTTCCTTCTTTCCTTCCTTCCTTCCTTCCTTCCTTCCTTCCTTCCTTCCTACCTTCCTTCTTTCCTTCCTTCCTTCATTCCTTCCTCCTATTTCTCTCTTACTCCTTCTGCCCTCTCTCTTTCATATGCCTTAGGTGCATCCCACATTCTGCGTTTTTTTGGGGAAATCCTCCACAGGTGCAGGAAAATTGTGTTATTGAAACTATTTACCGCTATCTCTCTTTCACGGCTCTCCATCAGTTGTGAACATCTATTGATTTATCCCAAGTCACTAGGCGTATTTTAATTAGGTACACCTGTTTTTCTTTATACAGCTGTTTCTGGACTATTTAGGGTCGCATACTCCTAAACCCAGTGTAACTCAGAAACGCATCTAATATTCCAATAAACCCATCATAACGTTGAAAAATCATAAATCAAACCATCGTAAGTCACGGTTTGTCCGTGGATATGGGCGTCATCAATTCCATTGTATTCAATAATGCTGTACGCCATTAACAATGGCAGACTGATTGGGAGTGGAGATGGATAGCATTATAAAAATCAGTTATTAGAGGGATACTTCTTTAACCTGACTGAAGAACTGATCTAATGGCTTTAGTACAGTGCATGATTATGTGAGATGTTTTGAGACAGAGTAGCACATTTGTGAATGAAATTGTATGGCTTTTTTTCACTTAGTAGGAACCATTGTGTGTGGAAACGTGAGAAAATTGCTTTCGGCTGTAGAGTCCGGCATTCATTGTAGATTTAAGCTTCGTTTTCTGTGAGCAAATCTTATTCAATGAAATACTACTCTTTACAATAAAAAACAAAGGCACTGGTGATGTGAGGTCATTATCCTCAGCAAACTAATCCAGGGAAAGAAAACCAAACGCCACATTCTCACTTATAATGGGAGCTGAAAAATGGGATCACATGGACACAGGAAGGGGAACAACACACACTGGGGCCTTTCGGGAGGCAGAGCGTTAAGAAAGACAGCTACTGCACGCTGGGCTTAATACCTAGGTGATGGGTTGACAGGTGCAGCAAACCACCATGGCACACGTTTGTTTACCTCAGTAACAAATCTGCACATCCTGCACATATACCCCAGAACTTAGAAACAAATCGAAACAAAAGAAAACGAAAAAGCAATAGCAAAACGCTAAAGGCAAAATAAAGTTTCAAACTCAGAAAGTGACAGACCAATGTTTGCTTCCCATCATGGTTCTCAACCCAGGTGCCATAAGGTCAGGATAAAGAATTTGATTACATATTGTAAATAAGACGTGCAGCAAATGACCAGAAATATTATTCTCAACATATGTGTGTCTTCTAATTCAATGGTGACGCTATCTACCGGGACATAGCATTAGATTCCAAAGGGCCGAGTCCCGCCAGACAGGCCTCCCACACTAATAACAATGGGAAGCCCTACGTTGTTTTACCTGTGCTTCTCAGCAGCTGGCTAGAAATCAGGTTGCCACCACTCCCGGATTTAGTTGCATTCATTTGCTGGAAGAGCTCACAGCACGCAGGGAAACAGTTACATTTGCCGTTGTATTTTAGCGGATATTGCAAAAATTCAGAAATAAATTTGGGGCCCTGCATGTGGGGAGGGGCGCACTGCCTTCCAGGAAGTGTTATCCAGAAGCTCTCTGTACCCAGTCCTTTTGGGTTTTTATGGAGACCTCATTCCATAGGCATGATGGGTTAAACCATAGGCTATTGGTGATCAACTCCACCTGAGGCTCTCAGCCCTCCCTGCAAATTGGGGTTGAGGCTTTGCCATTCTCATTCTGACTGAAAGAAGTTACACAAACGGAATTTTAAAACAGATAAGCACAACTGGAATCTTAATTAGATGATTGGATTACCTGGAGCCACACCTTGATATTCCTAACCCGAGCACCCTCATCCAACGAATGCTCCACCCAACTGGCTCCCAAGTCTCTACGTGGTTCCAGAGCAAAAGAATGTTTCTACAACGCATATCCCCACCTTTTCTTCCAAGTCTTTTCGCTTACACGGAAAGACTTCTTAAACTGCCATGCATCAGGGTCAGGGGGAGGTCTTGTTACAACGCAGATCTGTGGATCTCTGGGGTTTGATTGTTGCAAGGATGCTGCTGGTGTCAAAACCACAACGCGGGAACCACAGAACCACTAGTTGGTTTTCCGTGTTTCAGTGCATACAATTCCTAAGTTATCTGGCCAAGAAAACTTGTAAGTTCTTAGATTGTCCCAAAGGTGGCGCATGAAATCAAAGCAGGAGAACAGTTTCCTACGAGCTGTAGCCTGGGAAAGTTGGGGGTGACTGATGGAAAGGAGGAGTGAAGCTCCGCCCTTTCCGCTGCTAGGCTGCGCCCGAGGCTATTTAAACCCGCCCTGGCTGGCCTGTACTCAGATCTTCGCGGAGCGGATCAGCGGCCGGAGCGTTTGGCGGACTCTGCGTGGACTTGGAGCTCACAGCGTCTTGCGACTTGGAAGCGGATTCAGAGGACAGGACAGAACACTTGGGCAAGTGAATCTCTGTCTGTCTGTCTGTCTGTCTGTCTCATTGGTTGCTTGATTTCCATTTTCTTAAGGGGCACATACCTCACACCGCACACACACAAACACACACACACACTCACACACACACACACACACACACACACACACACACACACACACACACACACACTCCTTCCTTCTGCGAGTTAGAAAATTAGTAGGGGCCCCTGGGAGCTGCAGATTTCCTAATCATGTCTGCACCTAAGAACAGTAGGGTCTTGTCTGGCTCTTCTTATGAACGGTCCCCCAGCCCGGACTCCCCAAGGTCCATGCGAGCCTCACCCAGCTTCTCCCTCTCCCCTCTCAGAAACTCAGGCTTAAGGGGAAGCTCCTCACCAGGGATCCGGAGCTACCATTCACCATCCCCTAGGGCTTCACCACACTCACCTCTGTCATCACCAGAATCCCACAAGCTCCCATTTCCCTGTCCTCACCGTGATGGGCAATCAATGAAGCCATTGGGCTCTCCCGTGTCCTCCTCTGAGGATTCCTCAGAGTCCCCACGTTCATCAATAATATACCACATGTTCTTACTGCCATCACCCAGCAGCTCACCCCCAGCTCTCGGGGGGTCTCCTGTGTCTCCCAGCTACTCTCCAAACAACCCCAGATTTCAGCTGGAGTCAGCCCCCCACACCCAGGAATCACCAACAAACTCACGAGCCTCACAGTGCTCCACCCCTGTGTCTTTCATCTCTTCACCCCCAGGCCTCAGGGACTCTCCTGTGGCTCCCAGTTACTCTCCAGCCATCCCCAGTTTCCTGCGGGAGTCAGCCCCATGCACCCAGGAGTCCCCCAGACACTCACAGGTCTCGGGAGAATATGAGCGGTCCCCCAGCCCTGACTCCTCAAGATTCATGCCTGCCTCACCCAGCTTCTCCCTCTCCCCTCCCAGAAACTCACACCCAAGGGGCAGCTCCTCACCAGGGATGTGGAAGTACTCTACATCATCCCACAGGGCTTCACCACTCTCACATCCATCATCAGCAGAATTCCACAACTTTAAGTTTCCCTTTCCTAACCAAGCAGGACAGTCACTCATGTCATCGTGTTCTCCCGTGTCCTCCTCGGGAGATTCTTCACAGTCACCTCATTCATCAATAATATACCATATGTTCTTACTGCCATCATCCAGCAGCTCACCCCCAGCCACCCATGACTCTCCTGTCTGTCCCAGCTACTCTCCAACTACGCCCAGATTTCAGCGGGAGTCTGTACCCCACACCCCAGAAACACCTACAAACTCACAGACCTCAGTGAGATCCTCGCCAGTCTCTCTCACGTCTTCACCCCCAGCCCTTACGGATCCTCCAGTCTGTCCCAGCTACTCTCCAACCACGCCCACATTTCAGCGCGGGTCAGTTCCAGGAACCCAGGGATCACCACCAAGCCCGCCACTTTCACTGAGTTACTCCCCAGTCTCTAGCACGTCTTTATCTCCAACCCTCAGGGACTCGCCTGTGTGTCCCAGCTACTCTCCAAACACGCCCACACTTCAGCGGGAGTCCGTTGCAGGCACCCAGAAATCACCACCAAACTCACCAATTTCACTGCGTTACTCCCCAGTCTCTCTCATGTCTTCACCGTCCCTCAGGGACTCTCCCGTCTGTCCCAGCTCCTCTCCAACCACGCCCACATTTCAGCTGGAGTCAGTTCCAGGCACCCCGGAATCACCACCAAACTCACCAGTTTCACTCAGTTACTCCCCAGTCTCTAGCACGTCTTTATCTCCAACCCTCAGGGACTCTCCTGTGTGTCCCAGCTACTCTCCAACCACGCCCACACTTCAGCGGGAGTCAGTTCCTGGCACCCAGGAATCACCACCAAACTCACCAATTTCACTCAATTACTCTCCAGTCTCTCTCATGTCTTCACCAGCCCTCAGGGACTCTCCTGTCTGTCCCAGCTACTCTCCAACCACGCCCACATTTCAGCTGGAGTCCGTTCCAGGCACCCCGCAGTCACCACCAAACTCACCAGTTTCACTGAGTTACTCCCCGGTCTCTCTCATGTCTTCACCCCCAGCCCTCAGGGACTCTCCTGTGTGTCCCAGCTACTCTCCAACCATGCCCAGATTTCAGCGGGAGTCAGTTCCAGGCTCCCAGGTATCACCTACAAACTCAGCAGTTTCACTGAGTTACTCCCCAGTCTCTCTCATGTCTTCACCCCCAGCCCCCTGGGACTCTCCTGTCTGTCCCAGCTACTCTCCCACCACGCCCAGATTTCAGCGGGAGTCAGCCTCCCACACTCCGGAATCACCTACAGACTCACAGACTTCACTGAGGTCCTCCCTGGTCTCTCTCAGGTCTTTGCCCTCAGCCCACAGGGACTCTTGTGTCTCTTTCAGCTACTGTCAAAACTTCTCTAGATTCCAGCTGGAGTCAGTTCCAGGCGCCCACGATACACCACCGAACTCGCGAATTTCACTGACTTACTCCCCAGTCTCCCTCATGTTCTCACCCCCAGCCCTCAGGGACTCTTCTGTCTCTCTCAGCTACTCTCCAGCCATCTCCAGATTTCACCTGCAGTCAGCTTCCCACACCCAGGAATCACCTACAAACTCCGGGACCTTACTGCAACCCTCCCCCATTTCTTTCACCTCTTCACCCCCTGCCTTCAGGGACTCTCCTGTGTCTCCCAGCTTCTCTCCAGCCCTCCCCAGATTTCTGCCACAGTCAGCCCCAGGCACCCAGGACAACCCTAGACACCCACAGGCCTCACGAGCCTATCTCCCTATGACCTGGACTTATACAGGGATGGCTCCCACGCATCCCTCAGTGACCCCAAACCCATCTCCACTTACACTCAGACACTCCCAGGGCCTGACAGCTACTCCCCGTTATTGTCCTTCAGTTCGAAGCCCTGGCCAATCTACTAGCCCACGTGACGCAGTTACCTGGCCATTTCTCCACAGTTCCGGTGAGGGCCCCACACCCAGCCGCAGAAGAGCCCCTCCTGCATTCCGTCCTCACACGCAGGCCTGTCCCTCTACTTGCTACTGTCACACTCTTGCCAGCAGAAGAGGCCCCTGTCATGGCCGATATCACCACCCAGTCTATCCTCACCCCACAGCTGTGCAGCGGGACCCTCCTGCTGGCCCACGTGGCTGCCAGAGCCCATGCTGGCACGACGCTCCAGCATGTCGGCGTCCCTGCGGGCCACACTACCGGTGACATGGCTCGCATGACCCTCCTTCCTGGCAGTGACACTGTTGATGTGAACCCCAGTTTCACATCTGTCATTTGTAAATAGGACCATTTGCCCTTTTCGCTCTCCCTTCCATTCACAGGGCTTTTCATTCTCTCTGTTTCTGCCTCCGTTTCAGATATTTACTCACCTTTTTCTCTCTCACTATGTCTGCCGTGGTCTCAATGAGAGTGCGCCACATAAGATTCCCCCATTAAAAGTCATGAATTGAGTGGCTTTTAGTATACCTGTGGTTGTGCACATTCCCTTTTAATTCGCAACCCATTGTAGAACGTCTTATCACCCCCGACCAGAGAAAAACCCTGTAGACATTAGTCACTCCTCATTCTGTCTCAAACCCTCTCCCTGACCCTCAACCCTAGGTAGCAACTACATAGTGCGATCAACCCCATATGAATAGATTTCCATATTGTGGACAATTCCTATAAACGGAATTGCACAATAGGTGAGCTTTTATGACTGACATAACACGTAGCACAATATTTTCAAGATTCATCCACATTGTAGGCTTACCCACAGGGGGAAACCAGTCTTTTTGGGGTTTTAGCAACACCGGGTGTTTTCTCCTTCCTTCCGTCCTTCTTTCCTTCTTTCCTTCCTTCCTTCCTTCCTTCTTTCCTTCCTTCCTTCCTTCCTACCTTCCTTCTTTCCTTCCTTCCTTCATTCCTTCCTCCTATTTCTCTCTTACTCCTTCTGCCCTCTCTCTTTCATATGCCTTAGGTGCATCCCACATTCTGCGTTTTTTTGGGGAAATCCTCCACAGGTGCAGGAAAATTGTGTTATTGAAACTATTTACCGCTATCTCTCTTTCACGGCTCTCCATCAGTTGTGAACATCTATTGATTTATCCCAAGTCACTAGGCGTATTTTAATTAGGTACACCTGTTTTTCTTTATACAGCTGTTTCTGGACTATTTAGGGTCGCATACTCCTAAACCCAGTGTAACTCAGAAACGCATCTAATATTCCAATAAACCCATCATAACGTTGAAAAATCATAAATCAAACCATCGTAAGTCACGGTTTGTCCGTGGATATGGGCGTCATCAATTCCATTGTATTCAATAATGCTGTACGCCATTAACAATGGCAGACTGATTGGGAGTGGAGATGGATAGCATTATAAAAATCAGTTATTAGAGGGATACTTCTTTAACCTGACTGAAGAACTGATCTAATGGCTTTAGTACAGTGCATGATTATGTGAGATGTTTTGAGACAGAGTAGCACATTTGTGAATGAAATTGTATGGCTTTTTTTCACTTAGTAGGAACCATTGTGTGTGGAAACGTGAGAAAATTGCTTTCGGCTGTAGAGTCCGGCATTCATTGTAGATTTAAGCTTCGTTTTCTGTGAGCAAATCTTATTCAATGAAATACTACTCTTTACAATAAAAAACAAAGGCACTGGTGATGTGAGGTCATTATCCTCAGCAAACTAATCCAGGGAAAGAAAACCAAACGCCACATTCTCACTTATAATGGGAGCTGAAAAATGGGATCACATGGACACAGGAAGGGGAACAACACACACTGGGGCCTTTCGGGAGGCAGAGCGTTAAGAAAGACAGCTACTGCACGCTGGGCTTAATACCTAGGTGATGGGTTGACAGGTGCAGCAAACCACCATGGCACACGTTTGTTTACCTCAGTAACAAATCTGCACATCCTGCACATATACCCCAGAACTTAGAAACAAAACGAAACAAAAGAAAACGAAAAAGCAATAGCAAAACGCTAAAGGCAAAATAAAGTTTCAAACTCAGAAAGTGACAGACCAATGTTTGCTTCCCATCATGGTTCTCAACCCAGGTGCCATAAGGTCAGGATAAAGAATTTGATTACATATTGTAAATAAGACGTGCAGCAAATGACCAGAAATATTATTCTCAACATATGTGTGTCTTCTAATTCAATGGTGACGCTATCTACCGGGACATAGCATTAGATTCCAAAGGGCCGAGTCCCGCCAGACAGGCCTCCCACACTAATAACAATGGGAAGCCCTACGTTGTTTTACCTGTGCTTCTCAGCAGCTGGCTAGAAATCAGGTTGCCACCACTCCCGGATTTAGTTGCATTCATTTGCTGGAAGAGCTCACAGCACGCAGGGAAACAGTTACATTTGCCGTTGTATTTTAGCGGATATTGCAAAAATTCAGAAATAAATTTGGGGCCCTGCATGTGGGGAGGGGCGCACTGCCTTCCAGGAAGTGTTATCCAGAAGCTCTCTGTACCCAGTCCTTTTGGGTTTTTATGGAGACCTCATTCCATAGGCATGATGGGTTAAACCATAGGCTATTGGTGATCAACTCCACCTGAGGCTCTCAGCCCTCCCTGCAAATTGGGGTTGAGGCTTTGCCATTCTCATTCTGACTGAAAGAAGTTACACAAACGGAATTTTAAAACAGATAAGCACAACTGGAATCTTAATTAGATGATTGGATTACCTGGAGCCACACCTTGATATTCCTAACCCGAGCACCCTCATCCAACGAATGCTCCACCCAACTGGCTCCCAAGTCTCTACGTGGTTCCAGAGCAAAAGAATGTTTCTACAACGCATATCCCCACCTTTTCTTCCAAGTCTTTTCGCTTACACGGAAAGACTTCTTAAACTGCCATGCATCAGGGTCAGGGGGAGGTCTTGTTACAACGCAGATCTGTGGATCTCTGGGGTTTGATTGTTGCAAGGATGCTGCTGGTGTCAAAACCACAACGCGGGAACCACAGAACCACTAGTTGGTTTTCCGTGTTTCAGTGCATACAATTCCTAAGTTATCTGGCCAAGAAAACTTGTAAGTTCTTAGATTGTCCCAAAGGTGGCGCATGAAATCAAAGCAGGAGAACAGTTTCCTACGAGCTGTAGCCTGGGAAAGTTGGGGGTGACTGATGGAAAGGAGGAGTGAAGCTCCGCCCTTTCCGCTGCTAGGCTGCGCCCGAGGCTATTTAAACCCGCCCTGGCTGGCCTGTACTCAGATCTTCGCGGAGCGGATCAGCGGCCGGAGCGTTTGGCGGACTCTGCGTGGACTTGGAGCTCACAGCGTCTTGCGACTTGGAAGCGGATTCAGAGGACAGGACAGAACACTTGGGCAAGTGAATCTCTGTCTGTCTGTCTGTCTGTCTGTCTCATTGGTTGCTTGATTTCCATTTTCTTAAGGGGCACATACCTCACACCGCACACACACAAACACACACACACACTCACACACACACACACACACACACACACACACACACACACACACTCCTTCCTTCTGCGAGTTAGAAAATTAGTAGGGGCCCCTGGGAGCTGCAGATTTCCTAATCATGTCTGCACCTAAGAACAGTAGGGTCTTGTCTGGCTCTTCTTATGAACGGTCCCCCAGCCCGGACTCCCCAAGGTCCATGCGAGCCTCACCCAGCTTCTCCCTCTCCCCTCTCAGAAACTCAGGCTTAAGGGGAAGCTCCTCACCAGGGATCCGGAGCTACCATTCACCATCCCCTAGGGCTTCACCACACTCACCTCTGTCATCACCAGAATCCCACAAGCTCCCATTTCCCTGTCCTCACCGTGATGGGCAATCAATGAAGCCATTGGGCTCTCCCGTGTCCTCCTCTGAGGATTCCTCAGAGTCCCCACGTTCATCAATAATATACCACATGTTCTTACTGCCATCACCCAGCAGCTCACCCCCAGCTCTCGGGGGGTCTCCTGTGTCTCCCAGCTACTCTCCAAACAACCCCAGATTTCAGCTGGAGTCAGCCCCCCACATCCAGGAATCACCAACAAACTCACGAGCCTCACAGTGCTCCACCCCTGTGTCTTTCATCTCTTCACCCCCAGGCCTCAGGGACTCTCCTGTGGCTCCCAGTTACTCTCCAGCCATCCCCAGTTTCCTGCGGGAGTCAGCCCCATGCACCCAGGAGTCCCCCAGACACTCACAGGTCTCGGGAGAATATGAGCGGTCCCCCAGCCCTGACTCCTCAAGATTCATGCCTGCCTCACCCAGCTTCTCCCTCTCCCCTCCCAGAAACTCACACCCAAGGGGCAGCTCCTCACCAGGGATGTGGAAGTACTCTACATCATCCCACAGGGCTTCACCACTCTCACATCCATCATCAGCAGAATTCCACAACTTTAAGTTTCCCTTTCCTAACCAAGCAGGACAGTCACTCATGTCATCGTGTTCTCCCGTGTCCTCCTCGGGAGATTCTTCACAGTCACCTCATTCATCAATAATATACCATATGTTCTTACTGCCATCATCCAGCAGCTCACCCCCAGCCACCCATGACTCTCCTGTCTGTCCCAGCTACTCTCCAACTACGCCCAGATTTCAGCGGGAGTCTGTACCCCACACCCCAGAAACACCTACAAACTCACAGACCTCAGTGAGATCCTCGCCAGTCTCTCTCACGTCTTCACCCCCAGCCCTTACGGATCCTCCAGTCTGTCCCAGCTACTCTCCAACCACGCCCACATTTCAGCGCGGGTCAGTTCCAGGAACCCAGGGATCACCACCAAGCCCGCCACTTTCACTGAGTTACTCCCCAGTCTCTAGCACGTCTTTATCTCCAACCCTCAGGGACTCGCCTGTGTGTCCCAGCTACTCTCCAAACACGCCCACACTTCAGCGGGAGTCCGTTGCAGGCACCCAGAAATCACCACCAAACTCACCAATTTTACTGCGTTACTCCCCAGTCTCTCTCATGTCTTCACCGTCCCTCAGGGACTCTCCCGTCTGTCCCAGCTCCTCTCCAACCACGCCCACATTTCAGCTGGAGTCAGTTCCAGGCACCCCGGAATCACCACCAAACTCACCAGTTTCACTCAGTTACTCCCCAGTCTCTAGCACGTCTTTATCTCCAACCCTCAGGGACTCTCCTGTGTGTCCCAGCTACTCTCCAACCACGCCCACACTTCAGCGGGAGTCAGTTCCTGGCACCCAGGAATCACCACCAAACTCACCAATTTCACTCAATTACTCTCCAGTCTCTCTCATGTCTTCACCAGCCCTCAGGGACTCTCCTGTCTGTCACAGCTACTCTCCAACCACGCCCACATTTCAGCTGGAGTCCGTTCCAGGCACCCCGCAGTCACCACCAAACTCACCAGTTTCACTGAGTTACTCCCCGGTCTCTCTCATGTCTTCACCCCCAGCCCTCAGGGACTCTCCTGTGTGTCCCAGCTACTCTCCAACCATGCCCAGATTTCAGCGGGAGTCAGTTCCAGGCTCCCAGGTATCACCTACAAACTCAGCAGTTTCACTGAGTTACTCCCCAGTCTCCCTCATGTTCTCACCCCCAGCCCTCAGGGACTCTTCTGTCTCTCTCAGCTACTCTCCAGCCATCTCCAGATTTCACCTGCAGTCAGCTTCCCACACCCAGGAATCACCTACAAACTCCGGGACCTTACTGCAACCCTCCCCCATTTCTTTCACCTCTTCACCCCCTGCCTTCAGGGACTCTCCTGTGTCTCCCAGCTTCTCTCCAGCCCTCCCCAGATTTCTGCCACAGTCAGCCCCAGGCACCCAGGACAACCCTAGACACCCACAGGCCTCACGAGCCTATCTCCCTATGACCTGGACTTATACAGGGATGGCTCCCACGCATCCCTCAGTGACCCCAAACCCATCTCCACTTACACTCAGACACTCCCAGGGCCTGACAGCTACTCCCCGTTATTGTCCTTCAGTTCGAAGCCCTGGCCAATCTACTAGCCCACGTGACGCAGTTACCTGGCCATTTCTCCACAGTTCCGGTGAGGGCCCCACACCCAGCCGCAGAAGAGCCCCTCCTGCATTCCGTCCTCACACGCAGGCCTGTCCCTCTACTTGCTACTGTCACACTCTTGCCAGCAGAAGAGGCCCCTGTCATGGCCGATATCACCACCCAGTCTATCCTCACCCCACAGCTGTGCAGCGGGACCCTCCTGCTGGCCCATGTGGCTGCCAGAGCCCATGCTGGCACGACGCTCCAGCATGTCGGCGTCCCTGCGGGCCACACTACCGGTGACATGGCTCGCATGACCCTCCTTCCTGGCAGTGACACTGTTGATGTGAACCCCAGTTTCACATCTGTCATTTTTAAATAGGACCATTTGCCCTTTTCGCTCTCCCTTCCATTCACAGGGCTTTTCATTCTCTCTGTTTCTGCCTCCGTTTCAGATATTTACTCACCTTTTTCTCTCTCACTATGTCTGCCGTGGTCTCCATGAGAGTGCGCCACATAAGATTCCCCCATTAAAAGTCATGAATTGAGTGGCTTTTAGTATACCTGTGGTTGTGCACATTCCCTTTTAATTCGCAACCCATTGTAGAATGTCTTATCACCCCCGACCAGAGAAAAACCCTGTAGACATTAGTCACTCCTCATTCTGTCTCAAACCCTCTCCCTGACCCTCAACCCTAGGTAGCAACTACATAGTGCGATCAACCCCATATGAATAGATTTCCATATTGTGGACAATTCCTATAAACGGAATTGCACAATAGGTGAGCTTTTATGACTGACATAACACGTAGCACAATATTTTCAAGATTCATCCACATTGTAGGCTTACCCACAGGGGGAAACCAGTCTTTTTGGGGTTTTAGCAACACCGGGTGTTTTCTCCTTCCTTCCGTCCTTCTTTCCTTCTTTCCTTCCTTCCTTCCTTCCTTCCTTCCTTCCTTCCTACCTTCCTTCTTTCCTTCCTTCCTTCATTCCTTCCTCCTATTTCTCTCTTACTCCTTCTGCCCTCTCTCTTTCATATGCCTTAGGTGCATCCCACATTCTGCGTTTTTTTGGGGAAATCCTCCACAGGTGCAGGAAAATTGTGTTATTGAAACTATTTACCGCTATCTCTCTTTCACGGTTCTCCATCAGTTGTGAACATCTATTGATTTATCCCACGTCACTAGGCGTATTTTAATTAGGTACACCTGTTTTTCTTTATACAGCTGTTTCTGGACTATTTAGGGTCGCATACTCCTAAACCCAGTGTAACTCAGAAACGCATCTAATATTCCAATAAACCCATCATAACGTTGAAAAATCATAAATCAAACCATCGTAAGTCACGGTTTGTCCGTGGATATGGGCGTCATCAATTCCATTGTATTCAATAATGCTGTACGCCATTAACAATGGCAGACTGATTGGGAGTGGAGATGGATAGCATTATAAAAATCAGTTATTAGAGGGATACTTCTTTAACCTGACTGAAGAACTGATCTAATGGCTTTAGTACAGTGCATGATTATGTGAGATGTTTTGAGACAGAGTAGCACATTTGTGAATGAAATTGTATGGCTTTTTTTCACTTAGTAGGAACCATTGTGTGTGGAAACGTGAGAAAATTGCTTTCGGCTGTAGAGTCCGGCATTCATTGTAGATTTAAGCTTCGTTTTCTGTGAGCAAATCTTATTCAATGAAATACTACTCTTTAGAATAAAAAACAAAGGCACTGGTGATGTGAGGTCATTATCCTCAGCAAACTAATCCAGGGAAAGAAAACCAAACGCCACATTCTCACTTATAATGGGAGCTGAAAAATGGGATCACATGGACACAGGAAGGGGAACAACACACACTGGGGCCTTTCGGGAGGCAGAGCGTTAAGAAAGACAGCTACTGCACGCTGGGCTTAATACCTAGGTGATGGGTTGACAGGTGCAGCAAACCACCATGGCACACGTTTGTTTACCTCAGTAACAAATCTGCACATCCTGCACATATACCCCAGAACTTAGAAACAAAACGAAACAAAAGAAAACGAAAAAGCAATAGCAAAACGCTAAAGGCAAAATAAAGTTTCAAACTCAGAAAGTGACAGACCAATGTTTGCTTCCCATCATGGTTCTCAACCCAGGTGCCATAAGGTCAGGATAAAGAATTTGATTACATATTGTAAATAAGACGTGCAGCAAATGACCAGAAATATTATTCTCAACATATGTGTGTCTTCTAATTCAATGGTGACGCTATCTACCGGGACATAGCATTAGATTCCAAAGGGCCGAGTCCCGCCAGACAGGCCTCCCACACTAATAACAATGGGAAGCCCTACGTTGTTTTACCTGTGCTTCTCAGCAGCTGGCTAGAAATCAGGTTGCCACCACTCCCGGATTTAGTTGCATTCATTTGCTGGAAGAGCTCACAGCACGCAGGGAAACAGTTACATTTGCCGTTGTATTTTAGCGGATATTGCAAAAATTCAGAAATAAATTTGGGGCCCTGCATGTGGGGAGGGGCGCACTGCCTTCCAGGAAGTGTTATCCAGAAGCTCTCTGTACCCAGTCCTTTTGGGTTTTTATGGAGACCTCATTCCATAGGCATGATGGGTTAAACCATAGGCTATTGGTGATCAACTCCACCTGAGGCTCTCAGCCCTCCCTGCAAATTGGGGTTGAGGCTTTGCCATTCTCATTCTGACTGAAAGAAGTTACACAAACGGAATTTTAAAACAGATAAGCACAACTGGAATCTTAATTAGATGATTGGATTACCTGGAGCCACACCTTGATATTCCTAACCCGAGCACCCTCATCCAACGAATGCTCCACCCAACTGGCTCCCAAGTCTCTACGTGGTTCCAGAGCAAAAGAATGTTTCTACAACGCATATCCCCACCTTTTCTTCCAAGTCTTTTCGCTTACACGGAAAGACTTCTTAAACTGCCATGCATCAGGGTCAGGGGGAGGTCTTGTTACAACGCAGATCTGTGGATCTCTGGGGTTTGATTGTTGCAAGGATGCTGCTGGTGTCAAAACCACAACGCGGGAACCACAGAACCACTAGTTGGTTTTCCGTGTTTCAGTGCATACAATTCCTAAGTTATCTGGCCAAGAAAACTTGTAAGTTCTTAGATTGTCCCAAAGGTGGCGCATGAAATCAAAGCAGGAGAACAGTTTCCTACGAGCTGTAGCCTGGGAAAGTTGGGGGTGACTGATGGAAAGGAGGAGTGAAGCTCCGCCCTTTCCGCTGCTAGGCTGCGCCCGAGGCTATTTAAACCCGCCCTGGCTGGCCTGTACTCAGATCTTCGCGGAGCGGATCAGCGGCCGGAGCGTTTGGCGGACTCTGCGTGGACTTGGAGCTCACAGCGTCTTGCGACTTGGAAGCGGATTCAGAGGACAGGACAGAACACTTGGGCAAGTGAATCTCTGTCTGTCTGTCTGTCTGTCTGTCTCATTGGTTGCTTGATTTCCATTTTCTTAAGGGGCACATACCTCACACCGCACGCACACAAACACACACACACACTCACACACACACACACACACACACACACACACACACACACACACACACACACTCCTTCCTTCTGCGAGTTAGAAAATTAGTAGGGGCCCCTGGGAGCTGCAGATTTCCTAATCATGTCTGCACCTAAGAACAGTAGGGTCTTGTCTGGCTCTTCTTATGAACGGTCCCCCAGCCCGGACTCCCCAAGGTCCATGCGAGCCTCACCCAGCTTCTCCCTCTCCCCTCTCAGAAACTCAGGCTTAAGGGGAAGCTCCTCACCAGGGATCCGGAGCTACCATTCACCATCCCCTAGGGCTTCACCACACTCACCTCTGTCATCACCAGAATCCCACAAGCTCCCATTTCCCTGTCCTCACCGTGATGGGCAATCAATGAAGCCATTGGGCTCTCCCGTGTCCTCCTCTGAGGATTCCTCAGAGTCCCCACGTTCATCAATAATATACCACATGTTCTTACTGCCATCACCCAGCAGCTCACCCCCAGCTCTCGGGGGGTCTCCTGTGTCTCCCAGCTACTCTCCAAACAACCCCAGATTTCAGCTGGAGTCAGCCCCCCACACCCAGGAATCACCAACAAACTCACGAGCCTCACAGTGCTCCACCCCTGTGTCTTTCATCTCTTCACCCCCAGGCCTCAGGGACTCTCCTGTGGCTCCCAGTTACTCTCCAGCCATCCCCAGTTTCCTGCGGGAGTCAGCCCCATGCACCCAGGAGTCCCCCAGACACTCACAGGTCTCGGGAGAATATGAGCGGTCCCCCAGCCCTGACTCCTCAAGATTCATGCCTGCCTCACCCAGCTTCTCCCTCTCCCCTCCCAGAAACTCACACCCAAGGGGCAGCTCCTCACCAGGGATGTGGAAGTACTCTACATCATCCCACAGGGCTTCACCACTCTCACATCCATCATCAGCAGAATTCCACAACTTTAAGTTTCCCTTTCCTAACCAAGCAGGACAGTCTCTCATGTCATCGTGTTCTCCCGTGTCCTCCTCGGGAGATTCTTCACAGTCACCTCATTCATCAATAATATACCATATGTTCTTACTGCCATCATCCAGCAGCTCACCCCCAGCCACCCATGACTCTCCTGTCTGTCCCAGCTACTCTCCAACTACGCCCAGATTTCAGCGGGAGTCTGTACCCCACACCCCAGAAACACCTACAAACTCACAGACCTCAGTGAGATCCTCGCCAGTCTCTCTCACGTCTTCACCCCCAGCCCTTATGGATCCTCCAGTCTGTCCCAGCTACTCTCCAACCACGCCCACATTTCAGCGCGGGTCAGTTCCAGGAACCCAGGGATCACCACCAAGCCCGCCACTTTCACTGAGTTACTCCCCAGTCTCTAGCACGTCTTTATCTCCAACCCTCAGGGACTCGCCTGTGTGTCCCAGCTACTCTCCAAACACGCCCACACTTCAGCGGGAGTCCGTTGCAGGCACCCAGAAATCACCACCAAACTCACCAATTTCACTGCGTTACTCCCCAGTCTCTCTCATGTCTTCACCGTCCCTCAGGGACTCTCCCGTCTGTCCCAGCTCCTCTCCAAACCTTAGCGGATCCCTGCCCCCACAGCGACAATCCCGCTCGAAAACACAGAAAGGAAACAACCCCCGCACAAAATATAAATCTACCCCAGATAGAATTCAGCATCAACCTAAGGATCCTGCTGTAACATTACTACACTGACCCAGGACAGCTCAATTCCCTTCCCACCTATTTACAAGATAATCCTCATTCAGGGAGCTCTGGAAGCATCGCCAGTATTGCACTAGGATCCTCTTCGTGAGGCAGCTGGAAGTCTGGAAACACAGCAAATTTACTTATTTCTCTACACGACACGGAGGCTAATTCTCAGAAAAGGCTTAACGCCCTAATCCCCATGCCCCGATTCTCAGGCTATAACGATTATCTTTCTGCAGAAGAAACACACACACACACACACACACACACACACACACACACACACACACACAGAGAGAGAGAGAGAGAGAGAGAGAAAAAGTCGTGCGAGAATGTAAACATTAAGCGAAATCACCGCCGACAGCAGAAACAATAGCCGACACCATAGACACTTCAAATGGTTCTGCTTTCCTCATTTGGACTGAAAGGTGAGAGTGGAACTCGTCTGCCCAAACCGTGGCACCGATATCAGCTGCAGGCCAGAGCAAGCCTTTCCGAGGAGATTTTAAGCAACCGGTGGGAGCAAGATCCTGAAGCATTTCTTCCAAGATTGGTCACAGGAGATGAAACCTGGCTCTACCGGCAGGATCCTGAAGACCAAGCACGAGGCCATGGCTACCAAGAGGTGGCAGTGCTCCAGTCGAAGCCGTGGAGGAGCAGTCAAGAGCAGAGGTCATGGCCACCGTTTGGGGGAGTGGGGGGATGCTAGAGGGATTCTGCTGGTTGACTTTCTGCAGGGCCAAACCCTGATCACATCTGCTCGCTAGCAGAGCGTTTTCAGAAAGTCAGCCAAAGCTGGAGCGAAGAAGGTCCCCACCAGAGAGTTCTTCTCCACCACGACAGTGTTCCTGATCATGGCTTTCTTCGAACAAGGGCAGCTGGGCAAGACCTGCCATGGGAAACCGTGAGGCGTCCACCTGACAGTCCTGATTTGGCGCCTGCTGACTTCTCTTTGTTTCCTCGTCTTGGAAAACCTGTAAAGGGCACCCAGTTTTCTTCAGTTAACAATGGAAAAAAGACTGCATGGAAATAGTTAAATTCCCAGGACCCTGGGGGCTTTAGGGATGGGCTAGACGGCGGGGAAAAGACACTGCTTCCAGAAGGGTCTTGAAGTTGATGGAGCCGAGGCTGAGAAGTAAAATACGCCTATTTCCTCTTTCTCCCTTAATCCCACTTTTCTACAAATGTTTCCAAGTCCCCTCACACAACGTCAATCCCAGGTAAAGAGTTGTCATCCTCTGTTGGTTCTTCTTCCTACGATTTTGTCTTGCGGTGTTGTTATTTTCGCTTTTACTCCCAAGAAGATTCTCTCTGTGTCTTTTGGAATCCACAGATGTGGAAGCTGGGAACATGGAGGGCCAACGGTAGACCTCAGTGGGGTGTGTCCAGGCTGCAATTAACCTAATGAACCTGCGGGGCACAGCAGTCCACCTGGCATGGACCGTCCCGATTGGCTGCATTGGGCTGACGGAATGAATTCCTATCGGGGCGGGGCAGCCCAGGGGCCAAGGGGGTCAGGGCTTGAGCCCTGGGTGGGCCCGGGGCTGGCTATATAAGGCCGGGCTCTGGCAGCGGAGCTTCACTCCGCCTTGGACGGCGCACCGCACAGGTCACTCCAGGCTGCGGCTGCACATCCCGAGGAACAGAAGCGGGCCTGCTCAGCTGTCTGCAAGGACCGGCGTTCCAGACCAAGTGGCCCGCTGCTCCGAGGGTCCAGCTCGCTCCAGGCTGTGACTCCACATCCCGAGGTCGCTGCCTGGCGACCGGGCAGCGAGGACCGGCCACCCCAGACTGCCTGTGCCGCCGCCCCGAGGACAGAGCCGCGACCGCGAGGACAGCGACGCCTGCACAGCTCTGGCGAGATGGCGGCAGGGTCCACTACGCTGCGCGCAGTGGAGAAGCTGCAGGTGCGTCTGGCCACTAAGACGGACCCGAGAAAGCTAGAGAAATATTTGCAGAAACTCTCCGCCTTGCCCATGACGGCAGACATCCTGGCGGAGACTGGAATCAGAAAGACGGTGAAGCGCCTGCGGAAGCACCAGCACGTGGGCGACTTTGCCAGAGACTTAGCGGCCCGGTGGAGGAAGCTGGTGCTCGTGGACCGAAACACCGGGCCTGACCCACAGGACCCTGAGGAGAGCGCTTCCCGACAGCGCTTCGGGGAGGCTCTTCAGGACCGGGAAAAGGCCTGGGGCTTCCCAGAAAACGCGACGGCCCCCAGGAGCCCATCTCACAGCCCTGAGCACAGACGGACAGCACGCAGAACACCTCCGGGGCAACAGAGACCTCACCCGAGGTCTCCCAGTCGCGAGCCCAGAGCCGAGAGAAAGCGCCCCAGAATGGCCCCAGCTGATTCCGGCCCCCATCGGGCCCCTCCAACGCGCACCGCTCCCCTCCCGATGCCCGAGGGCCCTGAGCCTGCTGTGCCCGGGAAGCAACGCGGAAGAGGCCATGCTCACGCCGCTCAGGGCGGGCCTCTGCTGGGTCAAGGCTGCCAGGGCCAACCCCAGGGGGAAGCGGTGGTGAGCCACAGCAAGGGGCACAAATCGTCCCGTGGGGCTTCGGCTCAGAAATCGCCTCCTGCCCAGGAAAGCCAGTCAGAGAGGCTGCAGGCGGCCGGCGCTGATTCGGCCGGGCTGAAAACGCTGCCCAGCCATGTCTTCTCAGAGCTCTGGGACCCCTCAGAGGCCTGGATGCAGGCCAACTACGATCTGCTGTCCGCTTTTGAGGCCATGACCTCCCAGGCAAACCCAGAAGCACTCTCCGCGCCAACGCTCCAGGAGGAAGCTGCTTTCCCTGGACGCAGAGTGAACGCTAAGATGCCGGTGTACTCGGGCTCCAGGCCTGCCTGCCAGCTCCAGGTGCCGACGCCGCGCCAGCAGTGCCTCCAGGTGCCTAGGAACAATCCGGACGCCCTCGGCGACGTGGAAGGGGTCCCCTACTCGGTTCTTGAACCCGTTCTGGAAGGGTGGACGCCCGATCAGCTGTACCGCACAGAGAAAGACAATCCCGCACTCTCTCGAGACACAGATGAATTATGGAGGATTCATTGTCTCCAGGACTTCAAGGAAGAAAAGCCACAGGAGCACGAGTCTTGGCGGGAGCTCTACCTGCGGCTTCGGGATGCCCGAGAGCAGCGGCTGCGAGTAGTGACCACGAAAATCCGATCCGCACGTGAAAACAAACCCAGCGGCCGACAGACAAAGATGATCTGTTTCAACTCTGTGGCCAAGACGCCTTATGATGCTTCCAGGAGGCAAGAGAAGTCTGCAGGAGCCGCTGACCCCGGAGACGGAGAGATCGAGCCAGCCCCCAAGCCCGCAGGAAGCAGCCAGACTCCCCCCGGCCTCGGGGACTGCGGCGGCGGCGGCGGCGGCGGCGGCGGCGGCAGCATTAGCGGGGGCAGCAGCAACGAGCATGCGGCGCCCGCGGACAAAACCCGAAAACAGGCTGTCAAGAAAGTGGCCCCGCTGATGGCCAAGGCAATTCGAGACTACAAGGGAAGATTCTCCCGACGATAATCTCAGGACTTGCCTTACAGATAAAATCTGGGGGGAGGAGGGCCAATGCAAAGTCAGTGCGGGTTGGGGAACGAAACTTCCGATGGACACCAGAACCTTTGGCTTGGAGCAAAGTTGAGCCTCCGAATCCTGCAGGCGTCAAGTGCTGGCCCTGTGATTTCTGCCTCCCACACCCAGCCACTGCCTCCCTGCTTGGAGGACACCTCAGAATTCACAAGATATTGTGAACGCATTCAGATCAATTCTACTTTGGTGGTTCACTGATGGTCTTTTAAATAACGCCCTAGTTGCAATCATAAATCAGGTACAAGATGTGAGATTCCCTTTTGTCATTTTTCCTTTCTTTTGAAATCATCGAGTACATAAGGAAGGACTTCTTACACACAAACTCTCAATCCATCAGTTGACACTGATAACTCCGACTATGCAAAATGTTTTGTTGTCCTTGGTGTTTTCGTTTAGAGAAAAGGCCGGGCATGATCCTGTAATCGTCAGCCATCCTCCTCTGGGAGGCCGAGGAAAGCAGATCGCTTCAGCCCAGGAGGTGGAGAACAGGCTGGGACAAACGGAGAAACCCCGTCTCCACAAAAGATACCGAGATGGGCCCGGCGTGGTGGCACGGCCCCTGTGGTCCCAGCTTCTTAGAGGGCTGAGGTGGCAGGATCGCCTGAACTGGGCAAGCGGAGGCTGCAGTGACCCTTCCTCATTCCACCACACTCCAGCCTGGGTGACACAAGCGGAGCACATCTCAAAGAAACCTGCTGTTTATTTGAAGGAACTCTTGGATTTCATACATAAATGCTAACAACTGCTACGTTCCTTAAGTCAAAATACTTTTACTAAGCACCGCAAGGAATCAATCCCAATCTTTTCACCCAGAACCCCCGTGAAAGAATGGCGACACCTTAATCAGCTTATTTAGGTTCTCGATCAGGAAGTCTAAACCGGCCAATCAGAGTTTCTAATTACCATGAGATGACCGGGTTAACTACCTTGAGTTCACCTCCTACGAGCTCCTGCAAGCTTTGGTGAAAGTTTGCATTCTAACTCAGGGCATTTGTTGGCTTCACACGGGCTGGTAATCACAGATCCGTGTGCCAGATACGACACACACACACATACACACAAAGAAAGACACACACACACACACACACACACACACACGCACACATAAGCACGCACAGGCACGTGCGCGCGCGCGCACACACACACACACACACACACACACACACACAAACACACACCATTAAGTAAACTTGGTTCGCAGGCGTCACCGACAGTGAGGGATAGAGAGAGAAATAGAAAGACCTAAGCCGCAAGGCAGAACCCAGCAAGGGCAGCAGAAGAGATCAAAGTCCTGTGCCCTTGGCTGTCAGCAGAGTGGGTGCTGGGAAGCTTCTGGAAGCAGGCACCTGAGCGGATGCCGGTGCACGTCAAAAGAGGCCTTCAAGCCTGAAGAACACGTAAGGAGCCAGAACAGGGTGCCACAGAGATACTACCCTTAAGGAAGACAGAAAAGCATTCGTTCCGGGGAAGGGGACATAATCCAATCAGCGACCCTGTGAAACTCAGACATGTCCGGGCACGGTGACCCACGCCTCTATTCCCATGGCTTTGGGAGGTCGAGGCCGGCGGACCCCCTGAGGTCCGGAGTTGCAGACCAGCCTGACCAACATGAGGAAATCCCGTCTCTTCTAAAAAGACGAAACTCGGTTGGGCTTGCTGGCAAGCGCCTGTAGTCCCAGCTACTCAGGGGGCTGAGACAGGAGAATCGCTTGAACCCGGGAGGCCGAGTTTGCAGTGAGCCCAGATCCCAGCATTGCACTCCAGCCTGGACAACAAAAGCCAAACTCCGTCTCAAGTTAAAAAAAACAAAACCTCAGAAAAGCTTCCCCAGCAAGGGCCAGAGACAACGCCGGTCTCTATTTCTTGACAGCAATTCAAGAGAGAATCTCGGGTGGCTTGCAAAACTCACAAGAGAGCAGAATATCCTCCCCAAGGCAGAGAAGCCACACGCTCTTTCTGGAGGTGGAGTAGCCACCGATCACCGTGCAGCCCCTCCCCACTCCCAGCCAGAAACCCCAGCCCCTCGGAACCAAATCCACTGGCAACAACCTTTCTTCCTGGAAAACGTTTCCCCTGCCAAAATGGAAAACAAACATGATACAAGCAAACGCATCTCAAAACACAAACACAAGGAAACAATCCGAGCAAGCTCTAGCCCCTCATAGCTCATCCATGCCCCCACTGGCATGCTACTGAAAACAGCGGCTGCACCCATTAAACTCATTCATTACTGGAGAACGAGACAAACCTTAGCGGATCCCTGCCCCCACAGCGACAATCCCGCTCGAAAACACAGAAAGGAAACAACCCCCGCACAAAATATAAATCTACCCCAGATAGAATTCAGCATCAACCTAAGGATCCTGCTGTAACATTACTACACTGACCCAGGACAGCTCAATTCCCTTCCCACCTATTTACAAGATAATCCTCATTCAGGGAGCTCTGGAAGCATCGCCAGTATTGCACTAGGATCCTCTTCGTGAGGCAGCTGGAAGTCTGGAAACACAGCAAATTTACTTATTTCTCTACACGACACGGAGGCTAATTCTCAGAAAAGGCTTAACGCCCTAATCCCCATGCCCCGATTCTCAGGCTATAACGATTATCTTTCTGCAGAAGAAACACACACACACACACACACACACACACACACACACACACACACACACAGAGAGAGAGAGAGAGAGAGAGAGAAAAAGTCGTGCGAGAATGTAAACATTAAGCGAAATCACCGCCGACAGCAGAAACAATAGCCGACACCATAGACACTTCAAATGGTTCTGCTTTCCTCATTTGGACTGAAAGGTGAGAGTGGAACTCGTCTGCCCAAACCGTGGCACCGATATCAGCTGCAGGCCAGAGCAAGCCTTTCCGAGGAGATTTTAAGCAACCGGTGGGAGCAAGATCCTGAAGCATTTCTTCCAAGATTGGTCACAGGAGATGAAACCTGGCTCTACCGGCAGGATCCTGAAGACCAAGCACGAGGCCATGGCTACCAAGAGGTGGCAGTGCTCCAGTCGAAGCCGTGGAGGAGCAGTCAAGAGCAGAGGTCATGGCCACCGTTTGGGGGAGTGGGGGGATGCTAGAGGGATTCTGCTGGTTGACTTTCTGCAGGGCCAAACCCTGATCACATCTGCTCGCTAGCAGAGCGTTTTCAGAAAGTCAGCCAAAGCTGGAGCGAAGAAGGTCCCCACCAGAGAGTTCTTCTCCACCACGACAGTGTTCCTGATCATGGCTTTCTTCGAACAAGGGCAGCTGGGCAAGACCTGCCATGGGAAACCGTGAGGCGTCCACCTGACAGTCCTGATTTGGCGCCTGCTGACTTCTCTTTGTTTCCTCGTCTTGGAAAACCTGTAAAGGGCACCCAGTTTTCTTCAGTTAACAATGGAAAAAAGACTGCATGGAAATAGTTAAATTCCCAGGACCCTGGGGGCTTTAGGGATGGGCTAGACGGCGGGGAAAAGACACTGCTTCCAGAAGGGTCTTGAAGTTGATGGAGCCGAGGCTGAGAAGTAAAATACGCCTATTTCCTCTTTCTCCCTTAATCCCACTTTTCTACAAATGTTTCCAAGTCCCCTCACACAACGTCAATCCCAGGTAAAGAGTTGTCATCCTCTGTTGGTTCTTCTTCCTACGATTTTGTCTTGCGGTGTTGTTATTTTCGCTTTTACTCCCAAGAAGATTCTCTCTGTGTCTTTTGGAATCCACAGATGTGGAAGCTGGGAACATGGAGGGCCAACGGTAGACCTCAGTGGGGTGTGTCCAGGCTGCAATTAACCTAATGAACCTGCGGGGCACAGCAGTCCACCTGGCATGGACCGTCCCGATTGGCTGCATTGGGCTGACGGAATGAATTCCTATCGGGGCGGGGCAGCCCAGGGGCCAAGGGGGTCAGGGCTTGAGCCCTGGGTGGGCCCGGGGCTGGCTATATAAGGCCGGGCTCTGGCAGCGGAGCTTCACTCCGCCTTGGACGGCGCACCGCACAGGTCACTCCAGGCTGCGGCTGCACATCCCGAGGAACAGAAGCGGGCCTGCTCAGCTGTCTGCAAGGACCGGCGTTCCAGACCAAGTGGCCCGCTGCTCCGAGGGTCCAGCTCGCTCCAGGCTGTGACTCCACATCCCGAGGTCGCTGCCTGGCGACCGGGCAGCGAGGACCGGCCACCCCAGACTGCCTGTGCCGCCGCCCCGAGGACAGAGCCGCGACCGCGAGGACAGCGACGCCTGCACAGCTCTGGCGAGATGGCGGCAGGGTCCACTACGCTGCGCGCAGTGGAGAAGCTGCAGGTGCGTCTGGCCACTAAGACGGACCCGAGAAAGCTAGAGAAATATTTGCAGAAACTCTCCGCCTTGCCCATGACGGCAGACATCCTGGCGGAGACTGGAATCAGAAAGACGGTGAAGCGCCTGCGGAAGCACCAGCACGTGGGCGACTTTGCCAGAGACTTAGCGGCCCGGTGGAGGAAGCTGGTGCTCGTGGACCGAAACACCGGGCCTGACCCACAGGACCCTGAGGAGAGCGCTTCCCGACAGCGCTTCGGGGAGGCTCTTCAGGACCGGGAAAAGGCCTGGGGCTTCCCAGAAAACGCGACGGCCCCCAGGAGCCCATCTCACAGCCCTGAGCACAGACGGACAGCACGCAGAACACCTCCGGGGCAACAGAGACCTCACCCGAGGTCTCCCAGTCGCGAGCCCAGAGCCGAGAGAAAGCGCCCCAGAATGGCCCCAGCTGATTCCGGCCCCCATCGGGCCCCTCCAACGCGCACCGCTCCCCTCCCGATGCCCGAGGGCCCTGAGCCTGCTGTGCCCGGGAAGCAACGCGGAAGAGGCCATGCTCACGCCGCTCAGGGCGGGCCTCTGCTGGGTCAAGGCTGCCAGGGCCAACCCCAGGGGGAAGCGGTGGTGAGCCACAGCAAGGGGCACAAATCGTCCCGTGGGGCTTCGGCTCAGAAATCGCCTCCTGCCCAGGAAAGCCAGTCAGAGAGGCTGCAGGCGGCCGGCGCTGATTCGGCCGGGCTGAAAACGCTGCCCAGCCATGTCTTCTCAGAGCTCTGGGACCCCTCAGAGGCCTGGATGCAGGCCAACTACGATCTGCTGTCCGCTTTTGAGGCCATGACCTCCCAGGCAAACCCAGAAGCACTCTCCGCGCCAACGCTCCAGGAGGAAGCTGCTTTCCCTGGACGCAGAGTGAACGCTAAGATGCCGGTGTACTCGGGCTCCAGGCCTGCCTGCCAGCTCCAGGTGCCGACGCCGCGCCAGCAGTGCCTCCAGGTGCCTAGGAACAATCCGGACGCCCTCGGCGACGTGGAAGGGGTCCCCTACTCGGTTCTTGAACCCGTTCTGGAAGGGTGGACGCCCGATCAGCTGTACCGCACAGAGAAAGACAATCCCGCACTCTCTCGAGACACAGATGAATTATGGAGGATTCATTGTCTCCAGGACTTCAAGGAAGAAAAGCCACAGGAGCACGAGTCTTGGCGGGAGCTCTACCTGCGGCTTCGGGATGCCCGAGAGCAGCGGCTGCGAGTAGTGACCACGAAAATCCGATCCGCACGTGAAAACAAACCCAGCGGCCGACAGACAAAGATGATCTGTTTCAACTCTGTGGCCAAGACGCCTTATGATGCTTCCAGGAGGCAAGAGAAGTCTGCAGGAGCCGCTGACCCCGGAGACGGAGAGATCGAGCCAGCCCCCAAGCCCGCAGGAAGCAGCCAGACTCCCCCCGGCCTCGGGGACTGCGGCGGCGGCGGCGGCGGCGGCGGCGGCGGCAGCATTAGCGGGGGCAGCAGCAACGAGCATGCGGCGCCCGCGGACAAAACCCGAAAACAGGCTGTCAAGAAAGTGGCCCCGCTGATGGCCAAGGCAATTCGAGACTACAAGGGAAGATTCTCCCGACGATAATCTCAGGACTTGCCTTACAGATAAAATCTGGGGGGAGGAGGGCCAATGCAAAGTCAGTGCGGGTTGGGGAACGAAACTTCCGATGGACACCAGAACCTTTGGCTTGGAGCAAAGTTGAGCCTCCGAATCCTGCAGGCGTCAAGTGCTGGCCCTGTGATTTCTGCCTCCCACACCCAGCCACTGCCTCCCTGCTTGGAGGACACCTCAGAATTCACAAGATATTGTGAACGCATTCAGATCAATTCTACTTTGGTGGTTCACTGATGGTCTTTTAAATAACGCCCTAGTTGCAATCATAAATCAGGTACAAGATGTGAGATTCCCTTTTGTCATTTTTCCTTTCTTTTGAAATCATCGAGTACATAAGGAAGGACTTCTTACACACAAACTCTCAATCCATCAGTTGACACTGATAACTCCGACTATGCAAAATGTTTTGTTGTCCTTGGTGTTTTCGTTTAGAGAAAAGGCCGGGCATGATCCTGTAATCGTCAGCCATCCTCCTCTGGGAGGCCGAGGAAAGCAGATCGCTTCAGCCCAGGAGGTGGAGAACAGGCTGGGACAAACGGAGAAACCCCGTCTCCACAAAAGATACCGAGATGGGCCCGGCGTGGTGGCACGGCCCCTGTGGTCCCAGCTTCTTAGAGGGCTGAGGTGGCAGGATCGCCTGAACTGGGCAAGCGGAGGCTGCAGTGACCCTTCCTCATTCCACCACACTCCAGCCTGGGTGACACAAGCGGAGCACATCTCAAAGAAACCTGCTGTTTATTTGAAGGAACTCTTGGATTTCATACATAAATGCTAACAACTGCTACGTTCCTTAAGTCAAAATACTTTTACTAAGCACCGCAAGGAATCAATCCCAATCTTTTCACCCAGAACCCCCGTGAAAGAATGGCGACACCTTAATCAGCTTATTTAGGTTCTCGATCAGGAAGTCTAAACCGGCCAATCAGAGTTTCTAATTACCATGAGATGACCGGGTTAACTACCTTGAGTTCACCTCCTACGAGCTCCTGCAAGCTTTGGTGAAAGTTTGCATTCTAACTCAGGGCATTTGTTGGCTTCACACGGGCTGGTAATCACAGATCCGTGTGCCAGATACGACACACACACACATACACACAAAGAAAGACACACACACACACACACACACACACACACGCACACATAAGCACGCACAGGCACGTGCGCGCGCGCGCACACACACACACACACACACACACACACACACACAAACACACACCATTAAGTAAACTTGGTTCGCAGGCGTCACCGACAGTGAGGGATAGAGAGAGAAATAGAAAGACCTAAGCCGCAAGGCAGAACCCAGCAAGGGCAGCAGAAGAGATCAAAGTCCTGTGCCCTTGGCTGTCAGCAGAGTGGGTGCTGGGAAGCTTCTGGAAGCAGGCACCTGAGCGGATGCCGGTGCACGTCAAAAGAGGCCTTCAAGCCTGAAGAACACGTAAGGAGCCAGAACAGGGTGCCACAGAGATACTACCCTTAAGGAAGACAGAAAAGCATTCGTTCCGGGGAAGGGGACATAATCCAATCAGCGACCCTGTGAAACTCAGACATGTCCGGGCACGGTGACCCACGCCTCTATTCCCATGGCTTTGGGAGGTCGAGGCCGGCGGACCCCCTGAGGTCCGGAGTTGCAGACCAGCCTGACCAACATGAGGAAATCCCGTCTCTTCTAAAAAGACGAAACTCGGTTGGGCTTGCTGGCAAGCGCCTGTAGTCCCAGCTACTCAGGGGGCTGAGACAGGAGAATCGCTTGAACCCGGGAGGCCGAGTTTGCAGTGAGCCCAGATCCCAGCATTGCACTCCAGCCTGGACAACAAAAGCCAAACTCCGTCTCAAGTTAAAAAAAACAAAACCTCAGAAAAGCTTCCCCAGCAAGGGCCAGAGACAACGCCGGTCTCTATTTCTTGACAGCAATTCAAGAGAGAATCTCGGGTGGCTTGCAAAACTCACAAGAGAGCAGAATATCCTCCCCAAGGCAGAGAAGCCACACGCTCTTTCTGGAGGTGGAGTAGCCACCGATCACCGTGCAGCCCCTCCCCACTCCCAGCCAGAAACCCCAGCCCCTCGGAACCAAATCCACTGGCAACAACCTTTCTTCCTGGAAAACGTTTCCCCTGCCAAAATGGAAAACAAACATGATACAAGCAAACGCATCTCAAAACACAAACACAAGGAAACAATCCGAGCAAGCTCTAGCCCCTCATAGCTCATCCATGCCCCCACTGGCATGCTACTGAAAACAGCGGCTGCACCCATTAAACTCATTCATTACTGGAGAACGAGACAAACCTTAGCGGATCCCTGCCCCCACAGCGACAATCCCGCTCGAAAACACAGAAAGGAAACAACCCCCGCACAAAATATAAATCTACCCCAGATAGAATTCAGCATCAACCTAAGGATCCTGCTGTAACATTACTACACTGACCCAGGACAGCTCAATTCCCTTCCCACCTATTTACAAGATAATCCTCATTCAGGGAGCTCTGGAAGCATCGCCAGTATTGCACTAGGATCCTCTTCGTGAGGCAGCTGGAAGTCTGAAAACACAGCAAATTTACTTATTTCTCTACACGACACGGAGGCTAATTCTCAGAAAAGGCTTAACGCCCTAATCCCCATGCCCCGATTCTCAGGCTATAACGATTATCTTTCTGCAGAAGAAACACACACACACACACACACACACACACACACACACACACACACACACACAGAGAGAGAGAGAGAGAGAGAGAGAGAGAAAGTCGTGCGAGAATGTAAACATTAAGCGAAATCACCGCCGACAGCAGAAACAATAGCCGACACCATAGACACTTCAAATGGTTCTGCTTTCCTCATTTGGACTGAAAGGTGAGAGTGGAACTCGTCTGCCCAAACCGTGGCACCGATATCAGCTGCAGGCCAGAGCAAGCCTTTCCGAGGAGATTTTAAGCAACCGGTGGGAGCAAGATCCTGAAGCATTTCTTCCAAGATTGGTCACAGGAGATGAAACCTGGCTCTACCGGCAGGATCCTGAAGACCAAGCACGAGGCCATGGCTACCAAGAGGTGGCAGTGCTCCAGTCGAAGCCGTGGAGGAGCAGTCAAGAGCAGAGGTCATGGCCACGGTTTGGGGGAGTGGGGGGATGCTAGAGGGATTCTGCTGGTTGACTTTCTGCAGGGCCAAACCCTGATCACATCTGCTCGCTAGCAGAGCGTTTTCAGAAAGTCAGCCAAAGCTGGAGCGAAGAAGGTCCCCACCAGAGAGTTCTTCTCCACCACGACAGTGTTCCTGATCATGGCTTTCTTCGAACAAGGGCAGCTGGGCAAGACCTGCCATGGGAAACCGTGAGGCGTCCACCTGACAGTCCTGATTTGGCGCCTGCTGACTTCTCTTTGTTTCCTCGTCTTGGAAAACCTGTAAAGGGCACCCAGTTTTCTTCAGTTAACAATGGAAAAAAGACTGCATGGAAATAGTTAAATTCCCAGGACCCTGGGGGCTTTAGGGATGGGCTAGACGGCGGGGAAAAGACACTGCTTCCAGAAGGGTCTTGAAGTTGATGGAGCCGAGGCTGAGAAGTAAAATACGCCTATTTCCTCTTTCTCCCTTAATCCCACTTTTCTACAAATGTTTCCAAGTCCCCTCACACAACGTCAATCCCAGGTAAAGAGTTGTCATCCTCTGTTGGTTCTTCTTCCTACGATTTTGTCTTGCGGTGTTGTTATTTTCGCTTTTACTCCCAAGAAGATTCTCTCTGTGTCTTTTGGAATCCACAGATGTGGAAGCTGGGAACATGGAGGGCCAACGGTAGACCTCAGTGGGGTGTGTCCAGGCTGCAATTAACCTAATGAACCTGCGGGGCACAGCAGTCCACCTGGCATGGACCGTCCCGATTGGCTGCATTGGGCTGACGGAATGAATTCCTATCGGGGCGGGGCAGCCCAGGGGCCAAGGGGGTCAGGGCTTGAGCCCTGGGTGGGCCCGGGGCTGGCTATATAAGGCCGGGCTCTGGCAGCGGAGCTTCACTCCGCCTTGGACGGCGCACCGCACAGGTCACTCCAGGCTGCGGCTGCACATCCCGAGGAACAGAAGCGGGCCTGCTCAGCTGTCTGCAAGGACCGGCGTTCCAGACCAAGTGGCCCGCTGCTCCGAGGGTCCAGCTCGCTCCAGGCTGTGACTCCACATCCCGAGGTCGCTGCCTGGCGACCGGGCAGCGAGGACCGGCCACCCCAGACTGCCTGTGCCGCCGCCCCGAGGACAGAGCCGCGACCGCGAGGACAGCGACGCCTGCACAGCTCTGGCGAGATGGCGGCAGGGTCCACTACGCTGCGCGCAGTGGAGAAGCTGCAGGTGCGTCTGGCCACTAAGACGGACCCGAGAAAGCTAGAGAAATATTTGCAGAAACTCTCCGCCTTGCCCATGACGGCAGACATCCTGGCGGAGACTGGAATCAGAAAGACGGTGAAGCGCCTGCGGAAGCACCAGCACGTGGGCGACTTTGCCAGAGACTTAGCGGCCCGGTGGAGGAAGCTGGTGCTCGTGGACCGAAACACCGGGCCTGACCCACAGGACCCTGAGGAGAGCGCTTCCCGACAGCGCTTCGGGGAGGCTCTTCAGGACCGGGAAAAGGCCTGGGGCTTCCCAGAAAACGCGACGGCCCCCAGGAGCCCATCTCACAGCCCTGAGCACAGACGGACAGCACGCAGAACACCTCCGGGGCAACAGAGACCTCACCCGAGGTCTCCCAGTCGCGAGCCCAGAGCCGAGAGAAAGCGCCCCAGAATGGCCCCAGCTGATTCCGGCCCCCATCGGGCCCCTCCAACGCGCACCGCTCCCCTCCCGATGCCCGAGGGCCCTGAGCCTGCTGTGCCCAGGAAGCAACGCGGAAGAGGCCATGCTCACGCCGCTCAGGGCGGGCCTCTGCTGGGTCAAGGCTGCCAGGGCCAACCCCAGGGGGAAGCGGTGGTGAGCCACAGCAAGGGGCACAAATCGTCCCGTGGGGCTTCGGCTCAGAAATCGCCTCCTGCCCAGGAAAGCCAGTCAGAGAGGCTGCAGGCGGCCGGCGCTGATTCGGCCGGGCTGAAAACGCTGCCCAGCCATGTCTTCTCAGAGCTCTGGGACCCCTCAGAGGCCTGGATGCAGGCCAACTACGATCTGCTGTCCGCTTTTGAGGCCATGACCTCCCAGGCAAACCCAGAAGCACTCTCCGCGCCAACGCTCCAGGAGGAAGCTGCTTTCCCTGGACGCAGAGTGAACGCTAAGATGCCGGTGTACTCGGGCTCCAGGCCTGCCTGCCAGCTCCAGGTGCCGACGCCGCGCCAGCAGTGCCTCCAGGTGCCTAGGAACAATCCGGACGCCCTCGGCGACGTGGAAGGGGTCCCCTACTCGGTTCTTGAACCCGTTCTGGAAGGGTGGACGCCCGATCAGCTGTACCGCACAGAGAAAGACAATCCCGCACTCTCTCGAGACACAGATGAATTATGGAGGATTCATTGTCTCCAGGACTTCAAGGAAGAAAAGCCACAGGAGCACGAGTCTTGGCGGGAGCTCTACCTGCGGCTTCGGGATGCCCGAGAGCAGCGGCTGCGAGTAGTGACCACGAAAATCCGATCCGCACGTGAAAACAAACCCAGCGGCCGACAGACAAAGATGATCTGTTTCAACTCTGTGGCCAAGACGCCTTATGATGCTTCCAGGAGGCAAGAGAAGTCTGCAGGAGCCGCTGACCCCGGAGACGGAGAGATCGAGCCAGCCCCCAAGCCCGCAGGAAGCAGCCAGACTCCCCCCGGCCTCGGGGACTGCGGCGGCGGCGGCGGCGGCGGCGGCGGCGGCAGCATTAGCGGGGGCAGCAGCAACGAGCATGCGGCGCCCGCGGACAAAACCCGAAAACAGGCTGTCAAGAAAGTGGCCCCGCTGATGGCCAAGGCAATTCGAGACTACAAGGGAAGATTCTCCCGACGATAATCTCAGGACTTGCCTTACAGATAAAATCTGGGGGGAGGAGGGCCAATGCAAAGTCAGTGCGGGTTGGGGAACGAAACTTCCGATGGACACCAGAACCTTTGGCTTGGAGCAAAGTTGAGCCTCCGAATCCTGCAGGCGTCAAGTGCTGGCCCTGTGATTTCTGCCTCCCACACCCAGCCACTGCCTCCCTGCTTGGAGGACACCTCAGAATTCACAAGATATTGTGAACGCATTCAGATCAATTCTACTTTGGTGGTTCACTGATGGTCTTTTAAATAACGCCCTAGTTGCAATCATAAATCAGGTACAAGATGTGAGATTCCCTTTTGTCATTTTTCCTTTCTTTTGAAATCATCGAGTACATAAGGAAGGACTTCTTACACACAAACTCTCAATCCATCAGTTGACACTGATAACTCCGACTATGCAAAATGTTTTGTTGTCCTTGGTGTTTTCGTTTAGAGAAAAGGCCGGGCATGATCCTGTAATCGTCAGCCATCCTCCTCTGGGAGGCCGAGGAAAGCAGATCGCTTCAGCCCAGGAGGTGGAGAACAGGCTGGGACAAACGGAGAAACCCCGTCTCCACAAAAGATACCGAGATGGGCCCGGCGTGGTGGCACGGCCCCTGTGGTCCCAGCTTCTTAGAGGGCTGAGGTGGCAGGATCGCCTGAACTGGGCAAGCGGAGGCTGCAGTGACCCTTCCTCATTCCACCACACTCCAGCCTGGGTGACACAAGCGGAGCACATCTCAAAGAAACCTGCTGTTTATTTGAAGGAACTCTTGGATTTCATACATAAATGCTAACAACTGCTACGTTCCTTAAGTCAAAATACTTTTACTAAGCACCGCAAGGAATCAATCCCAATCTTTTCACCCAGAACCCCCGTGAAAGAATGGCGACACCTTAATCAGCTTATTTAGGTTCTCGATCAGGAAGTCTAAACCGGCCAATCAGAGTTTCTAATTACCATGAGATGACCGGGTTAACTACCTTGAGTTCACCTCCTACGAGCTCCTGCAAGCTTTGGTGAAAGTTTGCATTCTAACTCAGGGCATTTGTTGGCTTCACACGGGCTGGTAATCACAGATCCGTGTGCCAGATACGACACACACACACATACACACAAAGAAAGACACACACACACACACACACACACACACGCACACATAAGCACGCACAGGCACGTGCGCGCGCGCGCACACACACACACACACACACACACACACACACAAACACACACCATTAAGTAAACTTGGTTCGCAGGCGTCACCGACAGTGAGGGATAGAGAGAGAAATAGAAAGACCTAAGCCGCAAGGCAGAACCCAGCAAGGGCAGCAGAAGAGATCAAAGTCCTGTGCCCTTGGCTGTCAGCAGAGTGGGTGCTGGGAAGCTTCTGGAAGCAGGCACCTGAGCGGATGCCGGTGCACGTCAAAAGAGGCCTTCAAGCCTGAAGAACACGTAAGGAGCCAGAACAGGGTGCCACAGAGATACTACCCTTAAGGAAGACAGAAAAGCATTCGTTCCGGGGAAGGGGACATAATCCAATCAGCGACCCTGTGAAACTCAGACATGTCCGGGCACGGTGACCCACGCCTCTATTCCCATGGCTTTGGGAGGTCGAGGCCGGCGGACCCCCTGAGGTCCGGAGTTGCAGACCAGCCTGACCAACATGAGGAAATCCCGTCTCTTCTAAAAAGACGAAACTCGGTTGGGCTTGCTGGCAAGCGCCTGTAGTCCCAGCTACTCAGGGGGCTGAGACAGGAGAATCGCTTGAACCCGGGAGGCCGAGTTTGCAGTGAGCCCAGATCCCAGCATTGCACTCCAGCCTGGACAACAAAAGCCAAACTCCGTCTCAAGTTAAAAAAAACAAAACCTCAGAAAAGCTTCCCCAGCAAGGGCCAGAGACAACGCCGGTCTCTATTTCTTGACAGCAATTCAAGAGAGAATCTCGGGTGGCTTGCAAAACTCACAAGAGAGCAGAATATCCTCCCCAAGGCAGAGAAGCCACACGCTCTTTCTGGAGGTGGAGTAGCCACCGATCACCGTGCAGCCCCTCCCCACTCCCAGCCAGAAACCCCAGCCCCTCGGAACCAAATCCACTGGCAACAACCTTTCTTCCTGGAAAACGTTTCCCCTGCCAAAATGGAAAACAAACATGATACAAGCAAACGCATCTCAAAACACAAACACAAGGAAACAATCCGAGCAAGCTCTAGCCCCTCATAGCTCATCCATGCCCCCACTGGCATGCTACTGAAAACAGCGGCTGCACCCATTAAACTCATTCATTACTGGAGAACGAGACAAACCTTAGCGGATCCCTGCCCCCACAGCGACAATCCCGCTCGAAAACACAGAAAGGAAACAACCCCCGCACAAAATATAAATCTACCCCAGATAGAATTCAGCATCAACCTAAGGATCCTGCTGTAACATTACTACACTGACCCAGGACAGCTCAATTCCCTTCCCACCTATTTACAAGATAATCCTCATTCAGGGAGCTCTGGAAGCATCGCCAGTATTGCACTAGGATCCTCTTCGTGAGGCAGCTGGAAGTCTGGAAACACAGCAAATTTACTTATTTCTCTACACGACACGGAGGCTAATTCTCAGAAAAGGCTTAACGCCCTAATCCCCATGCCCCGATTCTCAGGCTATAACGATTATCTTTCTGCAGAAGAAACACACACACACACACACACACACACACACACACACACACACACACACACACACACACACACAGAGAGAGAGAGAGAGAGAGAGAGAAAAAGTCGTGCGAGAATGTAAACATTAAGCGAAATCACCGCCGACAGCAGAAACAATAGCCGACACCATAGACACTTCAAATGGTTCTGCTTTCCTCATTTGGACTGAAAGGTGAGAGTGGAACTCGTCTGCCCAAACCGTGGCACCGATATCAGCTGCAGGCCAGAGCAAGCCTTTCCGAGGAGATTTTAAGCAACCGGTGGGAGCAAGATCCTGAAGCATTTCTTCCAAGATTGGTCACAGGAGATGAAACCTGGCTCTACCGGCAGGATCCTGAAGACCAAGCACGAGGCCATGGCTACCAAGAGGTGGCAGTGCTCCAGTCGAAGCCGTGGAGGAGCAGTCAAGAGCAGAGGTCATGGCCACCGTTTGGGGGAGTGGGGGGATGCTAGAGGGATTCTGCTGGTTGACTTTCTGCAGGGCCAAACCCTGATCACATCTGCTCGCTAGCAGAGCGTTTTCAGAAAGTCAGCCAAAGCTGGAGCGAAGAAGGTCCCCACCAGAGAGTTCTTCTCCACCACGACAGTGTTCCTGATCATGGCTTTCTTCGAACAAGGGCAGCTGGGCAAGACCTGCCATGGGAAACCGTGAGGCGTCCACCTGACAGTCCTGATTTGGCGCCTGCTGACTTCTCTTTGTTTCCTCGTCTTGGAAAACCTGTAAAGGGCACCCAGTTTTCTTCAGTTAACAATGGAAAAAAGACTGCATGGAAATAGTTAAATTCCCAGGACCCTGGGGGCTTTAGGGATGGGCTAGACGGCGGGGAAAAGACACTGCTTCCAGAAGGGTCTTGAAGTTGATGGAGCCGAGGCTGAGAAGTAAAATACGCCTATTTCCTCTTTCTCCCTTAATCCCACTTTTCTACAAATGTTTCCAAGTCCCCTCACACAACGTCAATCCCAGGTAAAGAGTTGTCATCCTCTGTTGGTTCTTCTTCCTACGATTTTGTCTTGCGGTGTTGTTATTTTCGCTTTTACTCCCAAGAAGATTCTCTCTGTGTCTTTTGGAATCCACAGATGTGGAAGCTGGGAACATGGAGGGCCAACGGTAGACCTCAGTGGGGTGTGTCCAGGCTGCAATTAACCTAATGAACCTGCGGGGCACAGCAGTCCACCTGGCATGGACCGTCCCGATTGGCTGCATTGGGCTGACGGAATGAATTCCTATCGGGGCGGGGCAGCCCAGGGGCCAAGGGGGTCAGGGCTTGAGCCCTGGGTGGGCCCGGGGCTGGCTATATAAGGCCGGGCTCTGGCAGCGGAGCTTCACTCCGCCTTGGACGGCGCACCGCACAGGTCACTCCAGGCTGCGGCTGCACATCCCGAGGAACAGAAGCGGGCCTGCTCAGCTGTCTGCAAGGACCGGCGTTCCAGACCAAGTGGCCCGCTGCTCCGAGGGTCCAGCTCGCTCCAGGCTGTGACTCCACATCCCGAGGTCGCTGCCTGGCGACCGGGCAGCGAGGACCGGCCACCCCAGACTGCCTGTGCCGCCGCCCCGAGGACAGAGCCGCGACCGCGAGGACAGCGACGCCTGCACAGCTCTGGCGAGATGGCGGCAGGGTCCACTACGCTGCGCGCAGTGGAGAAGCTGCAGGTGCGTCTGGCCACTAAGACGGACCCGAGAAAGCTAGAGAAATATTTGCAGAAACTCTCCGCCTTGCCCATGACGGCAGACATCCTGGCGGAGACTGGAATCAGAAAGACGGTGAAGCGCCTGCGGAAGCACCAGCACGTGGGCGACTTTGCCAGAGACTTAGCGGCCCGGTGGAGGAAGCTGGTGCTCGTGGACCGAAACACCGGGCCTGACCCACAGGACCCTGAGGAGAGCGCTTCCCGACAGCGCTTCGGGGAGGCTCTTCAGGACCGGGAAAAGGCCTGGGGCTTCCCAGAAAACGCGACGGCCCCCAGGAGCCCATCTCACAGCCCTGAGCACAGACGGACAGCACGCAGAACACCTCCGGGGCAACAGAGACCTCACCCGAGGTCTCCCAGTCGCGAGCCCAGAGCCGAGAGAAAGCGCCCCAGAATGGCCCCAGCTGATTCCGGCCCCCATCGGGCCCCTCCAACGCGCACCGCTCCCCTCCCGATGCCCGAGGGCCCTGAGCCTGCTGTGCCCGGGAAGCAACGCGGAAGAGGCCATGCTCACGCCGCTCAGGGCGGGCCTCTGCTGGGTCAAGGCTGCCAGGGCCAACCCCAGGGGGAAGCGGTGGTGAGCCACAGCAAGGGGCACAAATCGTCCCGTGGGGCTTCGGCTCAGAAATCGCCTCCTGCCCAGGAAAGCCAGTCAGAGAGGCTGCAGGCGGCCGGCGCTGATTCGGCCGGGCTGAAAACGCTGCCCAGCCATGTCTTCTCAGAGCTCTGGGACCCCTCAGAGGCCTGGATGCAGGCCAACTACGATCTGCTGTCCGCTTTTGAGGCCATGACCTCCCAGGCAAACCCAGAAGCACTCTCCGCGCCAACGCTCCAGGAGGAAGCTGCTTTCCCTGGACGCAGAGTGAACGCTAAGATGCCGGTGTACTCGGGCTCCAGGCCTGCCTGCCAGCTCCAGGTGCCGACGCCGCGCCAGCAGTGCCTCCAGGTGCCTAGGAACAATCCGGACGCCCTCGGCGACGTGGAAGGGGTCCCCTACTCGGTTCTTGAACCCGTTCTGGAAGGGTGGACGCCCGATCAGCTGTACCGCACAGAGAAAGACAATCCCGCACTCTCTCGAGACACAGATGAATTATGGAGGATTCATTGTCTCCAGGACTTCAAGGAAGAAAAGCCACAGGAGCACGAGTCTTGGCGGGAGCTCTACCTGCGGCTTCGGGATGCCCGAGAGCAGCGGCTGCGAGTAGTGACCACGAAAATCCGATCCGCACGTGAAAACAAACCCAGCGGCCGACAGACAAAGATGATCTGTTTCAACTCTGTGGCCAAGACGCCTTATGATGCTTCCAGGAGGCAAGAGAAGTCTGCAGGAGCCGCTGACCCCGGAGACGGAGAGATCGAGCCAGCCCCCAAGCCCGCAGGAAGCAGCCAGACTCCCCCCGGCCTCGGGGACTGCGGCGGCGGCGGCGGCGGCGGCGGCGGCGGCAGCATTAGCGGGGGCAGCAGCAACGAGCATGCGGCGCCCGCGGACAAAACCCGAAAACAGGCTGTCAAGAAAGTGGCCCCGCTGATGGCCAAGGCAATTCGAGACTACAAGGGAAGATTCTCCCGACGATAATCTCAGGACTTGCCTTACAGATAAAATCTGGGGGGAGGAGGGCCAATGCAAAGTCAGTGCGGGTTGGGGAACGAAACTTCCGATGGACACCAGAACCTTTGGCTTGGAGCAAAGTTGAGCCTCCGAATCCTGCAGGCGTCAAGTGCTGGCCCTGTGATTTCTGCCTCCCACACCCAGCCACTGCCTCCCTGCTTGGAGGACACCTCAGAATTCACAAGATATTGTGAACGCATTCAGATCAATTCTACTTTGGTGGTTCACTGATGGTCTTTTAAATAACGCCCTAGTTGCAATCATAAATCAGGTACAAGATGTGAGATTCCCTTTTGTCATTTTTCCTTTCTTTTGAAATCATCGAGTACATAAGGAAGGACTTCTTACACACAAACTCTCAATCCATCAGTTGACACTGATAACTCCGACTATGCAAAATGTTTTGTTGTCCTTGGTGTTTTCGTTTAGAGAAAAGGCCGGGCATGATCCTGTAATCGTCAGCCATCCTCCTCTGGGAGGCCGAGGAAAGCAGATCGCTTCAGCCCAGGAGGTGGAGAACAGGCTGGGACAAACGGAGAAACCCCGTCTCCACAAAAGATACCGAGATGGGCCCAGCGTGGTGGCACGGCCCCTGTGGTCCCAGCTTCTTAGAGGGCTGAGGTGGCAGGATCGCCTGAACTGGGCAAGCGGAGGCTGCAGTGACCCTTCCTCATTCCACCACACTCCAGCCTGGGTGACACAAGCGGAGCACATCTCAAAGAAACCTGCTGTTTATTTGAAGGAACTCTTGGATTTCATACATAAATGCTAACAACTGCTACGTTCCTTAAGTCAAAATACTTTTACTAAGCACCGCAAGGAATCAATCCCAATCTTTTCACCCAGAACCCCCGTGAAAGAATGGCGACACCTTAATCAGCTTATTTAGGTTCTCGATCAGGAAGTCTAAACCGGCCAATCAGAGTTTCTAATTACCATGAGATGACCGGGTTAACTACCTTGAGTTCACCTCCTACGAGCTCCTGCAAGCTTTGGTGAAAGTTTGCATTCTAACTCAGGGCATTTGTTGGCTTCACACGGGCTGGTAATCACAGATCCGTGTGCCAGATACGACACACACACACATACACACAAAGAAAGACACACACACACACACACACACACACACACGCACACATAAGCACGCACAGGCACGTGCGCGCGCGCGCACACACACACACACACACACACACACACACACACAAACACACACCATTAAGTAAACTTGGTTCGCAGGCGTCACCGACAGTGAGGGATAGAGAGAGAAATAGAAAGACCTAAGCCGCAAGGCAGAACCCAGCAAGGGCAGCAGAAGAGATCAAAGTCCTGTGCCCTTGGCTGTCAGCAGAGTGGGTGCTGGGAAGCTTCTGGAAGCAGGCACCTGAGCGGATGCCGGTGCACGTCAAAAGAGGCCTTCAAGCCTGAAGAACACGTAAGGAGCCAGAACAGGGTGCCACAGAGATACTACCCTTAAGGAAGACAGAAAAGCATTCGTTCCGGGGAAGGGGACATAATCCAATCAGCGACCCTGTGAAACTCAGACATGTCCGGGCACGGTGACCCACGCCTCTATTCCCATGGCTTTGGGAGGTCGAGGCCGGCGGACCCCCTGAGGTCCGGAGTTGCAGACCAGCCTGACCAACATGAGGAAATCCCGTCTCTTCTAAAAAGACGAAACTCGGTTGGGCTTGCTGGCAAGCGCCTGTAGTCCCAGCTACTCAGGGGGCTGAGACAGGAGAATCGCTTGAACCCGGGAGGCCGAGTTTGCAGTGAGCCCAGATCCCAGCATTGCACTCCAGCCTGGACAACAAAAGCCAAACTCCGTCTCAAGTTAAAAAAAACAAAACCTCAGAAAAGCTTCCCCAGCAAGGGCCAGAGACAACGCCGGTCTCTATTTCTTGACAGCAATTCAAGAGAGAATCTCGGGTGGCTTGCAAAACTCACAAGAGAGCAGAATATCCTCCCCAAGGCAGAGAAGCCACACGCTCTTTCTGGAGGTGGAGTAGCCACCGATCACCGTGCAGCCCCTCCCCACTCCCAGCCAGAAACCCCAGCCCCTCGGAACCAAATCCACTGGCAACAACCTTTCTTCCTGGAAAACGTTTCCCCTGCCAAAATGGAAAACAAACATGATACAAGCAAACGCATCTCAAAACACAAACACAAGGAAACAATCCGAGCAAGCTCTAGCCCCTCATAGCTCATCCATGCCCCCACTGGCATGCTACTGAAAACAGCGGCTGCACCCATTAAACTCATTCATTACTGGAGAACGAGACAAACCTTAGCGGATCCCTGCCCCCACAGCGACAATCCCGCTCGAAAACACAGAAAGGAAACAACCCCCGCACAAAATATAAATCTACCCCAGATAGAATTCAGCATCAACCTAAGGATCCTGCTGTAACATTACTACACTGACCCAGGACAGCTCAATTCCCTTCCCACCTATTTACAAGATAATCCTCATTCAGGGAGCTCTGGAAGCATCGCCAGTATTGCACTAGGATCCTCTTCGTGAGGCAGCTGGAAGTCTGGAAACACAGCAAATTTACTTATTTCTCTACACGACACGGAGGCTAATTCTCAGAAAAGGCTTAACGCCCTAATCCCCATGCCCCGATTCTCAGGCTATAACGATTATCTTTCTGCAGAAGAAACACACACACACACACACACACACACACACACACACACACACACACACACAGAGAGAGAGAGAGAGAGAGAGAAAAAGTCGTGCGAGAATGTAAACATTAAGCGAAATCACCGCCGACAGCAGAAACAATAGCCGACACCATAGACACTTCAAATGGTTCTGCTTTCCTCATTTGGACTGAAAGGTGAGAGTGGAACTCGTCTGCCCAAACCGTGGCACCGATATCAGCTGCAGGCCAGAGCAAGCCTTTCCGAGGAGATTTTAAGCAACCGGTGGGAGCAAGATCCTGAAGCATTTCTTCCAAGATTGGTCACAGGAGATGAAACCTGGCTCTACCGGCAGGATCCTGAAGACCAAGCACGAGGCCATGGCTACCAAGAGGTGGCAGTGCTCCAGTCGAAGCCGTGGAGGAGCAGTCAAGAGCAGAGGTCATGGCCACCGTTTGGGGGAGTGGGGGGATGCTAGAGGGATTCTGCTGGTTGACTTTCTGCAGGGCCAAACCCTGATCACATCTGCTCGCTAGCAGAGCGTTTTCAGAAAGTCAGCCAAAGCTGGAGCGAAGAAGGTCCCCACCAGAGAGTTCTTCTCCACCACGACAGTGTTCCTGATCATGGCTTTCTTCGAACAAGGGCAGCTGGGCAAGACCTGCCATGGGAAACCGTGAGGCGTCCACCTGACAGTCCTGATTTGGCGCCTGCTGACTTCTCTTTGTTTCCTCGTCTTGGAAAACCTGTAAAGGGCACCCAGTTTTCTTCAGTTAACAATGGAAAAAAGACTGCATGGAAATAGTTAAATTCCCAGGACCCTGGGGGCTTTAGGGATGGGCTAGACGGCGGGGAAAAGACACTGCTTCCAGAAGGGTCTTGAAGTTGATGGAGCCGAGGCTGAGAAGTAAAATACGCCTATTTCCTCTTTCTCCCTTAATCCCACTTTTCTACAAATGTTTCCAAGTCCCCTCACACAACGTCAATCCCAGGTAAAGAGTTGTCATCCTCTGTTGGTTCTTCTTCCTACGATTTTGTCTTGCGGTGTTGTTATTTTCGCTTTTACTCCCAAGAAGATTCTCTCTGTGTCTTTTGGAATCCACAGATGTGGAAGCTGGGAACATGGAGGGCCAACGGTAGACCTCAGTGGGGTGTGTCCAGGCTGCAATTAACCTAATGAACCTGCGGGGCACAGCAGTCCACCTGGCATGGACCGTCCCGATTGGCTGCATTGGGCTGACGGAATGAATTCCTATCGGGGCGGGGCAGCCCAGGGGCCAAGGGGGTCAGGGCTTGAGCCCTGGGTGGGCCCGGGGCTGGCTATATAAGGCCGGGCTCTGGCAGCGGAGCTTCACTCCGCCTTGGACGGCGCACCGCACAGGTCACTCCAGGCTGCGGCTGCACATCCCGAGGAACAGAAGCGGGCCTGCTCAGCTGTCTGCAAGGACCGGCGTTCCAGACCAAGTGGCCCGCTGCTCCGAGGGTCCAGCTCGCTCCAGGCTGTGACTCCACATCCCGAGGTCGCTGCCTGGCGACCGGGCAGCGAGGACCGGCCACCCCAGACTGCCTGTGCCGCCGCCCCGAGGACAGAGCCGCGACCGCGAGGACAGCGACGCCTGCACAGCTCTGGCGAGATGGCGGCAGGGTCCACTACGCTGCGCGCAGTGGAGAAGCTGCAGGTGCGTCTGGCCACTAAGACGGACCCGAGAAAGCTAGAGAAATATTTGCAGAAACTCTCCGCCTTGCCCATGACGGCAGACATCCTGGCGGAGACTGGAATCAGAAAGACGGTGAAGCGCCTGCGGAAGCACCAGCACGTGGGCGACTTTGCCAGAGACTTAGCGGCCCGGTGGAGGAAGCTGGTGCTCGTGGACCGAAACACCGGGCCTGACCCACAGGACCCTGAGGAGAGCGCTTCCCGACAGCGCTTCGGGGAGGCTCTTCAGGACCGGGAAAAGGCCTGGGGCTTCCCAGAAAACGCGACGGCCCCCAGGAGCCCATCTCACAGCCCTGAGCACAGACGGACAGCACGCAGAACACCTCCGGGGCAACAGAGACCTCACCCGAGGTCTCCCAGTCGCGAGCCCAGAGCCGAGAGAAAGCGCCCCAGAATGGCCCCAGCTGATTCCGGCCCCCATCGGGCCCCTCCAACGCGCACCGCTCCCCTCCCGATGCCCGAGGGCCCTGAGCCTGCTGTGCCCGGGAAGCAACGCGGAAGAGGCCATGCTCACGCCGCTCAGGGCGGGCCTCTGCTGGGTCAAGGCTGCCAGGGCCAACCCCAGGGGGAAGCGGTGGTGAGCCACAGCAAGGGGCACAAATCGTCCCGTGGGGCTTCGGCTCAGAAATCGCCTCCTGCCCAGGAAAGCCAGTCAGAGAGGCTGCAGGCGGCCGGCGCTGATTCGGCCGGGCTGAAAACGCTGCCCAGCCATGTCTTCTCAGAGCTCTGGGACCCCTCAGAGGCCTGGATGCAGGCCAACTACGATCTGCTGTCCGCTTTTGAGGCCATGACCTCCCAGGCAAACCCAGAAGCACTCTCCGCGCCAACGCTCCAGGAGGAAGCTGCTTTCCCTGGACGCAGAGTGAACGCTAAGATGCCGGTGTACTCGGGCTCCAGGCCTGCCTGCCAGCTCCAGGTGCCGACGCCGCGCCAGCAGTGCCTCCAGGTGCCTAGGAACAATCCGGACGCCCTCGGCGACGTGGAAGGGGTCCCCTACTCGGTTCTTGAACCCGTTCTGGAAGGGTGGACGCCCGATCAGCTGTACCGCACAGAGAAAGACAATCCCGCACTCTCTCGAGACACAGATGAATTATGGAGGATTCATTGTCTCCAGGACTTCAAGGAAGAAAAGCCACAGGAGCACGAGTCTTGGCGGGAGCTCTACCTGCGGCTTCGGGATGCCCGAGAGCAGCGGCTGCGAGTAGTGACCACGAAAATCCGATCCGCACGTGAAAACAAACCCAGCGGCCGACAGACAAAGATGATCTGTTTCAACTCTGTGGCCAAGACGCCTTATGATGCTTCCAGGAGGCAAGAGAAGTCTGCAGGAGCCGCTGACCCCGGAGACGGAGAGATCGAGCCAGCCCCCAAGCCCGCAGGAAGCAGCCAGACTCCCCCCGGCCTCGGGGACTGCGGCGGCGGCGGCGGCGGCGGCGGCGGCGGCAGCATTAGCGGGGGCAGCAGCAACGAGCATGCGGCGCCCGCGGACAAAACCCGAAAACAGGCTGTCAAGAAAGTGGCCCCGCTGATGGCCAAGGCAATTCGAGACTACAAGGGAAGATTCTCCCGACGATAATCTCAGGACTTGCCTTACAGATAAAATCTGGGGGGAGGAGGGCCAATGCAAAGTCAGTGCGGGTTGGGGAACGAAACTTCCGATGGACACCAGAACCTTTGGCTTGGAGCAAAGTTGAGCCTCCGAATCCTGCAGGCGTCAAGTGCTGGCCCTGTGATTTCTGCCTCCCACACCCAGCCACTGCCTCCCTGCTTGGAGGACACCTCAGAATTCACAAGATATTGTGAACGCATTCAGATCAATTCTACTTTGGTGGTTCACTGATGGTCTTTTAAATAACGCCCTAGTTGCAATCATAAATCAGGTACAAGATGTGAGATTCCCTTTTGTCATTTTTCCTTTCTTTTGAAATCATCGAGTACATAAGGAAGGACTTCTTACACACAAACTCTCAATCCATCAGTTGACACTGATAACTCCGACTATGCAAAATGTTTTGTTGTCCTTGGTGTTTTCGTTTAGAGAAAAGGCCGGGCATGATCCTGTAATCGTCAGCCATCCTCCTCTGGGAGGCCGAGGAAAGCAGATCGCTTCAGCCCAGGAGGTGGAGAACAGGCTGGGACAAACGGAGAAACCCCGTCTCCACAAAAGATACCGAGATGGGCCCGGCGTGGTGGCACGGCCCCTGTGGTCCCAGCTTCTTAGAGGGCTGAGGTGGCAGGATCGCCTGAACTGGGCAAGCGGAGGCTGCAGTGACCCTTCCTCATTCCACCACACTCCAGCCTGGGTGACACAAGCGGAGCACATCTCAAAGAAACCTGCTGTTTATTTGAAGGAACTCTTGGATTTCATACATAAATGCTAACAACTGCTACGTTCCTTAAGTCAAAATACTTTTACTAAGCACCGCAAGGAATCAATCCCAATCTTTTCACCCAGAACCCCCGTGAAAGAATGGCGACACCTTAATCAGCTTATTTAGGTTCTCGATCAGGAAGTCTAAACCGGCCAATCAGAGTTTCTAATTACCATGAGATGACCGGGTTAACTACCTTGAGTTCACCTCCTACGAGCTCCTGCAAGCTTTGGTGAAAGTTTGCATTCTAACTCAGGGCATTTGTTGGCTTCACACGGGCTGGTAATCACAGATCCGTGTGCCAGATACGACACACACACACATACACACAAAGAAAGACACACACACACACACACACACACACACACGCACACATAAGCACGCACAGGCACGTGCGCGCGCGCGCGCACACACACACACACACACACACACACACACACAAACACACACCATTAAGTAAACTTGGTTCGCAGGCGTCACCGACAGTGAGGGATAGAGAGAGAAATAGAAAGACCTAAGCCGCAAGGCAGAACCCAGCAAGGGCAGCAGAAGAGATCAAAGTCCTGTGCCCTTGGCTGTCAGCAGAGTGGGTGCTGGGAAGCTTCTGGAAGCAGGCACCTGAGCGGATGCCGGTGCACGTCAAAAGAGGCCTTCAAGCCTGAAGAACACGTAAGGAGCCAGAACAGGGTGCCACAGAGATACTACCCTTAAGGAAGACAGAAAAGCATTCGTTCCGGGGAAGGGGACATAATCCAATCAGCGACCCTGTGAAACTCAGACATGTCCGGGCACGGTGACCCACGCCTCTATTCCCATGGCTTTGGGAGGTCGAGGCCGGCGGACCCCCTGAGGTCCGGAGTTGCAGACCAGCCTGACCAACATGAGGAAATCCCGTCTCTTCTAAAAAGACGAAACTCGGTTGGGCTTGCTGGCAAGCGCCTGTAGTCCCAGCTACTCAGGGGGCTGAGACAGGAGAATCGCTTGAACCCGGGAGGCCGAGTTTGCAGTGAGCCCAGATCCCAGCATTGCACTCCAGCCTGGACAACAAAAGCCAAACTCCGTCTCAAGTTAAAAAAAACAAAACCTCAGAAAAGCTTCCCCAGCAAGGGCCAGAGACAACGCCGGTCTCTATTTCTTGACAGCAATTCAAGAGAGAATCTCGGGTGGCTTGCAAAACTCACAAGAGAGCAGAATATCCTCCCCAAGGCAGAGAAGCCACACGCTCTTTCTGGAGGTGGAGTAGCCACCGATCACCGTGCAGCCCCTCCCCACTCCCAGCCAGAAACCCCAGCCCCTCGGAACCAAATCCACTGGCAACAACCTTTCTTCCTGGAAAACGTTTCCCCTGCCAAAATGGAAAACAAACATGATACAAGCAAACGCATCTCAAAACACAAACACAAGGAAACAATCCGAGCAAGCTCTAGCCCCTCATAGCTCATCCATGCCCCCACTGGCATGCTACTGAAAACAGCGGCTGCACCCATTAAACTCATTCATTACTGGAGAACGAGACAAACCTTAGCGGATCCCTGCCCCCACAGCGACAATCCCGCTCGAAAACACAGAAAGGAAACAACCCCCGCACAAAATATAAATCTACCCCAGATAGAATTCAGCATCAACCTAAGGATCCTGCTGTAACATTACTACACTGACCCAGGACAGCTCAATTCCCTTCCCACCTATTTACAAGATAATCCTCATTCAGGGAGCTCTGGAAGCATCGCCAGTATTGCACTAGGATCCTCTTCGTGAGGCAGCTGGAAGTCTGAAAACACAGCAAATTTACTTATTTCTCTACACGACACGGAGGCTAATTCTCAGAAAAGGCTTAACGCCCTAATCCCCATGCCCCGATTCTCAGGCTATAACGATTATCTTTCTGCAGAAGAAACACACACACACACACACACACACACACACACACACACACACACACACACAGAGAGAGAGAGAGAGAGAGAGAGAGAAAGTCGTGCGAGAATGTAAACATTAAGCGAAATCACCGCCGACAGCAGAAACAATAGCCGACACCATAGACACTTCAAATGGTTCTGCTTTCCTCATTTGGACTGAAAGGTGAGAGTGGAACTCGTCTGCCCAAACCGTGGCACCGATATCAGCTGCAGGCCAGAGCAAGCCTTTCCGAGGAGATTTTAAGCAACCGGTGGGAGCAAGATCCTGAAGCATTTCTTCCAAGATTGGTCACAGGAGATGAAACCTGGCTCTACCGGCAGGATCCTGAAGACCAAGCACGAGGCCATGGCTACCAAGAGGTGGCAGTGCTCCAGTCGAAGCCGTGGAGGAGCAGTCAAGAGCAGAGGTCATGGCCACCGTTTGGGGGAGTGGGGGGATGCTAGAGGGATTCTGCTGGTTGACTTTCTGCAGGGCCAAACCCTGATCACATCTGCTCGCTAGCAGAGCGTTTTCAGAAAGTCAGCCAAAGCTGGAGCGAAGAAGGTCCCCACCAGAGAGTTCTTCTCCACCACGACAGTGTTCCTGATCATGGCTTTCTTCGAACAAGGGCAGCTGGGCAAGACCTGCCATGGGAAACCGTGAGGCGTCCACCTGACAGTCCTGATTTGGCGCCTGCTGACTTCTCTTTGTTTCCTCGTCTTGGAAAACCTGTAAAGGGCACCCAGTTTTCTTCAGTTAACAATGGAAAAAAGACTGCATGGAAATAGTTAAATTCCCAGGACCCTGGGGGCTTTAGGGATGGGCTAGACGGCGGGGAAAAGACACTGCTTCCAGAAGGGTCTTGAAGTTGATGGAGCCGAGGCTGAGAAGTAAAATACGCCTATTTCCTCTTTCTCCCTTAATCCCACTTTTCTACAAATGTTTCCAAGTCCCCTCACACAACGTCAATCCCAGGTAAAGAGTTGTCATCCTCTGTTGGTTCTTCTTCCTACGATTTTGTCTTGCGGTGTTGTTATTTTCGCTTTTACTCCCAAGAAGATTCTCTCTGTGTCTTTTGGAATCCACAGATGTGGAAGCTGGGAACATGGAGGGCCAACGGTAGACCTCAGTGGGGTGTGTCCAGGCTGCAATTAACCTAATGAACCTGCGGGGCACAGCAGTCCACCTGGCATGGACCGTCCCGATTGGCTGCATTGGGCTGACGGAATGAATTCCTATCGGGGCGGGGCAGCCCAGGGGCCAAGGGGGTCAGGGCTTGAGCCCTGGGTGGGCCCGGGGCTGGCTATATAAGGCCGGGCTCTGGCAGCGGAGCTTCACTCCGCCTTGGACGGCGCACCGCACAGGTCACTCCAGGCTGCGGCTGCACATCCCGAGGAACAGAAGCGGGCCTGCTCAGCTGTCTGCAAGGACCGGCGTTCCAGACCAAGTGGCCCGCTGCTCCGAGGGTCCAGCTCGCTCCAGGCTGTGACTCCACATCCCGAGGTCGCTGCCTGGCGACCGGGCAGCGAGGACCGGCCACCCCAGACTGCCTGTGCCGCCGCCCCGAGGACAGAGCCGCGACCGCGAGGACAGCGACGCCTGCACAGCTCTGGCGAGATGGCGGCAGGGTCCACTACGCTGCGCGCAGTGGAGAAGCTGCAGGTGCGTCTGGCCACTAAGACGGACCCGAGAAAGCTAGAGAAATATTTGCAGAAACTCTCCGCCTTGCCCATGACGGCAGACATCCTGGCGGAGACTGGAATCAGAAAGACGGTGAAGCGCCTGCGGAAGCACCAGCACGTGGGCGACTTTGCCAGAGACTTAGCGGCCCGGTGGAGGAAGCTGGTGCTCGTGGACCGAAACACCGGGCCTGACCCACAGGACCCTGAGGAGAGCGCTTCCCGACAGCGCTTCGGGGAGGCTCTTCAGGACCGGGAAAAGGCCTGGGGCTTCCCAGAAAACGCGACGGCCCCCAGGAGCCCATCTCACAGCCCTGAGCACAGACGGACAGCACGCAGAACACCTCCGGGGCAACAGAGACCTCACCCGAGGTCTCCCAGTCGCGAGCCCAGAGCCGAGAGAAAGCGCCCCAGAATGGCCCCAGCTGATTCCGGCCCCCATCGGGCCCCTCCAACGCGCACCGCTCCCCTCCCGATGCCCGAGGGCCCTGAGCCTGCTGTGCCCGGGAAGCAACGCGGAAGAGGCCATGCTCACGCCGCTCAGGGCGGGCCTCTGCTGGGTCAAGGCTGCCAGGGCCAACCCCAGGGGGAAGCGGTGGTGAGCCACAGCAAGGGGCACAAATCGTCCCGTGGGGCTTCGGCTCAGAAATCGCCTCCTGCCCAGGAAAGCCAGTCAGAGAGGCTGCAGGCGGCCGGCGCTGATTCGGCCGGGCTGAAAACGCTGCCCAGCCATGTCTTCTCAGAGCTCTGGGACCCCTCAGAGGCCTGGATGCAGGCCAACTACGATCTGCTGTCCGCTTTTGAGGCCATGACCTCCCAGGCAAACCCAGAAGCACTCTCCGCGCCAACGCTCCAGGAGGAAGCTGCTTTCCCTGGACGCAGAGTGAACGCTAAGATGCCGGTGTACTCGGGCTCCAGGCCTGCCTGCCAGCTCCAGGTGCCGACGCCGCGCCAGCAGTGCCTCCAGGTGCCTAGGAACAATCCGGACGCCCTCGGCGACGTGGAAGGGGTCCCCTACTCGGTTCTTGAACCCGTTCTGGAAGGGTGGACGCCCGATCAGCTGTACCGCACAGAGAAAGACAATCCCGCACTCTCTCGAGACACAGATGAATTATGGAGGATTCATTGTCTCCAGGACTTCAAGGAAGAAAAGCCACAGGAGCACGAGTCTTGGCGGGAGCTCTACCTGCGGCTTCGGGATGCCCGAGAGCAGCGGCTGCGAGTAGTGACCACGAAAATCCGATCCGCACGTGAAAACAAACCCAGCGGCCGACAGACAAAGATGATCTGTTTCAACTCTGTGGCCAAGACGCCTTATGATGCTTCCAGGAGGCAAGAGAAGTCTGCAGGAGCCGCTGACCCCGGAGACGGAGAGATCGAGCCAGCCCCCAAGCCCGCAGGAAGCAGCCAGACTCCCCCCGGCCTCGGGGACTGCGGCGGCGGCGGCGGCGGCGGCGGCGGCGGCAGCATTAGCGGGGGCAGCAGCAACGAGCATGCGGCGCCCGCGGACAAAACCCGAAAACAGGCTGTCAAGAAAGTGGCCCCGCTGATGGCCAAGGCAATTCGAGACTACAAGGGAAGATTCTCCCGACGATAATCTCAGGACTTGCCTTACAGATAAAATCTGGGGGGAGGAGGGCCAATGCAAAGTCAGTGCGGGTTGGGGAACGAAACTTCCGATGGACACCAGAACCTTTGGCTTGGAGCAAAGTTGAGCCTCCGAATCCTGCAGGCGTCAAGTGCTGGCCCTGTGATTTCTGCCTCCCACACCCAGCCACTGCCTCCCTGCTTGGAGGACACCTCAGAATTCACAAGATATTGTGAACGCATTCAGATCAATTCTACTTTGGTGGTTCACTGATGGTCTTTTAAATAACGCCCTAGTTGCAATCATAAATCAGGTACAAGATGTGAGATTCCCTTTTGTCATTTTTCCTTTCTTTTGAAATCATCGAGTACATAAGGAAGGACTTCTTACACACAAACTCTCAATCCATCAGTTGACACTGATAACTCCGACTATGCAAAATGTTTTGTTGTCCTTGGTGTTTTCGTTTAGAGAAAAGGCCGGGCATGATCCTGTAATCGTCAGCCATCCTCCTCTGGGAGGCCGAGGAAAGCAGATCGCTTCAGCCCAGGAGGTGGAGAACAGGCTGGGACAAACGGAGAAACCCCGTCTCCACAAAAGATACCGAGATGGGCCCGGCGTGGTGGCACGGCCCCTGTGGTCCCAGCTTCTTAGAGGGCTGAGGTGGCAGGATCGCCTGAACTGGGCAAGCGGAGGCTGCAGTGACCCTTCCTCATTCCACCACACTCCAGCCTGGGTGACACAAGCGGAGCACATCTCAAAGAAACCTGCTGTTTATTTGAAGGAACTCTTGGATTTCATACATAAATGCTAACAACTGCTACGTTCCTTAAGTCAAAATACTTTTACTAAGCACCGCAAGGAATCAATCCCAATCTTTTCACCCAGAACCCCCGTGAAAGAATGGCGACACCTTAATCAGCTTATTTAGGTTCTCGATCAGGAAGTCTAAACCGGCCAATCAGAGTTTCTAATTACCATGAGATGACCGGGTTAACTACCTTGAGTTCACCTCCTACGAGCTCCTGCAAGCTTTGGTGAAAGTTTGCATTCTAACTCAGGGCATTTGTTGGCTTCACACGGGCTGGTAATCACAGATCCGTGTGCCAGATACGACACACACACACATACACACAAAGAAAGACACACACACACACACACACACACACACACGCACACATAAGCACGCACAGGCACGTGCGCGCGCGCGCACACACACACACACACACACACACACACACACAAACACACACCATTAAGTAAACTTGGTTCGCAGGCGTCACCGACAGTGAGGGATAGAGAGAGAAATAGAAAGACCTAAGCCGCAAGGCAGAACCCAGCAAGGGCAGCAGAAGAGATCAAAGTCCTGTGCCCTTGGCTGTCAGCAGAGTGGGTGCTGGGAAGCTTCTGGAAGCAGGCACCTGAGCGGATGCCGGTGCACGTCAAAAGAGGCCTTCAAGCCTGAAGAACACGTAAGGAGCCAGAACAGGGTGCCACAGAGATACTACCCTTAAGGAAGACAGAAAAGCATTCGTTCCGGGGAAGGGGACATAATCCAATCAGCGACCCTGTGAAACTCAGACATGTCCGGGCACGGTGACCCACGCCTCTATTCCCATGGCTTTGGGAGGTCGAGGCCGGCGGACCCCCTGAGGTCCGGAGTTGCAGACCAGCCTGACCAACATGAGGAAATCCCGTCTCTTCTAAAAAGACGAAACTCGGTTGGGCTTGCTGGCAAGCGCCTGTAGTCCCAGCTACTCAGGGGGCTGAGACAGGAGAATCGCTTGAACCCGGGAGGCCGAGTTTGCAGTGAGCCCAGATCCCAGCATTGCACTCCAGCCTGGACAACAAAAGCCAAACTCCGTCTCAAGTTAAAAAAAACAAAACCTCAGAAAAGCTTCCCCAGCAAGGGCCAGAGACAACGCCGGTCTCTATTTCTTGACAGCAATTCAAGAGAGAATCTCGGGTGGCTTGCAAAACTCACAAGAGAGCAGAATATCCTCCCCAAGGCAGAGAAGCCACACGCTCTTTCTGGAGGTGGAGTAGCCACCGATCACCGTGCAGCCCCTCCCCACTCCCAGCCAGAAACCCCAGCCCCTCGGAACCAAATCCACTGGCAACAACCTTTCTTCCTGGAAAACGTTTCCCCTGCCAAAATGGAAAACAAACATGATACAAGCAAACGCATCTCAAAACACAAACACAAGGAAACAATCCGAGCAAGCTCTAGCCCCTCATAGCTCATCCATGCCCCCACTGGCATGCTACTGAAAACAGCGGCTGCACCCATTAAACTCATTCATTACTGGAGAACGAGACAAACCTTAGCGGATCCCTGCCCCCACAGCGACAATCCCGCTCGAAAACACAGAAAGGAAACAACCCCCGCACAAAATATAAATCTACCCCAGATAGAATTCAGCATCAACCTAAGGATCCTGCTGTAACATTACTACACTGACCCAGGACAGCTCAATTCCCTTCCCACCTATTTACAAGATAATCCTCATTCAGGGAGCTCTGGAAGCATCGCCAGTATTGCACTAGGATCCTCTTCGTGAGGCAGCTGGAAGTCTGAAAACACAGCAAATTTACTTATTTCTCTACACGACACGGAGGCTAATTCTCAGAAAAGGCTTAACGCCCTAATCCCCATGCCCCGATTCTCAGGCTATAACGATTATCTTTCTGCAGAAGAAACACACACACACACACACACACACACACACACACACACACACACACACAGAGAGAGAGAGAGAGAGAGAGAGAAAAAGTCGTGCGAGAATGTAAACATTAAGCGAAATCACCGCCGACAGCAGAAACAATAGCCGACACCATAGACACTTCAAATGGTTCTGCTTTCCTCATTTGGACTGAAAGGTGAGAGTGGAACTCGTCTGCCCAAACCGTGGCACCGATATCAGCTGCAGGCCAGAGCAAGCCTTTCCGAGGAGATTTTAAGCAACCGGTGGGAGCAAGATCCTGAAGCATTTCTTCCAAGATTGGTCACAGGAGATGAAACCTGGCTCTACCGGCAGGATCCTGAAGACCAAGCACGAGGCCATGGCTACCAAGAGGTGGCAGTGCTCCAGTCGAAGCCGTGGAGGAGCAGTCAAGAGCAGAGGTCATGGCCACCGTTTGGGGGAGTGGGGGGATGCTAGAGGGATTCTGCTGGTTGACTTTCTGCAGGGCCAAACCCTGATCACATCTGCTCGCTAGCAGAGCGTTTTCAGAAAGTCAGCCAAAGCTGGAGCGAAGAAGGTCCCCACCAGAGAGTTCTTCTCCACCACGACAGTGTTCCTGATCATGGCTTTCTTCGAACAAGGGCAGCTGGGCAAGACCTGCCATGGGAAACCGTGAGGCGTCCACCTGACAGTCCTGATTTGGCGCCTGCTGACTTCTCTTTGTTTCCTCGTCTTGGAAAACCTGTAAAGGGCACCCAGTTTTCTTCAGTTAACAATGGAAAAAAGACTGCATGGAAATAGTTAAATTCCCAGGACCCTGGGGGCTTTAGGGATGGGCTAGACGGCGGGGAAAAGACACTGCTTCCAGAAGGGTCTTGAAGTTGATGGAGCCGAGGCTGAGAAGTAAAATACGCCTATTTCCTCTTTCTCCCTTAATCCCACTTTTCTACAAATGTTTCCAAGTCCCCTCACACAACGTCAATCCCAGGTAAAGAGTTGTCATCCTCTGTTGGTTCTTCTTCCTACGATTTTGTCTTGCGGTGTTGTTATTTTCGCTTTTACTCCCAAGAAGATTCTCTCTGTGTCTTTTGGAATCCACAGATGTGGAAGCTGGGAACATGGAGGGCCAACGGTAGACCTCAGTGGGGTGTGTCCAGGCTGCAATTAACCTAATGAACCTGCGGGGCACAGCAGTCCACCTGGCATGGACCGTCCCGATTGGCTGCATTGGGCTGACGGAATGAATTCCTATCGGGGCGGGGCAGCCCAGGGGCCAAGGGGGTCAGGGCTTGAGCCCTGGGTGGGCCCGGGGCTGGCTATATAAGGCCGGGCTCTGGCAGCGGAGCTTCACTCCGCCTTGGACGGCGCACCGCACAGGTCACTCCAGGCTGCGGCTGCACATCCCGAGGAACAGAAGCGGGCCTGCTCAGCTGTCTGCAAGGACCGGCGTTCCAGACCAAGTGGCCCGCTGCTCCGAGGGTCCAGCTCGCTCCAGGCTGTGACTCCACATCCCGAGGTCGCTGCCTGGCGACCGGGCAGCGAGGACCGGCCACCCCAGACTGCCTGTGCCGCCGCCCCGAGGACAGAGCCGCGACCGCGAGGACAGCGACGCCTGCACAGCTCTGGCGAGATGGCGGCAGGGTCCACTACGCTGCGCGCAGTGGAGAAGCTGCAGGTGCGTCTGGCCACTAAGACGGACCCGAGAAAGCTAGAGAAATATTTGCAGAAACTCTCCGCCTTGCCCATGACGGCAGACATCCTGGCGGAGACTGGAATCAGAAAGACGGTGAAGCGCCTGCGGAAGCACCAGCACGTGGGCGACTTTGCCAGAGACTTAGCGGCCCGGTGGAGGAAGCTGGTGCTCGTGGACCGAAACACCGGGCCTGACCCACAGGACCCTGAGGAGAGCGCTTCCCGACAGCGCTTCGGGGAGGCTCTTCAGGACCGGGAAAAGGCCTGGGGCTTCCCAGAAAACGCGACGGCCCCCAGGAGCCCATCTCACAGCCCTGAGCACAGACGGACAGCACGCAGAACACCTCCGGGGCAACAGAGACCTCACCCGAGGTCTCCCAGTCGCGAGCCCAGAGCCGAGAGAAAGCGCCCCAGAATGGCCCCAGCTGATTCCGGCCCCCATCGGGCCCCTCCAACGCGCACCGCTCCCCTCCCGATGCCCGAGGGCCCTGAGCCTGCTGTGCCCGGGAAGCAACGCGGAAGAGGCCATGCTCACGCCGCTCAGGGCGGGCCTCTGCTGGGTCAAGGCTGCCAGGGCCAACCCCAGGGGGAAGCGGTGGTGAGCCACAGCAAGGGGCACAAATCGTCCCGTGGGGCTTCGGCTCAGAAATCGCCTCCTGCCCAGGAAAGCCAGTCAGAGAGGCTGCAGGCGGCCGGCGCTGATTCGGCCGGGCTGAAAACGCTGCCCAGCCATGTCTTCTCAGAGCTCTGGGACCCCTCAGAGGCCTGGATGCAGGCCAACTACGATCTGCTGTCCGCTTTTGAGGCCATGACCTCCCAGGCAAACCCAGAAGCACTCTCCGCGCCAACGCTCCAGGAGGAAGCTGCTTTCCCTGGACGCAGAGTGAACGCTAAGATGCCGGTGTACTCGGGCTCCAGGCCTGCCTGCCAGCTCCAGGTGCCGACGCCGCGCCAGCAGTGCCTCCAGGTGCCTAGGAACAATCCGGACGCCCTCGGCGACGTGGAAGGGGTCCCCTACTCGGTTCTTGAACCCGTTCTGGAAGGGTGGACGCCCGATCAGCTGTACCGCACAGAGAAAGACAATCCCGCACTCTCTCGAGACACAGATGAATTATGGAGGATTCATTGTCTCCAGGACTTCAAGGAAGAAAAGCCACAGGAGCACGAGTCTTGGCGGGAGCTCTACCTGCGGCTTCGGGATGCCCGAGAGCAGCGGCTGCGAGTAGTGACCACGAAAATCCGATCCGCACGTGAAAACAAACCCAGCGGCCGACAGACAAAGATGATCTGTTTCAACTCTGTGGCCAAGACGCCTTATGATGCTTCCAGGAGGCAAGAGAAGTCTGCAGGAGCCGCTGACCCCGGAGACGGAGAGATCGAGCCAGCCCCCAAGCCCGCAGGAAGCAGCCAGACTCCCCCCGGCCTCGGGGACTGCGGCGGCGGCGGCGGCGGCGGCGGCGGCGGCAGCATTAGCGGGGGCAGCAGCAACGAGCATGCGGCGCCCGCGGACAAAACCCGAAAACAGGCTGTCAAGAAAGTGGCCCCGCTGATGGCCAAGGCAATTCGAGACTACAAGGGAAGATTCTCCCGACGATAATCTCAGGACTTGCCTTACAGATAAAATCTGGGGGGAGGAGGGCCAATGCAAAGTCAGTGCGGGTTGGGGAACGAAACTTCCGATGGACACCAGAACCTTTGGCTTGGAGCAAAGTTGAGCCTCCGAATCCTGCAGGCGTCAAGTGCTGGCCCTGTGATTTCTGCCTCCCACACCCAGCCACTGCCTCCCTGCTTGGAGGACACCTCAGAATTCACAAGATATTGTGAACGCATTCAGATCAATTCTACTTTGGTGGTTCACTGATGGTCTTTTAAATAACGCCCTAGTTGCAATCATAAATCAGGTACAAGATGTGAGATTCCCTTTTGTCATTTTTCCTTTCTTTTGAAATCATCGAGTACATAAGGAAGGACTTCTTACACACAAACTCTCAATCCATCAGTTGACACTGATAACTCCGACTATGCAAAATGTTTTGTTGTCCTTGGTGTTTTCGTTTAGAGAAAAGGCCGGGCATGATCCTGTAATCGTCAGCCATCCTCCTCTGGGAGGCCGAGGAAAGCAGATCGCTTCAGCCCAGGAGGTGGAGAACAGGCTGGGACAAACGGAGAAACCCCGTCTCCACAAAAGATACCGAGATGGGCCCGGCGTGGTGGCACGGCCCCTGTGGTCCCAGCTTCTTAGAGGGCTGAGGTGGCAGGATCGCCTGAACTGGGCAAGCGGAGGCTGCAGTGACCCTTCCTCATTCCACCACACTCCAGCCTGGGTGACACAAGCGGAGCACATCTCAAAGAAACCTGCTGTTTATTTGAAGGAACTCTTGGATTTCATACATAAATGCTAACAACTGCTACGTTCCTTAAGTCAAAATACTTTTACTAAGCACCGCAAGGAATCAATCCCAATCTTTTCACCCAGAACCCCCGTGAAAGAATGGCGACACCTTAATCAGCTTATTTAGGTTCTCGATCAGGAAGTCTAAACCGGCCAATCAGAGTTTCTAATTACCATGAGATGACCGGGTTAACTACCTTGAGTTCACCTCCTACGAGCTCCTGCAAGCTTTGGTGAAAGTTTGCATTCTAACTCAGGGCATTTGTTGGCTTCACACGGGCTGGTAATCACAGATCCGTGTGCCAGATACGACACACACACACATACACACAAAGAAAGACACACACACACACACACACACACACACACGCACACATAAGCACGCACAGGCACGTGCGCGCGCGCGCACACACACACACACACACACACACACACACACAAACACACACCATTAAGTAAACTTGGTTCGCAGGCGTCACCGACAGTGAGGGATAGAGAGAGAAATAGAAAGACCTAAGCCGCAAGGCAGAACCCAGCAAGGGCAGCAGAAGAGATCAAAGTCCTGTGCCCTTGGCTGTCAGCAGAGTGGGTGCTGGGAAGCTTCTGGAAGCAGGCACCTGAGCGGATGCCGGTGCACGTCAAAAGAGGCCTTCAAGCCTGAAGAACACGTAAGGAGCCAGAACAGGGTGCCACAGAGATACTACCCTTAAGGAAGACAGAAAAGCATTCGTTCCGGGGAAGGGGACATAATCCAATCAGCGACCCTGTGAAACTCAGACATGTCCGGGCACGGTGACCCACGCCTCTATTCCCATGGCTTTGGGAGGTCGAGGCCGGCGGACCCCCTGAGGTCCGGAGTTGCAGACCAGCCTGACCAACATGAGGAAATCCCGTCTCTTCTAAAAAGACGAAACTCGGTTGGGCTTGCTGGCAAGCGCCTGTAGTCCCAGCTACTCAGGGGGCTGAGACAGGAGAATCGCTTGAACCCGGGAGGCCGAGTTTGCAGTGAGCCCAGATCCCAGCATTGCACTCCAGCCTGGACAACAAAAGCCAAACTCCGTCTCAAGTTAAAAAAAACAAAACCTCAGAAAAGCTTCCCCAGCAAGGGCCAGAGACAACGCCGGTCTCTATTTCTTGACAGCAATTCAAGAGAGAATCTCGGGTGGCTTGCAAAACTCACAAGAGAGCAGAATATCCTCCCCAAGGCAGAGAAGCCACACGCTCTTTCTGGAGGTGGAGTAGCCACCGATCACCGTGCAGCCCCTCCCCACTCCCAGCCAGAAACCCCAGCCCCTCGGAACCAAATCCACTGGCAACAACCTTTCTTCCTGGAAAACGTTTCCCCTGCCAAAATGGAAAACAAACATGATACAAGCAAACGCATCTCAAAACACAAACACAAGGAAACAATCCGAGCAAGCTCTAGCCCCTCATAGCTCATCCATGCCCCCACTGGCATGCTACTGAAAACAGCGGCTGCACCCATTAAACTCATTCATTACTGGAGAACGAGACAAACCTTAGCGGATCCCTGCCCCCACAGCGACAATCCCGCTCGAAAACACAGAAAGGAAACAACCCCCGCACAAAATATAAATCTACCCCAGATAGAATTCAGCATCAACCTAAGGATCCTGCTGTAACATTACTACACTGACCCAGGACAGCTCAATTCCCTTCCCACCTATTTACAAGATAATCCTCATTCAGGGAGCTCTGGAAGCATCGCCAGTATTGCACTAGGATCCTCTTCGTGAGGCAGCTGGAAGTCTGAAAACACAGCAAATTTACTTATTTCTCTACACGACACGGAGGCTAATTCTCAGAAAAGGCTTAACGCCCTAATCCCCATGCCCCGATTCTCAGGCTATAACGATTATCTTTCTGCAGAAGAAACACACACACACACACACACACACACACACACACACACACACACACACACACAGAGAGAGAGAGAGAGAGAGAGAGAGAAAGTCGTGCGAGAATGTAAACATTAAGCGAAATCACCGCCGACAGCAGAAACAATAGCCGACACCATAGACACTTCAAATGGTTCTGCTTTCCTCATTTGGACTGAAAGGTGAGAGTGGAACTCGTCTGCCCAAACCGTGGCACCGATATCAGCTGCAGGCCAGAGCAAGCCTTTCCGAGGAGATTTTAAGCAACCGGTGGGAGCAAGATCCTGAAGCATTTCTTCCAAGATTGGTCACAGGAGATGAAACCTGGCTCTACCGGCAGGATCCTGAAGACCAAGCACGAGGCCATGGCTACCAAGAGGTGGCAGTGCTCCAGTCGAAGCCGTGGAGGAGCAGTCAAGAGCAGAGGTCATGGCCACCGTTTGGGGGAGTGGGGGGATGCTAGAGGGATTCTGCTGGTTGACTTTCTGCAGGGCCAAACCCTGATCACATCTGCTCGCTAGCAGAGCGTTTTCAGAAAGTCAGCCAAAGCTGGAGCGAAGAAGGTCCCCACCAGAGAGTTCTTCTCCACCACGACAGTGTTCCTGATCATGGCTTTCTTCGAACAAGGGCAGCTGGGCAAGACCTGCCATGGGAAACCGTGAGGCGTCCACCTGACAGTCCTGATTTGGCGCCTGCTGACTTCTCTTTGTTTCCTCGTCTTGGAAAACCTGTAAAGGGCACCCAGTTTTCTTCAGTTAACAATGGAAAAAAGACTGCATGGAAATAGTTAAATTCCCAGGACCCTGGGGGCTTTAGGGATGGGCTAGACGGCGGGGAAAAGACACTGCTTCCAGAAGGGTCTTGAAGTTGATGGAGCCGAGGCTGAGAAGTAAAATACGCCTATTTCCTCTTTCTCCCTTAATCCCACTTTTCTACAAATGTTTCCAAGTCCCCTCACACAACGTCAATCCCAGGTAAAGAGTTGTCATCCTCTGTTGGTTCTTCTTCCTACGATTTTGTCTTGCGGTGTTGTTATTTTCGCTTTTACTCCCAAGAAGATTCTCTCTGTGTCTTTTGGAATCCACAGATGTGGAAGCTGGGAACATGGAGGGCCAACGGTAGACCTCAGTGGGGTGTGTCCAGGCTGCAATTAACCTAATGAACCTGCGGGGCACAGCAGTCCACCTGGCATGGACCGTCCCGATTGGCTGCATTGGGCTGACGGAATGAATTCCTATCGGGGCGGGGCAGCCCAGGGGCCAAGGGGGTCAGGGCTTGAGCCCTGGGTGGGCCCGGGGCTGGCTATATAAGGCCGGGCTCTGGCAGCGGAGCTTCACTCCGCCTTGGACGGCGCACCGCACAGGTCACTCCAGGCTGCGGCTGCACATCCCGAGGAACAGAAGCGGGCCTGCTCAGCTGTCTGCAAGGACCGGCGTTCCAGACCAAGTGGCCCGCTGCTCCGAGGGTCCAGCTCGCTCCAGGCTGTGACTCCACATCCCGAGGTCGCTGCCTGGCGACCGGGCAGCGAGGACCGGCCACCCCAGACTGCCTGTGCCGCCGCCCCGAGGACAGAGCCGCGACCGCGAGGACAGCGACGCCTGCACAGCTCTGGCGAGATGGCGGCAGGGTCCACTACGCTGCGCGCAGTGGAGAAGCTGCAGGTGCGTCTGGCCACTAAGACGGACCCGAGAAAGCTAGAGAAATATTTGCAGAAACTCTCCGCCTTGCCCATGACGGCAGACATCCTGGCGGAGACTGGAATCAGAAAGACGGTGAAGCGCCTGCGGAAGCACCAGCACGTGGGCGACTTTGCCAGAGACTTAGCGGCCCGGTGGAGGAAGCTGGTGCTCGTGGACCGAAACACCGGGCCTGACCCACAGGACCCTGAGGAGAGCGCTTCCCGACAGCGCTTCGGGGAGGCTCTTCAGGACCGGGAAAAGGCCTGGGGCTTCCCAGAAAACGCGACGGCCCCCAGGAGCCCATCTCACAGCCCTGAGCACAGACGGACAGCACGCAGAACACCTCCGGGGCAACAGAGACCTCACCCGAGGTCTCCCAGTCGCGAGCCCAGAGCCGAGAGAAAGCGCCCCAGAATGGCCCCAGCTGATTCCGGCCCCCATCGGGCCCCTCCAACGCGCACCGCTCCCCTCCCGATGCCCGAGGGCCCTGAGCCTGCTGTGCCCGGGAAGCAACGCGGAAGAGGCCATGCTCACGCCGCTCAGGGCGGGCCTCTGCTGGGTCAAGGCTGCCAGGGCCAACCCCAGGGGGAAGCGGTGGTGAGCCACAGCAAGGGGCACAAATCGTCCCGTGGGGCTTCGGCTCAGAAATCGCCTCCTGCCCAGGAAAGCCAGTCAGAGAGGCTGCAGGCGGCCGGCGCTGATTCGGCCGGGCTGAAAACGCTGCCCAGCCATGTCTTCTCAGAGCTCTGGGACCCCTCAGAGGCCTGGATGCAGGCCAACTACGATCTGCTGTCCGCTTTTGAGGCCATGACCTCCCAGGCAAACCCAGAAGCACTCTCCGCGCCAACGCTCCAGGAGGAAGCTGCTTTCCCTGGACGCAGAGTGAACGCTAAGATGCCGGTGTACTCGGGCTCCAGGCCTGCCTGCCAGCTCCAGGTGCCGACGCCGCGCCAGCAGTGCCTCCAGGTGCCTAGGAACAATCCGGACGCCCTCGGCGACGTGGAAGGGGTCCCCTACTCGGTTCTTGAACCCGTTCTGGAAGGGTGGACGCCCGATCAGCTGTACCGCACAGAGAAAGACAATCCCGCACTCTCTCGAGACACAGATGAATTATGGAGGATTCATTGTCTCCAGGACTTCAAGGAAGAAAAGCCACAGGAGCACGAGTCTTGGCGGGAGCTCTACCTGCGGCTTCGGGATGCCCGAGAGCAGCGGCTGCGAGTAGTGACCACGAAAATCCGATCCGCACGTGAAAACAAACCCAGCGGCCGACAGACAAAGATGATCTGTTTCAACTCTGTGGCCAAGACGCCTTATGATGCTTCCAGGAGGCAAGAGAAGTCTGCAGGAGCCGCTGACCCCGGAGACGGAGAGATCGAGCCAGCCCCCAAGCCCGCAGGAAGCAGCCAGACTCCCCCCGGCCTCGGGGACTGCGGCGGCGGCGGCGGCGGCGGCGGCGGCGGCAGCATTAGCGGGGGCAGCAGCAACGAGCATGCGGCGCCCGCGGACAAAACCCGAAAACAGGCTGTCAAGAAAGTGGCCCCGCTGATGGCCAAGGCAATTCGAGACTACAAGGGAAGATTCTCCCGACGATAATCTCAGGACTTGCCTTACAGATAAAATCTGGGGGGAGGAGGGCCAATGCAAAGTCAGTGCGGGTTGGGGAACGAAACTTCCGATGGACACCAGAACCTTTGGCTTGGAGCAAAGTTGAGCCTCCGAATCCTGCAGGCGTCAAGTGCTGGCCCTGTGATTTCTGCCTCCCACACCCAGCCACTGCCTCCCTGCTTGGAGGACACCTCAGAATTCACAAGATATTGTGAACGCATTCAGATCAATTCTACTTTGGTGGTTCACTGATGGTCTTTTAAATAACGCCCTAGTTGCAATCATAAATCAGGTACAAGATGTGAGATTCCCTTTTGTCATTTTTCCTTTCTTTTGAAATCATCGAGTACATAAGGAAGGACTTCTTACACACAAACTCTCAATCCATCAGTTGACACTGATAACTCCGACTATGCAAAATGTTTTGTTGTCCTTGGTGTTTTCGTTTAGAGAAAAGGCCGGGCATGATCCTGTAATCGTCAGCCATCCTCCTCTGGGAGGCCGAGGAAAGCAGATCGCTTCAGCCCAGGAGGTGGAGAACAGGCTGGGACAAACGGAGAAACCCCGTCTCCACAAAAGATACCGAGATGGGCCCGGCGTGGTGGCACGGCCCCTGTGGTCCCAGCTTCTTAGAGGGCTGAGGTGGCAGGATCGCCTGAACTGGGCAAGCGGAGGCTGCAGTGACCCTTCCTCATTCCACCACACTCCAGCCTGGGTGACACAAGCGGAGCACATCTCAAAGAAACCTGCTGTTTATTTGAAGGAACTCTTGGATTTCATACATAAATGCTAACAACTGCTACGTTCCTTAAGTCAAAATACTTTTACTAAGCACCGCAAGGAATCAATCCCAATCTTTTCACCCAGAACCCCCGTGAAAGAATGGCGACACCTTAATCAGCTTATTTAGGTTCTCGATCAGGAAGTCTAAACCGGCCAATCAGAGTTTCTAATTACCATGAGATGACCGGGTTAACTACCTTGAGTTCACCTCCTACGAGCTCCTGCAAGCTTTGGTGAAAGTTTGCATTCTAACTCAGGGCATTTGTTGGCTTCACACGGGCTGGTAATCACAGATCCGTGTGCCAGATACGACACACACACACATACACACAAAGAAAGACACACACACACACACACACACACACACACGCACACATAAGCACGCACAGGCACGTGCGCGCGCGCGCACACACACACACACACACACACACACACACACAAACACACACCATTAAGTAAACTTGGTTCGCAGGCGTCACCGACAGTGAGGGATAGAGAGAGAAATAGAAAGACCTAAGCCGCAAGGCAGAACCCAGCAAGGGCAGCAGAAGAGATCAAAGTCCTGTGCCCTTGGCTGTCAGCAGAGTGGGTGCTGGGAAGCTTCTGGAAGCAGGCACCTGAGCGGATGCCGGTGCACGTCAAAAGAGGCCTTCAAGCCTGAAGAACACGTAAGGAGCCAGAACAGGGTGCCACAGAGATACTACCCTTAAGGAAGACAGAAAAGCATTCGTTCCGGGGAAGGGGACATAATCCAATCAGCGACCCTGTGAAACTCAGACATGTCCGGGCACGGTGACCCACGCCTCTATTCCCATGGCTTTGGGAGGTCGAGGCCGGCGGACCCCCTGAGGTCCGGAGTTGCAGACCAGCCTGACCAACATGAGGAAATCCCGTCTCTTCTAAAAAGACGAAACTCGGTTGGGCTTGCTGGCAAGCGCCTGTAGTCCCAGCTACTCAGGGGGCTGAGACAGGAGAATCGCTTGAACCCGGGAGGCCGAGTTTGCAGTGAGCCCAGATCCCAGCATTGCACTCCAGCCTGGACAACAAAAGCCAAACTCCGTCTCAAGTTAAAAAAAACAAAACCTCAGAAAAGCTTCCCCAGCAAGGGCCAGAGACAACGCCGGTCTCTATTTCTTGACAGCAATTCAAGAGAGAATCTCGGGTGGCTTGCAAAACTCACAAGAGAGCAGAATATCCTCCCCAAGGCAGAGAAGCCACACGCTCTTTCTGGAGGTGGAGTAGCCACCGATCACCGTGCAGCCCCTCCCCACTCCCAGCCAGAAACCCCAGCCCCTCGGAACCAAATCCACTGGCAACAACCTTTCTTCCTGGAAAACGTTTCCCCTGCCAAAATGGAAAACAAACATGATACAAGCAAACGCATCTCAAAACACAAACACAAGGAAACAATCCGAGCAAGCTCTAGCCCCTCATAGCTCATCCATGCCCCCACTGGCATGCTACTGAAAACAGCGGCTGCACCCATTAAACTCATTCATTACTGGAGAACGAGACAAACCTTAGCGGATCCCTGCCCCCACAGCGACAATCCCGCTCGAAAACACAGAAAGGAAACAACCCCCGCACAAAATATAAATCTACCCCAGATAGAATTCAGCATCAACCTAAGGATCCTGCTGTAACATTACTACACTGACCCAGGACAGCTCAATTCCCTTCCCACCTATTTACAAGATAATCCTCATTCAGGGAGCTCTGGAAGCATCGCCAGTATTGCACTAGGATCCTCTTCGTGAGGCAGCTGGAAGTCTGGAAACACAGCAAATTTACTTATTTCTCTACACGACACGGAGGCTAATTCTCAGAAAAGGCTTAACGCCCTAATCCCCATGCCCCGATTCTCAGGCTATAACGATTATCTTTCTGCAGAAGAAACACACACACACACACACACACACACACACACACACACACACACACAGAGAGAGAGAGAGAGAGAGAGAGAAAAAGTCGTGCGAGAATGTAAACATTAAGCGAAATCACCGCCGACAGCAGAAACAATAGCCGACACCATAGACACTTCAAATGGTTCTGCTTTCCTCATTTGGACTGAAAGGTGAGAGTGGAACTCGTCTGCCCAAACCGTGGCACCGATATCAGCTGCAGGCCAGAGCAAGCCTTTCCGAGGAGATTTTAAGCAACCGGTGGGAGCAAGATCCTGAAGCATTTCTTCCAAGATTGGTCACAGGAGATGAAACCTGGCTCTACCGGCAGGATCCTGAAGACCAAGCACGAGGCCATGGCTACCAAGAGGTGGCAGTGCTCCAGTCGAAGCCGTGGAGGAGCAGTCAAGAGCAGAGGTCATGGCCACCGTTTGGGGGAGTGGGGGGATGCTAGAGGGATTCTGCTGGTTGACTTTCTGCAGGGCCAAACCCTGATCACATCTGCTCGCTAGCAGAGCGTTTTCAGAAAGTCAGCCAAAGCTGGAGCGAAGAAGGTCCCCACCAGAGAGTTCTTCTCCACCACGACAGTGTTCCTGATCATGGCTTTCTTCGAACAAGGGCAGCTGGGCAAGACCTGCCATGGGAAACCGTGAGGCGTCCACCTGACAGTCCTGATTTGGCGCCTGCTGACTTCTCTTTGTTTCCTCGTCTTGGAAAACCTGTAAAGGGCACCCAGTTTTCTTCAGTTAACAATGGAAAAAAGACTGCATGGAAATAGTTAAATTCCCAGGACCCTGGGGGCTTTAGGGATGGGCTAGACGGCGGGGAAAAGACACTGCTTCCAGAAGGGTCTTGAAGTTGATGGAGCCGAGGCTGAGAAGTAAAATACGCCTATTTCCTCTTTCTCCCTTAATCCCACTTTTCTACAAATGTTTCCAAGTCCCCTCACACAACGTCAATCCCAGGTAAAGAGTTGTCATCCTCTGTTGGTTCTTCTTCCTACGATTTTGTCTTGCGGTGTTGTTATTTTCGCTTTTACTCCCAAGAAGATTCTCTCTGTGTCTTTTGGAATCCACAGATGTGGAAGCTGGGAACATGGAGGGCCAACGGTAGACCTCAGTGGGGTGTGTCCAGGCTGCAATTAACCTAATGAACCTGCGGGGCACAGCAGTCCACCTGGCATGGACCGTCCCGATTGGCTGCATTGGGCTGACGGAATGAATTCCTATCGGGGCGGGGCAGCCCAGGGGCCAAGGGGGTCAGGGCTTGAGCCCTGGGTGGGCCCGGGGCTGGCTATATAAGGCCGGGCTCTGGCAGCGGAGCTTCACTCCGCCTTGGACGGCGCACCGCACAGGTCACTCCAGGCTGCGGCTGCACATCCCGAGGAACAGAAGCGGGCCTGCTCAGCTGTCTGCAAGGACCGGCGTTCCAGACCAAGTGGCCCGCTGCTCCGAGGGTCCAGCTCGCTCCAGGCTGTGACTCCACATCCCGAGGTCGCTGCCTGGCGACCGGGCAGCGAGGACCGGCCACCCCAGACTGCCTGTGCCGCCGCCCCGAGGACAGAGCCGCGACCGCGAGGACAGCGACGCCTGCACAGCTCTGGCGAGATGGCGGCAGGGTCCACTACGCTGCGCGCAGTGGAGAAGCTGCAGGTGCGTCTGGCCACTAAGACGGACCCGAGAAAGCTAGAGAAATATTTGCAGAAACTCTCCGCCTTGCCCATGACGGCAGACATCCTGGCGGAGACTGGAATCAGAAAGACGGTGAAGCGCCTGCGGAAGCACCAGCACGTGGGCGACTTTGCCAGAGACTTAGCGGCCCGGTGGAGGAAGCTGGTGCTCGTGGACCGAAACACCGGGCCTGACCCACAGGACCCTGAGGAGAGCGCTTCCCGACAGCGCTTCGGGGAGGCTCTTCAGGACCGGGAAAAGGCCTGGGGCTTCCCAGAAAACGCGACGGCCCCCAGGAGCCCATCTCACAGCCCTGAGCACAGACGGACAGCACGCAGAACACCTCCGGGGCAACAGAGACCTCACCCGAGGTCTCCCAGTCGCGAGCCCAGAGCCGAGAGAAAGCGCCCCAGAATGGCCCCAGCTGATTCCGGCCCCCATCGGGCCCCTCCAACGCGCACCGCTCCCCTCCCGATGCCCGAGGGCCCTGAGCCTGCTGTGCCCGGGAAGCAACGCGGAAGAGGCCATGCTCACGCCGCTCAGGGCGGGCCTCTGCTGGGTCAAGGCTGCCAGGGCCAACCCCAGGGGGAAGCGGTGGTGAGCCACAGCAAGGGGCACAAATCGTCCCGTGGGGCTTCGGCTCAGAAATCGCCTCCTGCCCAGGAAAGCCAGTCAGAGAGGCTGCAGGCGGCCGGCGCTGATTCGGCCGGGCTGAAAACGCTGCCCAGCCATGTCTTCTCAGAGCTCTGGGACCCCTCAGAGGCCTGGATGCAGGCCAACTACGATCTGCTGTCCGCTTTTGAGGCCATGACCTCCCAGGCAAACCCAGAAGCACTCTCCGCGCCAACGCTCCAGGAGGAAGCTGCTTTCCCTGGACGCAGAGTGAACGCTAAGATGCCGGTGTACTCGGGCTCCAGGCCTGCCTGCCAGCTCCAGGTGCCGACGCCGCGCCAGCAGTGCCTCCAGGTGCCTAGGAACAATCCGGACGCCCTCGGCGACGTGGAAGGGGTCCCCTACTCGGTTCTTGAACCCGTTCTGGAAGGGTGGACGCCCGATCAGCTGTACCGCACAGAGAAAGACAATCCCGCACTCTCTCGAGACACAGATGAATTATGGAGGATTCATTGTCTCCAGGACTTCAAGGAAGAAAAGCCACAGGAGCACGAGTCTTGGCGGGAGCTCTACCTGCGGCTTCGGGATGCCCGAGAGCAGCGGCTGCGAGTAGTGACCACGAAAATCCGATCCGCACGTGAAAACAAACCCAGCGGCCGACAGACAAAGATGATCTGTTTCAACTCTGTGGCCAAGACGCCTTATGATGCTTCCAGGAGGCAAGAGAAGTCTGCAGGAGCCGCTGACCCCGGAGACGGAGAGATCGAGCCAGCCCCCAAGCCCGCAGGAAGCAGCCAGACTCCCCCCGGCCTCGGGGACTGCGGCGGCGGCGGCGGCGGCGGCGGCGGCGGCAGCATTAGCGGGGGCAGCAGCAACGAGCATGCGGCGCCCGCGGACAAAACCCGAAAACAGGCTGTCAAGAAAGTGGCCCCGCTGATGGCCAAGGCAATTCGAGACTACAAGGGAAGATTCTCCCGACGATAATCTCAGGACTTGCCTTACAGATAAAATCTGGGGGGAGGAGGGCCAATGCAAAGTCAGTGCGGGTTGGGGAACGAAACTTCCGATGGACACCAGAACCTTTGGCTTGGAGCAAAGTTGAGCCTCCGAATCCTGCAGGCGTCAAGTGCTGGCCCTGTGATTTCTGCCTCCCACACCCAGCCACTGCCTCCCTGCTTGGAGGACACCTCAGAATTCACAAGATATTGTGAACGCATTCAGATCAATTCTACTTTGGTGGTTCACTGATGGTCTTTTAAATAACGCCCTAGTTGCAATCATAAATCAGGTACAAGATGTGAGATTCCCTTTTGTCATTTTTCCTTTCTTTTGAAATCATCGAGTACATAAGGAAGGACTTCTTACACACAAACTCTCAATCCATCAGTTGACACTGATAACTCCGACTATGCAAAATGTTTTGTTGTCCTTGGTGTTTTCGTTTAGAGAAAAGGCCGGGCATGATCCTGTAATCGTCAGCCATCCTCCTCTGGGAGGCCGAGGAAAGCAGATCGCTTCAGCCCAGGAGGTGGAGAACAGGCTGGGACAAACGGAGAAACCCCGTCTCCACAAAAGATACCGAGATGGGCCCGGCGTGGTGGCACGGCCCCTGTGGTCCCAGCTTCTTAGAGGGCTGAGGTGGCAGGATCGCCTGAACTGGGCAAGCGGAGGCTGCAGTGACCCTTCCTCATTCCACCACACTCCAGCCTGGGTGACACAAGCGGAGCACATCTCAAAGAAACCTGCTGTTTATTTGAAGGAACTCTTGGATTTCATACATAAATGCTAACAACTGCTACGTTCCTTAAGTCAAAATACTTTTACTAAGCACCGCAAGGAATCAATCCCAATCTTTTCACCCAGAACCCCCGTGAAAGAATGGCGACACCTTAATCAGCTTATTTAGGTTCTCGATCAGGAAGTCTAAACCGGCCAATCAGAGTTTCTAATTACCATGAGATGACCGGGTTAACTACCTTGAGTTCACCTCCTACGAGCTCCTGCAAGCTTTGGTGAAAGTTTGCATTCTAACTCAGGGCATTTGTTGGCTTCACACGGGCTGGTAATCACAGATCCGTGTGCCAGATACGACACACACACACATACACACAAAGAAAGACACACACACACACACACACACACACACACGCACACATAAGCACGCACAGGCACGTGCGCGCGCGCGCACACACACACACACACACACACACACACACACACAAACACACACCATTAAGTAAACTTGGTTCGCAGGCGTCACCGACAGTGAGGGATAGAGAGAGAAATAGAAAGACCTAAGCCGCAAGGCAGAACCCAGCAAGGGCAGCAGAAGAGATCAAAGTCCTGTGCCCTTGGCTGTCAGCAGAGTGGGTGCTGGGAAGCTTCTGGAAGCAGGCACCTGAGCGGATGCCGGTGCACGTCAAAAGAGGCCTTCAAGCCTGAAGAACACGTAAGGAGCCAGAACAGGGTGCCACAGAGATACTACCCTTAAGGAAGACAGAAAAGCATTCGTTCCGGGGAAGGGGACATAATCCAATCAGCGACCCTGTGAAACTCAGACATGTCCGGGCACGGTGACCCACGCCTCTATTCCCATGGCTTTGGGAGGTCGAGGCCGGCGGACCCCCTGAGGTCCGGAGTTGCAGACCAGCCTGACCAACATGAGGAAATCCCGTCTCTTCTAAAAAGACGAAACTCGGTTGGGCTTGCTGGCAAGCGCCTGTAGTCCCAGCTACTCAGGGGGCTGAGACAGGAGAATCGCTTGAACCCGGGAGGCCGAGTTTGCAGTGAGCCCAGATCCCAGCATTGCACTCCAGCCTGGACAACAAAAGCCAAACTCCGTCTCAAGTTAAAAAAAACAAAACCTCAGAAAAGCTTCCCCAGCAAGGGCCAGAGACAACGCCGGTCTCTATTTCTTGACAGCAATTCAAGAGAGAATCTCGGGTGGCTTGCAAAACTCACAAGAGAGCAGAATATCCTCCCCAAGGCAGAGAAGCCACACGCTCTTTCTGGAGGTGGAGTAGCCACCGATCACCGTGCAGCCCCTCCCCACTCCCAGCCAGAAACCCCAGCCCCTCGGAACCAAATCCACTGGCAACAACCTTTCTTCCTGGAAAACGTTTCCCCTGCCAAAATGGAAAACAAACATGATACAAGCAAACGCATCTCAAAACACAAACACAAGGAAACAATCCGAGCAAGCTCTAGCCCCTCATAGCTCATCCATGCCCCCACTGGCATGCTACTGAAAACAGCGGCTGCACCCATTAAACTCATTCATTACTGGAGAACGAGACAAACCTTAGCGGATCCCTGCCCCCACAGCGACAATCCCGCTCGAAAACACAGAAAGGAAACAACCCCCGCACAAAATATAAATCTACCCCAGATAGAATTCAGCATCAACCTAAGGATCCTGCTGTAACATTACTACACTGACCCAGGACAGCTCAATTCCCTTCCCACCTATTTACAAGATAATCCTCATTCAGGGAGCTCTGGAAGCATCGCCAGTATTGCACTAGGATCCTCTTCGTGAGGCAGCTGGAAGTCTGGAAACACAGCAAATTTACTTATTTCTCTACACGACACGGAGGCTAATTCTCAGAAAAGGCTTAACGCCCTAATCCCCATGCCCCGATTCTCAGGCTATAACGATTATCTTTCTGCAGAAGAAACACACACACACACACACACACACACACACACACACACACACACACACACACACACAGAGAGAGAGAGAGAGAGAGAGAAAAAGTCGTGCGAGAATGTAAACATTAAGCGAAATCACCGCCGACAGCAGAAACAATAGCCGACACCATAGACACTTCAAATGGTTCTGCTTTCCTCATTTGGACTGAAAGGTGAGAGTGGAACTCGTCTGCCCAAACCGTGGCACCGATATCAGCTGCAGGCCAGAGCAAGCCTTTCCGAGGAGATTTTAAGCAACCGGTGGGAGCAAGATCCTGAAGCATTTCTTCCAAGATTGGTCACAGGAGATGAAACCTGGCTCTACCGGCAGGATCCTGAAGACCAAGCACGAGGCCATGGCTACCAAGAGGTGGCAGTGCTCCAGTCGAAGCCGTGGAGGAGCAGTCAAGAGCAGAGGTCATGGCCACCGTTTGGGGGAGTGGGGGGATGCTAGAGGGATTCTGCTGGTTGACTTTCTGCAGGGCCAAACCCTGATCACATCTGCTCGCTAGCAGAGCGTTTTCAGAAAGTCAGCCAAAGCTGGAGCGAAGAAGGTCCCCACCAGAGAGTTCTTCTCCACCACGACAGTGTTCCTGATCATGGCTTTCTTCGAACAAGGGCAGCTGGGCAAGACCTGCCATGGGAAACCGTGAGGCGTCCACCTGACAGTCCTGATTTGGCGCCTGCTGACTTCTCTTTGTTTCCTCGTCTTGGAAAACCTGTAAAGGGCACCCAGTTTTCTTCAGTTAACAATGGAAAAAAGACTGCATGGAAATAGTTAAATTCCCAGGACCCTGGGGGCTTTAGGGATGGGCTAGACGGCGGGGAAAAGACACTGCTTCCAGAAGGGTCTTGAAGTTGATGGAGCCGAGGCTGAGAAGTAAAATACGCCTATTTCCTCTTTCTCCCTTAATCCCACTTTTCTACAAATGTTTCCAAGTCCCCTCACACAACGTCAATCCCAGGTAAAGAGTTGTCATCCTCTGTTGGTTCTTCTTCCTACGATTTTGTCTTGCGGTGTTGTTATTTTCGCTTTTACTCCCAAGAAGATTCTCTCTGTGTCTTTTGGAATCCACAGATGTGGAAGCTGGGAACATGGAGGGCCAACGGTAGACCTCAGTGGGGTGTGTCCAGGCTGCAATTAACCTAATGAACCTGCGGGGCACAGCAGTCCACCTGGCATGGACCGTCCCGATTGGCTGCATTGGGCTGACGGAATGAATTCCTATCGGGGCGGGGCAGCCCAGGGGCCAAGGGGGTCAGGGCTTGAGCCCTGGGTGGGCCCGGGGCTGGCTATATAAGGCCGGGCTCTGGCAGCGGAGCTTCACTCCGCCTTGGACGGCGCACCGCACAGGTCACTCCAGGCTGCGGCTGCACATCCCGAGGAACAGAAGCGGGCCTGCTCAGCTGTCTGCAAGGACCGGCGTTCCAGACCAAGTGGCCCGCTGCTCCGAGGGTCCAGCTCGCTCCAGGCTGTGACTCCACATCCCGAGGTCGCTGCCTGGCGACCGGGCAGCGAGGACCGGCCACCCCAGACTGCCTGTGCCGCCGCCCCGAGGACAGAGCCGCGACCGCGAGGACAGCGACGCCTGCACAGCTCTGGCGAGATGGCGGCAGGGTCCACTACGCTGCGCGCAGTGGAGAAGCTGCAGGTGCGTCTGGCCACTAAGACGGACCCGAGAAAGCTAGAGAAATATTTGCAGAAACTCTCCGCCTTGCCCATGACGGCAGACATCCTGGCGGAGACTGGAATCAGAAAGACGGTGAAGCGCCTGCGGAAGCACCAGCACGTGGGCGACTTTGCCAGAGACTTAGCGGCCCGGTGGAGGAAGCTGGTGCTCGTGGACCGAAACACCGGGCCTGACCCACAGGACCCTGAGGAGAGCGCTTCCCGACAGCGCTTCGGGGAGGCTCTTCAGGACCGGGAAAAGGCCTGGGGCTTCCCAGAAAACGCGACGGCCCCCAGGAGCCCATCTCACAGCCCTGAGCACAGACGGACAGCACGCAGAACACCTCCGGGGCAACAGAGACCTCACCCGAGGTCTCCCAGTCGCGAGCCCAGAGCCGAGAGAAAGCGCCCCAGAATGGCCCCAGCTGATTCCGGCCCCCATCGGGCCCCTCCAACGCGCACCGCTCCCCTCCCGATGCCCGAGGGCCCTGAGCCTGCTGTGCCCGGGAAGCAACGCGGAAGAGGCCATGCTCACGCCGCTCAGGGCGGGCCTCTGCTGGGTCAAGGCTGCCAGGGCCAACCCCAGGGGGAAGCGGTGGTGAGCCACAGCAAGGGGCACAAATCGTCCCGTGGGGCTTCGGCTCAGAAATCGCCTCCTGCCCAGGAAAGCCAGTCAGAGAGGCTGCAGGCGGCCGGCGCTGATTCGGCCGGGCTGAAAACGCTGCCCAGCCATGTCTTCTCAGAGCTCTGGGACCCCTCAGAGGCCTGGATGCAGGCCAACTACGATCTGCTGTCCGCTTTTGAGGCCATGACCTCCCAGGCAAACCCAGAAGCACTCTCCGCGCCAACGCTCCAGGAGGAAGCTGCTTTCCCTGGACGCAGAGTGAACGCTAAGATGCCGGTGTACTCGGGCTCCAGGCCTGCCTGCCAGCTCCAGGTGCCGACGCCGCGCCAGCAGTGCCTCCAGGTGCCTAGGAACAATCCGGACGCCCTCGGCGACGTGGAAGGGGTCCCCTACTCGGTTCTTGAACCCGTTCTGGAAGGGTGGACGCCCGATCAGCTGTACCGCACAGAGAAAGACAATCCCGCACTCTCTCGAGACACAGATGAATTATGGAGGATTCATTGTCTCCAGGACTTCAAGGAAGAAAAGCCACAGGAGCACGAGTCTTGGCGGGAGCTCTACCTGCGGCTTCGGGATGCCCGAGAGCAGCGGCTGCGAGTAGTGACCACGAAAATCCGATCCGCACGTGAAAACAAACCCAGCGGCCGACAGACAAAGATGATCTGTTTCAACTCTGTGGCCAAGACGCCTTATGATGCTTCCAGGAGGCAAGAGAAGTCTGCAGGAGCCGCTGACCCCGGAGACGGAGAGATCGAGCCAGCCCCCAAGCCCGCAGGAAGCAGCCAGACTCCCCCCGGCCTCGGGGACTGCGGCGGCGGCGGCGGCGGCGGCGGCGGCGGCAGCATTAGCGGGGGCAGCAGCAACGAGCATGCGGCGCCCGCGGACAAAACCCGAAAACAGGCTGTCAAGAAAGTGGCCCCGCTGATGGCCAAGGCAATTCGAGACTACAAGGGAAGATTCTCCCGACGATAATCTCAGGACTTGCCTTACAGATAAAATCTGGGGGGAGGAGGGCCAATGCAAAGTCAGTGCGGGTTGGGGAACGAAACTTCCGATGGACACCAGAACCTTTGGCTTGGAGCAAAGTTGAGCCTCCGAATCCTGCAGGCGTCAAGTGCTGGCCCTGTGATTTCTGCCTCCCACACCCAGCCACTGCCTCCCTGCTTGGAGGACACCTCAGAATTCACAAGATATTGTGAACGCATTCAGATCAATTCTACTTTGGTGGTTCACTGATGGTCTTTTAAATAACGCCCTAGTTGCAATCATAAATCAGGTACAAGATGTGAGATTCCCTTTTGTCATTTTTCCTTTCTTTTGAAATCATCGAGTACATAAGGAAGGACTTCTTACACACAAACTCTCAATCCATCAGTTGACACTGATAACTCCGACTATGCAAAATGTTTTGTTGTCCTTGGTGTTTTCGTTTAGAGAAAAGGCCGGGCATGATCCTGTAATCGTCAGCCATCCTCCTCTGGGAGGCCGAGGAAAGCAGATCGCTTCAGCCCAGGAGGTGGAGAACAGGCTGGGACAAACGGAGAAACCCCGTCTCCACAAAAGATACCGAGATGGGCCCGGCGTGGTGGCACGGCCCCTGTGGTCCCAGCTTCTTAGAGGGCTGAGGTGGCAGGATCGCCTGAACTGGGCAAGCGGAGGCTGCAGTGACCCTTCCTCATTCCACCACACTCCAGCCTGGGTGACACAAGCGGAGCACATCTCAAAGAAACCTGCTGTTTATTTGAAGGAACTCTTGGATTTCATACATAAATGCTAACAACTGCTACGTTCCTTAAGTCAAAATACTTTTACTAAGCACCGCAAGGAATCAATCCCAATCTTTTCACCCAGAACCCCCGTGAAAGAATGGCGACACCTTAATCAGCTTATTTAGGTTCTCGATCAGGAAGTCTAAACCGGCCAATCAGAGTTTCTAATTACCATGAGATGACCGGGTTAACTACCTTGAGTTCACCTCCTACGAGCTCCTGCAAGCTTTGGTGAAAGTTTGCATTCTAACTCAGGGCATTTGTTGGCTTCACACGGGCTGGTAATCACAGATCCGTGTGCCAGATACGACACACACACACATACACACAAAGAAAGACACACACACACACACACACACACACACACGCACACATAAGCACGCACAGGCACGTGCGCGCGCGCGCGCACACACACACACACACACACACACACACACACAAACACACACCATTAAGTAAACTTGGTTCGCAGGCGTCACCGACAGTGAGGGATAGAGAGAGAAATAGAAAGACCTAAGCCGCAAGGCAGAACCCAGCAAGGGCAGCAGAAGAGATCAAAGTCCTGTGCCCTTGGCTGTCAGCAGAGTGGGTGCTGGGAAGCTTCTGGAAGCAGGCACCTGAGCGGATGCCGGTGCACGTCAAAAGAGGCCTTCAAGCCTGAAGAACACGTAAGGAGCCAGAACAGGGTGCCACAGAGATACTACCCTTAAGGAAGACAGAAAAGCATTCGTTCCGGGGAAGGGGACATAATCCAATCAGCGACCCTGTGAAACTCAGACATGTCCGGGCACGGTGACCCACGCCTCTATTCCCATGGCTTTGGGAGGTCGAGGCCGGCGGACCCCCTGAGGTCCGGAGTTGCAGACCAGCCTGACCAACATGAGGAAATCCCGTCTCTTCTAAAAAGACGAAACTCGGTTGGGCTTGCTGGCAAGCGCCTGTAGTCCCAGCTACTCAGGGGGCTGAGACAGGAGAATCGCTTGAACCCGGGAGGCCGAGTTTGCAGTGAGCCCAGATCCCAGCATTGCACTCCAGCCTGGACAACAAAAGCCAAACTCCGTCTCAAGTTAAAAAAAACAAAACCTCAGAAAAGCTTCCCCAGCAAGGGCCAGAGACAACGCCGGTCTCTATTTCTTGACAGCAATTCAAGAGAGAATCTCGGGTGGCTTGCAAAACTCACAAGAGAGCAGAATATCCTCCCCAAGGCAGAGAAGCCACACGCTCTTTCTGGAGGTGGAGTAGCCACCGATCACCGTGCAGCCCCTCCCCACTCCCAGCCAGAAACCCCAGCCCCTCGGAACCAAATCCACTGGCAACAACCTTTCTTCCTGGAAAACGTTTCCCCTGCCAAAATGGAAAACAAACATGATACAAGCAAACGCATCTCAAAACACAAACACAAGGAAACAATCCGAGCAAGCTCTAGCCCCTCATAGCTCATCCATGCCCCCACTGGCATGCTACTGAAAACAGCGGCTGCACCCATTAAACTCATTCATTACTGGAGAACGAGACAAACCTTAGCGGATCCCTGCCCCCACAGCGACAATCCCGCTCGAAAACACAGAAAGGAAACAACCCCCGCACAAAATATAAATCTACCCCAGATAGAATTCAGCATCAACCTAAGGATCCTGCTGTAACATTACTACACTGACCCAGGACAGCTCAATTCCCTTCCCACCTATTTACAAGATAATCCTCATTCAGGGAGCTCTGGAAGCATCGCCAGTATTGCACTAGGATCCTCTTCGTGAGGCAGCTGGAAGTCTGAAAACACAGCAAATTTACTTATTTCTCTACACGACACGGAGGCTAATTCTCAGAAAAGGCTTAACGCCCTAATCCCCATGCCCCGATTCTCAGGCTATAACGATTATCTTTCTGCAGAAGAAACACACACACACACACACACACACACACACACACACACACACACACACACACAGAGAGAGAGAGAGAGAGAGAGAGAGAAAGTCGTGCGAGAATGTAAACATTAAGCGAAATCACCGCCGACAGCAGAAACAATAGCCGACACCATAGACACTTCAAATGGTTCTGCTTTCCTCATTTGGACTGAAAGGTGAGAGTGGAACTCGTCTGCCCAAACCGTGGCACCGATATCAGCTGCAGGCCAGAGCAAGCCTTTCCGAGGAGATTTTAAGCAACCGGTGGGAGCAAGATCCTGAAGCATTTCTTCCAAGATTGGTCACAGGAGATGAAACCTGGCTCTACCGGCAGGATCCTGAAGACCAAGCACGAGGCCATGGCTACCAAGAGGTGGCAGTGCTCCAGTCGAAGCCGTGGAGGAGCAGTCAAGAGCAGAGGTCATGGCCACCGTTTGGGGGAGTGGGGGGATGCTAGAGGGATTCTGCTGGTTGACTTTCTGCAGGGCCAAACCCTGATCACATCTGCTCGCTAGCAGAGCGTTTTCAGAAAGTCAGCCAAAGCTGGAGCGAAGAAGGTCCCCACCAGAGAGTTCTTCTCCACCACGACAGTGTTCCTGATCATGGCTTTCTTCGAACAAGGGCAGCTGGGCAAGACCTGCCATGGGAAACCGTGAGGCGTCCACCTGACAGTCCTGATTTGGCGCCTGCTGACTTCTCTTTGTTTCCTCGTCTTGGAAAACCTGTAAAGGGCACCCAGTTTTCTTCAGTTAACAATGGAAAAAAGACTGCATGGAAATAGTTAAATTCCCAGGACCCTGGGGGCTTTAGGGATGGGCTAGACGGCGGGGAAAAGACACTGCTTCCAGAAGGGTCTTGAAGTTGATGGAGCCGAGGCTGAGAAGTAAAATACGCCTATTTCCTCTTTCTCCCTTAATCCCACTTTTCTACAAATGTTTCCAAGTCCCCTCACACAACGTCAATCCCAGGTAAAGAGTTGTCATCCTCTGTTGGTTCTTCTTCCTACGATTTTGTCTTGCGGTGTTGTTATTTTCGCTTTTACTCCCAAGAAGATTCTCTCTGTGTCTTTTGGAATCCACAGATGTGGAAGCTGGGAACATGGAGGGCCAACGGTAGACCTCAGTGGGGTGTGTCCAGGCTGCAATTAACCTAATGAACCTGCGGGGCACAGCAGTCCACCTGGCATGGACCGTCCCGATTGGCTGCATTGGGCTGACGGAATGAATTCCTATCGGGGCGGGGCAGCCCAGGGGCCAAGGGGGTCAGGGCTTGAGCCCTGGGTGGGCCCGGGGCTGGCTATATAAGGCCGGGCTCTGGCAGCGGAGCTTCACTCCGCCTTGGACGGCGCACCGCACAGGTCACTCCAGGCTGCGGCTGCACATCCCGAGGAACAGAAGCGGGCCTGCTCAGCTGTCTGCAAGGACCGGCGTTCCAGACCAAGTGGCCCGCTGCTCCGAGGGTCCAGCTCGCTCCAGGCTGTGACTCCACATCCCGAGGTCGCTGCCTGGCGACCGGGCAGCGAGGACCGGCCACCCCAGACTGCCTGTGCCGCCGCCCCGAGGACAGAGCCGCGACCGCGAGGACAGCGACGCCTGCACAGCTCTGGCGAGATGGCGGCAGGGTCCACTACGCTGCGCGCAGTGGAGAAGCTGCAGGTGCGTCTGGCCACTAAGACGGACCCGAGAAAGCTAGAGAAATATTTGCAGAAACTCTCCGCCTTGCCCATGACGGCAGACATCCTGGCGGAGACTGGAATCAGAAAGACGGTGAAGCGCCTGCGGAAGCACCAGCACGTGGGCGACTTTGCCAGAGACTTAGCGGCCCGGTGGAGGAAGCTGGTGCTCGTGGACCGAAACACCGGGCCTGACCCACAGGACCCTGAGGAGAGCGCTTCCCGACAGCGCTTCGGGGAGGCTCTTCAGGACCGGGAAAAGGCCTGGGGCTTCCCAGAAAACGCGACGGCCCCCAGGAGCCCATCTCACAGCCCTGAGCACAGACGGACAGCACGCAGAACACCTCCGGGGCAACAGAGACCTCACCCGAGGTCTCCCAGTCGCGAGCCCAGAGCCGAGAGAAAGCGCCCCAGAATGGCCCCAGCTGATTCCGGCCCCCATCGGGCCCCTCCAACGCGCACCGCTCCCCTCCCGATGCCCGAGGGCCCTGAGCCTGCTGTGCCCAGGAAGCAACGCGGAAGAGGCCATGCTCACGCCGCTCAGGGCGGGCCTCTGCTGGGTCAAGGCTGCCAGGGCCAACCCCAGGGGGAAGCGGTGGTGAGCCACAGCAAGGGGCACAAATCGTCCCGTGGGGCTTCGGCTCAGAAATCGCCTCCTGCCCAGGAAAGCCAGTCAGAGAGGCTGCAGGCGGCCGGCGCTGATTCGGCCGGGCTGAAAACGCTGCCCAGCCATGTCTTCTCAGAGCTCTGGGACCCCTCAGAGGCCTGGATGCAGGCCAACTACGATCTGCTGTCCGCTTTTGAGGCCATGACCTCCCAGGCAAACCCAGAAGCACTCTCCGCGCCAACGCTCCAGGAGGAAGCTGCTTTCCCTGGACGCAGAGTGAACGCTAAGATGCCGGTGTACTCGGGCTCCAGGCCTGCCTGCCAGCTCCAGGTGCCGACGCCGCGCCAGCAGTGCCTCCAGGTGCCTAGGAACAATCCGGACGCCCTCGGCGACGTGGAAGGGGTCCCCTACTCGGTTCTTGAACCCGTTCTGGAAGGGTGGACGCCCGATCAGCTGTACCGCACAGAGAAAGACAATCCCGCACTCTCTCGAGACACAGATGAATTATGGAGGATTCATTGTCTCCAGGACTTCAAGGAAGAAAAGCCACAGGAGCACGAGTCTTGGCGGGAGCTCTACCTGCGGCTTCGGGATGCCCGAGAGCAGCGGCTGCGAGTAGTGACCACGAAAATCCGATCCGCACGTGAAAACAAACCCAGCGGCCGACAGACAAAGATGATCTGTTTCAACTCTGTGGCCAAGACGCCTTATGATGCTTCCAGGAGGCAAGAGAAGTCTGCAGGAGCCGCTGACCCCGGAGACGGAGAGATCGAGCCAGCCCCCAAGCCCGCAGGAAGCAGCCAGACTCCCCCCGGCCTCGGGGACTGCGGCGGCGGCGGCGGCGGCGGCGGCGGCGGCAGCATTAGCGGGGGCAGCAGCAACGAGCATGCGGCGCCCGCGGACAAAACCCGAAAACAGGCTGTCAAGAAAGTGGCCCCGCTGATGGCCAAGGCAATTCGAGACTACAAGGGAAGATTCTCCCGACGATAATCTCAGGACTTGCCTTACAGATAAAATCTGGGGGGAGGAGGGCCAATGCAAAGTCAGTGCGGGTTGGGGAACGAAACTTCCGATGGACACCAGAACCTTTGGCTTGGAGCAAAGTTGAGCCTCCGAATCCTGCAGGCGTCAAGTGCTGGCCCTGTGATTTCTGCCTCCCACACCCAGCCACTGCCTCCCTGCTTGGAGGACACCTCAGAATTCACAAGATATTGTGAACGCATTCAGATCAATTCTACTTTGGTGGTTCACTGATGGTCTTTTAAATAACGCCCTAGTTGCAATCATAAATCAGGTACAAGATGTGAGATTCCCTTTTGTCATTTTTCCTTTCTTTTGAAATCATCGAGTACATAAGGAAGGACTTCTTACACACAAACTCTCAATCCATCAGTTGACACTGATAACTCCGACTATGCAAAATGTTTTGTTGTCCTTGGTGTTTTCGTTTAGAGAAAAGGCCGGGCATGATCCTGTAATCGTCAGCCATCCTCCTCTGGGAGGCCGAGGAAAGCAGATCGCTTCAGCCCAGGAGGTGGAGAACAGGCTGGGACAAACGGAGAAACCCCGTCTCCACAAAAGATACCGAGATGGGCCCGGCGTGGTGGCACGGCCCCTGTGGTCCCAGCTTCTTAGAGGGCTGAGGTGGCAGGATCGCCTGAACTGGGCAAGCGGAGGCTGCAGTGACCCTTCCTCATTCCACCACACTCCAGCCTGGGTGACACAAGCGGAGCACATCTCAAAGAAACCTGCTGTTTATTTGAAGGAACTCTTGGATTTCATACATAAATGCTAACAACTGCTACGTTCCTTAAGTCAAAATACTTTTACTAAGCACCGCAAGGAATCAATCCCAATCTTTTCACCCAGAACCCCCGTGAAAGAATGGCGACACCTTAATCAGCTTATTTAGGTTCTCGATCAGGAAGTCTAAACCGGCCAATCAGAGTTTCTAATTACCATGAGATGACCGGGTTAACTACCTTGAGTTCACCTCCTACGAGCTCCTGCAAGCTTTGGTGAAAGTTTGCATTCTAACTCAGGGCATTTGTTGGCTTCACACGGGCTGGTAATCACAGATCCGTGTGCCAGATACGACACACACACACATACACACAAAGAAAGACACACACACACACACACACACACACACGCACACATAAGCACGCACAGGCACGTGCGCGCGCGCGCACACACACACACACACACACACACACACACACAAACACACACCATTAAGTAAACTTGGTTCGCAGGCGTCACCGACAGTGAGGGATAGAGAGAGAAATAGAAAGACCTAAGCCGCAAGGCAGAACCCAGCAAGGGCAGCAGAAGAGATCAAAGTCCTGTGCCCTTGGCTGTCAGCAGAGTGGGTGCTGGGAAGCTTCTGGAAGCAGGCACCTGAGCGGATGCCGGTGCACGTCAAAAGAGGCCTTCAAGCCTGAAGAACACGTAAGGAGCCAGAACAGGGTGCCACAGAGATACTACCCTTAAGGAAGACAGAAAAGCATTCGTTCCGGGGAAGGGGACATAATCCAATCAGCGACCCTGTGAAACTCAGACATGTCCGGGCACGGTGACCCACGCCTCTATTCCCATGGCTTTGGGAGGTCGAGGCCGGCGGACCCCCTGAGGTCCGGAGTTGCAGACCAGCCTGACCAACATGAGGAAATCCCGTCTCTTCTAAAAAGACGAAACTCGGTTGGGCTTGCTGGCAAGCGCCTGTAGTCCCAGCTACTCAGGGGGCTGAGACAGGAGAATCGCTTGAACCCGGGAGGCCGAGTTTGCAGTGAGCCCAGATCCCAGCATTGCACTCCAGCCTGGACAACAAAAGCCAAACTCCGTCTCAAGTTAAAAAAAACAAAACCTCAGAAAAGCTTCCCCAGCAAGGGCCAGAGACAACGCCGGTCTCTATTTCTTGACAGCAATTCAAGAGAGAATCTCGGGTGGCTTGCAAAACTCACAAGAGAGCAGAATATCCTCCCCAAGGCAGAGAAGCCACACGCTCTTTCTGGAGGTGGAGTAGCCACCGATCACCGTGCAGCCCCTCCCCACTCCCAGCCAGAAACCCCAGCCCCTCGGAACCAAATCCACTGGCAACAACCTTTCTTCCTGGAAAACGTTTCCCCTGCCAAAATGGAAAACAAACATGATACAAGCAAACGCATCTCAAAACACAAACACAAGGAAACAATCCGAGCAAGCTCTAGCCCCTCATAGCTCATCCATGCCCCCACTGGCATGCTACTGAAAACAGCGGCTGCACCCATTAAACTCATTCATTACTGGAGAACGAGACAAACCTTAGCGGATCCCTGCCCCCACAGCGACAATCCCGCTCGAAAACACAGAAAGGAAACAACCCCCGCACAAAATATAAATCTACCCCAGATAGAATTCAGCATCAACCTAAGGATCCTGCTGTAACATTACTACACTGACCCAGGACAGCTCAATTCCCTTCCCACCTATTTACAAGATAATCCTCATTCAGGGAGCTCTGGAAGCATCGCCAGTATTGCACTAGGATCCTCTTCGTGAGGCAGCTGGAAGTCTGGAAACACAGCAAATTTACTTATTTCTCTACACGACACGGAGGCTAATTCTCAGAAAAGGCTTAACGCCCTAATCCCCATGCCCCGATTCTCAGGCTATAACGATTATCTTTCTGCAGAAGAAACACACACACACACACACACACACACACACACACACACACACACACACACACACACACACAGAGAGAGAGAGAGAGAGAGAGAGAAAAAGTCGTGCGAGAATGTAAACATTAAGCGAAATCACCGCCGACAGCAGAAACAATAGCCGACACCATAGACACTTCAAATGGTTCTGCTTTCCTCATTTGGACTGAAAGGTGAGAGTGGAACTCGTCTGCCCAAACCGTGGCACCGATATCAGCTGCAGGCCAGAGCAAGCCTTTCCGAGGAGATTTTAAGCAACCGGTGGGAGCAAGATCCTGAAGCATTTCTTCCAAGATTGGTCACAGGAGATGAAACCTGGCTCTACCGGCAGGATCCTGAAGACCAAGCACGAGGCCATGGCTACCAAGAGGTGGCAGTGCTCCAGTCGAAGCCGTGGAGGAGCAGTCAAGAGCAGAGGTCATGGCCACCGTTTGGGGGAGTGGGGGGATGCTAGAGGGATTCTGCTGGTTGACTTTCTGCAGGGCCAAACCCTGATCACATCTGCTCGCTAGCAGAGCGTTTTCAGAAAGTCAGCCAAAGCTGGAGCGAAGAAGGTCCCCACCAGAGAGTTCTTCTCCACCACGACAGTGTTCCTGATCATGGCTTTCTTCGAACAAGGGCAGCTGGGCAAGACCTGCCATGGGAAACCGTGAGGCGTCCACCTGACAGTCCTGATTTGGCGCCTGCTGACTTCTCTTTGTTTCCTCGTCTTGGAAAACCTGTAAAGGGCACCCAGTTTTCTTCAGTTAACAATGGAAAAAAGACTGCATGGAAATAGTTAAATTCCCAGGACCCTGGGGGCTTTAGGGATGGGCTAGACGGCGGGGAAAAGACACTGCTTCCAGAAGGGTCTTGAAGTTGATGGAGCCGAGGCTGAGAAGTAAAATACGCCTATTTCCTCTTTCTCCCTTAATCCCACTTTTCTACAAATGTTTCCAAGTCCCCTCACACAACGTCAATCCCAGGTAAAGAGTTGTCATCCTCTGTTGGTTCTTCTTCCTACGATTTTGTCTTGCGGTGTTGTTATTTTCGCTTTTACTCCCAAGAAGATTCTCTCTGTGTCTTTTGGAATCCACAGATGTGGAAGCTGGGAACATGGAGGGCCAACGGTAGACCTCAGTGGGGTGTGTCCAGGCTGCAATTAACCTAATGAACCTGCGGGGCACAGCAGTCCACCTGGCATGGACCGTCCCGATTGGCTGCATTGGGCTGACGGAATGAATTCCTATCGGGGCGGGGCAGCCCAGGGGCCAAGGGGGTCAGGGCTTGAGCCCTGGGTGGGCCCGGGGCTGGCTATATAAGGCCGGGCTCTGGCAGCGGAGCTTCACTCCGCCTTGGACGGCGCACCGCACAGGTCACTCCAGGCTGCGGCTGCACATCCCGAGGAACAGAAGCGGGCCTGCTCAGCTGTCTGCAAGGACCGGCGTTCCAGACCAAGTGGCCCGCTGCTCCGAGGGTCCAGCTCGCTCCAGGCTGTGACTCCACATCCCGAGGTCGCTGCCTGGCGACCGGGCAGCGAGGACCGGCCACCCCAGACTGCCTGTGCCGCCGCCCCGAGGACAGAGCCGCGACCGCGAGGACAGCGACGCCTGCACAGCTCTGGCGAGATGGCGGCAGGGTCCACTACGCTGCGCGCAGTGGAGAAGCTGCAGGTGCGTCTGGCCACTAAGACGGACCCGAGAAAGCTAGAGAAATATTTGCAGAAACTCTCCGCCTTGCCCATGACGGCAGACATCCTGGCGGAGACTGGAATCAGAAAGACGGTGAAGCGCCTGCGGAAGCACCAGCACGTGGGCGACTTTGCCAGAGACTTAGCGGCCCGGTGGAGGAAGCTGGTGCTCGTGGACCGAAACACCGGGCCTGACCCACAGGACCCTGAGGAGAGCGCTTCCCGACAGCGCTTCGGGGAGGCTCTTCAGGACCGGGAAAAGGCCTGGGGCTTCCCAGAAAACGCGACGGCCCCCAGGAGCCCATCTCACAGCCCTGAGCACAGACGGACAGCACGCAGAACACCTCCGGGGCAACAGAGACCTCACCCGAGGTCTCCCAGTCGCGAGCCCAGAGCCGAGAGAAAGCGCCCCAGAATGGCCCCAGCTGATTCCGGCCCCCATCGGGCCCCTCCAACGCGCACCGCTCCCCTCCCGATGCCCGAGGGCCCTGAGCCTGCTGTGCCCGGGAAGCAACGCGGAAGAGGCCATGCTCACGCCGCTCAGGGCGGGCCTCTGCTGGGTCAAGGCTGCCAGGGCCAACCCCAGGGGGAAGCGGTGGTGAGCCACAGCAAGGGGCACAAATCGTCCCGTGGGGCTTCGGCTCAGAAATCGCCTCCTGCCCAGGAAAGCCAGTCAGAGAGGCTGCAGGCGGCCGGCGCTGATTCGGCCGGGCTGAAAACGCTGCCCAGCCATGTCTTCTCAGAGCTCTGGGACCCCTCAGAGGCCTGGATGCAGGCCAACTACGATCTGCTGTCCGCTTTTGAGGCCATGACCTCCCAGGCAAACCCAGAAGCACTCTCCGCGCCAACGCTCCAGGAGGAAGCTGCTTTCCCTGGACGCAGAGTGAACGCTAAGATGCCGGTGTACTCGGGCTCCAGGCCTGCCTGCCAGCTCCAGGTGCCGACGCCGCGCCAGCAGTGCCTCCAGGTGCCTAGGAACAATCCGGACGCCCTCGGCGACGTGGAAGGGGTCCCCTACTCGGTTCTTGAACCCGTTCTGGAAGGGTGGACGCCCGATCAGCTGTACCGCACAGAGAAAGACAATCCCGCACTCTCTCGAGACACAGATGAATTATGGAGGATTCATTGTCTCCAGGACTTCAAGGAAGAAAAGCCACAGGAGCACGAGTCTTGGCGGGAGCTCTACCTGCGGCTTCGGGATGCCCGAGAGCAGCGGCTGCGAGTAGTGACCACGAAAATCCGATCCGCACGTGAAAACAAACCCAGCGGCCGACAGACAAAGATGATCTGTTTCAACTCTGTGGCCAAGACGCCTTATGATGCTTCCAGGAGGCAAGAGAAGTCTGCAGGAGCCGCTGACCCCGGAGACGGAGAGATCGAGCCAGCCCCCAAGCCCGCAGGAAGCAGCCAGACTCCCCCCGGCCTCGGGGACTGCGGCGGCGGCGGCGGCGGCGGCGGCGGCGGCAGCATTAGCGGGGGCAGCAGCAACGAGCATGCGGCGCCCGCGGACAAAACCCGAAAACAGGCTGTCAAGAAAGTGGCCCCGCTGATGGCCAAGGCAATTCGAGACTACAAGGGAAGATTCTCCCGACGATAATCTCAGGACTTGCCTTACAGATAAAATCTGGGGGGAGGAGGGCCAATGCAAAGTCAGTGCGGGTTGGGGAACGAAACTTCCGATGGACACCAGAACCTTTGGCTTGGAGCAAAGTTGAGCCTCCGAATCCTGCAGGCGTCAAGTGCTGGCCCTGTGATTTCTGCCTCCCACACCCAGCCACTGCCTCCCTGCTTGGAGGACACCTCAGAATTCACAAGATATTGTGAACGCATTCAGATCAATTCTACTTTGGTGGTTCACTGATGGTCTTTTAAATAACGCCCTAGTTGCAATCATAAATCAGGTACAAGATGTGAGATTCCCTTTTGTCATTTTTCCTTTCTTTTGAAATCATCGAGTACATAAGGAAGGACTTCTTACACACAAACTCTCAATCCATCAGTTGACACTGATAACTCCGACTATGCAAAATGTTTTGTTGTCCTTGGTGTTTTCGTTTAGAGAAAAGGCCGGGCATGATCCTGTAATCGTCAGCCATCCTCCTCTGGGAGGCCGAGGAAAGCAGATCGCTTCAGCCCAGGAGGTGGAGAACAGGCTGGGACAAACGGAGAAACCCCGTCTCCACAAAAGATACCGAGATGGGCCCGGCGTGGTGGCACGGCCCCTGTGGTCCCAGCTTCTTAGAGGGCTGAGGTGGCAGGATCGCCTGAACTGGGCAAGCGGAGGCTGCAGTGACCCTTCCTCATTCCACCACACTCCAGCCTGGGTGACACAAGCGGAGCACATCTCAAAGAAACCTGCTGTTTATTTGAAGGAACTCTTGGATTTCATACATAAATGCTAACAACTGCTACGTTCCTTAAGTCAAAATACTTTTACTAAGCACCGCAAGGAATCAATCCCAATCTTTTCACCCAGAACCCCCGTGAAAGAATGGCGACACCTTAATCAGCTTATTTAGGTTCTCGATCAGGAAGTCTAAACCGGCCAATCAGAGTTTCTAATTACCATGAGATGACCGGGTTAACTACCTTGAGTTCACCTCCTACGAGCTCCTGCAAGCTTTGGTGAAAGTTTGCATTCTAACTCAGGGCATTTGTTGGCTTCACACGGGCTGGTAATCACAGATCCGTGTGCCAGATACGACACACACACACATACACACAAAGAAAGACACACACACACACACACACACACACACACGCACACATAAGCACGCACAGGCACGTGCGCGCGCGCGCACACACACACACACACACACACACACACACACACACACACACACCATTAAGTAAACTTGGTTCGCAGGCGTCACCGACAGTGAGGGATAGAGAGAGAAATAGAAAGACCTAAGCCGCAAGGCAGAACCCAGCAAGGGCAGCAGAAGAGATCAAAGTCCTGTGCCCTTGGCTGTCAGCAGAGTGGGTGCTGGGAAGCTTCTGGAAGCAGGCACCTGAGCGGATGCCGGTGCACGTCAAAAGAGGCCTTCAAGCCTGAAGAACACGTAAGGAGCCAGAACAGGGTGCCACAGAGATACTACCCTTAAGGAAGACAGAAAAGCATTCGTTCCGGGGAAGGGGACATAATCCAATCAGCGACCCTGTGAAACTCAGACATGTCCGGGCACGGTGACCCACGCCTCTATTCCCATGGCTTTGGGAGGTCGAGGCCGGCGGACCCCCTGAGGTCCGGAGTTGCAGACCAGCCTGACCAACATGAGGAAATCCCGTCTCTTCTAAAAAGACGAAACTCGGTTGGGCTTGCTGGCAAGCGCCTGTAGTCCCAGCTACTCAGGGGGCTGAGACAGGAGAATCGCTTGAACCCGGGAGGCCGAGTTTGCAGTGAGCCCAGATCCCAGCATTGCACTCCAGCCTGGACAACAAAAGCCAAACTCCGTCTCAAGTTAAAAAAAACAAAACCTCAGAAAAGCTTCCCCAGCAAGGGCCAGAGACAACGCCGGTCTCTATTTCTTGACAGCAATTCAAGAGAGAATCTCGGGTGGCTTGCAAAACTCACAAGAGAGCAGAATATCCTCCCCAAGGCAGAGAAGCCACACGCTCTTTCTGGAGGTGGAGTAGCCACCGATCACCGTGCAGCCCCTCCCCACTCCCAGCCAGAAACCCCAGCCCCTCGGAACCAAATCCACTGGCAACAACCTTTCTTCCTGGAAAACGTTTCCCCTGCCAAAATGGAAAACAAACATGATACAAGCAAACGCATCTCAAAACACAAACACAAGGAAACAATCCGAGCAAGCTCTAGCCCCTCATAGCTCATCCATGCCCCCACTGGCATGCTACTGAAAACAGCGGCTGCACCCATTAAACTCATTCATTACTGGAGAACGAGACAAACCTTAGCGGATCCCTGCCCCCACAGCGACAATCCCGCTCGAAAACACAGAAAGGAAACAACCCCCGCACAAAATATAAATCTACCCCAGATAGAATTCAGCATCAACCTAAGGATCCTGCTGTAACATTACTACACTGACCCAGGACAGCTCAATTCCCTTCCCACCTATTTACAAGATAATCCTCATTCAGGGAGCTCTGGAAGCATCGCCAGTATTGCACTAGGATCCTCTTCGTGAGGCAGCTGGAAGTCTGAAAACACAGCAAATTTACTTATTTCTCTACACGACACGGAGGCTAATTCTCAGAAAAGGCTTAACGCCCTAATCCCCATGCCCCGATTCTCAGGCTATAACGATTATCTTTCTGCAGAAGAAACACACACACACACACACACACACACACACACACACACACACACACACACACACACAGAGAGAGAGAGAGAGAGAGAGAAAAAGTCGTGCGAGAATGTAAACATTAAGCGAAATCACCGCCGACAGCAGAAACAATAGCCGACACCATAGACACTTCAAATGGTTCTGCTTTCCTCATTTGGACTGAAAGGTGAGAGTGGAACTCGTCTGCCCAAACCGTGGCACCGATATCAGCTGCAGGCCAGAGCAAGCCTTTCCGAGGAGATTTTAAGCAACCGGTGGGAGCAAGATCCTGAAGCATTTCTTCCAAGATTGGTCACAGGAGATGAAACCTGGCTCTACCGGCAGGATCCTGAAGACCAAGCACGAGGCCATGGCTACCAAGAGGTGGCAGTGCTCCAGTCGAAGCCGTGGAGGAGCAGTCAAGAGCAGAGGTCATGGCCACCGTTTGGGGGAGTGGGGGGATGCTAGAGGGATTCTGCTGGTTGACTTTCTGCAGGGCCAAACCCTGATCACATCTGCTCGCTAGCAGAGCGTTTTCAGAAAGTCAGCCAAAGCTGGAGCGAAGAAGGTCCCCACCAGAGAGTTCTTCTCCACCACGACAGTGTTCCTGATCATGGCTTTCTTCGAACAAGGGCAGCTGGGCAAGACCTGCCATGGGAAACCGTGAGGCGTCCACCTGACAGTCCTGATTTGGCGCCTGCTGACTTCTCTTTGTTTCCTCGTCTTGGAAAACCTGTAAAGGGCACCCAGTTTTCTTCAGTTAACAATGGAAAAAAGACTGCATGGAAATAGTTAAATTCCCAGGACCCTGGGGGCTTTAGGGATGGGCTAGACGGCGGGGAAAAGACACTGCTTCCAGAAGGGTCTTGAAGTTGATGGAGCCGAGGCTGAGAAGTAAAATACGCCTATTTCCTCTTTCTCCCTTAATCCCACTTTTCTACAAATGTTTCCAAGTCCCCTCACACAACGTCAATCCCAGGTAAAGAGTTGTCATCCTCTGTTGGTTCTTCTTCCTACGATTTTGTCTTGCGGTGTTGTTATTTTCGCTTTTACTCCCAAGAAGATTCTCTCTGTGTCTTTTGGAATCCACAGATGTGGAAGCTGGGAACATGGAGGGCCAACGGTAGACCTCAGTGGGGTGTGTCCAGGCTGCAATTAACCTAATGAACCTGCGGGGCACAGCAGTCCACCTGGCATGGACCGTCCCGATTGGCTGCATTGGGCTGACGGAATGAATTCCTATCGGGGCGGGGCAGCCCAGGGGCCAAGGGGGTCAGGGCTTGAGCCCTGGGTGGGCCCGGGGCTGGCTATATAAGGCCGGGCTCTGGCAGCGGAGCTTCACTCCGCCTTGGACGGCGCACCGCACAGGTCACTCCAGGCTGCGGCTGCACATCCCGAGGAACAGAAGCGGGCCTGCTCAGCTGTCTGCAAGGACCGGCGTTCCAGACCAAGTGGCCCGCTGCTCCGAGGGTCCAGCTCGCTCCAGGCTGTGACTCCACATCCCGAGGTCGCTGCCTGGCGACCGGGCAGCGAGGACCGGCCACCCCAGACTGCCTGTGCCGCCGCCCCGAGGACAGAGCCGCGACCGCGAGGACAGCGACGCCTGCACAGCTCTGGCGAGATGGCGGCAGGGTCCACTACGCTGCGCGCAGTGGAGAAGCTGCAGGTGCGTCTGGCCACTAAGACGGACCCGAGAAAGCTAGAGAAATATTTGCAGAAACTCTCCGCCTTGCCCATGACGGCAGACATCCTGGCGGAGACTGGAATCAGAAAGACGGTGAAGCGCCTGCGGAAGCACCAGCACGTGGGCGACTTTGCCAGAGACTTAGCGGCCCGGTGGAGGAAGCTGGTGCTCGTGGACCGAAACACCGGGCCTGACCCACAGGACCCTGAGGAGAGCGCTTCCCGACAGCGCTTCGGGGAGGCTCTTCAGGACCGGGAAAAGGCCTGGGGCTTCCCAGAAAACGCGACGGCCCCCAGGAGCCCATCTCACAGCCCTGAGCACAGACGGACAGCACGCAGAACACCTCCGGGGCAACAGAGACCTCACCCGAGGTCTCCCAGTCGCGAGCCCAGAGCCGAGAGAAAGCGCCCCAGAATGGCCCCAGCTGATTCCGGCCCCCATCGGGCCCCTCCAACGCGCACCGCTCCCCTCCCGATGCCCGAGGGCCCTGAGCCTGCTGTGCCCGGGAAGCAACGCGGAAGAGGCCATGCTCACGCCGCTCAGGGCGGGCCTCTGCTGGGTCAAGGCTGCCAGGGCCAACCCCAGGGGGAAGCGGTGGTGAGCCACAGCAAGGGGCACAAATCGTCCCGTGGGGCTTCGGCTCAGAAATCGCCTCCTGCCCAGGAAAGCCAGTCAGAGAGGCTGCAGGCGGCCGGCGCTGATTCGGCCGGGCTGAAAACGCTGCCCAGCCATGTCTTCTCAGAGCTCTGGGACCCCTCAGAGGCCTGGATGCAGGCCAACTACGATCTGCTGTCCGCTTTTGAGGCCATGACCTCCCAGGCAAACCCAGAAGCACTCTCCGCGCCAACGCTCCAGGAGGAAGCTGCTTTCCCTGGACGCAGAGTGAACGCTAAGATGCCGGTGTACTCGGGCTCCAGGCCTGCCTGCCAGCTCCAGGTGCCGACGCCGCGCCAGCAGTGCCTCCAGGTGCCTAGGAACAATCCGGACGCCCTCGGCGACGTGGAAGGGGTCCCCTACTCGGTTCTTGAACCCGTTCTGGAAGGGTGGACGCCCGATCAGCTGTACCGCACAGAGAAAGACAATCCCGCACTCTCTCGAGACACAGATGAATTATGGAGGATTCATTGTCTCCAGGACTTCAAGGAAGAAAAGCCACAGGAGCACGAGTCTTGGCGGGAGCTCTACCTGCGGCTTCGGGATGCCCGAGAGCAGCGGCTGCGAGTAGTGACCACGAAAATCCGATCCGCACGTGAAAACAAACCCAGCGGCCGACAGACAAAGATGATCTGTTTCAACTCTGTGGCCAAGACGCCTTATGATGCTTCCAGGAGGCAAGAGAAGTCTGCAGGAGCCGCTGACCCCGGAGACGGAGAGATCGAGCCAGCCCCCAAGCCCGCAGGAAGCAGCCAGACTCCCCCCGGCCTCGGGGACTGCGGCGGCGGCGGCGGCGGCGGCGGCGGCGGCAGCATTAGCGGGGGCAGCAGCAACGAGCATGCGGCGCCCGCGGACAAAACCCGAAAACAGGCTGTCAAGAAAGTGGCCCCGCTGATGGCCAAGGCAATTCGAGACTACAAGGGAAGATTCTCCCGACGATAATCTCAGGACTTGCCTTACAGATAAAATCTGGGGGGAGGAGGGCCAATGCAAAGTCAGTGCGGGTTGGGGAACGAAACTTCCGATGGACACCAGAACCTTTGGCTTGGAGCAAAGTTGAGCCTCCGAATCCTGCAGGCGTCAAGTGCTGGCCCTGTGATTTCTGCCTCCCACACCCAGCCACTGCCTCCCTGCTTGGAGGACACCTCAGAATTCACAAGATATTGTGAACGCATTCAGATCAATTCTACTTTGGTGGTTCACTGATGGTCTTTTAAATAACGCCCTAGTTGCAATCATAAATCAGGTACAAGATGTGAGATTCCCTTTTGTCATTTTTCCTTTCTTTTGAAATCATCGAGTACATAAGGAAGGACTTCTTACACACAAACTCTCAATCCATCAGTTGACACTGATAACTCCGACTATGCAAAATGTTTTGTTGTCCTTGGTGTTTTCGTTTAGAGAAAAGGCCGGGCATGATCCTGTAATCGTCAGCCATCCTCCTCTGGGAGGCCGAGGAAAGCAGATCGCTTCAGCCCAGGAGGTGGAGAACAGGCTGGGACAAACGGAGAAACCCCGTCTCCACAAAAGATACCGAGATGGGCCCGGCGTGGTGGCACGGCCCCTGTGGTCCCAGCTTCTTAGAGGGCTGAGGTGGCAGGATCGCCTGAACTGGGCAAGCGGAGGCTGCAGTGACCCTTCCTCATTCCACCACACTCCAGCCTGGGTGACACAAGCGGAGCACATCTCAAAGAAACCTGCTGTTTATTTGAAGGAACTCTTGGATTTCATACATAAATGCTAACAACTGCTACGTTCCTTAAGTCAAAATACTTTTACTAAGCACCGCAAGGAATCAATCCCAATCTTTTCACCCAGAACCCCCGTGAAAGAATGGCGACACCTTAATCAGCTTATTTAGGTTCTCGATCAGGAAGTCTAAACCGGCCAATCAGAGTTTCTAATTACCATGAGATGACCGGGTTAACTACCTTGAGTTCACCTCCTACGAGCTCCTGCAAGCTTTGGTGAAAGTTTGCATTCTAACTCAGGGCATTTGTTGGCTTCACACGGGCTGGTAATCACAGATCCGTGTGCCAGATACGACACACACACACATACACACAAAGAAAGACACACACACACACACACACACACACACACGCACACATAAGCACGCACAGGCACGTGCGCGCGCGCGCGCACACACACACACACACACACACACACACACACACAAACACACACCATTAAGTAAACTTGGTTCGCAGGCGTCACCGACAGTGAGGGATAGAGAGAGAAATAGAAAGACCTAAGCCGCAAGGCAGAACCCAGCAAGGGCAGCAGAAGAGATCAAAGTCCTGTGCCCTTGGCTGTCAGCAGAGTGGGTGCTGGGAAGCTTCTGGAAGCAGGCACCTGAGCGGATGCCGGTGCACGTCAAAAGAGGCCTTCAAGCCTGAAGAACACGTAAGGAGCCAGAACAGGGTGCCACAGAGATACTACCCTTAAGGAAGACAGAAAAGCATTCGTTCCGGGGAAGGGGACATAATCCAATCAGCGACCCTGTGAAACTCAGACATGTCCGGGCACGGTGACCCACGCCTCTATTCCCATGGCTTTGGGAGGTCGAGGCCGGCGGACCCCCTGAGGTCCGGAGTTGCAGACCAGCCTGACCAACATGAGGAAATCCCGTCTCTTCTAAAAAGACGAAACTCGGTTGGGCTTGCTGGCAAGCGCCTGTAGTCCCAGCTACTCAGGGGGCTGAGACAGGAGAATCGCTTGAACCCGGGAGGCCGAGTTTGCAGTGAGCCCAGATCCCAGCATTGCACTCCAGCCTGGACAACAAAAGCCAAACTCCGTCTCAAGTTAAAAAAAACAAAACCTCAGAAAAGCTTCCCCAGCAAGGGCCAGAGACAACGCCGGTCTCTATTTCTTGACAGCAATTCAAGAGAGAATCTCGGGTGGCTTGCAAAACTCACAAGAGAGCAGAATATCCTCCCCAAGGCAGAGAAGCCACACGCTCTTTCTGGAGGTGGAGTAGCCACCGATCACCGTGCAGCCCCTCCCCACTCCCAGCCAGAAACCCCAGCCCCTCGGAACCAAATCCACTGGCAACAACCTTTCTTCCTGGAAAACGTTTCCCCTGCCAAAATGGAAAACAAACATGATACAAGCAAACGCATCTCAAAACACAAACACAAGGAAACAATCCGAGCAAGCTCTAGCCCCTCATAGCTCATCCATGCCCCCACTGGCATGCTACTGAAAACAGCGGCTGCACCCATTAAACTCATTCATTACTGGAGAACGAGACAAACCTTAGCGGATCCCTGCCCCCACAGCGACAATCCCGCTCGAAAACACAGAAAGGAAACAACCCCCGCACAAAATATAAATCTACCCCAGATAGAATTCAGCATCAACCTAAGGATCCTGCTGTAACATTACTACACTGACCCAGGACAGCTCAATTCCCTTCCCACCTATTTACAAGATAATCCTCATTCAGGGAGCTCTGGAAGCATCGCCAGTATTGCACTAGGATCCTCTTCGTGAGGCAGCTGGAAGTCTGAAAACACAGCAAATTTACTTATTTCTCTACACGACACGGAGGCTAATTCTCAGAAAAGGCTTAACGCCCTAATCCCCATGCCCCGATTCTCAGGCTATAACGATTATCTTTCTGCAGAAGAAACACACACACACACACACACACACACACACACACACACACACACACACACACAGAGAGAGAGAGAGAGAGAGAGAGAAAGTCGTGCGAGAATGTAAACATTAAGCGAAATCACCGCCGACAGCAGAAACAATAGCCGACACCATAGACACTTCAAATGGTTCTGCTTTCCTCATTTGGACTGAAAGGTGAGAGTGGAACTCGTCTGCCCAAACCGTGGCACCGATATCAGCTGCAGGCCAGAGCAAGCCTTTCCGAGGAGATTTTAAGCAACCGGTGGGAGCAAGATCCTGAAGCATTTCTTCCAAGATTGGTCACAGGAGATGAAACCTGGCTCTACCGGCAGGATCCTGAAGACCAAGCACGAGGCCATGGCTACCAAGAGGTGGCAGTGCTCCAGTCGAAGCCGTGGAGGAGCAGTCAAGAGCAGAGGTCATGGCCACCGTTTGGGGGAGTGGGGGGATGCTAGAGGGATTCTGCTGGTTGACTTTCTGCAGGGCCAAACCCTGATCACATCTGCTCGCTAGCAGAGCGTTTTCAGAAAGTCAGCCAAAGCTGGAGCGAAGAAGGTCCCCACCAGAGAGTTCTTCTCCACCACGACAGTGTTCCTGATCATGGCTTTCTTCGAACAAGGGCAGCTGGGCAAGACCTGCCATGGGAAACCGTGAGGCGTCCACCTGACAGTCCTGATTTGGCGCCTGCTGACTTCTCTTTGTTTCCTCGTCTTGGAAAACCTGTAAAGGGCACCCAGTTTTCTTCAGTTAACAATGGAAAAAAGACTGCATGGAAATAGTTAAATTCCCAGGACCCTGGGGGCTTTAGGGATGGGCTAGACGGCGGGGAAAAGACACTGCTTCCAGAAGGGTCTTGAAGTTGATGGAGCCGAGGCTGAGAAGTAAAATACGCCTATTTCCTCTTTCTCCCTTAATCCCACTTTTCTACAAATGTTTCCAAGTCCCCTCACACAACGTCAATCCCAGGTAAAGAGTTGTCATCCTCTGTTGGTTCTTCTTCCTACGATTTTGTCTTGCGGTGTTGTTATTTTCGCTTTTACTCCCAAGAAGATTCTCTCTGTGTCTTTTGGAATCCACAGATGTGGAAGCTGGGAACATGGAGGGCCAACGGTAGACCTCAGTGGGGTGTGTCCAGGCTGCAATTAACCTAATGAACCTGCGGGGCACAGCAGTCCACCTGGCATGGACCGTCCCGATTGGCTGCATTGGGCTGACGGAATGAATTCCTATCGGGGCGGGGCAGCCCAGGGGCCAAGGGGGTCAGGGCTTGAGCCCTGGGTGGGCCCGGGGCTGGCTATATAAGGCCGGGCTCTGGCAGCGGAGCTTCACTCCGCCTTGGACGGCGCACCGCACAGGTCACTCCAGGCTGCGGCTGCACATCCCGAGGAACAGAAGCGGGCCTGCTCAGCTGTCTGCAAGGACCGGCGTTCCAGACCAAGTGGCCCGCTGCTCCGAGGGTCCAGCTCGCTCCAGGCTGTGACTCCACATCCCGAGGTCGCTGCCTGGCGACCGGGCAGCGAGGACCGGCCACCCCAGACTGCCTGTGCCGCCGCCCCGAGGACAGAGCCGCGACCGCGAGGACAGCGACGCCTGCACAGCTCTGGCGAGATGGCGGCAGGGTCCACTACGCTGCGCGCAGTGGAGAAGCTGCAGGTGCGTCTGGCCACTAAGACGGACCCGAGAAAGCTAGAGAAATATTTGCAGAAACTCTCCGCCTTGCCCATGACGGCAGACATCCTGGCGGAGACTGGAATCAGAAAGACGGTGAAGCGCCTGCGGAAGCACCAGCACGTGGGCGACTTTGCCAGAGACTTAGCGGCCCGGTGGAGGAAGCTGGTGCTCGTGGACCGAAACACCGGGCCTGACCCACAGGACCCTGAGGAGAGCGCTTCCCGACAGCGCTTCGGGGAGGCTCTTCAGGACCGGGAAAAGGCCTGGGGCTTCCCAGAAAACGCGACGGCCCCCAGGAGCCCATCTCACAGCCCTGAGCACAGACGGACAGCACGCAGAACACCTCCGGGGCAACAGAGACCTCACCCGAGGTCTCCCAGTCGCGAGCCCAGAGCCGAGAGAAAGCGCCCCAGAATGGCCCCAGCTGATTCCGGCCCCCATCGGGCCCCTCCAACGCGCACCGCTCCCCTCCCGATGCCCGAGGGCCCTGAGCCTGCTGTGCCCGGGAAGCAACGCGGAAGAGGCCATGCTCACGCCGCTCAGGGCGGGCCTCTGCTGGGTCAAGGCTGCCAGGGCCAACCCCAGGGGGAAGCGGTGGTGAGCCACAGCAAGGGGCACAAATCGTCCCGTGGGGCTTCGGCTCAGAAATCGCCTCCTGCCCAGGAAAGCCAGTCAGAGAGGCTGCAGGCGGCCGGCGCTGATTCGGCCGGGCTGAAAACGCTGCCCAGCCATGTCTTCTCAGAGCTCTGGGACCCCTCAGAGGCCTGGATGCAGGCCAACTACGATCTGCTGTCCGCTTTTGAGGCCATGACCTCCCAGGCAAACCCAGAAGCACTCTCCGCGCCAACGCTCCAGGAGGAAGCTGCTTTCCCTGGACGCAGAGTGAACGCTAAGATGCCGGTGTACTCGGGCTCCAGGCCTGCCTGCCAGCTCCAGGTGCCGACGCCGCGCCAGCAGTGCCTCCAGGTGCCTAGGAACAATCCGGACGCCCTCGGCGACGTGGAAGGGGTCCCCTACTCGGTTCTTGAACCCGTTCTGGAAGGGTGGACGCCCGATCAGCTGTACCGCACAGAGAAAGACAATCCCGCACTCTCTCGAGACACAGATGAATTATGGAGGATTCATTGTCTCCAGGACTTCAAGGAAGAAAAGCCACAGGAGCACGAGTCTTGGCGGGAGCTCTACCTGCGGCTTCGGGATGCCCGAGAGCAGCGGCTGCGAGTAGTGACCACGAAAATCCGATCCGCACGTGAAAACAAACCCAGCGGCCGACAGACAAAGATGATCTGTTTCAACTCTGTGGCCAAGACGCCTTATGATGCTTCCAGGAGGCAAGAGAAGTCTGCAGGAGCCGCTGACCCCGGAGACGGAGAGATCGAGCCAGCCCCCAAGCCCGCAGGAAGCAGCCAGACTCCCCCCGGCCTCGGGGACTGCGGCGGCGGCGGCGGCGGCGGCGGCGGCGGCAGCATTAGCGGGGGCAGCAGCAACGAGCATGCGGCGCCCGCGGACAAAACCCGAAAACAGGCTGTCAAGAAAGTGGCCCCGCTGATGGCCAAGGCAATTCGAGACTACAAGGGAAGATTCTCCCGACGATAATCTCAGGACTTGCCTTACAGATAAAATCTGGGGGGAGGAGGGCCAATGCAAAGTCAGTGCGGGTTGGGGAACGAAACTTCCGATGGACACCAGAACCTTTGGCTTGGAGCAAAGTTGAGCCTCCGAATCCTGCAGGCGTCAAGTGCTGGCCCTGTGATTTCTGCCTCCCACACCCAGCCACTGCCTCCCTGCTTGGAGGACACCTCAGAATTCACAAGATATTGTGAACGCATTCAGATCAATTCTACTTTGGTGGTTCACTGATGGTCTTTTAAATAACGCCCTAGTTGCAATCATAAATCAGGTACAAGATGTGAGATTCCCTTTTGTCATTTTTCCTTTCTTTTGAAATCATCGAGTACATAAGGAAGGACTTCTTACACACAAACTCTCAATCCATCAGTTGACACTGATAACTCCGACTATGCAAAATGTTTTGTTGTCCTTGGTGTTTTCGTTTAGAGAAAAGGCCGGGCATGATCCTGTAATCGTCAGCCATCCTCCTCTGGGAGGCCGAGGAAAGCAGATCGCTTCAGCCCAGGAGGTGGAGAACAGGCTGGGACAAACGGAGAAACCCCGTCTCCACAAAAGATACCGAGATGGGCCCGGCGTGGTGGCACGGCCCCTGTGGTCCCAGCTTCTTAGAGGGCTGAGGTGGCAGGATCGCCTGAACTGGGCAAGCGGAGGCTGCAGTGACCCTTCCTCATTCCACCACACTCCAGCCTGGGTGACACAAGCGGAGCACATCTCAAAGAAACCTGCTGTTTATTTGAAGGAACTCTTGGATTTCATACATAAATGCTAACAACTGCTACGTTCCTTAAGTCAAAATACTTTTACTAAGCACCGCAAGGAATCAATCCCAATCTTTTCACCCAGAACCCCCGTGAAAGAATGGCGACACCTTAATCAGCTTATTTAGGTTCTCGATCAGGAAGTCTAAACCGGCCAATCAGAGTTTCTAATTACCATGAGATGACCGGGTTAACTACCTTGAGTTCACCTCCTACGAGCTCCTGCAAGCTTTGGTGAAAGTTTGCATTCTAACTCAGGGCATTTGTTGGCTTCACACGGGCTGGTAATCACAGATCCGTGTGCCAGATACGACACACACACACATACACACAAAGAAAGACACACACACACACACACACACACACACACACGCACACATAAGCACGCACAGGCACGTGCGCGCGCGCGCACACACACACACACACACACACACACACACAAACACACACCATTAAGTAAACTTGGTTCGCAGGCGTCACCGACAGTGAGGGATAGAGAGAGAAATAGAAAGACCTAAGCCGCAAGGCAGAACCCAGCAAGGGCAGCAGAAGAGATCAAAGTCCTGTGCCCTTGGCTGTCAGCAGAGTGGGTGCTGGGAAGCTTCTGGAAGCAGGCACCTGAGCGGATGCCGGTGCACGTCAAAAGAGGCCTTCAAGCCTGAAGAACACGTAAGGAGCCAGAACAGGGTGCCACAGAGATACTACCCTTAAGGAAGACAGAAAAGCATTCGTTCCGGGGAAGGGGACATAATCCAATCAGCGACCCTGTGAAACTCAGACATGTCCGGGCACGGTGACCCACGCCTCTATTCCCATGGCTTTGGGAGGTCGAGGCCGGCGGACCCCCTGAGGTCCGGAGTTGCAGACCAGCCTGACCAACATGAGGAAATCCCGTCTCTTCTAAAAAGACGAAACTCGGTTGGGCTTGCTGGCAAGCGCCTGTAGTCCCAGCTACTCAGGGGGCTGAGACAGGAGAATCGCTTGAACCCGGGAGGCCGAGTTTGCAGTGAGCCCAGATCCCAGCATTGCACTCCAGCCTGGACAACAAAAGCCAAACTCCGTCTCAAGTTAAAAAAAACAAAACCTCAGAAAAGCTTCCCCAGCAAGGGCCAGAGACAACGCCGGTCTCTATTTCTTGACAGCAATTCAAGAGAGAATCTCGGGTGGCTTGCAAAACTCACAAGAGAGCAGAATATCCTCCCCAAGGCAGAGAAGCCACACGCTCTTTCTGGAGGTGGAGTAGCCACCGATCACCGTGCAGCCCCTCCCCACTCCCAGCCAGAAACCCCAGCCCCTCGGAACCAAATCCACTGGCAACAACCTTTCTTCCTGGAAAACGTTTCCCCTGCCAAAATGGAAAACAAACATGATACAAGCAAACGCATCTCAAAACACAAACACAAGGAAACAATCCGAGCAAGCTCTAGCCCCTCATAGCTCATCCATGCCCCCACTGGCATGCTACTGAAAACAGCGGCTGCACCCATTAAACTCATTCATTACTGGAGAACGAGACAAACCTTAGCGGATCCCTGCCCCCACAGCGACAATCCCGCTCGAAAACACAGAAAGGAAACAACCCCCGCACAAAATATAAATCTACCCCAGATAGAATTCAGCATCAACCTAAGGATCCTGCTGTAACATTACTACACTGACCCAGGACAGCTCAATTCCCTTCCCACCTATTTACAAGATAATCCTCATTCAGGGAGCTCTGGAAGCATCGCCAGTATTGCACTAGGATCCTCTTCGTGAGGCAGCTGGAAGTCTGAAAACACAGCAAATTTACTTATTTCTCTACACGACACGGAGGCTAATTCTCAGAAAAGGCTTAACGCCCTAATCCCCATGCCCCGATTCTCAGGCTATAACGATTATCTTTCTGCAGAAGAAACACACACACACACACACACACACACACACACACACACACACACACACACACACACAGAGAGAGAGAGAGAGAGAGAGAGAAAAAGTCGTGCGAGAATGTAAACATTAAGCGAAATCACCGCCGACAGCAGAAACAATAGCCGACACCATAGACACTTCAAATGGTTCTGCTTTCCTCATTTGGACTGAAAGGTGAGAGTGGAACTCGTCTGCCCAAACCGTGGCACCGATATCAGCTGCAGGCCAGAGCAAGCCTTTCCGAGGAGATTTTAAGCAACCGGTGGGAGCAAGATCCTGAAGCATTTCTTCCAAGATTGGTCACAGGAGATGAAACCTGGCTCTACCGGCAGGATCCTGAAGACCAAGCACGAGGCCATGGCTACCAAGAGGTGGCAGTGCTCCAGTCGAAGCCGTGGAGGAGCAGTCAAGAGCAGAGGTCATGGCCACCGTTTGGGGGAGTGGGGGGATGCTAGAGGGATTCTGCTGGTTGACTTTCTGCAGGGCCAAACCCTGATCACATCTGCTCGCTAGCAGAGCGTTTTCAGAAAGTCAGCCAAAGCTGGAGCGAAGAAGGTCCCCACCAGAGAGTTCTTCTCCACCACGACAGTGTTCCTGATCATGGCTTTCTTCGAACAAGGGCAGCTGGGCAAGACCTGCCATGGGAAACCGTGAGGCGTCCACCTGACAGTCCTGATTTGGCGCCTGCTGACTTCTCTTTGTTTCCTCGTCTTGGAAAACCTGTAAAGGGCACCCAGTTTTCTTCAGTTAACAATGGAAAAAAGACTGCATGGAAATAGTTAAATTCCCAGGACCCTGGGGGCTTTAGGGATGGGCTAGACGGCGGGGAAAAGACACTGCTTCCAGAAGGGTCTTGAAGTTGATGGAGCCGAGGCTGAGAAGTAAAATACGCCTATTTCCTCTTTCTCCCTTAATCCCACTTTTCTACAAATGTTTCCAAGTCCCCTCACACAACGTCAATCCCAGGTAAAGAGTTGTCATCCTCTGTTGGTTCTTCTTCCTACGATTTTGTCTTGCGGTGTTGTTATTTTCGCTTTTACTCCCAAGAAGATTCTCTCTGTGTCTTTTGGAATCCACAGATGTGGAAGCTGGGAACATGGAGGGCCAACGGTAGACCTCAGTGGGGTGTGTCCAGGCTGCAATTAACCTAATGAACCTGCGGGGCACAGCAGTCCACCTGGCATGGACCGTCCCGATTGGCTGCATTGGGCTGACGGAATGAATTCCTATCGGGGCGGGGCAGCCCAGGGGCCAAGGGGGTCAGGGCTTGAGCCCTGGGTGGGCCCGGGGCTGGCTATATAAGGCCGGGCTCTGGCAGCGGAGCTTCACTCCGCCTTGGACGGCGCACCGCACAGGTCACTCCAGGCTGCGGCTGCACATCCCGAGGAACAGAAGCGGGCCTGCTCAGCTGTCTGCAAGGACCGGCGTTCCAGACCAAGTGGCCCGCTGCTCCGAGGGTCCAGCTCGCTCCAGGCTGTGACTCCACATCCCGAGGTCGCTGCCTGGCGACCGGGCAGCGAGGACCGGCCACCCCAGACTGCCTGTGCCGCCGCCCCGAGGACAGAGCCGCGACCGCGAGGACAGCGACGCCTGCACAGCTCTGGCGAGATGGCGGCAGGGTCCACTACGCTGCGCGCAGTGGAGAAGCTGCAGGTGCGTCTGGCCACTAAGACGGACCCGAGAAAGCTAGAGAAATATTTGCAGAAACTCTCCGCCTTGCCCATGACGGCAGACATCCTGGCGGAGACTGGAATCAGAAAGACGGTGAAGCGCCTGCGGAAGCACCAGCACGTGGGCGACTTTGCCAGAGACTTAGCGGCCCGGTGGAGGAAGCTGGTGCTCGTGGACCGAAACACCGGGCCTGACCCACAGGACCCTGAGGAGAGCGCTTCCCGACAGCGCTTCGGGGAGGCTCTTCAGGACCGGGAAAAGGCCTGGGGCTTCCCAGAAAACGCGACGGCCCCCAGGAGCCCATCTCACAGCCCTGAGCACAGACGGACAGCACGCAGAACACCTCTGGGGCAACAGAGACCTCACCCGAGGTCTCCCAGTCGCGAGCCCAGAGCCGAGAGAAAGCGCCCCAGAATGGCCCCAGCTGATTCCGGCCCCCATCGGGCCCCTCCAACGCGCACCGCTCCCCTCCCGATGCCCGAGGGCCCTGAGCCTGCTGTGCCCAGGAAGCAACGCGGAAGAGGCCATGCTCACGCCGCTCAGGGCGGGCCTCTGCTGGGTCAAGGCTGCCAGGGCCAACCCCAGGGGGAAGCGGTGGTGAGCCACAGCAAGGGGCACAAATCGTCCCGTGGGGCTTCGGCTCAGAAATCGCCTCCTGCCCAGGAAAGCCAGTCAGAGAGGCTGCAGGCGGCCGGCGCTGATTCGGCCGGGCTGAAAACGCTGCCCAGCCATGTCTTCTCAGAGCTCTGGGACCCCTCAGAGGCCTGGATGCAGGCCAACTACGATCTGCTGTCCGCTTTTGAGGCCATGACCTCCCAGGCAAACCCAGAAGCACTCTCCGCGCCAACGCTCCAGGAGGAAGCTGCTTTCCCTGGACGCAGAGTGAACGCTAAGATGCCGGTGTACTCGGGCTCCAGGCCTGCCTGCCAGCTCCAGGTGCCGACGCCGCGCCAGCAGTGCCTCCAGGTGCCTAGGAACAATCCGGACGCCCTCGGCGACGTGGAAGGGGTCCCCTACTCGGTTCTTGAACCCGTTCTGGAAGGGTGGACGCCCGATCAGCTGTACCGCACAGAGAAAGACAATCCCGCACTCTCTCGAGACACAGATGAATTATGGAGGATTCATTGTCTCCAGGACTTCAAGGAAGAAAAGCCACAGGAGCACGAGTCTTGGCGGGAGCTCTACCTGCGGCTTCGGGATGCCCGAGAGCAGCGGCTGCGAGTAGTGACCACGAAAATCCGATCCGCACGTGAAAACAAACCCAGCGGCCGACAGACAAAGATGATCTGTTTCAACTCTGTGGCCAAGACGCCTTATGATGCTTCCAGGAGGCAAGAGAAGTCTGCAGGAGCCGCTGACCCCGGAGACGGAGAGATCGAGCCAGCCCCCAAGCCCGCAGGAAGCAGCCAGACTCCCCCCGGCCTCGGGGACTGCGGCGGCGGCGGCGGCGGCGGCGGCGGCGGCAGCATTAGCGGGGGCAGCAGCAACGAGCATGCGGCGCCCGCGGACAAAACCCGAAAACAGGCTGTCAAGAAAGTGGCCCCGCTGATGGCCAAGGCAATTCGAGACTACAAGGGAAGATTCTCCCGACGATAATCTCAGGACTTGCCTTACAGATAAAATCTGGGGGGAGGAGGGCCAATGCAAAGTCAGTGCGGGTTGGGGAACGAAACTTCCGATGGACACCAGAACCTTTGGCTTGGAGCAAAGTTGAGCCTCCGAATCCTGCAGGCGTCAAGTGCTGGCCCTGTGATTTCTGCCTCCCACACCCAGCCACTGCCTCCCTGCTTGGAGGACACCTCAGAATTCACAAGATATTGTGAACGCATTCAGATCAATTCTACTTTGGTGGTTCACTGATGGTCTTTTAAATAACGCCCTAGTTGCAATCATAAATCAGGTACAAGATGTGAGATTCCCTTTTGTCATTTTTCCTTTCTTTTGAAATCATCGAGTACATAAGGAAGGACTTCTTACACACAAACTCTCAATCCATCAGTTGACACTGATAACTCCGACTATGCAAAATGTTTTGTTGTCCTTGGTGTTTTCGTTTAGAGAAAAGGCCGGGCATGATCCTGTAATCGTCAGCCATCCTCCTCTGGGAGGCCGAGGAAAGCAGATCGCTTCAGCCCAGGAGGTGGAGAACAGGCTGGGACAAACGGAGAAACCCCGTCTCCACAAAAGATACCGAGATGGGCCCGGCGTGGTGGCACGGCCCCTGTGGTCCCAGCTTCTTAGAGGGCTGAGGTGGCAGGATCGCCTGAACTGGGCAAGCGGAGGCTGCAGTGACCCTTCCTCATTCCACCACACTCCAGCCTGGGTGACACAAGCGGAGCACATCTCAAAGAAACCTGCTGTTTATTTGAAGGAACTCTTGGATTTCATACATAAATGCTAACAACTGCTACGTTCCTTAAGTCAAAATACTTTTACTAAGCACCGCAAGGAATCAATCCCAATCTTTTCACCCAGAACCCCCGTGAAAGAATGGCGACACCTTAATCAGCTTATTTAGGTTCTCGATCAGGAAGTCTAAACCGGCCAATCAGAGTTTCTAATTACCATGAGATGACCGGGTTAACTACCTTGAGTTCACCTCCTACGAGCTCCTGCAAGCTTTGGTGAAAGTTTGCATTCTAACTCAGGGCATTTGTTGGCTTCACACGGGCTGGTAATCACAGATCCGTGTGCCAGATACGACACACACACACATACACACAAAGAAAGACACACACACACACACACACACACACACACGCACACATAAGCACGCACAGGCACGTGCGCGCGCGCGCACACACACACACACACACACACACACACACACAAACACACACCATTAAGTAAACTTGGTTCGCAGGCGTCACCGACAGTGAGGGATAGAGAGAGAAATAGAAAGACCTAAGCCGCAAGGCAGAACCCAGCAAGGGCAGCAGAAGAGATCAAAGTCCTGTGCCCTTGGCTGTCAGCAGAGTGGGTGCTGGGAAGCTTCTGGAAGCAGGCACCTGAGCGGATGCCGGTGCACGTCAAAAGAGGCCTTCAAGCCTGAAGAACACGTAAGGAGCCAGAACAGGGTGCCACAGAGATACTACCCTTAAGGAAGACAGAAAAGCATTCGTTCCGGGGAAGGGGACATAATCCAATCAGCGACCCTGTGAAACTCAGACATGTCCGGGCACGGTGACCCACGCCTCTATTCCCATGGCTTTGGGAGGTCGAGGCCGGCGGACCCCCTGAGGTCCGGAGTTGCAGACCAGCCTGACCAACATGAGGAAATCCCGTCTCTTCTAAAAAGACGAAACTCGGTTGGGCTTGCTGGCAAGCGCCTGTAGTCCCAGCTACTCAGGGGGCTGAGACAGGAGAATCGCTTGAACCCGGGAGGCCGAGTTTGCAGTGAGCCCAGATCCCAGCATTGCACTCCAGCCTGGACAACAAAAGCCAAACTCCGTCTCAAGTTAAAAAAAACAAAACCTCAGAAAAGCTTCCCCAGCAAGGGCCAGAGACAACGCCGGTCTCTATTTCTTGACAGCAATTCAAGAGAGAATCTCGGGTGGCTTGCAAAACTCACAAGAGAGCAGAATATCCTCCCCAAGGCAGAGAAGCCACACGCTCTTTCTGGAGGTGGAGTAGCCACCGATCACCGTGCAGCCCCTCCCCACTCCCAGCCAGAAACCCCAGCCCCTCGGAACCAAATCCACTGGCAACAACCTTTCTTCCTGGAAAACGTTTCCCCTGCCAAAATGGAAAACAAACATGATACAAGCAAACGCATCTCAAAACACAAACACAAGGAAACAATCCGAGCAAGCTCTAGCCCCTCATAGCTCATCCATGCCCCCACTGGCATGCTACTGAAAACAGCGGCTGCACCCATTAAACTCATTCATTACTGGAGAACGAGACAAACCTTAGCGGATCCCTGCCCCCACAGCGACAATCCCGCTCGAAAACACAGAAAGGAAACAACCCCCGCACAAAATATAAATCTACCCCAGATAGAATTCAGCATCAACCTAAGGATCCTGCTGTAACATTACTACACTGACCCAGGACAGCTCAATTCCCTTCCCACCTATTTACAAGATAATCCTCATTCAGGGAGCTCTGGAAGCATCGCCAGTATTGCACTAGGATCCTCTTCGTGAGGCAGCTGGAAGTCTGGAAACACAGCAAATTTACTTATTTCTCTACACGACACGGAGGCTAATTCTCAGAAAAGGCTTAACGCCCTAATCCCCATGCCCCGATTCTCAGGCTATAACGATTATCTTTCTGCAGAAGAAACACACACACACACACACACACACACACACACACACACACACACACACACACACAGAGAGAGAGAGAGAGAGAGAGAGAAAAAGTCGTGCGAGAATGTAAACATTAAGCGAAATCACCGCCGACAGCAGAAACAATAGCCGACACCATAGACACTTCAAATGGTTCTGCTTTCCTCATTTGGACTGAAAGGTGAGAGTGGAACTCGTCTGCCCAAACCGTGGCACCGATATCAGCTGCAGGCCAGAGCAAGCCTTTCCGAGGAGATTTTAAGCAACCGGTGGGAGCAAGATCCTGAAGCATTTCTTCCAAGATTGGTCACAGGAGATGAAACCTGGCTCTACCGGCAGGATCCTGAAGACCAAGCACGAGGCCATGGCTACCAAGAGGTGGCAGTGCTCCAGTCGAAGCCGTGGAGGAGCAGTCAAGAGCAGAGGTCATGGCCACCGTTTGGGGGAGTGGGGGGATGCTAGAGGGATTCTGCTGGTTGACTTTCTGCAGGGCCAAACCCTGATCACATCTGCTCGCTAGCAGAGCGTTTTCAGAAAGTCAGCCAAAGCTGGAGCGAAGAAGGTCCCCACCAGAGAGTTCTTCTCCACCACGACAGTGTTCCTGATCATGGCTTTCTTCGAACAAGGGCAGCTGGGCAAGACCTGCCATGGGAAACCGTGAGGCGTCCACCTGACAGTCCTGATTTGGCGCCTGCTGACTTCTCTTTGTTTCCTCGTCTTGGAAAACCTGTAAAGGGCACCCAGTTTTCTTCAGTTAACAATGGAAAAAAGACTGCATGGAAATAGTTAAATTCCCAGGACCCTGGGGGCTTTAGGGATGGGCTAGACGGCGGGGAAAAGACACTGCTTCCAGAAGGGTCTTGAAGTTGATGGAGCCGAGGCTGAGAAGTAAAATACGCCTATTTCCTCTTTCTCCCTTAATCCCACTTTTCTACAAATGTTTCCAAGTCCCCTCACACAACGTCAATCCCAGGTAAAGAGTTGTCATCCTCTGTTGGTTCTTCTTCCTACGATTTTGTCTTGCGGTGTTGTTATTTTCGCTTTTACTCCCAAGAAGATTCTCTCTGTGTCTTTTGGAATCCACAGATGTGGAAGCTGGGAACATGGAGGGCCAATGGTAGACCTCAGTGGGGTGTGTCCAGGCTGCAATTAACCTAATGAACCTGCGGGGCACAGCAGTCCACCTGGCATGGACCGTCCCGATTGGCTGCATTGGGCTGACGGAATGAATTCCTATCGGGGCGGGGCAGCCCAGGGGCCAAGGGGGTCAGGGCTTGAGCCCTGGGTGGGCCCGGGGCTGGCTATATAAGGCCGGGCTCTGGCAGCGGAGCTTCACTCCGCCTTGGACGGCGCACCGCACAGGTCACTCCAGGCTGCGGCTGCACATCCCGAGGAACAGAAGCGGGCCTGCTCAGCTGTCTGCAAGGACCGGCGTTCCAGACCAAGTGGCCCGCTGCTCCGAGGGTCCAGCTCGCTCCAGGCTGTGACTCCACATCCCGAGGTCGCTGCCTGGCGACCGGGCAGCGAGGACCGGCCACCCCAGACTGCCTGTGCCGCCGCCCCGAGGACAGAGCCGCGACCGCGAGGACAGCGACGCCTGCACAGCTCTGGCGAGATGGCGGCAGGGTCCACTACGCTGCGCGCAGTGGAGAAGCTGCAGGTGCGTCTGGCCACTAAGACGGACCCGAGAAAGCTAGAGAAATATTTGCAGAAACTCTCCGCCTTGCCCATGACGGCAGACATCCTGGCGGAGACTGGAATCAGAAAGACGGTGAAGCGCCTGCGGAAGCACCAGCACGTGGGCGACTTTGCCAGAGACTTAGCGGCCCGGTGGAGGAAGCTGGTGCTCGTGGACCGAAACACCGGGCCTGACCCACAGGACCCTGAGGAGAGCGCTTCCCGACAGCGCTTCGGGGAGGCTCTTCAGGACCGGGAAAAGGCCTGGGGCTTCCCAGAAAACGCGACGGCCCCCAGGAGCCCATCTCACAGCCCTGAGCACAGACGGACAGCACGCAGAACACCTCCGGGGCAACAGAGACCTCACCCGAGGTCTCCCAGTCGCGAGCCCAGAGCCGAGAGAAAGCGCCCCAGAATGGCCCCAGCTGATTCCGGCCCCCATCGGGCCCCTCCAACGCGCACCGCTCCCCTCCCGATGCCCGAGGGCCCTGAGCCTGCTGTGCCCGGGAAGCAACGCGGAAGAGGCCATGCTCACGCCGCTCAGGGCGGGCCTCTGCTGGGTCAAGGCTGCCAGGGCCAACCCCAGGGGGAAGCGGTGGTGAGCCACAGCAAGGGGCACAAATCGTCCCGTGGGGCTTCGGCTCAGAAATCGCCTCCTGCCCAGGAAAGCCAGTCAGAGAGGCTGCAGGCGGCCGGCGCTGATTCGGCCGGGCTGAAAACGCTGCCCAGCCATGTCTTCTCAGAGCTCTGGGACCCCTCAGAGGCCTGGATGCAGGCCAACTACGATCTGCTGTCCGCTTTTGAGGCCATGACCTCCCAGGCAAACCCAGAAGCACTCTCCGCGCCAACGCTCCAGGAGGAAGCTGCTTTCCCTGGACGCAGAGTGAACGCTAAGATGCCGGTGTACTCGGGCTCCAGGCCTGCCTGCCAGCTCCAGGTGCCGACGCCGCGCCAGCAGTGCCTCCAGGTGCCTAGGAACAATCCGGACGCCCTCGGCGACGTGGAAGGGGTCCCCTACTCGGTTCTTGAACCCGTTCTGGAAGGGTGGACGCCCGATCAGCTGTACCGCACAGAGAAAGACAATCCCGCACTCTCTCGAGACACAGATGAATTATGGAGGATTCATTGTCTCCAGGACTTCAAGGAAGAAAAGCCACAGGAGCACGAGTCTTGGCGGGAGCTCTACCTGCGGCTTCGGGATGCCCGAGAGCAGCGGCTGCGAGTAGTGACCACGAAAATCCGATCCGCACGTGAAAACAAACCCAGCGGCCGACAGACAAAGATGATCTGTTTCAACTCTGTGGCCAAGACGCCTTATGATGCTTCCAGGAGGCAAGAGAAGTCTGCAGGAGCCGCTGACCCCGGAGACGGAGAGATCGAGCCAGCCCCCAAGCCCGCAGGAAGCAGCCAGACTCCCCCCGGCCTCGGGGACTGCGGCGGCGGCGGCGGCGGCGGCGGCGGCAGCATTAGCGGGGGCAGCAGCAACGAGCATGCGGCGCCCGCGGACAAAACCCGAAAACAGGCTGTCAAGAAAGTGGCCCCGCTGATGGCCAAGGCAATTCGAGACTACAAGGGAAGATTCTCCCGACGATAATCTCAGGACTTGCCTTACAGATAAAATCTGGGGGGAGGAGGGCCAATGCAAAGTCAGTGCGGGTTGGGGAACGAAACTTCCGATGGACACCAGAACCTTTGGCTTGGAGCAAAGTTGAGCCTCCGAATCCTGCAGGCGTCAAGTGCTGGCCCTGTGATTTCTGCCTCCCACACCCAGCCACTGCCTCCCTGCTTGGAGGACACCTCAGAATTCACAAGATATTGTGAACGCATTCAGATCAATTCTACTTTGGTGGTTCACTGATGGTCTTTTAAATAACGCCCTAGTTGCAATCATAAATCAGGTACAAGATGTGAGATTCCCTTTTGTCATTTTTCCTTTCTTTTGAAATCATCGAGTACATAAGGAAGGACTTCTTACACACAAACTCTCAATCCATCAGTTGACACTGATAACTCCGACTATGCAAAATGTTTTGTTGTCCTTGGTGTTTTCGTTTAGAGAAAAGGCCGGGCATGATCCTGTAATCGTCAGCCATCCTCCTCTGGGAGGCCGAGGAAAGCAGATCGCTTCAGCCCAGGAGGTGGAGAACAGGCTGGGACAAACGGAGAAACCCCGTCTCCACAAAAGATACCGAGATGGGCCCGGCGTGGTGGCACGGCCCCTGTGGTCCCAGCTTCTTAGAGGGCTGAGGTGGCAGGATCGCCTGAACTGGGCAAGCGGAGGCTGCAGTGACCCTTCCTCATTC